>NC_088602.1:47362625-47986375 GCF_036013475.1 Columba livia
CTAATCTATGACAAACTTTTTGTTCAAAACTGACAGCACAGGCTTCACCTCTGCTGTTGTATTACATATATAGAAACTGTGAGGTGCCTCGATTAGGAATACAGTTGTTTCAGATGACCTCCACAATCAATACTGAGATGAAGACAGAAATCTCACTGTGGAGACTTGAATTACCCCTGGGAGGTCAGAGTCCTCAGTTATTACAAAGGGAGCTATGCATGACCCCACACCATCAGGCACTGGAAGCTGGGTTGGAGAGAATGAGCTCTGGTACCTTCGTGCTCACTGAAATAATGGGGAATGGAGGTTACATCATCTGTCCTTAGGGTGACCTGGTATGTTTACGGTTATTCTCATGTGAGAAGTAGCAAGTCTTCCCACTTTAATAAGACCTCAAGAGCAGATGAATATGTTCCAACTGTTGTACATAGCTATCAGCTTCTAGACAGGATTTTCTTCTTCTCAGGTGTTTAAAAAAATAAAATCGTTGAAAGCAAATAACATTATAGCTTTCATTTTGTTGCTATCTCATTGTTCTCTTTCTTTTTTCATTTCCCATTACTTTTATATTCAGACATTTTTTCTCCACTATCTATTTTAATGTAATTTCAGCAAATGCAAGTCTTTTTAACACAGGGAGAGAAAAGAAGCCTTCTACAGAGTTATAAACAATCTTTTCCAATTTTAGCCAGATTAAACTTTCATTCTTTCTCATGTTTTGACAGAATTGCAGTGACAGACATCAGAGACAGAAAAAAAAAGTCATTCCAGCTAACATTTATCATGCTGTTGGTCTCCCAAAACCATTGCATACTAAAAAGCAGAAGATCATTAGTATCATATGCCTTCACAAATATCATACTTCCATAAAAAACATTTTAAAAACATAGATTCGGTGACTCTAGGAAGAGAAAACAAAAACATCCATTATATGAAATGAGAACAAGAAGAAATCAGGAAATGGTTTGAAAATACTGAAAGATTCTTAAGGCTGAAACAATCCAGCCAGACATAGAGCAAATACTTCCTCCACTGTGCAACAAAGTGTTCAGATACTGTAAAAAACATCCTCATATTTTGAGAACTCTTTTTGTTAGTTCAATGCTGGGTGTTTATTGCCTTCTGCAAGACAAACTTAATAGCAGGCCAAAATGTCTTAAAGCTAAACAAATTGAAAGAGTCTGTGAATCCAAGTAATGTATAAAGAAAGACCAAAAGACTGACAGGCAGACATCTTTTCTCACTAAAAAAATATTTAAGTTTAACAAAATATTCGGAGATGTCATTTTATCTGGGAGTTCATTGCCGAGGAACTGTTTTATTTCATCTGATGTTTACACTCGCTGCATGAAAGAATCCCTTCAGTACTACTGCAGAATGGGTTCATGCAGCATTTTAACACCACCAACTATTCAAACTGTAAGCTGAAATAGTCAGCTGCTTAAGTGTAAGGTACTTCTTTTACAAATAATCACATAATTGTTTCAATTAGCCAATTAATTATTTATGTATTGACTATGAAAATGTTTTTTAAAACTGTTTTTTGGTGGACAGAAGGCTCTCCCAAGCTCACTTTGTAAGCTACGTAAATGGTCACAAACACCACAGCTTCGTAAAGATGTTTCCTAAGATATGGCCACCTGGCTACCACAAGAGTGTTAAGAAAAATAAAGGTAAAGATAAGAATCTTTAATCTTTCTTTCTAAACATATAATTCATTTTATTGAGTGAAATATTTCTTAGTTGTCACTACACTGAAAAGACATGCTTCTCCACTGTTGATATCAGTGACTCTAAGTCACTCTGACCAGGTAATTAAAAATTTCATGGTAAAATACGTTATTTTGAACATTTCTGTATAATAAGCTGTTAAACTGAAACTTATTTCTAGCAAAACTGGTCACTAATTAGAGTAAGAGCCAAACCTGTCTTTTTTTTGTTGTTTTTTGTCAGGTTGTAAGGAAACAACCTTCTGCTGTTGAAAATCTTTCTGCAAAGGTGGCTTCTCCTGCAAACTTTAATTATCTATATATCTCCTCATAGTTTGACCTGTGAAGACTGGTAGAAGGATAGCAACAAATCTAGGTCTGTAGTCTAAATGACCTCTGATGTATACAGTCTCAACAATATACATTGTTGTCAGTGATTGTCTAGTTCAAAATAAGGAATGAATGTAATAAAAACTCATCTCATGATTCCAGAAAACTTGAAGAGTTCTAAAAGTTATTTCTAGAACTGTTACTGAATGTGGATATTAATTTTATTGAGACTACTAAAAGGAATGAGTCAATTCAAAGTGCTCGGTCCAGCACTCCTAGAACTAACCATAAGAGGAATGGGCCCTGATATACAGGGAACTCTTTGGTAGCTTTACTTAAGGACTTCCTTCTATATGTTTACATTCACCCTATTTAGAGACCTATTAAAGGTGCAATTAAACTCCAGATTTACATACCTACATGCAGACAAGGGACTTGCTTGCCTAAACATTCCTACTGCTGTTTTAGATGCCTATGGTACACTAGCTGGTCCTCGGCTGACTCTCCAGTTCTCTTGCATATCTAGTATCATTTGCCAGCCCTACACAAATATTTTAGATCCACTTCAGTTTCTGAAATGGTGATACATATTTGAATTTGGGCAGCTGAAACTGTTTAAGAAATCATTATGGTAAACAGAGATGCAGTTATACAGTCAGCACATTCTGAAGATTTTTTTTATCAGTATCAATTTAATGGAATTTAACAGCTCTCTTTACTTAAAATGTCATATTAATGTTTCCAAGCACAAGGACAGCAGAAAAAGCAATATTAGCAGCAGTTATCTTCTGACAGTGGTCTGTCATTCCCACAGCAAACCATGCATCATCTTCATTTATTCATTTACAGGACTACATACATATGGATTCAATAAAAGAAAATATGTAGGCTGAAGGTTTTTTTACTTAGGAAATTCATTGTTCTGAGAAGTTTTTTATACATTCTGCTCATCTTTTCAACATCCTGCTACATCTTTTTTGTCTTATGGAAATCAGTGAGGAAAAATTGTAATATATATATCAAGGTCACTGTGCACTTAAAACAGAGCAAGGAAAACTAAGATTTTTGAGAAATAACAGCTGATTTCAATTCATTTTTCTATAATTATATTCTTCTGCAGCATTTATTTTCCTTGCAATCACTTGCAAAATAGAAGTATTTTGCAGTAAAACCGATGGAACTTAGCTGACAAACCAAATCTTGCAGGCTTAAATGTTATCGAACTTACTGGGACCAGAGTGCATGTTAGCAAAATTAGTGGCAGTTGTAATACTTTGGTAGAAACATTTACGTTAGATCTTAGAATCATATTTTTCATTTGAGAGAACAGTTATACCATATATTCTACAACAACTTGCAGGTGGTGCTTTATACATTTTGATGCTGACAATTCTGGCCATTTTTGTACTTGTGCTGGAAGGATCTTGCTAACAGAATGCCAGCTCGAGTTTCTCAGCACACTCAACAGCACTGTTCTGTAAAATCATGTATTAGACAGACCATGTCTGTATATGCTGGCTAGAGATATATCCTGCTAGTGAGAACACTGTTTAAAAGAGTTCCTTTTAAAATGTTCCCAGGACAAGAATAGAGCAAGCATTTTTTCCCCATTCTACTTACTCAGGTTACAACTAGAATTATTTTTTTAGGAAGTCATCTTGTTTTCAGAACATTGTCCACACCTAGGTCAGAATATGTCAGAGTATATCAGAATGAGACAATATTCTGCAACACTGGATCATCAGGCCCCAGGGGATAGAAGTTAATGGTTTGTCCTCTACCTGGAGGACAGTTATAAGTGTGTTGGGGCCTGTAGTGTTCGATGTCATTATCAATGGCATGGAGAAAGTGACAGAATACACCTTTATCAGACTTGCAGATGGCACGAAACTGGGGGGATTAGTCAATGCACTGAAGGGTGAGGCTGCTTTTTAGAAGGATCTTGGCATGCTGAAAGAATGGGCCGACGGGAACCAGACACTTCACAGTGGTGTGTGGTGGAAGGATTAGAGACAAAGGGCACAAACTGGATGTAAAGAGAAACTGGATGTAAGGACAGCAGTCAAAGAGTGGAGCAGGTTGCCCAGAGAAGTTGTGTTGTCTCTGTTCTTGTAGGTTTTTCAAGACCCAAACGGACAAAGACTTTAACAACGTGGTCTGACCTTGGAATTGCTCTCGTTTTGAGCCGAAGGTTGAACAAGGGACCTCCTGGGGTCCCTTCTCACCTGAATTATCCTGTGATACTGTGATTGCGTCTCTTGTCTCTTCCATCTATTTCTTCATACTCTGAATTTCCATTCTGACAGCATTTATGATGAAGACTCTTCCAAAGACATTTTATAATATTGTTCTTCTGCCTCAGTGAGGAAGGGCACAAAAGAAAAAAGAGAATCAGAAAACCAGCCATAGAGAGGTTATTTGGTTCTAATAAATCAGTTTCAGACTAAAATAACCCCTTTCATTAGTAAAATAGACTGATTATTAAGTCTCACTGAATGTTTACCATGTCATTTTTTAGGGTCTTTCACTTTAGTTGAATGTCCTTGTGTATTAGTAGATGATTTAGACTTCTCTCACATTTGTTATTTCATTTTGGCAAACTTTTATGTTTCAGCATTTGGAGTAAACATTGTACCTGTCTGATCAACTGTTTCTCAAAACATCCAAACCATTTTGTTTCCCAGTGGTAGATAAAATGATTTTTGGACTGGTAGACTTACTTACCTTTGTTCTCTCAATCTGTCACTGTGTGCAAATTCCTGTGCTCATTTTTATGTATTACCAAACTAACTGAACTAATTTACTGCATCCTCTGTGTTGTAGCCAAAAACATAAATGAAAGATTTAAAAAAAAAAAAATCATAGGGGAAAGGGAAAAAAAGTTCTGTCTAATGTGCTCACTTCATACAGTTTTAAATTTACATTTTTTTAAGTGAGTTTTTATTCTCCCACTACTATTTTAATTTTCCTAGTTAGTCTTTCCATTCAAAAATTCTGACTAGTATTCTTTCACCTTCTAAAAGATCATATCTTAACCACTCTCTTATTACAGCAGAAAGTAACAGATTTTGATGCTTGTTTCATAAACTGCCTCAGTTGCTGTCTCTATTTTTCAATTACATTATTGTGTTCAGATACAAAGCACAGGTAAAACAAACTGATGTCAGTGAACAGATACATAATCTGTCTTATGAAGAAAAAGCCTTAGACTTGCAACACCAGCGCAACTTAGCTCATCTTACCAAAACCAAACTCAGCAAAGATTTTGTTTCCCACACTCGAAGACTGAGCAAAGACAATGAAGCTATTTCACTGTGATAAAAAGTATTAATTTGTTGATTTTTTCAGATTCAAGATGTTGACTGACATAAGCTCAATTGATTTTTTTTACAAAATGACTTGGCAGTGTTCTGGGGGGTCCAAAGTTCATCTCTGCTATGTTGGCACCATAACTTTTTTGTAACTGAATTTACAATATTGATTTTAGAAGGGCTTTTTGGTGGTAAAATGATTTCATTTATACATATCATATATTTTTCTTTAATGTGGGCAAAAAGTTTTGCCCTTGAAGATGCACCCTAAGATGCGTTGGAGAAGTGCTGAGTTTCATATGGAAAGGAGGTTCCAGGGAGTGAATCAAAGTGGTGAAAACAGGGACAGACTCTATAGCTAGTCAGTAAGGATACTAACCTGAGATGCAAAAGGGACCCATTACAGTTCTTGGTTTTCTGGATTTGGAGTGAATGAGATGGAAAACATTACTCAGAGTTTGTCAGAATCTGATTGGCATTAAGAAGTTCAAAAGGTTTTCTTCTTTGTGCCAAGGTGGAACAAAAACAAAATTTTGGAACAATGCAAATGACTGTGGAAGGGAACTGTCATCCCCAGGTCAGCTGTCCCTGATTAGGGCCACTTCCTGATAGCTCGTAGTGGAGGGTTTTATCCAATAGCTGGATCTTCCCCCTGGGCTGCCAAACATTTTCTCACGGAACAGGCTTCACAGCTGACTGATTTGTCCTATCGCCATCAATTTTATACCAAATTCTAACTTCAGGCTGAAAGAATGACCCTGCAGCAGCAATATGATCCAAAGTATCATGCTGACATGACAGTAACGCTGAAATACTTTAAGGAAAAACAGGGAAGAAACTTCTTTGGTCAGCAAGCCTCTTGGTCACTCAATGACTACAAGTCTCTGGAGCCAGAGAAAGAAGGAGGAAGAAAACCCACAGTGTTTGAATCCATCAGCCATTAATATGAGGTTCCAAGGGTTATAAAAGGATGGAAAGTAAATCAAAATAGGTCAAGGTAGCCAAATGGCCTAATTTCAAATATAAATATAGGCTCATGTTATTCTCATTACTACCAGACAGCAGCTGCTGTGCAGAATTCTATGTGACTTCTGGAAAATGGAATTTTTACTGTCTATATTTATAAATATGAAGATCTAGCTACTCATTACCAAAGTAGATTTTGCTACACCTGAAAATCAGATACATTTCTATATATACTGTCTCAATAACTATAAGACAATGATATATTTCCCAGATATTTCCTAGACTAATCAGACACGTAAGGGGCCAGTACTGTATCATTGCTTAATGGTATTTGCACAATTTACCTGAGTTACTGTAGTTGCAAAGAACTATCTTTTGGCCTCATACACTGCACATATTCAGCAACCTGTTTAAAAAGGTATTAAAAAGAGAACGTGAACACTCAAAGTACATGTTCAGGTGGTACAGAGTCCACTGCAGCAGCTTTCTGTGCTGAACTGGGGACTTCAGGCACTTCTGTATGGTGTCAACTACAGTCATTGTAATGAGTGTGCATCCATCTAGAGCTAGATAATGCAAAATATGGAGCTTGGGGATACATCTTCCCTTCATTCTTGAGTTAGAGTGACACCGAAGGAGCTCTACACATTTGGGATCCTGGGTCTGGGAACTGTTCTTGTGGAAAAATATTCCAAACTTTTTTTACTTAGGGACTGACTGAATTATCTCTGTTCAATAATTCTCCCTACTAAAGGGATTCAGACCTTGTGTTTTGCCAGAGAATGCACTTATCTGATAGTACTAGGTTGAATGAGAGAGGAAGAAAAAGGAGAAAAAAAGCATCGCCAGATCTCAAGTTGAACCTCTGTTTAAATCCCTTTGTAGACATCCATTACAGCCCTTAAATTTTGACTTTCTAATTTGATGATACATCTTCAGTCACATAATGCTATAAACCCTAAAACCCAAACTGGGCTGTTGTGTCCATGCTGTACAGTTCAGGGCTTTAGAGTGGTATTAGCTTAGATCCCAAGGACAGTACAGTCCTACAGTCCAGTCCACCAGTGCCACTGTGCAACCTCAGTGATGCATCTTGCATCTCAACAGACTTCATCATTACACAGTCTGTGCAAAACTGACACAACTACTTTGCTTTGTGTGCAAAGGCGACCTGTACAAGATCAGCACCTGCTGTGCAGTGTAGGTGTGCCCTAAGATTCTCATTAACAAGTGAGTTTATTCAAGTTAAATAACTGCGTTGAAGTGCCTGCTCACAAGAAAGGCCTCAGCAGCATATTAAAGACTGCAGTCTCAAGTACAGATTCCCATGCAGTGGAATCATAGCAAAAATAAAATTGTGAGAGAGGAAAGACTAGTTGCTCATTTATAAAAAGATTCCTCTCAAATGTGAGTGAATACATTCTAATAGGAAATTCTGTTTTATGGTTAAGTCCTGGCATTCTTGCTAGATTTGTAAATTAGACTTGGTCCTAGTTTCTCAAATGTCTGATGAAAATCTGAAGCTTCTACTGCATTCAACATTCTATAGCAAACAAAAGTTAACAGCAGGTAGAATGGGTAGATATAAATCTCAAAGGCTCTGAAGTGATATTAATCTCTCCCTCAGTGTCCGAGTCATCTCCCCTCTGCATCTTCCAATTGCCCTAGCTTGCAGGAAAAAGGAAATAATGAGTACTTTGCAAGTAGAGCACGAATTGCTATGGACACCTCATCTGAGCCCATTTTACAAGTTTACCTCATCTGAAAGAAGAGGTCTCCCTGTTGGATTACTCTCTCTCCCAGTTAGCTGTTTCAGGTTTTTTTACTTCAAACAAATAATCAGACAGACGGAACTAAGAGGAAAGAAATCCCAGTGGCCTGAAACAAGATAGGGTCTTTTATGCATCCTGTTTTGTTTGGCAGAGTCTGCTTTAAATGTTTAAGCAACTTTACACAACCATAAACCACTGTAATCTCAGGTTTAGTGCAGACATTAGAGCTACAGTTTTCTGGAGCCAATGTAAGAATAAAGAAGTTTACCCTTCTTCGGTATATATCATTGTCACTGACAGCATCAATCCTCTTCTCCTTTACAAGTGTAAATCTGTAGCTTTGTTGAAAATAATGGCTCTTCCCAGCACATTGTTAACCTGCAGGGAGAATCAGATTCTGGATATCTACAGTAATAAAACTTACAAGGCAATGGAGAGCTTAATTACCACTTCAGACTCCTTCTGCCTTCTAGAATGCAAACAGAATGATTCATTGGCACATGGTATGCCAGGTAAGGCTGACTGAAAGACAGCAGAGAACAACAGCAATCCCTGGTCAGTCTGGTGACCAGCAACTTGGCCACATGTTAGTTCATGTTATTTAAGAGAATTCAGATATCACAAATCCTGTTTTTATTAGAGACACAGGGATAAATGATGGGCAGTAAGAAGTGTGTGTATTCCTAATTATAATGTGAATTTTCTTTCTAATGGTATACTGCCAGTAAATGCCATACAAAGCTGATGACATATGATTGAAGATGAGGCACAGATGCACTTTTATAGAACAGTGGTACACGTGTAGCACTACATATATACAACACATGCATTTGATTTTTTAAATGCTGTACTGCCAGAGGCAATCACTATTTTTTCAGTCTTACAGAGTCAGAGAAGCACTGTGTGTGTTGGAGGATTCTGGCATTCCCATTCCCAGCAAAACTGTAATTAATGTGCTAGATGCTACACATGAGTTTTCAACAACTATTGTACAGGTGTTCATACTACCACAGAAACTGCCTTTGCACTCCGCAAAACTAACCACTCCATTGTCCACAATCAATAAATCTACCTCTCTTCATTGAAAACCTAGATAACATATCTGGGCATAGGACTAGATTAATTTAGTAGATCCTCCTGTTGATCTTACAGTAGATACTCTGCTTTAAGGACATGAGTTAGTCTACTTCAAATTGTTCAAATGTTGTCACAAAAGGAAACAGGAAAATAAACAGAAATATACCAAGAAATTTTGCTTCCTTTCATTTTGCCACTTCTCCACAATAAACAAGTAGCATCAAAGGACATCTCCTGACCAACATCAAAAGGACAATTTTTATAAAAGAGAAGTAAAAATTAAAACAGTTTCCATTCGTGGTCATGGGAAAAACTCCTTTTAAGGCATTTTAAAAGTTTCTCTACTTAAAAAGCAAAACAAAACAAAACAAATATTTTACACTATAGCAAAGGTTTTGATTCAGCACTGCAGTAATCTTTATTCATCTTAAAAAGGGAAAAGCAAAATAGAGTTGTAATAACCACAGCAAAGGAAAAGAAAGAGAAAACCCTTCACAGCCCTGAGATTCTGGCCTCTGGTCTCTGCTTTTTCTGACTTCAGTTGTAGATAAGGTAGAGAATTATTTTTTGGCTAACAGCAATCAAGAAGAAAGCATAAATAAATATCAGGTACAGAGCAAGCTAAGAATATTTTCTAGGGTAACCTGCAAGCCAGCAAGGAGTAAATTAGTGAACAATAAAATAAGAAAGAAAAAGAGGGGGGTGGGGGGAGGGAGAGAATAAAGGAAAGGCCAGTCTTTAAATACAAAGTGCTAAAGGAATTAGATCCCAACCCTGCAAGTTTCAATGAGTGCTGTAACTGTCCATTTTCCAGATGGTAAACCACCTGATAACTGGTGCTTACAGGGCTATTTTTAGAAAAAAAAAAAAAAAGGACTGTGATAGGAACCCCAAGCGGGAGGATTTTAGCCTTGGAAGATTCTTTGCTCAACATCATAGAGATCTCTCTGCTACCACATCAGAGTCAAAAGAGATGAAAAAATGTGTGAAGAGGGCTTGGGAAGGTACCCCCTATTTCCAAGCAGCTATCAGTGGGACAATGTGTTATTCATGGCACTCTTGTCCAAGTGCCCAGACTCCCTAAGGGCGTGTTGGCTCACCACACCACTACTGATCTTGCACATGCCCTCAGGTGCTTGATGCCATCCGAAGGCCACCAGAGATATCAAAGAGATAGTTGCAAGCTGGGGCCCAAATCCTGCTGCAAGGAGCTCCTGGAGGGACCACCTCAGCTCTCACCGTGGCCCGTAAGAGGTCAATCCCTAAGCCCTAAAGGGTTAATAAATGAATAGCTTCTTAATACTCTGAGTTACTAAAATCCTTGAAATACAACTGGAAAGCATGAGAGCTTCCTGTCTTTCTACAGCCTTGTCACCCAGGCAGAGGCAGTACTCCAAGGGTACTGTGATGGGTCCCTCAGGCTCCAGGAGTGGGGCAGACCATACCCCCACCCTGCGCCAGGGACAGGGCAGTGCAAAGGACATTTCCCTAAAGCACAGGCTCAGACCTTTGGCAACATTTCCCATCTCATGCCAATGGGCCCAGTAGGAGAGAGAGATGGGATTACAGGCAAAACAAACACAGGCGTGTTTTATATAATAGAAACAATAAGAGACTGAAATTATTAAATCTGAAGGTGAGAGTGGGGGGAATCAGAGAGCTGGTCAGCCTGCCAGGAAAGCCAGCCTGTTTGCATGGACCTGCAGGAGTCTCCTGTACCCAAATAAGCAACAGGTACCGGCCCCAGAGCCACTTGCGAGGTGTCTGGAAGGTCTCATCCCAGCCAGCAAGCTTGCTGGTAGCAGAAGGCAAGCTAGCACAGGGCAAATTAATGCATAAAACAATAAACACACCTCTGCATCTTTTGTAAGACCTTGCTATGTTACTGTGTGCAGCAGCTGTTCAGCACTGCAGTGATTGGCAGTTGTCATGTGGGAGAAGTATTGCAAACTGGTAGGACTGTTGACAGGAAAAGTAGTGCTTTCTAGAGAGAAATGAAACTTAGAGGTATTTCCCAGCCACATTTTTAAGGAGCATGTAGTGAGCTTTTGAGATGGCTCATCTGAAATTAGAAATTAGTGCCTTCCTGGCTTCACCAGGTTTCTGGATGTGAAAGCCAACCCAGGTAGTTCTACCTCTTGAACCCTTATGCAGGCAGCATCTGTATGGCGAGGATGTTATCTGTGGCATAGCAGTGGTCCCACAGTCAGAGTTGCTGTTGCTAATGTTGAATCAGAAGCTGTTCTCTGCTGGTGAGCTTTGAACTCTCTGCAAATACTTCACTGTGAACTGTGTTTCCTTTCAGCCTTGCAAGTGTTTCCATGAAATGTACCTGAATGGGAAGAGAGGATGATAGCCAGTTTCTTTATAACATGAAATGTGAAGAAACCATATTCACAATGTATTGCAGCTACTGTGCAAAACTGCTATTAAATCAAGTAATGCTGCATTTGAAAATAAGGTATCTTGTATCTATGCAGTCCTGTGTATTTGTGTGTGTGTGCATCTAGTTGTGCAGACAAAGCCAGAGATTTTCTTGTTTGCTAGCAGCTATCTGCTCCTGCAACCTCAGCTCTTAAGCAACAACTGCTGTACTAATATCTTCCTATGGCGCTGAAATCTCAGTTTTCAAACATAAAACATTCTAAGTGTTTTCTTTAAGTGACGGCTGCATGAGAGGGAAAACTGAGGAATAAAAGCACAAAATGATGCACCCACAATCTATCATCAGGCACACAGCAACACTAAAAAGAGAATAAGTATTTCTGGAATGCTAGTGTAGCACTCTTCTGGTTAGAGAAGTAGTGTTCTTTGCCAGCAGGCATCTCATGGTTACCCTCCAGCTACTGCTTGGTTTTAACTCCTCCTTCAGACAGGTCACAAGGAAAAGCGACTTGGGTTGTGCCAAGACCTGAAATGGGAGACTGGTGTAAATGGCAGATAGCCAGCAGTAAGGAGGCATCTAGGATAAGACAAGGCACTAAGGTGTGTTGTACACAGTTATGAAACTATTCTACCTTTGTTTTCTGTGTAACGTTATATTTTTAAGAACTGTGCCTGCCTGAGGAGACAGTAGTTGTTTTGTTCTCGGAATTGCTGTAGCCTAGGGGTGTCAAAGTCGTTTAGTACAGAGGGTTGAATTCCATGTTAAATTATGGTTCGTGGGTCACAGTATAAATATACGAATTGCATACTTTCCAGCACAACAGTATCCCAGTGATGTCAGTGGAAGTTCACACAGAGATTGGCATCACTCAGCTGAACAATTTACTCCCTTTTAAGATCCCAGCTGTCAAGCTCCATATTTCCCTCTTTCCGCCAACTCCTAATTCCAGTTTCTTGAAAAATGCACTTCTATCTCTTTCCTGCTGCTTGCTGAAAACAACCAGTAGTGATGCAGAAATGTGTTTTAGGGAGGTTCATGAGCCTGGGAGTGTTTCAGGCTGCTGGTGGCTGTGGTTATGTATCTCCTATCACCTATGCGGAACCATACTTGGAAGCTTTTCCCTGTAACCAGCAAGTCTAAAAAAATGGAAGCAGGATTTTATGTCCTGTGTCCCTGGATATGGCCTACAGGGTATATTTTCATCTCCTTAGTGCAGCATGAAGAGAAACAAACTTGCTGCTCTCAGTACCTGGACTTTTTAATTCCTCAAGCCCTCGATCTATTTGAACCAAGTACACAAATACTTCCATGAACACTGAAGTCTGTTTCCTTGTAGATTTGTGCCCTGTGAGGTTTTCACTTTGCTGTATAAGAAGGTTTAGTCTTTGTCTACTCCTCTGTGACTGAAACCTTTCCAAACATGTCCTGTGTGGACCCTCTAGTGTCTAATAGTGTGATGGATCATACTCAGCCTTTATGTCTCTGGTTGCATATTTCCATAAAATTGTAACATAATTATTTTGAGTTCCTTCCCCCACTTTGTCTGAAGTCACTCAACATATGGAAAGGAAGACAGTTTGTTTGGAAGAGAAATAGGAATGAGGTCAGGAAGGAAAGAAACAAAAAGAAGGATGTAAAACTCTGTGACATGACTAGTTACTGTTCATGCTGCTCTTAAGACATGCTAAATGCTAACATTAAGTCTGGACTGCTGCTCCCCAGCACAGAGCGTGAGTTGTCTTGCACATAAAAGAATGGCTGACTTTCCACATCAGGATGTGTGCTTGCATAAATCTCCATGTATCCATGTCCTTAAACCTCAGATTCAGCCCTCTTCTCTTGTCTGCTCACCTCATCTCCTCCCCTTCTTCATGTAGGATGCGGATGTTGTGAGAAAATGTTGAGATTGAAACATTGATTTTTCTCTTCTCCCTCACAAATGAGCAGGAGATTGGTTTTAAAGGTATTAAATGGACACAGGTGGGACTGTAAACTTAAGTGCCTCCACATGGAACATCTGCTGCATGTTCTCCAGTTCCTGTTATCTTTATAGCAGAACTTGATCTTTTAACCCCTTCACAACTGCCCCCTCAGTATTTGTGCGAAGAAGATGTGTAAAGGCTTTTCTTTGATGTTCAGAGAAGTCACAATGGATCTCTGTGATGTGACTGGCATATGGCGTAGTCCTTTGAGCTGCAGTGTGCTTAGCAATTTCCACAGGTGGGTGGGGGAGGAACACAAGTGTTGTCCAGGTGTTCCCCATCTTGCTACAGATAAGAGGATTCCAGACGTACCACAATACAAGGAATATCCCCATTTTCCCTCCTTCTCCCCTCCTTCTTGTACTGCCCTCGCCCCAGGAAATATCTGTCTTGGGGGAAGAGCATACTTGTGGGGTTATTTCAAGCTAACTAATACAATCTTAGCCATTTAACATTTAAAAGAAGTTATTTCTAAATGTTTCCTCTGGACCTAAAGCAAGTGATTTTTCCTTTCACCCATCAAATCCACTCCTCCTCTCATTTCACCTGCTTCTTCCAAGACCTCTTGCTTTCAAGTTTAGGTACAAAATAGAAACCTGGCCCATGTTAATGTGTATTTAACCTCTTCACTGCTGTCTCTCACCACTCCACAGCATTTCTGCATCAGAGCTGTCTGGCATTTTCCTTTGAAGTCCTAATGAAGTCACAGTGGATCCCTGTGCTGAAGCTGCAAGCTGGCTCCCAGGTGAAGCGTTCACATATCTTTTGCATGTGTTCAGCCTGACAAAAAGAAGGGAAAATTGGCTGAAAGCACACAAAACGAGTAGTTTCAAACTGGTTTTAATGTAGAATGAGTTTGAAAGCTGTAGGCTCAAAATTAGTTTGAAAATCAGTTGCTGAGTGTATGTATATGCTAAAACTGCTGATGCCATGTGTGTAAGTTCATTCATGGCTGGGGTGTTGAAGGGAGACAACGTGACATGACATGACATGACATGACATAAAACAAGGATGAGCTGTATTGGTTGAAACCACCGTTTCTTTTAAAGCTGGTAGCCATACTGTATGGGAGGCGACCCAAAAAGACAACCATGTGTAGACAAGATCCAACATTGAGCCATGGGAGCAACAATGAGCAGACCTAATTCTCACCTGTCTGCATGTATGCTAGGTGCACATAAGATATTCATATCCTGATTAGCAGTCTTTTAGCCAGTGGTGCAGTTGTTTGTGCTGAAGCAACTGGAGAAGGAAGTGAGCAATCAGGACCAAACAAATATTCTTAAGCAAAACAAGAAAGATCTCAATTGTCTTTGGAAACTTATTTCAGTGTCCTCCATTCTGATCTTTTTTGACAGAAATTAGGATTGTGTACTGTTCTTTTCCAGTATATTTACTATGGTATGCACCTGTCTTGTTTTTCTAGGTTTTAGGAATGGGTTTGCTTTCTGGGATAGCGATTGGAAAAGTAATAAGTGCGTGCAGATCCCAAGAAATGTCTCTTGGCCTATGTGTTCCTTCTGTACATTACTTGAACTACAGCAGGTGAAAATTTTTCATAAATTGGTAGCGTTTTTTTGTGGTTTAGGCATGTGAATTCTATTAGATCTGCTCATTTATCTCACCATCTGATGGCAAACTTTCCTAATAGGGTGGTTTCAACAAAAGCTATGGAATAAAAACCCATATGTTTGCACTTTTAAGACACCATTGCTACTTTTATAAAAGGTGTTGGGACAGTGTCAGGGTCTGATATCAAAATAGTCCACTTCATCCTCTCTACTCCCAGCTCCACCATAAGCATCTTGACATAGTTTGCCTTGATGTTTGTGTTGTGCAGAAGTCTCCAGTAGTCTTTGCCTGCACGCTCTCTTTGCTTTGGATTCATTCCACTTCTGTTTGAAGCTTCTTCCTCTTGTGCTGTTTTCCTTCTTTCCTTCGTCTTTCAGTTTAGTAAAACACCATCTAACAAAACCCCACCCCAGTAATTTAAGAAAGCGACACTTCCTCTTAGAGAAAAATGAACAAGTGAATAACCAAATATCCTTAAACCATGAAGTCTGATGCAAAACATCACACTGCTCAGTGTGTATTCCATTGCTTCTCTCCAACCCATTGTCCAACTTGTTTACTTAGATCACAACTCACTTTCAGATAATAAATCTCTTGCTATGCCTGTACTTACCAGCAAGGGCACATCATGGTACCTTCCAGATACCCACAATGCCCATGCCTGATGCTTCTTAGAGCAGTCCCAGTGCTCACCTGGAGCATGTGCCTGGGCTGAGGTCTACTGGGGTGTGAGGACACAGTCAGTGCCTACTCCTGGGGTGGAGACTTGGAAGTGCTCCTGGGCTCTACAGCCCCTAGATGTCTTCTCTGCTACTCTTTGTGCCCAGAACAATGGCATTTTGCTTAATTGTTCTTGCTTGTGCCCTTAGCAATCTTTTCTTTTAAATAAATAATTCTCTAAGAATGTATGTCTGTCTGTCACTCTCAGGATAAGCGTTGTGGTGAAAACTTTAGATTCTTAAAAGCTACATCTGTATTAGAAAAATAAATAATTACCTAAGCAACAGTTACATTTGAAAATGATTGGGACAGTGTTTCCAGAAGTGTATTTAAAACATGAAGAAATGATTGTGGCTCTCACAAGAGACAGCTTTCCCAGAAAGAGTTAATTCAGCATAAATTTGAGCGAAATCTTGTAATGAAACAAGTCTTAGTGGGAAGTAAATAAGTACCTCGCTTACAATAAACCCTGCAAGAGGTGGTGAAGGCTCCTATTCTTTGTGGTAAATGCTTTAGGTCAAAAAAGGCTTGTTACATACAGGGGCACATAATTTGTGCTATCCTTCTGTCCTGAATACTGGACCTTTTAGCTGTAACAAAAATTCTAAACCAACCCATATTTTTTGGATTACTTTAAAAGCCATCACAGTGCTTTTCTTAAAGCACTCTATTTTGAATAGGAATAGCTCCATGAAAGGACTCTGATATGGGCTGAAACTAAATCAGTTTCAAGGAAATGCAGCTGGAAGCACACTAATCTGAAAGCTTCCCAGGCGAAATAGCACAGGCTGCAGCCTATTCTGCAGGGCATCTCTGCCTCTAGCTGAAGTGAACCAGGGCTTTCTGAGATCCTTTGACCCGTGCACCACATTGTTGCTTCACCAGCAATTTTCAGGGGGAAAAAAAGAAAGTAATAGAATGCATTTTTTTAATTCCACCTCTGTATAGCGTGCCATTTTCATCGAGTCAGTTGGGTAGAGGTGGAGGGTTTTGTTTTGGCTTTCCCAGGCCTTGTGCATTGAATTGTAATACCAGTGTAGTCCCTGGGATGTAAGTTAGGGCTGTTTCTGTCATAATCCTGTTCCTTTGAATTCCAGTAGAGATTATGCCATTCACATTACGTTTTATAACACCTCTCAGTCCCATCTGCTCTGCACACAGGATGCGTGTTCATGCGAGTATGCAGCCAAGGCTCATATGCATCAAGTCAGGCTGTGACTGATTTTTTAGGAAGTATTTCAGCTGTTTACTGAAGGATTAGAAAAACTGTAACTGACACAGTGGGAGCAAAGCCAACTAATTGTGTGGGGAATGGGAGATGGGGAAATGCCAGTAAATCTATGGAGTAGTCCATCGTTCCCTCTCCAGAGAAACTCTTTTATTAAACTGTAAGAAGCACCTGTGGAGATGAATCCAGGCCTAATCAGGTTGTGGAGTGGCAGGAATTTGTTTTGCTTGTCCCATGTTTTTATCATATCTGATTTGTATACCCAAATTTTTCACTCTCTTTTTATCACCTTCAAACTAGTTACAAACTACACAGCTATCAAGTCTACTGCCCTCCATGGACCATTTCAGGATGCAAGTTATTGGCATGCCTATGCAGAAGACAGATCAGGGTTTCTTTCTGGTCTCTTGAATGCAAGGCTTTAAGACTACAGGAGGGTTTAGTTGCCACAACTAAGGCACTTCCCTCATCCCACTTCTATTTGAGCCACCCAAATTTTTGGTCCCTGGAGCAATGACCGCTTAATGGGACAGACAAACCTCCACTTCTTCAGTTCATAGACCAGTATATTAACTGGTCCTCCTGAAGAGTTACTGTGTTGCCCATTGAGTAGTTCCTCTCAAGAGCAGCACCCTTGGGCACTTGGGCAGTGGAGTGGGGCAGCTGGCTGGGGATGCCCAGTGATTCAACAGCCCCAGCAAAATCCACTTGCAGCAGGGACAGTGAACCTTCAGACACCGCTGTGGTTCTGGCAGCTAAGACAGTGCTGACAAAATATTTTTAACCACAGCCCATTGAAAGTGCACAGCTATTGCCCTTGGAAATCACAGTGTACACTAATGAGCTCACTGAAGTAAATCATCAGTATGACTCAAAACTATTTTAAAAGGCGTTGAAGCATCTATGTGCTAATGGACTTTTCCACACTGTTACAATTAACAGCTGCACCAAAGATGGTTGCAATGGAGATATCTTGACTTCAAAAACTACAGCAGTCACACAGTCTGTTTTAAATCTGCTTCTATACTTACATAGTTTCGCTTACATGTCTACCTATATACCTATCTATATTTATAAATATAGAAAGAGACTCACTGACATAAGATAAATAAACACAAATAACACCATACTAGTCTCGCATACCACCATGTTTGGTTTTCTGTATTATTTTCTATATAATAATAATTTTCAAGTTTCTCTTGCAGTCTGAAACAAGACTATCAGTCTCTGTTATCTTTTGCAAATGTTTTTCACAAGTTTACATAGAAGCGTGTTGAGTTAAAAACCATGTGTGTAATTAGTATATTATGAATAATGTAGTAAAAAAGAGCCATGTTGGGCCTCAAAAACAAAAAGAGAAAGAAATAAATGCAATTAGTGATGGCAATCAGGACCCCTTGCTGTTTAGTCAGCAGCAGAAAATGAATTTGTTTGATGCGTGAGTGGTTTTCTTGCACTCTTATGGTGAGGTCACATACTCTCATGGGTGAGAAAACTGAGGTCCAACCTAGATATAACACTACAGGTACAGTGTCATCAGAAGAATAATCCTGCTCTCCTTCTCCAAATGGCCTTGGCTTCTGTTAATGGTTGTGCAGATGTGGGGTCATGTCCCTGCACAAGGAGCCACCCGTGGCCCAGGAGAGAGTGAAACATGGCTCAGCCCTGCCAGCAGTACCCCACGGTTCAGTTGGTGTTAAGCCGGTGGTCAAACTCCACTCCAGCTCCCAGCATAGCCGTGGGCTTGTTGCAAATCTTTCTGCTTCAGTTCCACCTCTTTTTTGCTTCAGTTCCACCTCTTCTTTGCTTCAGTTCCCCCGTGCCTTAATTGCTCATGTTTTTACATAACTTCTGGAAGGAAAGCCTGTTGCTGTTTACCAAAGTTGCTACATTTTGCCCTCTGCATTGCTGAGATGCTGTGAAAAGAAGAAGGAGCATCCAAGTACCTCCCGCGCAGAAGTCGGCCTTTGAAACATGTTTTGCTAAGCTTGCCTCAGCTCAAATGCTCCCTCAAGAGCGAGCACTGTGGCTTTAAGGCTATCGTCCCAGATCCACATCACACCCACATATTTGTCCTCGCTTTGCACAGCCAGTGCCAAGGGGTGACATCTACTATAGTCTCTGGGACACGCTGGTCTCTGCGGCGGAGGAAAAAAAGAGGGTGAGGGGGCGGAGGGTGACCAGGGAGGGGGGGTAGAGCACAAATCCCGCTGTGTTTCAGGAGGATGAGTCACTTCCTCACACCAGCTCTGCGATGCTTTATTTATTGCCTCTCCGCTGATATGAAGCCCAGCTCCCTCGTCCCTTTGCGGCGTCCCCGGGCTAGGCCTCCTCGCCGGCTGTGCCATTAATCACAGGGGGCCGTTGGGGAGTGCACAGGGAGCGGGAGTCCTGCCCGCCAGTGGCCTTTAGCTGTCTCCAGTTCAATGAAATTACCTTGTGTGAAGACTTGTTTTATGAGAGATTGGTTTATTTGTAACTAAACTACTTCCTCCGTTATTTGATAAGCTCAAATATTTGCTACTGATAGTCAGAGAGTGTCACATTTATTATCCTGTTTCAGGCATTGCTTAACTCCTTTGTATTAGGCTTCTTTAACCCCTTTGAGGACAGCAGAAAAAAAGGTTGGAAAAAATTTCTTATTGCTCTTACTCATGCTTTGAAAAGAATTGGGGTTTGTCCTGTAAAGGATGTGGCTTGATTAAATTAAATTACTTTACAGTAATTCTTTATATTTTTTAACACAACATTCAGCAGGGCTTACTCACACTGTTAGAAATCCAAAATAAAAGGAAAAGTGAGCAATGCCTTTTTCTTCCTTCGTATATTGTAACACTTCAACAAATGGCTGCATGTGAATATGCAGTACCACAGTCTCAAGGATGGGGCACATATAACATTAACAAGTCCTATTTGTTATCTTGCTCCTAGTGGCTGTGTCACCTGTGACACATTCATGCCTCAGTTTGCATTTTATTATTCCTGTCCGAAAAACAGACTTGCTTCACTTTTTAAAGACATCTGATGTCTTTGGAAAAATAAAAAGCCCTACATCTTTAAGATGTAAGTAATACTTTTATAATAACCTAATTCCATACACGCTCAAAATTTCCTCAGATTCTGTGTGTGTGTGTGTGCAGTTCAACGGATTTTTATTTACTACCTGCTTCTGAGGACTCTAGCAGTAAATCACAGTCCAAATACATAAAGGTATTTGTATATGTTAGGAAGAACAGAAGTGCTTAACTGTATCAGAGCAATCTTTAAGAATCCCATGTACACACTATGGCTCCACATCACTTCTTACAAAACTTTCTTGGGCACTTGATGTTCCAGTAGCATATATGCCATAAGCACTGCTGTCTCGCTTAACCTGAGCATTTGAGCTCCTATCTGTCAGCACCACAGATTTCTACATTACCATCCCCCAGATGGGATGCTCAAACGAGGACAGGGCAGGGAAATGAAGAAAAAAGCACACTTTGTCTAATAAAGAGGAATAGGATCTCGGGCTCTAGGGTTGCGAGGTGAAGAGGCTCTCCAATTGCATTTGGTGCTTTCATAGCAACCCAGCTTCAAGAACTTGAGATACCCAAGGCCAGAGGGAAAATCTATTAAGAGAAAGTCCATGCCTGACGCAGCTCAGGAGCATGGTCACATTTCTCTAACGAAAACTAGAGAAAGGTCACTATTAGGGAATGGCCATTATTTTCTAATGGGGACAGTGTCATGCCAGGACTGCTCATGCATTTTGAAGCAGAGTCTTCAGGGAATTTTGTGCTGGAGCCAGCAGGCTTTGGGGAAGGGCTGGGGAAACATCATTGTGCCCAGAGTCTGCGATGTGTTCCATTGCAGGAACAGCTTGCTGTATTTGGGCTTGTCAGGGGCTGCAGTGAGCCAGTCCTGCTGCTCAGAGTACAGTACACTAAATCCTATCCGAAATTAATGGGACTGCTCTTGTTAAAAAAAAAAAAAAAAAAAAAAAAAAAGAAAAAAGAAAAAAAAAGCCTTATTTACTGAGAACAGAGTGAAACTAGTCAGAAATCTCCCTCATGTGGAGGAAATACAAGTTTTGTGAAAAATATAGCTAAAGCAGGTTTGGATAAAAATAGACCAGTTACCCATCACAGGTATTATTTACCTGAATATGACTATGCTCTACCTGAATTTTGTTTTCTGAAATCATTCTGGAGTAAAACCATAAGTGAGTTTCTAAAAACTTTTTTAGACATGTAAATGTTCTAGTGGAGCTTTTGATTTTGCTGAAACATTATACTCCCTCAAAGTTCAGAGAAATCAGTTTTGTTTCTCTCGGAATTAAAAATGATGGGGAGGAAATACATGTTCACTGTGTTATGTAGGAAGAAAGTAACGGTTTATTCTTTTTCTGACAGAGGTACAGATATATGCAGTCACTTGTGTGCTTACAGTCAGATATCGAAAATCCACAGCACATGGCTAGGTGTCTGGTGTGAGTGAAATATTAAGCCTATCTGAAACAATAAGGATACTAATGCTGACTTAGGACTGTGACCTTCCAGAGCCTCCCCAGGGGAGACCAGGCCTTTTGCAGGTGGCTAAGTTGATTTCTAACCAAGAGCCTGCTGGTGAGAGTCCAAATTGGCTGTTTCAGCTGAGGTCTGCCCTGGAAGACAGGGACTGAGAACAGCCTGGGGAGACCAAAGGTTCATTAAGTGTGTGTTTGTCTTGGACTTTGACATGAAGATGCTGCTATTCCAGATGCAGCTGAACTCCTAAGGCTGTGAACTTCTTTGGATATATGGGAGTAGCGGAGCTTTGGCTATGATTTCTGTACCGCAGCACCTCACAAAGAGGCCATTCTCCTTTGACATATGAGTTTAAAAACTGCATTGTAAAATCACCATAAATTGGATATTTACAATAATATATTCTTTAGCTAATTGCAACTTTAAAAGCAGATATCTACTCTAGATTTTATTGTGTGTTCACTAGAACACAGTTAAGCCCAAATAATTGAATCTCTTTCTGATAGAAGTTTCAAAGCACAAACATATACCTAATATAGTGTGAAAACACTAGCATCCTATCACTAATTGCAACCTACAAGAATTTCTGAAACTTACGTGCAAAATGAAGTGCACAGCCTTTCACGTTTTGCTGCTGGTCAGAGAATGTTGTTCCTCTCTTAAAACACCCGAATTCCTCAGGCAGCACCTGCTTTCTGTACAGATGTTCAATTCAGTCAAAATAGCAACTTGGGAGTGAATCTATGAATTCAGTACATTGAAATAATTAGGTTCTCTCAAATAAATTAATCTTTCTTTGATCAAAGCCCAAAACTCCACTGACTAATTCATTTTTCTCATAGGTGTGAACTATATTGTTGCAAAGATTAAAATAATTTCTGCACCCTTGTTTCAGACATCTATATTTGGGATTTTTTGAATGCAAATTGGTTCATACCTTCAAAATAGGAAAATGTTGGGCAGAAAAATTCTGTGCCCAGGCCTATGTTCACATGGCTAAATTAATTATCTTCCAAAAAAATAGAGTAGGTATGTCCTAGTTACTTATTGGGTACAACCCTAAGCGTATGCTGTTTGTGCTGGTCACTATGTCTTTGAAATTTTTTACTGATGCATGACTACTACTAAAAAGATATTCATTACCTTACTCCTCTGATAATTAGAAATCTTCTGTTTTCTGTTCTTGCTCCGAAATAACTTATACTTTCTTTGCTTGTGCTGTCATTATCTGTTTGTTAGTTTAAAAAAAGCACTTTTCCATCTATGGTGTTTATCTGCTTGTCTGTTTCTAAATAACGTTGTCTGGATTTGCACGGGCTTAGCCTTTGTTTCATTAATCTGAACAGAGTAAATTCTTCTAACTGCCTCTGATTCTTAGAGAGACATGTATTTGACTGACCTTCTCTGTTCAGCAGACCTGCATCCTTGCAGGCATAAATAAATGTTTTCACTTCTTCCTCTTTGCTGACTGTCCTGGAACTTTTATTTTACAATATAAAATATGATAGGCAAATGGTGGAGACCAGCAGCCTACAGCTAAGAGGATACAGCCTAATTTATTAGTCACTCATGTTCTGCACCTGTGTAGAAGCGAGCATTTTGTTTTCCTGCAGGAGACAACCAGTTGAACTCAAATATTTTGCTACCCCAGACTCAGATGCCTTCAGCTCCTGCTGTTGCTCAACTGCAACTTTGAATTATGAACCAAACCAATACTTAATGCTGTTGTTCCTAACACTCAGGTCTTTAGCACAAGTTTTATCTCTGACAGGACTTAATTCCTCAGAGTTGTGTTATGTGTTCTGCTTCCTTTCACCCAGATGGGACAACTGCCAGAAGGGTGTTCATTGTTATGCATCTCTGTCTAGATCTAAAACTCCTTTTCTCTTTCCAGGATGGGGTAGTATACTAGAGCCTGCTTACACCACCACTGAATCCTGTCTTTTGTGCTTGCAAAGTTCAGCTCTTCTATGCTTTTGTATTATCAAAAGAGCTATGTTTATCACTAAGCCACACAGGAGATTAATATTGTTTGCAACTGTTAGTCTAGCTACCATCTGAGGTTATCTGGGAAAAGAAGGGAGTTCATAGTCCACACCATGGCCATGTGTTCTGTTGACATTTATTTCAACTAAAGATGTCTCAAATAACATTGGGAGAAACTTCCAACAACCTGATACTGCAAGTGTCCTGCCAAAAAATAGGAGTCACAATCTAAAAGACCTATGTGGCACCAAATGCTCTGGCAGTCCAAGATAAATATTATAAACCAAAATGGACAAAAAAAGTATGATGGGCTCACAATCTCTGCCAGGAATCATGGAAGAAAAGACAGTAAAGAAAAAGGGGGAAAGAACGCGTGATTTGACTTGGGAGCTGAAATAAGTAATATCTGAACAGGTGAACTATAAATGTAGCTTCATAAATAAAACATCTTTAAAGGCGACTTCGATGCACTTGCGTAAGAGAAAGTAGTAGAATAAAAGCAACAATGAGATACAAATTTTGTGCAAGGATGCCGGGGCAGAATACTCTAATGTTAATAGAAATCATCTATATATTCAAGGACAAGATTTTATCCATGATTCACCCATGGTTCATTTCAACAGTGGCTGGTTTTGGTTTTTGCTTGTTTGTTGGTTTGGTTTGGTTTTTTCTTTGTTTTTTTTCTTTGGTTTTGTTTGTTTGGTTTGGTTGTGGTTTTTTTTGTTCATTTTGGGTTATTTATCTTGTTTATGAACTGTGGTAAAATCTGAAGAACTTAAATCCTTATATTGGGATTTATTACATATATCACAAGATATTAGAACATGCTCTACCATCCACATTCATTAATGAAAATCCTTCTTGTTCCTTTTGTCACTGCCTAGGAAAGACTTGTTTTCACCTCTTAATAAAGGTTTTATTGCACTGAACATCTTTGTATCATGTAAGCACAGTAAAGAAATAGATTCTATCTTCATTATTTTAAAATTATGTATGGATACACAGTTTCTCTATTACTATATTGGTGCTGCAAATTGCACATGAATTAATCTGCCAGTAATTTAATGAAAAAAAAAGATCACCTATCCAGTTAGAGCTGTAGTCTTCTTCCATTGAAGTCAATGGGAATTTTGCCATTGATTTAAGTGGGAGTAGGATCAGGTCCTTAATGCTGTGTATTTACTTTATTTAGGTCAAAAGACACACAGACACAGAGAAGAGGCTGTTCAATGGTTGTAGTTTTATTCAGTAAGCTCACTGCTTTCTGGAAGCATGGCACATCTAATGGAACAAAATATTACAGCGTTAGGGATTGCTTTTGGCAGTATGCGTATTATAGCATGAGTCAAAACAGTTAAGGTTATGTTTTCAAAGATGTAATGAAATTTTAGCTGCTAGACTGAGAAGCCAGTTGGAAATGTTAGATTGAAAGCCTGCATGAGTCTTGTTGGGAAGTGGCTGATTCTAAATTATTTTTTTCATTATCCTTTACAAATAAAACCTGTCTGTGTGATAGACCGAAAGGTTCACCTTGAGATCGGGATTCATTTCCAGGGCTCTGCCCTGGACATCCTGTGTGACCTTGAGCCAATCAATTTAGTTTCTATGTATTGCTGTGCTCTGCTTGTAAATCATGGATAACAATTCTTCCTTTCTTCTGTCCCCAGTCCTGCCTGCTCAGTCTGTAAGCCCCTCAGGGAACAGACTGTCACTTACTGTTCGTGCCCTTCCTCCCAGAACAGGGCCTTGGCTTTGGTTATGACCAGAATGTGAAAAATAACAAAATAGTCAATGCTGCTTTCAAGGAAATACCTCATTTTACATGCATATATTAAGCTTTAATACGGTTTGATTAAAACTGATAGTTTTTCCTTTGGGTGAAGCTGTTGGTGACTTATCTACCCTCAGAGAGACTCTACAAGCCTCTGACTTGTCTTTCATGGCTTGTGCTTTCTGCTCTAGACTCTCGTCTACCTGAGCAGGGTTGCTGTCAACCTCAATTAACCTCAGGTAACAACTGATTTGCGTGTATAAATAATCTGAGTATGTGCAATAACTCCGACATATCTACATTTGAGAACTACTCTGCACGTGTGAACTGAATTTGTGCTGGACACTGAAGGGACCATATGTGAACATATCAAAGGCAAGGTACATACCATATGGATCTTACACTGTCTGCACAGGACCTGGTACTCAGGCACTGTTAATTTGTGGAGAAGTGTGAATCCAGCATGTCTAGGATGCATTGAATTTCCTGCGTCTGCCTAACTTAGCTGTGTTTGAGCAGCAAGTCAAAGGCTGTTAACTGGCAAGTTTATGGAACTGTTTGACAGCTCTAAATCTGATCTCTGATGTACCTTCACACTTCATTTCATATATGTATATGAAACACCTTAGTAAAATCAAGTGAACCATATTCGTGCATAAAGTTTTGCTTGTAGCTTGGGGTCAGTAGGAGCTTGTGAGTGTGTTAAACTTGCTCTTGGATAAACTCTCTAAGGCTTTTTTTAGGAAGGAAGAGATGTCTTTTTCTCTGATCTTAACTTAGGATCCTGAGAAGATGAGTGCTGAGCTGCTTTGCCATGCCAGGAATGGTGCTGTTCTGGGTATATGATAAGGCACAACTTTTCATGCCAGAGAAAGGAGTATGCAAATTTAAAGTAAAAGTGCAGTGTTTCCATGACTTATGCAATTTGGTTTTACTTTAGCCTTTTGGGAACCCAATTTGTTTTTTTTTTTTGATAAGGCTCTCAATGATTTTTCAAACATAGGTGTAGGGAAAAGAATTGGATCTAGCGTCACTGAAATAAATATCAGTTCCCACTAGAGCCTTTTGGGAATATTGAGATGATATTTGGATATGCTTTAGTTCATAGAAGAATGTCACAGTAATTTTTATTACCCGTTCCATATTTCATGCTGTTAAATCTGTTGGCAGAACTGGAAGGTCCCATTGTTTATTCCCAGGTCACTCAACTCATGAATACAGAAAATGAGAATCTTTTTTTTTAGGAGTCCATGAACCCAGCATCACAGTCCTTAGGTCAGATGCCAGCTGGGGATAATGGAGAGAGCTCATACAGGTTCCAATTCAACCCAGGAGATTGGTACCAGAAGGAAAGGCAGCATAATATCCACAGGCTGCAGCACAATGATTTCATTGATGTCTTTGAGCACTGTTCCTTCCATGGATTACTGACTTGATCTGGTGCAAAAGCCAATTTGCTTAATGTATTTTATAGGAGGAACAGAACCAGCCTTGAGAGAGAAAAAACCCCAGTTCTTCCTATCTTGAGTGGTTTTCTTATTTCTGCATGCATGCCAAGTTGGGGCAGGATTAAACCATTGACTTACATGCCACAGGTAACATTAAACATAACAGAACCTGTAGTCAGAGATATTTCTATTTATTGTAAATTATTTCAGAGGGTTGAGAATGGCTTTGTTAGTGCAGAGACTGCTTGTGTTCTTTAGTGCTACTGTGTGTTGAGCCGTGGATATGGATACATGAAGCAGAGCTCAGTAACGTATATACCAGATGCTTTGTCAACATTTCCAGTATCCCCAGAACTATGCAAAAGGTAGGAATAGAAGAGTAAGGATAGTGGTGTGTTTCTTGGCTGAGAAAATAACACTTCTTCATCCCCAGTAACACACCATTAAATTTTCATATGTCTTTGTTTCATCATGGAGGCCTGTTAATGTAAAAATCCAGAAGCCATAGGCTTAAAATATTCAGGTGATTTTAACTTGCATAGATGATGGAAATAAATGTGTTTATTCATTCATTTTGAACATCAATAGTCTTGATATGTTTAGGAAAAAGAAGCACTGAATATCTCTTAGCATTAGATTGTTCCTTAGGACAATAATTTTTTATTGTCACTTAGCATGTCATGTATCACAAGCTTTAAACTTTTTTCTGTTTTTCTGGAGTTACAGTTCATATTTCTTTTTCTAACAAAATAGGTTTAGTGACCTTTAGGTCCAGTCTTAAATGCGGCCAGCTTTGTCAGGAAATAAGATTTGAACTTCAAATTTTGATAAGTACTGAATTCTCATAGATTCATTTGCAAAATCTATGCTAGAAATATTCTCCTCTCAGTTAGCTCTACAGGCTGAGCTACCATGAACACTGCCAAGAGAAATTAAGTTTCCCATGCTGAGACCTGCTGTGTGACTGACTATGTGATCACTAGTACAGAAATTAACCAAAGTCACCTATTATTCCATTTTGTCTATAACCATTACCAATACTTGGCTGGAGTCTTGTGAGCAGCTTTCATTTATTCTAGTCAACTTCACTAACAGTGCAGTCATTGTGCATCACCAAAATTTTACAAGTTATGTAGCTGCCACCCTTTTGGTGGCTCTTCTAGAGCGAAAAGTGTGTTGCTGTGAAGTACTCTACATTAAGTCCATTTTCTCTGTCCTTATTTTATTCTTCAGTATTCAAAGATGTGTCTGTATTCCTAAATAATTCTTTTCACTCTACAGTGTTTGCACCTTTCAGGCATTTGTATACTTATGTCTCCGTGTTTAAGAGTCCTGGCCCTACAGGCAAGATTTTCTGGTTTTGCTACAGAAATTCAGTGAAGCAAAACCTGGCAGTTTTGCACAGATCCGTACATGTATAGTACTGTAGGTCTTCTGTAGTGTGATGGTAGGTTATACCTTGTACAATATCACAGCTTTCACAGTAACTTTCATTGCTTTTGGCATATTCATGTTGAAAATTTTTCACAAACTATTTATCTAACCTACCAAGGAATACTTTGTGTTACAAACTACATTTTAGACTGTATTTCTTCCTATAAACATGTCAAATATGCTGCTTGTTTCTTTTTAAAAATACTGGCCCTCTATAAATTCATAAAATAAATTATGGTTATCAGTTTTTCTGGATGTTTTTATTCTCTTTAGAGATAAAATTAAGAAGGGAAGAAGAAAAAAAAGGCTTTTATTCCAGTAAAACGTTTTTCTGAATTGCATTTAAGCACTCACTTGCCAAAACCCCTGTGCTTCTGGAAGGGAGCTCCCAGAAAGCATTAGAGAGCTTTAGAGCCCTAGAGTTCACCCATGTCAGCATGCATGGATTCCAGTTTGCATTTCCATTTTTCATGACACAGTGGCTATCTGCCATCTCTGGACAAGATAAAACTCTTAAATGTTCACCAGTGTCATGGCATTAGGGTGGGCATTTTTCAGCTGTGACAGGGTAATTACTTGCCTAAGTTTTTATAGACACTGATGAGAAAAAAGGTGTAGATTTAATTCTAACACTGTGTACAAGAAATGCTTTACTCAGCCACCATGTGGAACTCTCTTTCTTTGTTTTTCATCCAAGAGAGCCTGTTCTTCTCCATGGAATAAAACAAAACTATTCACAAAGGTGTATCACATAGGACAAATCCTTCTCTGATGCCAGCTCTTTCTCATGGAAGCAATATCCCTTGGAACACTCCCTGAAGTACAGATCATGGCTCTGAGTTGTATTGTTTTCCAGGGACCTGCAAATCTCTTCATCTCTCTGAGACTGCAATGAGATTCTCAAACCAGAGGATAATTCTACAGATATGGTGCACTGAGTCTTGCAAGCTCGTGTGTGGCAACAGAGGAGTGCAGAGACACTGATTTCATCACTACACTCATTTGTGTACAAGTTACCTGGAGATCACTGAACTACATCTGCACCATTTCCAGGTCTGGAATTAACTCAAGTGAACTCAGAGCTGCATCTCTGTGATTTTGGTGAAGCCAGGTCCTATAGAACATCTCCTTTGTCCTTCTAAGGAATTTCCTTAGGAAGGGCAGGGAAGAAGGCTTACATTTGTATTTCATTACCTTTCAGGCAGTGGTCCAAACTTCTGAGACACACAGAGAGTTTTTCAGGAGGAAAGCAGCATTTATGGTAATCACCAGTGTATGTTCATGAAAATAAAAACACACAGAATCATAGAATCATAGAATATCCCGAGTTGGGAGGGACCCACAAGGATCATCAAGTTCAACTCCTGTCCCTGTATATGACAACTCCACAGTTCAAACCATGTGTCTGAGGGTGTTGTCCAGTCTCTTCTTGAACACTGTCAGGCTTGGGACCATGACACCACCCTGGGGAGCCCATTCCAGTGCTCCACCACCATCTGAGTGAAGAACATTTTCCTAACACCTAGCCTAAACCTCTCCAGCACATCTTCCTGACATTCCCCTGGCTTCTGCAGCAGACATTTTTCCATTCCACTAGTTCCCATTACTGTGTGATAGTTGGCCCAATTTTGGTTTAGTAGAGCATGTGTGGAAGGTTATGGTTGTTCAGTGAAGGGCTACAGACACCTGGACACAGATATGAATTTTATTTTAAATTTAATATAAATGCTGAAATCCATAAGGATCTATGAGAGGTAGGGTTCACTGTCTCTCCTCAGACACCTAGTCCTGTCTTCATCCACTCTATATACACGTAGGCATCAAGCTTAAGAGCTCAATGGCTTCTTTAAGTAGAAATAAATTCCTCAAGATTGTGATATCATCTTCATACTAATTGAATTACACTCAAAGAAAGAATTTCTCTTTACTCACCATGTATGTTGCCTAGGACAAATGTGATCCTGACTTAGTTACTTGAATTATGTGGTTACACTTGAGTAGGATGAATTGGTATCATCGTAAGCAATAAAGATATTTTAAGATTTTTCAGAACAAGTAAAGTATGCTACCAATCAAAATGTCAGTCCATTAATGCTTTATTTAAAAAATAAATTAAGATAAGATTACCTATAATGTGGGGATTTTTTCATCACATCTTTTTCCTTAAAGCACATCATTTCTAGATATGGCGATTAATGTGCCTTTGTGATCGCATTTTTTTAAAGTTTCATCAGTTAACCTTCTTTACTTACAAAAATCCTTCTTGTTTCTCTGTATAACAAAGAAATAATTCTCCTAGCACATGACTCACCTCTGTTGTAACTCAGATGGTACACAGATTATCCTAGGTGTCTCTCTGAAGTCTATAAACTTGAATATCAAATGTTTCAGAAGAATATTATCAGAACTTTTTTTTTTTTTCTTAAGGAAAAAAAAAAAAGGAGGAAAATAAACTCACTTGCCACATGTCCATTAAAAGAAAGACTATGGTTAGGAAAAAAACCTTGAAAATTTGAATCTTAAGGAAGGCTCTAAAGAAATATCTGCAGCTGTATTTAGCTCAGCAAATATTGAAAAGCTGTCTTTTAAGTGTATACTTCATTTACTTTCAATACTTTCATTTATTTTCAATATGAACACTGCAGCATGAACACCTCTGGCATATTAAGACAATTTGCACCCTTTGCAATCTAATGCTTCATCAGGATCATATTAAATGTAAGTGTAGCATTTGACTCATTAGAAATGGTTAGAATTAATTAAGGTAATCAGTGTCCTCCTGTATCCTGTCTTGAATTCTATTATTATTATCATCCTCAAATGAACATGCAAGAAACACCACAGATAGTTATGGAATAACTTGCCTGTAGAGGCAAGATACTCTCAAATCTCCAATGTTGCAGGGATGTCTTATAATCTTTAATAGGACAATTTATATCCCATTTAAATTAGATAATATCAGATGAGTTTCTGCCCAGTCCTTTCATGAGTAATGCTGAGCACTTACTCCCTACATTATCTTGTGCCAATTAAGTTCACAGCCCAATTAAGCATTATTTGAAAATGAATTTCTTTTTCATAATTTTTGTTTTTCATGTAATGATCACTTGCCCTTGTGTTATTAAAAAGAATGAAGAGAAATGGTTGATATAATTTCACTCGGATGTTTATTTCTGTATGTTTATTATATCACACCTCTTTATCATATCTGCATTCCCATTCTGAAGTTCACTACTCCACTCTTTTCATGCACTCTGTTTTTGCTGTCTATGATCCTGATGATATGTTTTGGCTTTTCTGGATTGTGACAAGTCATCTTCATTTTAAATAATTAGTTTTCACTCACGAATGCCTGAATTAGATTATTACTTAAATTTTTGCAAGCAGGGATTAAAGAAAATTTCATCTGCTACTTTGAATGACAGGGATTAGTTAGGCATCTCTAGAAAATCTGTAGCAATCGGGGTTTTCGTTTAATCAGTAGCCTAAACTTAGTAAGTGTCAATTTTATTAGTTTGACACTGGCTGTAGACTTTTTAGGTAACCATATCAAGGAAGAATTACACATGCAATGCTGTCTCAGACAGCTGGAGGTAGAAATTACTTCTGTGCTCTTCCAAAATTCTTGAGGCTTTTGAGGTACATCAATTAGCTTTCATTTTTTGGTACCTAAACATATATAAATGAAGTTTTAAAATAAAGTCAAGTTTATAAGTCAGTCTCTCCTTGTGATTGCCATGCTTCAGTGTTCATTGATATGGTCCAAGGCACTGGTAAGGAATTCCAAAGCTTTGTCATTGTGTGAAGCTGGTTCCTGTAGCAGGCAGAGTCTGCATACCCACACATGCATGCTCAGATGCAGTTTTGAGGCATGGGAGGAATATTGTGTGGTGCAGAGACAGCACTGCTGTGAAACACTGGAGTTCAACCACAGCACGCTCACTCTGTGTACCCACCTTTGGGGTACTCTTTATTCTTCATGATGAGCATTTACACTGAGAACTCAAATATTTTTGTTTCCTCCAGGCCTAAGAGAGCTGGCTGTTACTGTGGTCTGAGGTTGTTTTCAACATTTTGTCTAGTGTAAAATTTCCATTTTCCACATCAGTGTTGCTCTCATGTTCGAATTAAATCTTACTTTCCTTTTTGCAAATAGCAAGAAGAAAATTATAATTAAGTGGAAAATGTGAAAGAAGCATTGCTCATCCTGTCATTTTCCATGCTGCAGAAGAAAATTTTGCTTAGAATGTTTGATAACTGTGCTCTTCATCCTAGCCTCCATAGAGCTGTGTGGTGCTGCGTCAGTTTAGTCAGATGGATGAAGACCCCAGCGGACTCATAGCTTCACAAAAGACATCCTTGCCTAGTGAGGTCTAGTTATGGCCTTCCTAGAGGCATATACATCATGAGAGAGAGTAAGAGCAGGGAATCTGAATTCCTTGTTATGAATAGTCTAACTTGCATGTTGATGATGGGAAAGCCCACATTACCACTTGCATGTGTTCAGTTACAACTTCAACCCTTATTGTTTTGCTGGTGCTCTGGTTCATCAGCCTGATGCGTGCATGTGGACTTTTTCTCCTCCAGTATGAGAAAATGTCAACTGCAGGTCAGAGTTCTGGCAAATACACTCTACTTCTTCTCATGTTTTTTCTCAGGAAGGGATGCACCTCGGGCCATAGCTCTTCAAGAGAGTACAGCACCTTCTTCCTGGGAGCTTCACATGTGGGGAAGGGAAGTGTGGGAAGGCTTAAGAGAACTTCTATCACCATGCTATGATAGGGTTGCCAGTAAACTGCAGGGGCACACTGTAATTAGGCTGGAAAGAGTTTAAATTGTTTCGTCTGGACTCCCTTTTATATCTATTTTCTTTGCCTCCACCCACCTTTTTTCTGGGGTTTGTTTTTCTTGTTTCTTAGGGCTAAGTTTCCCACTCTATGTTGGATTTCAGCCAAAGCACATTTTTACAGGCTGGGAAGAACTTTTCCCACATTACAGACTGGCATCTAGGTGGGTGCATGTTAGTTGCCATCCTAGGAGCACATAGGAAGCCTGTTACTTTGTCAGAACTTCTTTATTGCGATCATATAGCTGATGTACTTAAGAAGCTAATTGAGGTAGTTATAATTAATGATGCTTCCCTTCCCTCATAAACATTTTGCCTCTATGTAAAATGACTGTATTTTTTATTTTATTTTTACATTGCTTTCTGACAGTTCCTGGCTATCAACTTTTATTTCATTTAAGTATTTCAAAATTACAGCTGTCTATTTCTTTCATCACCTTATAGCTTTTGTTGCTGAAGCCAGTATTATACTGTTCCAGAAACCTCCTGTTATGGTTTATATCACCTTCTATAAAGATGCTCTTAAAATCTTGGCTTTCTGATGGCCTTTTGGAAGGCCTTTTCTAAGGCCTCTCTTATTTCCACCAAAACTGGACCTGTCACCTTTGCTTTCTGGGTTCCTCTTGACTTACCATGAGCTTGAGCTTTTGTCCTAGTGCTAAAACTCCAAAGTGAAATGCAAGTGGACTACTTTGTGTTTGGCCACCATCCTTTCACCCTTTGGTTTAAGCAACCCTTTGACAAGTGAAAATTTCCCAATGTCACAGCTCCTGAGGTCATTAGTACAAAAAAAATATGTCTACAGTGTCAAAGTGTTCTCCTTGTAGAGGAATGTCAGTAAAAGAATTCTGTCTTACACTCTACCATGGAGGTTTACCCACACAGGAGATATTTCAGAAAGTTTAAAAAATATTTAGACATCTTTGGTTGTTTATTAAGTTTTTGTTGTTGTCACTTTTTTTTCTATCTTAGGTTAAAAGGAGACATGAAGAAAAGCAACAAACCAAGATGCACATGTTGGGCACACAGAAGCCATGTAGCACACCTTCTTTTACCAATGGTGATACCATGAAAAGCTATCAAAACTTCTCTGCACAGTAGACCTTTTTTTATATTGGTGTCTTGACTGGGATTTTTTTTAATGCTACTGCAAAGATTCAGATATAGAATTCTCTCAATGACATCTTTTTTAGTGAGGAACTATCTTGTGTGAGCAGTGAGCTACAATGTTTACAGGTCAGATTTGCACAATTTGATGTACATTTCTAACGCTGAAGTTAGAAAAACTATAATTCTGTAGGAATTATAGTTTTGTTTTCCATAACCTTTAGTTTTATATCACTAAGATCATTAACTTTATAACATGAATTCCATATGTTGAAAATGTTGGCAGAAAGTACACTACCTTAAATCTGATAGAAAAAATGTGATACAGTTAAGCCATAGACTTCTGTTACTTTCATCTTCTATACAGAGGAAAGGACCAATAGCACTCAAGAGTGATTTTGCCAGACCCTATTTTTATTGCTATTCATACTGCAGTTCCAGGGAACTAGTACATATTTCTAGGAAGTACTCATTAAAAATTTCAAAGAAACATTTTTTTAGAAACCTCAAAGGATTTGGGTACTGATTCTATAAAGAAAAAAAATGCACCAGGATATCAGATACAATTAATGAACCATTTCTGATAGCTGATAAATTATATGGTAGTCAACAGCTTTAATTCACCACAGCATCCTTCCTTGTGCATATGACTTTATGCTCCAAAGTAGTGCTTTGTCTAAAGAACATTTTTTGACTGTTTCCCAAGGGTGCATCTTAATGATAGAAGCTGTTGGTACTTCTTACCTCTAATGTTTATGTGGAAGAGCTGGTAAACATTTGGTCTCCTTTGCATGTTGGATATTGCTTGTGGATGGATCTGTACGTGCATGGATTCATACAGTCCTGGTACCATTGATGTGTCAAATCAGGGGAAAGCAGTGTCAAATCAGGGGAAAGGAATGTCAAATATTCTCCCACCAAATTCAGCATCAGGAAGGTTATCCTAAGGAAAATACATGCTACAACGTCCAGACAATGTAGTCTGAGTCACTGATGAACCTGTTGCCGTCTTTTTCTGGCCATATCCTTGGGGTGGGAAGTAGAGGACAAACTTCCGTACGCCTTCTAACAGAAAAGGGCCTGCTGAACATGGTCTACAGATAATATCTGGTCTGTTCTGAGCCATGAAGATGTGCCTGCCTTCACCATAGCCACTTACTTCCTTTTCTGCTTTCCCTACGTACAAAATACAGCATTCCACAAACACAAGGGATATAGCTGTACAGAAGATGGCACATGATTTTTGCTTCTACTCTGGGCTAAGAGATGCCTACATTTTTCCTCAACTTTTAAAGAAAGCAGTTTTTCTTCTGTATTTGTTTCTAGACAAGCTGATTTTACACAACAATTCAAATAGAGGTTTTGAAAAAACTGAAAGGCTTTGCATGATATTAAGTCCATCGTAAGTGGAAAAGACATTGGTTTGTACCTTTTCGATGAATCACTTTTCTTAAAGAAAAAAAAAAAAAAGGGCAAAAATATGTGCAAAGTGCAGATTTTGAGGTTTCTGAAACTCGCTGTGAAAATTTTGCACAGCCCTGTGTAATAGTAACTTTAACTTGACACAGCCCAGTTGTTCTGGTTCTTTATTTCAGGCTTCTTTATTACATGCACCTGTTTCAACTAACTCGTAGCTGTTTCTGAAACTCCTGATTGGCCTGCAGCCAGGAAGCACTGTGTGTTCCCACAGTTAATATGATCTAGGTTTTTAGAGGGTTCATGGGGATGTGTGTAATATGAAAGTCCAGACAGATAAAAGCTTTCCCCTTACTTCTGCTCAACAATAGCTTTGCCTGTTTACTTCTTCTGGTCTCACTACCAAAAATTTGGGAGAAGAGGTTGTTCTTTTAAAACGTCTCCTGCATAGGCTGCATTTCAAGTTCACAACGAGTTCAGGGGAGTTTTGCATGGTTTTGGATTTCATTACAACCAGTTCATGCAACTCTGGACTAATCCTGTCTGTCCAGTTCCATAGTAAAAAATGTGGGCCTCTAATGACATCAACAAATAAAAATAACCAGCTAATTTAACAATAAGTGCATTATGCAGTTGAATGTAAATGTAGAGATGCATTTTCTATTTGTACTTTCATGTTGGTTCTGGGGAAGATTAGGTAAAGTAAAGCTTTTAGTAAGAAAATATGATATGGTCACCTCATTTCTGGAAAAATGAGGCTTTGTGTGAGAGTGCTCTGTAGCTGTAAAGCGAGTATAGTAACAGGCTCTCAGGAGAACGCTTTGCCCATTGAGTTCCAAGGGACTCACTGACCACAACTGCTTAACATATTTTTGTTCGCAATAGCCACATGCAAAAACATGCCTTCTTCTCTAGCAGTAACCCATAATTTCAGCATCTCCTCAAAATCCCAAAATGGGACAAATCAGTATTAAATTAATTATTAAACTTTCTTCACACTTTTTCATTTTTAACAGAAAAAAAAAAATAAGAATCTGTTTTGTCGCTTCATAGAACTTTTTTTTTTTCTCCAAAGGGCACAAAGGACATATATTTTCACGTGTCTCAGGAATATTTTTCAGAAAACTCACCCCATTAGAAAGTAGCTGTGCACAATTTATGTGTGGGGTTTTTTTTAGGGAATTTGTTCTATGATATCAATGGAGATATCAATCAAGAGGAACAGACAGACTCTAACTGCAGGCATGAAGGGAAGCACTTAACAGGGTATTTTTCCATTCTGCAGCACTGTGGTTGCATGAAAGCAGAATGTGATACTTGGTGAGATCAGAAAATCGGAACCTGAATCAATAATACTGCAGTTGTTTTGGGGAGGGTCAGTTTAAAGAAACAGCAGCAAATTGTGATTTAATGGAGTTGGAAGAGAAGCACTGCATTGTGGTTATGAGAAGAGTTTATTTTAATGTTGCTAGGCTTACTTTACTAATCATTTGGAAGAAAAGAGTTAGATTCTAAGCATAAATGCCAAAATGCTATAAAACACTTAGAAAAAAAATAGATTTCTGTGAAGTCTCTAAAGTAAATTTACTTACTGAATTCTACAAGTAATGAGGAATACACACAGCCAAAAAAAGAGGGGTGGGCAAAGAAAGAGACTAAAAATTTCTAGAAGTGAAATTCAATTTCATTTTTGCATTAAAAGGCTTATTATCTAATTCTTTGACCAGCTCTATGCAGGAATCAGCCTAGTGGGAAAGGAGAGAGCTGTATTTTGAACTGCAGAAGCAATCAACCTGAGATATGTCTGCCCAGACTGTTGGGAGCTTCTCATTCACTTGAGGTACAAATGGCCTTCGACAGAAGAAACTGGGTGCCTCCTCCAGCAGCCGGTCACACTCCTGTAGGTTACCCTCTAATATAATAGCAGACCTGCTGGAACAGTTTGCTTTGCTTCCTGTTTGGTCACATTTTACAATGTTTTAAATTGAAAAGTGGGCTCTATATTAAGACATGGAGAAATGGAGTGACTGTGGTGTCCCATTTTGCCAGCTCTGGCTGCAAAGACCAATAATAAACAGCTTCAGGGCAGAGGACCTTTTCATTGAGTCACTGCTGTTAGAGGATTGGTAAAACCAGCCAAACCACCCAGAGAACTGCTACTGGTGGTTGGTGGTTTCTACACAAGATTTGGTGAGATTCTGGGACCTTAACCCCCGTTTCAGTCTGTGGGAAGGAAAGTGTGCAGAGGACAGGATTTTCTGCCCAACTCTCGCAGCTTTCTTTCTACCCATGTGGTGGTTTCTCATTTCATTACTTTCTGCCTTACCTAGACAGACTAATCCCTTCTCACAGCCTCCATGTACATCTAGTTCCAGTATTGCCCCACTGGTCCCTTCACTCACCCATGTCCTTTTCTTCCCCCCACCCCAACCCAAGTAATTTCAATTTTTCTAGAACCTGAGCTTATTTTCTCAGCCCATCCTGATTCTTGTACATGCTTGAGGATTTTGTGACAACTCCGACTTATATTTTTCTCAGTTTTCTTCTGTGTTTCCCTGCCCCCATAGACCTTTGCATGCACCTCAGTGTTGCTGTCTCCACTCTGTCTTTTGTCACATCTTTCACACAGTCCCAGTACTTCTTAAAACCATCTCCTGAATTTAGATGAGTTTTTGCAGCCTGTCACCACTGTCTTACCTGATTACCAGGTCTGAGTAGCCACATTTCTTTCCCCATTTTCCAAACCTAATTTCTACTCAACTGGCCTGTTTTCATCACAAGGCTATCTCATCTGTTTCTCCATCTTCTTTTGCAAGATCCTTTCTTCCTCTAAATTTTGATTATTCTTCTACCTACAATTTTTGGGGCATCAGCAAGGGAGTCTTTATGCTTTTGTCCTTAATGTCTCAGAATAGCCAAAAGTAGCTCTTTCAGGGAAATCCAGATTCATCCTAGAAGCTCTGAACCAAAGATCTGGTATTCTGGCAGTCTTGGATCCTTCAGGCACAGAAATAGTTGGGGAATAAGTTTATTGCTCCATTGGCCTGAAAAATCTGAAGACCACTCAATACCAGCAGCTATGGGAGGGTCGGGATTATTTTATCTGCTGAATTCTGACAGTGTCCATAAGGCAAATGTAAATTAAGTTCTTCCCCTTCACCTCCATAGTTTTTAAATCTATTTTAGATGGGCCTAGGTTTTAGTGATTTCTTTCAGTTCACAGCTATTTCAGATCTCTCCAAACTAAAAATAAAAGTAATTTTTTTGACCTTGAAAAACTATGTCTTTCTACGTCTTTTTATTAGTGGATTATATGACTGAAATAGAAACAAAACATAACAAAACAAAACACAAAAACAACCAATCAACACCAAAACAGTGACAACAACAAAATGCAAAACAAACATCAAATGAATCCTTTGGAATAGCCCAAAGTTAACACTTAACATGATTATACTATTTGGACATTTTTTTCAAGCAGAAAGAAAAACAGTAAATTAAAATAATGAATTTTTAATATGTAATATTAGCAGTTTACCATAGAATGTAGATATGGATGTTTTGTTTTAATCTGTGGCTTGAAAATATCAGAGATGTAGACTTTAATTTTCTGAAAGTCTGACTCTATTTACTGTAAATTTTATTATCCCTAAAAATATATTGACTTTTACCGTGGCTCCTCATGTCTTTTACTGCACTTGGCAGATTCTCAGGGCAAGTCAATTGTGTTCAGTGGTGAAGATGTGACCTACTCCAGGTCCTGTCATGGGAAGTTATGAGCAGGGAAAAGATAACAGTATTTTAACTTTATTTTTTTTAAATTAACTATTGTTACCCAGTTTCTAAAAACTCATGCCTAGTGTTGTTGAAGTTAACTTCTCACTGACACATCAACTTTAAGTTTCAGTAGCTATGAGGAAAAAATATCTGGGCTATTCTTTACTCTTTTAACTGCTCTGAATAATTAAAATTTTTGTGTTAGTAATAACTGTTCCCGACCTAGCTTTACTGCTCATAAAAAGTGGTGTACCTGAAACTTACTGGCTTTCTTTCCTGAAAAGCACTAATTTTTAAGTCTAGTTTGTATTTCAATTTCCACTATAGAGGTTGTCCACTATCATGTTAGCAGATGTACTGTCTTCTGATCTGGAAGTCTAGGCTTATTAGGAGGAGTTAGTTTGTCAAGAACTGGTAATTCTCATTTTTTTCGTATCACTATAGGGTTTCTATTTCACCTTTATTTGAAATGGTTTAGTAATAATGGAAGTTAAAGCATTAAAGATGTGTTTATTTTTGGAACAACTTTAACATCTAGTAGCTCATATTTAAGGTCATCCTGAAAAACTTAATTGTGCTTTTATCTGTATTTTAGGAGCAGGTCTTCTGCACTGGAGACTAAAGAACTGCAAGAGCTGTAGATTCTTTTTTTTTTCTCCTTATTTGAGAACCACATCTGTTTAGTTGTTTGCTTACTTGCTTATTTGTCATCCTTTAATGGATTCTTCAGAGAAATGCTTTAAAGCTCAGTATCAGAAAGCTTCATAAGGAAAGGAAAAGTGGATGTTGCTATTCTTCATTTAGCCAAAGGCTACTGGGCATGGTAACCTCAGTGTTTACACACAACTGCGTGCCTCCAACAAGTGACAGTGTTGGATCCGGTGCCTAAATGTTTCTCTACATTAGTGATACATCTGGACCTGTAAAAACTGAGGATTCAGAATTAACCATTGATAAAAGATTAACAATTAATATACTTTCCATCCTTATGGAAAACTACACATTGTCGTTGTTTCCTTTTCTTTCAGGTGATTTTCAGCCTGTGTTATTTGAGATTGAAATGCAATACCTGCAAAGGGTAACATGAGATGACTAGATTGAAAACTATAGAAAATAATGCTGAAAAGTGAAAATGTGAATGAAAAGTGTTTCTGACAGTAATAGCACATTATAGAATAGAGGAATACATTTTGTATTGCAGTTCCATATTTTTGTTGAACTTTAAGGTGATTGCTCTATTTTAATGCCTTATGCTAATGATGAGGTACTATCAGGTTTTAAAGTGTGAAGAGAAGGAGTTATGCGAACACAAAAATCAATAATAAATTTCTAAACTGTATTCCAAAGGAGGTGAAATGTGAAATGGTTGGTGGATCAGCATTAATAGCAATTTGTATTTAGAATGTGCTATTTCAGAAAATCAGGCAAATGTTTCACATACCAAATCTCTAATGATGTATCAGCGTAGTCTTTGATTCAATTAAGTATTAGACTTTCAGCTTTCCCATATCCCCTTAATTGTCTCTGATCTCTTCAGTTTTCTGTGGTCATTTATCTCTCTCCCCATTTTCAGCAAACCAAAGAAAGTAGGAAAATTTATTAGCAACTCAGTATTATTTAAGTTACTTAAGACAGGAAGATACCGTGCACAAATGTAGAAAGCTCTAATCACTCCAGTATAAGCAGTTGGCTGCAAATTAAGTTTCATAGTAAAACCAACAAACAAACAAACAAACAAACAAAACCCCTAACAAATTACTTTCTGGAGAATTAAGCCATTAAAACCTTCAACTCCAGAAGAGTTGATGGTGTTCAAGCAGGCAGCATATGAGCACAGTACATAACGTCTGTTTGACTCATATGAATAAAAGTGGGAGGAAAAACAAACAAGCCAACCAAACAAACAAAACTGAGAGTTGATAGGGTGAAAATTTGAAACTGAAAGAGCTTAGGGAATAGAATACGATGTACTGATAAGCAGCGTACTAGTCTATAAATCCACTTAATGTTAGGTGACCAAAAATTGGTGCTGGCTATTGTTAAGCTATTACTATGGTTCCAGATACTGCTTCAATGTGGGGTGGTGGGATGGTAGTTTGGGATGGGATTTTTGGTTGAGGTTTCTTATATATGGGCCATTTGGTGTTTTTCTTTTTATCCAGTAGCAGTTTATGGTAAAACAAAACATAAACATTTTTATTAAGAGGAACTAGACAACACAGGGCTTCCCTTAAATTTTGTTTCCCCCAAAAAGGGTGTTTCAGAGTCAAGCTCTTTCTTACCTGCTGCTTTTCTGGCCCCATTGACTTGTACATTCCTGGGAGTACAGACCAGCTTTCGGAGGGGAGGATGCTCTCACATAAAATCCTATTAGTTCGGATTCTCAGGGAACCAGGGGCACAGCTCTGTTCAAAGACTCTTGGCTGTATCCTAGCTGGAAAAAGTGGCCCAAATGTAGCCTCAGAATAAACTCCTGTCCTCCAGAGTGATAGGAAGGTCTTGAGACGTGTTCTTTAATGCTTTCCTCATTCCTAGCAGTCCATGCTGGCTCTTGTGAATATCTCGTCCACCCACAGTCAATAGACTGGAGATTCTGGGGTGCCTAATTCACTAGTCTGATTTCCATTCTGGTTATTGAGTGACTAAATCGTGAGCTCACAGTTTTCAGGATCCCTTACTGGATCGCAGCTGCACTTCTATACAAGGGAAAAAAATAAACACAGCTTCCACAGATTCTCAGTCGTTAGATAATGAATTACACCTTCTTATACAATTTAGCTTTATCTTGCACTGGAAACATTTCACATGTGCAACTAAGCCTTCCTTTTTACCTACTTCTAAACAAACAAAAAAAAAATCACATGAGTTTTTGGTTCTTTAACTAGAAAAAATTACCATGTACAAGTTTTGTTCAAAACAGCAAGGTGCACTGACCCTTCTGTTTGTGCAAACTTAGAATGTTATGTAGTAGAGAAAATCAGAAACAATACACCTCCTTCTGTCTTCTACCCTCTGACATGCTCAGAGATCTCAGCGACATGAAGTATACATAATTAATCAACAATCACTCTCTGAGTACACTTTCAGCATGTTTGCCAATGGAAGTCTGCAACCTACTACTAAGCAATTTCTCATGGCAAGGTCAGGGATCAAATAACAGGCAGCTTAAATGATCCAGCAGACAGATTAGAAAAAAGTAAAAGACTTGCCTAAAAAGGATGTTACCTCTTCTCCTTGCATCTCTAGCTTTGTCTATAAAACAGCTTCTTATTTCCTGAAATAAGGCTAATAAAGACAGTATCATGAAAACAGCCTGAGATAATAATCTTTAGGGTAAGAGGTCTATCTGAAAAAAATATCCTATTTTATTAGGCAATGTATTGACTTTTTATATGTCTCATGATTTGGTGATTGTTTTCTTTCCTTTTTAACAGATGTAATCTCTTTGGAAAACAAAACAAAACAAAACAAAACAAAACAAAACAAAACAAAAAACATAGCCTTAGAAAATGAAAGCTCTGTATCTAAATGGATATCCACATTAAAAAGGTAATTTATTGAGATTTAGAGTGTGTTTAATCTAACATCGTGTCTTCAACAGCAGCTGGTAGATGGGACTTTTAGTGACTTTCTATGAGTTCCTTCACCAGTCAATCTGAGTATGCCTTTCTCTCAGCTCAAAGTTGGTAAGAGGATGCGCTCCAGTCACTGCAGCCCATGGAGAGCCCACTCCAGAGCAGGGGGAAAATGTGAGAGGGAAGGAGCAGAAGGGAGAAACTGCTGCATATTGACCATACCCACCTCCATCCTGCGCCCTGTGACACTCAGGGTGAGCAAGAGAGTCTTAACTACAGGGCTGACATTGAAACTGGGAGACCTGGGAAGGACAGTTGTTGTTTTATTGTTTCTCTCTTAGGTCTACTACAGAAAATAATAAATAATTTAGATCTGTACATTTTCCCTGTAACATTTATGATTTCAGAAGCCTGTATCAGTCATCTCTGTTCTAAACTAAAGACCCTACTCAGTTTATTCTCTGTTTAGATAAAAGCTATTCCACAGTTCTGATTACCCTTGCCATTTTTTTTCTATGCTTTTTTAGTTTCACTATGGCTTTTTTGAGGCAGGTTACCAGAATTAAAAAAAAAAATGCCCAGATAGGGCTATTATATTGATTTATACCATAGCATAAGGGTGCTTTTTTTAATTATTATTATTTTGCTAGGATTTTCTAACATTCAAATTGCATTTCCGTAGATGCTTAATATTAAACTATTTGTAAAAATAATTACTCCAGTGAGTAATTCCTGAGTGGTAATACATAGTTTAAAGAGTATATTTAGTTAGGTTTATTTTTCTCCTGCTATGTTTCTTTCTGATTATTCAGATTGAATTTCACCTGCTGTTTTGTTGCCCAGTAACCCTGTTACCATGTGATCCTGCTACATTTCTACTCAGTCAGCTTTAACTGTCCTCAACAGTGTTATGTCATTGCCAGGCTCTACCACTTAAGTATTCTCCCACTTTTTATGTCAGTCCTGAGTATAATGAATACAACACATCACTGAGGGACCAACTAACTGTGAAAGCTGATTATGTATTTACACCAAGTGTTTCCAAGTTCCTGAGTGGTTAGATGTCTATCCAATAGAGGTCTGACCCATGTGAAAGGTCCTTCAACTTTCTCACCATCAGTCTCCTAAAAACTCTGGAGGCTTCTCACCTTTTGTCTGGCAACAGAGACAATTTCAGGAGCATTTTCACTGTCCTTAATCATGTGAATTACGATGAACACTGCCTTCAGTAACAGGTCTCAAGCAGGAAAATCCAGAAGGTATTCTGGTGACAAGAGCAGCAGTCCCCTTATGCCAAAAGTCTAGAGAAGAAATCTAAGAATTTTAAGGCACATATGTGTTTATTTTTAGCTGTTTTGGGTTTTCTATTCAAAACATATGTTCTTATCTTCTTAAGGCAATAAGTTAGTTGCCTGGGGTGACTGTATCCCCACATCCCAGAAGGACAGAGTCCACAGCCTTTTCTCTTTAGATGTCTGAAAACAATGGAAAAGCAATGTACCTTAAGTTCTTCACTAGGGACAGCTTTATTTCGTAATGCAGACAGTATATTAGAAACAGGAGAAAAGGGCATTCAGTGGTGGCTGGACTACATCTAAGCAAATTATAGTAACTTTTTTCTAGATACTGCAGCTTTAGCGTGTTACTGAAGTAAGAGTCTCTAATTTGTGGAAGCTGGCATAAGTAAGAGTCTATCCCAGGACCTGTGGCAATCACCCTTTACAGAATTGGGCCCTTAAGTATTAGTGAAAGATTTCTCTTTGAACATTTAAAATTAAAGGCCTTGTCTTCCCAGAAAATTATCAGAATAAACTACATTCGTCCCAGAATATACACATTGTAGATACAGGCTTTCCTGAAAGGAAATATTCCACAATAATTATTACCAAAAGCATAATTCTTTTATTTCTTGGAACAAGATGGTGCTGGAAAGAAACCGAGTTATGTATTTAGGTATTTTACATGCACAGCAAAGCTGAATTTTTTGTTCTAAATACATACTTTTTTTTCTTAATGCTGGGCACTAACTTGTGAAAAGGCAAGAACCTTCACTGCCTTTTGTAAATTAATGAAATTCGGGGCTGCTCAGCAATTTGCAGATTTGGATTGCAGTTATATAGAGTATTACATAGCCAGCTATGCAGCTGAAAAGACTTGTTTAGCTCAAAGACCAAGCTGAAAGAAAAGACTTGTTTAGAGTATGCCAAAGAGGTAAAACGAGGAGAGGCTATTGGGACGAGATTACAGATGGGTATAATTAGGTGAAATATTAGGAAAACACTTTCTAATAGTGAGGATTATTAACCTACAGAACAGTGTCTCAAGGGAACCATTTCAGAGGCAAAGGAATCTACTAACTGAAATATAAGCCTTAGTCTTTGCCTTCCCTGTGATTCATATTCCTTACCCTTTCATAATTTGTTTTGTTTTGTTTTGTTTTGTTTTGCTTTTTTATTAGTATTTTTTTCAGAAACAGTATTTTCTATATAAAATATGTATTTTATATGTAGTATATATAAATATATATACACACACCTTTAGTCTCTCCTTCTCACTCCCCCTTCACTTCCTCCAATGAATATAGCATCTACAATATTCAATTTTTGCTTATTGTGCCTGGGACAAGGTCGGTGCTGCTTGGGCTTGACCATGCAAACATTTACTCGTATAACGTACCTTATTCTTAGACCTAGCCCAATAACTCCATGTTGAAATTAGCATTGTGTTTGGAAGTAACTACTTCCATGGTAGTGACTATTAAAAGCACTGGGCTCTAATATTGCGTTTCGTACTGATAAATTAAGGATTTTGGGGGCTCTGAACTGCAGCCAGACTTACTGCTACATTGCTAGAGCTGTTCTGGTCATGGTTTTGTCCTTTGACAGCTGGCATCCTTCAACACAAATTCAGGGCCTAGATGGAGAGTTAGCAAGCTCCCAATAGGTGATGGACTGAGTTTTAAAGAGAGAGAGTTTAATATAATAGCTCCACCAAAAATCTGGCCCCTTTTCAATAATAAGATAATTTTCAGGGTAGATTTTTTTTTATAATGCTGATCTGTCTTTCTCATAATCTGTTTTATGGGTTTCAAAACCCATAGGTAAATTTGTGAAGAAGACTGGACCATGGGATTGTCCATTAGAAGGCTAACAAACCTCAAATGAAGTACACATTACAACACACATAACAGACATTGAATCTGGCTATATTAGTTTCAAAAGAAATGCAACAACCTTCCTTTTGCTTTTCCTCTTAGCTATCCCAATTATGTGTTTTTATTTTCAGCATAATTTCTTTATAATTTTTGGCTAGTTTTCTTTCTTTGAGTGATTCAGTGCTCAATGCCAATTCTTACCATTGAATTACTGTCAATGCATCGTGACAATTATGAGTGCATACATAGATTGGCAAAGGCACATGTTAATGTTGCATTGTCTTGGGATGGGGGCTCACAGGAAGGACTTTATTCAAATTTTTTCCACCCTGTGTATCATCCTGAGTTGTCTCTCTCTTCCCTCCTTTTACAGAAGTAAGACAGCTCTTTGGGTTATTTCTCTTCCCTTTTCTATGAGTTTTGTTTACCATTTTCCCTTTGCCATCACATATATTCTGAAGACCTAAAAATAATTTATTGTATGGTAGGATTTTTATTTTTTACATTTACCCTTTTAAATCAGAGACATCTAACATGAGTATTGCCTGATAAAATGCAGCTATATACAGGGCAAATGAGTTTTCAAGACTCCATTTATATAATTCTTTCACATGGTTCATTTTGTTCTACAGAAGGTATCTAAAGCAGGTCAGATGAATTGAGTCCAAAAAGTCCTTATTCCTCTCATCATTATGGAAGTCAGCAGCTGGAGTTAAGTGATATGACACTTTCATTTACACAACTCATTCAGACTTCTGTTTTCTATGGTAAGACACTATCCAAGTGAAGCATTCTTGTCTAAATTTGGAACTTACCAGGATGACTTGTGGAGATCTTTATTCCTCTCCACTGACTATCAATGAAGCCCAGACAACTAGCCAAGGTGATTAAAATTAGTGTACCTGAGATTCTCAGTCCTGTGTCCAGGATGTGGTGTTCACTCTATCCATAGGAAGAGAGAAAAGGGTCCATGGAAGAATCTTAGTTCTTTAGTTTTTGCAGACTGCTGCTCTGAGCACATGTGCTTCAGCCAGCTGCAATGGGCTAATGGTCTGTTTTGATAATCCATCTGGCCTCTTCAAATGGAGCCCCAAGCTTCTCTTGGGTCAGTACCTGCTTCAAGCCCACTAGTTATGCTACAAAAACTGTTAAATCTTGAATTACATATGGGGTATATTGCAAGCATCAGTAAGCTTTGCTTCAATGACTAATTACTGTTGCTTTTAAACAATGTACTTTGTTTCAAAACTGTCTCTTGTCAACCTTTGACTTTCACACAGTGCCTGAATGCCAGACTAAAAATCCTTCTGCTATATACAAGACCTCATTAAATCTTTATCAACGATACGCATTTTCCAATTCTTCCTTCCCTAGCACTTGTCTCATGTCTGGTGCACATTCCCTCCAATGCAATAACACGTTCTTCAGGTGTGGGGACTGGATCTGGACTCGGTGTTGCAGTAATGGTTGTACCAGGGGTAATATGATCTTCTCACACCTACTTCATATTTCCCTACTCATAAAACCCAGGATCATTTTAGGTATTTTTAGTCACAGAATAACAACACCAGCTTAATGGGAGTATTTTTTTTTTTCTATCATGGCCATTTCTTAGATAACAGCAACTGAAATATTTCCTCATCCTTCAAGCATGGCCTGAGTGTTTGTCCTTACATTTCAAAGCACATATTATTTCTGTTTAACTTGTCAAATCATAGAATCATCGAATCATAGAATAGTTTGGGTTGGAAGGGACCTTCAAAGGTCATCTAGTCCAACCCCCCTGCAATGATCAGGAACATCTTCACCTAGATCAGGTTGCTCAGAGCCCTGTCCAGCCTGGCCTTGAATGTGTCCAGGGATGGGGCATCTACCACCTCTCTGGGCAATCTGGGCTAGTGTTTCACAGCACTCAGTGTAAAAATTTTCTTCCTCATGTCTAGCCTGAATCTCCCCTCTCTTAGCTTAAAAGCATTACCTCACTTACCCCAAATGGTGCAGGTGACTTTTCTGTTGAACTGTATTGACATTTACCATTCTGTTGGGTTTTTTTGATCACCTACAAATTTAATTAGCAATTATTTAACTCTTTCTTACAAATTATTATCAAAATATTTAGTGCTATGTCATAGAGAGCCAGATTCCATGGAATCAAATTTAAAAACTTCTTAGCAATGATTTTTAATTACACTTGCATTTTACTGAGGAATAAATTATGGGAAAATTTTCCTTTTTTAAGGGAACAACCAATTTTTTTTTGAAACACAGTGACTTTAGAAAACTTCAACCTGCACAAAATAAAAAACAAGTAATTAATGCTAACAGAACAAAGAATATAATGTCTTAATTTGATTTTTCAGCTTATCTGTAGTTTGGCATCTAAACTATAGATCTGAATAACAAAAGCATAAAGTATACTAATTTTTGGAACATATATTCATTAAGTCAGCTCACAGTTAGTGCTGCCACAGTTAATGGCTTAGGCTGCCAGGATCTCTGGCAACTTTTCTACAGTATTTTCACAGTAAAAATAGACTAAAAATAAGCGACCATTTGAGAACAACCATGCAATATATAGATGTTCATAATGGGGACACGACAACCAAGCACACTCATCTTGGGAAAAAATATTTTTCAACGTATTCCAAAGCCATAACTAACTAGTCATTAGTTTATTTGCGAAAATACTGTCACTTTCTTGACATAGCAGCATTTTCCACACAAGTATGCTGAATTTGTAGCATTCAGTTGCAAATGCAAACTAAGGTGATGACGACAATAATGTTTATGAAGATGAGGATGATGATGATGATTATTATTATTATTATTCAAGTAAATAGAACTCTGCATTTATAGATAGAAAACTTATGTGCTGAAGTAAATGTTCTTTTTATATATCTCTATATGTATATATAGATATATAATTACAATTAACAAAGAGGAACTGCACTTCAGACTGCATGGATAATGCTAGCCATAAAACTTGGCACAATAGCTATGGAGTTTTCAATCCACTTACTATTGCAGATACAAACTTGTGTGTGAATTTTTATTTCAATATCTGTCCTCTTTCTTCATTCCTTGAATAATTTCTCTCTGTTCTCTTCCTCTCTAAATATGTGGACACAGTGTATATTGTATATCAGAGGTTTTACAATATGCACATTCCTCTAAATGGAAGTTACATTTCTGTAACTGTATCTGGAAACAAATTTATCCTTTATTTTTTTCTTTGATGCCCAGTTTGATCGAGATATTCTGTGTGAAGTATTAAAAAAAATAAAATAAAGATTACCAATTCTAGTGTTTGCAACATAATTCTCCAAGAATACAAACAAAACAATGCTTAAAACACATCCTAGAAACAGAACATTAAAAAATATAACCTTTAACTTGAAGCTTGCATGAAGTCATTCATTTGGAACAACCTAGGGTTTTTCACAGTATAAATACCATTATTTTAGTCTGAACTTAAGAAAGTAAGAAATGGCAGGGATGCCAAACTTGACTACTAAAGATCTCTTTTTCATGGAGAAATAATTATTCACATTTACTATCTCTCTTCTAAAAAGAGGAAGAAAATAAAGGGAAAGAAAATCCAAACAGAAAAAAAAAAAAAAAAAAAAAGTCTTGTAATAAAGATTGCATTCAAAATTGAAGTTAGTTAAAAAGAAAGGGACTGGACTTGTACAAGTAGAGCCTTAACAGCATGACAGGCACATGTGCCGATTTCTTTTTTTTTTTTTTTAATTCTCCTAAATATAGAAAAGAAATAAGGAAAGAAATTATGGTTTTGTGGGTTGAGTATTGACCTGGGTTTTGTTCCTGTTCTGCTTCCAGTTTTGCTTTGAAGAAATCACTGAGGGCCAAACCACATATGATGTTAATGCAATACAGTCAATAAAGTCATGCTGCTTTAATCCATCTGAAAATCCAGTTGGTTGTATTTCTGTGCTTCAGTTCCTTACTTGTGACATTATAACTAATACTATTTCCTTTCTCCTGTGCTCTGTCAATCTTGCCTATTTACACAAAAGAAACACCAGGTATATGTAATTGTCTTCACAATGCCTGATAACACAGAATGAGCTCTGGCCACTCTCTTGTCTACACAGTAAAATGAAGGACTGTGCTGAAGGACACAAGACAGTTTATGCTACAGTTTTTGATGTTGCTAGAAAACTTCTGTCTCTGTGTTTTTGCTATTACTGGCAGTGCTTAGTCTAGCATGTATGCGGAAATGCACTACGGCTTCACTAGCTGTTGAGTAGATACAGTCTAAATCCCCAAAGGCATGGAAACTTTGTAGGCATTTTCATAGAATCATAGAATGGTTGGGGTTGGGGTTGGAAGGGACATCAAAAGATCATCTACTCCAACCCACATGCTAAAGCAGGGTCACCAAGAGCAGATCACACAGGAATGTGTCCAGGCGGGTTTTGAATGTTTCCAGAGAAGGAGACTCCACAACCTCTCTGGGCAGCCTGTTGCAGCGCTCTGGAACCCTCAAAGTAAAGAAGTTTGTCCTCATATTCAAATGGAACGTGCTATGTTTCTTTATTTCTTTCTTTCAGGTACCCCATGGTCCAGGTTGGACACCTACCTGATCAGTACAATCATGATTTGCAATTTTGAGACTGATTTGAGATACCGTGTTCCATCCTAGGCCTCTAAAGAACCAGACTGTGCAGTTCTGGACCTCTGCTTCTCCACTTACATGATGATTCAGCGTCCAGAGATTTTGTCATTGCTTTTCTTCACTGAAATACAGACTAGTGATGCACAAACCAAATGATTTAGCATGAAATTTCTACCCTATCTTACGGCTTCTAGTTTCTTGAATTCTGAGTGGATACACCAAGGGAACAGTCTCCCACATTTATTTTTTTTCCTGTGGCTAGGAAGCAGGTATGCAAAGGCAATGGAAATGAGATGGAGTTTTATTCAAAGAGTTTCATCAATGTACCTCACTTCCTAGAGAACAAACATCACTCTCACTAGGCAGAACTGATGAAGCCTAAAGGTGAGGAGAAGTATTAAAATCAAACACATGGGATGTGAATATTCCTTAGCTAAAACTCTTTGCAGTTTTTGTAAAATGCAAAAGAACAGATAGAGTGCATTCTAATCCTAATTGCATTAGATATCAGACAGAAAATTATATTTTCTGAAAAATAAAGATTTCATAATAGCTGGTCTGGGGGTTTTTTTCGTTTATTTGCTTTTAATGCAATGACTGTAGGGAAAAGGGACCTGAGGGTCCTGGTGGACAGCAGAATGACCATGAGCCAGCACTGTGCCCTTGTGGCCAGGAAGGCCGATGGCATCCTGGGGTGAATTAGAATGGGGGTGGTTAGTAGGTCGAGAGAGGTTCTCCTCCCCCTCTACTCTGTCATGATGAGACCACATCTGGGCAGATAACCTGGACACATTCCTGTGTCATCTGAGTGTTTCTGCTCTGGCAGGGTTAATTGGACTAGATGATCTTTTGAGGTCCCTTCCAATCCCTTACATTCTGTGATTCTGTGATTCTATGATTCTGTGACTTATAAGTTCCCAACCTAAAGAAAGAACAGTGATACTTAAACTTGGTCTTCTAAAAAGTGACAAATAAATATATGGAGAAAAGTAGATCTCTGGTCATTAGAAAAACTATAGGCTGCACAGCAACACAGTAGTCAGCTGTGCCAGTAATTTTGACATTCCTTTGCAAATTAGCTGGGCTTTGTAAGTACAGGTCTACTTTACTGCATAGGGGGGCTTTCAGGTCTTGGAATCTGGCAGGGGTTCAAGATCAAAGTGTTGCTTTGAACCCACTTGTCAGCCATGCAAAATAAACACAATTCACCTTGCAATAAAAAGTATCAGTGAGGGAAAAAAAAAAAAAAAGCATTTTGTAAAACTCTTCAAATGCAAATTCAATACTTACACTATTGCTACTAAATTAAACAAAGGAGAAAAAATATTAAAATGCTGTAAAGCATGATCTACAAGTAAAAATCTTCTGCAATCAGGGAGAAGTGACTATATTTTTTTTCTGTTGTTACAATTGCAGACAATGCTTTAAAGCACACAGAGCATCCCAATGTTGCCATAAAAAGTTCCTTAGCTAATTATTTGCCAGTACAACTGTTCACTTCCTGCGGTGGATTTATGCTAAATCCTGTTATTAGTCCTGCTCTGCAATTGCCATTGTCTGTGACTGGAAGCAAGGCTCAAAGGCTGCAGTCAGCCTTTTATTACAAAACATGTGAATGGAGATTTGACCCAATGTTCGACCACTTCCCCTTTTGGTTTTATGTAAGCTGCTGAGCCTTTCCCTATAAATCACTATGCTGAAATGAACTTTTACTCTTTTTCTCTCCTCTTGCTGCACTGTAGAGTGTTGGGGGTTAGGTGTTATTATTTTCTTTTTTTCTTTTTCTTCTTCTTCTTTTTTTTCCCCCAAGGCATCTTTTTTATTTTTATTTTTTCCTAAATTGCAAACTATTACCAAGGTCTCCTACATCGGGCGTTCTCGAGAATAGTGCAATTCTTCAATTTTTGTGTTTAAGAAACAAGAAAATGCCCCACCCCCCAAGTATACTTTGTCTAAAGCACAGTTTAAAAAATAGTTTACTAAAACTTAAAGCTACTTATTACACAAATTAAAGACTTCCTGTCATGCAAACTGACCATGTATTTCTCTGAAGTATTTTATACTTTATGCATTCAGACAAAATTTGGCAAACATTTTTTATTGGACAATAAAAGCTTGCTAATGTAAATATATTGAGGCACAGGGATGAAAACTATCTGTATGACTGAAATATTTCTGAGAGGTTTGGTCATTGCAGATGGAGGACCTAATCCTGCGATCATTGGACAGAATAAAATCAGCATTAAAGAGTCAAACATTCAGTAAAGGCAAAAGGAGATTTATTTGCATAATTATGTCCAAGCTAGGTACTTGTTTTTGTTGGCACTTGGGTCACATACCTGTTGTTCTTTTTGATTTAAATTTAAATTAAATAAACCGTTGGAAATAAAACTTATTATTAAAGTATTATTTATAATCTTTTTCCTCCTCATACCAATATAAATTGGAGTACTTGAGCTTAAACTGGTGTGGCTGAAATCCCTTTTTCTCTAGTTAAATTCACTGAGATCTGCCACTGACTGCAAGAAAAGTAAAATTGATCTGCAAACAAGTGAAACAGAGGCAGATGCAGGCAATTCTCAGACCACTTGCTTTCCCATTTCCAAAGGAGAAAAATAAGTCTTCCAATAATATTTAAAATACTTTTGTACTGGTTTGATAACTGGTTGCTAACAAATAATAGTGTAATAGTTTTTAAAGAAAAAAACAGTCATAACTGTCCAGTGGAAAACCATTAATAGCTGGCAGCTACATAAGTCAAAATGGAAAAAGTGTTAGGCTGCAAGCATCTCTCTCCAGCTTGTTCCATTGACTGAGTTTAGAGACATCAACCTCTGTTGTTTAGAGAAAGTGAGATTGAAGAGTATCCAAAAGAGCTTATTTCTTTCAGATCCAAAGTCTGAATTGCCTTGTCCACAGTCATACTAAAAGCAATATCTGTATGAAAGTCACAGGACAGACTCACCTATATTTGTTCACCCAGATGACCATTATATCTGCCTCTAGACAGGAGACCAGTTCACATTCACCCACCAAACTCAAAACACAAAGGGAGCAAAGAGTTCAAACCACTAAGGGTAGTGTTCATGAGCAGTTTATTAATAGTTGGCTACTACCTGGATTAACAGTTAATTTGTCATGTTAATCCACTCATGCATCCTGTTGAGGCAAATCCTGTCTTCCTTGACCGAAAACTAAAGAGCTGGGCTTTGCTTAGGAGCATGCCTAAAGCAGCAGGAGAGTTTGCTTTCTTTTTTAATGCCAGTACCACAAAGAAGTAGTGAAAATGCTGTGGCTGTTGTCACCACAATAACATCCCCACTCATTTCACTGCGGGCAGAAGCCCACCTCTCAGCAGAAAGAGGAGCAGGGGTTTTCCCTTTGTAGTTTATGATTTAAAGCTGCTCATGTTTTAACATTTTTATTCTTAAAAAACTTTTTTTTTACTTATTTTGACTTCTATTTTCTTTCTAAAGCATCTTTTATGATAATTTTTCAGTTATTTGTTAAGCAACAATGCCTAAAATTATGGATTTTATTGTGCAAACTCCTGATCTAATTTGAGGAGAATGTATTTAAGGAGAATGTTTTACATATGACCTTTCTGAGAAAGTCACAATTTCTTCGTGTCATCTGAAGTGCCCATCATAATTTCTATAGACTTTGTTGGTATCTCCTGCTGAGCAACGAGCTGATCAGCTTCTGACTTCCTGGGAAAGAGCTCCAATAACAAGGTTGCCCCTATTCCTTCATGTTAACAAAAGTTTCTGCCTTCTGGGCTGAATCTTCCTCCTCCTACTGAAGATGGTGAGGACTTGCTCTGTTGCTGTCAGTGGGATGAAGATCAGGGTGTTTATTTGTCTGTGGGAAGCTCACGAAGAGTCCGCATCTCATAATTCCAAATGCAAGTGGGCTCAGTGTAATCTGACAGGCTTGGTAAATAAAACAAACTTGCTTTGTTGCTGTGTCCACAAAAAACAGCATTTATTTACGCAAAATATTAGTTTCTGTGTTTTAGGTGAAACGGGGATATCAACCCACTGTGGAAAGTGACGTTTAGTTCCTAATTAACAATATATGTCCCATAATTGTAATCAACTTAATAAATACAGGATGTGCTGAATTTTAGTGTGTGCAGACAGTGAGGAAAAGAAACCACTCACAAGTCAATTAATTCAACACAATTTATTCCTTCCTGGGATTTCGCAAGTTTAATGTGACTATTAACAATGGTATTAAAAATAAAACGAGTTGTGATTTAATATGAAATTGCTCTGAAAGTTGAAAATGTTTTCACCAGTAAAAGACCACATATGATAAAAACTATTTAAAATCAACATTTGCCCATAGTTACTACACAGTAGGTATCTCCAAATATTTTGAAAGAAGTGTTCTATAGCACCAAGTGATAATTGTTGACAAATGTTAGTTTTTATAGGAATCTTGGAAGATGGAATTTACAGTGGATATATAAAAGATTTATTTTTATGTTAAGTTTTTTCTTGTTAAAAGAAACAATTTTTAGATTTCTTTTTCTTCTTCCCTCTTACTTTTAAATTTCACTGAAGAAAAAGATACCCTATTACCCTATTGACTGTAGTTCGTTTGTCAGGAGTGGTTCTGGGAGACTTGGAAGAAAAGAAAAAACAAAAAACAAAAAGCAAAACAAACAAACAACAAAAATTAACACCAACACTAACAAATCTGTAAAGTAACTAATTTTACTCTGGAAGTTGCCAAAGATGAAAAATTATATAGGGTATCCTGTTCTAACTTGTTAGAGAAAAGAGAAATGAATCTGCCAATAATTGCTACACAAAAAAGTATGATGGAGACAGCTCTTATTCAGTGAAGAGTTATGTTCAGAATAACATTATCCCTTCTAAAGACAGAGACATTTGTCATGCTGCTGATGCACCCAAGGGTGAAAGAGAAAAGTAAAAATTGATGGGCTGTCCCACACTGTGCAGTTCTTCTATGTCTTGCTTGGACTACTTGTTTCCATCAGAAGAGAAGACTATCAAGTCTCAGTTACCTGGATGGAAAGGTGGCCACATTACAAAACCAATAATCAATCAATCAGACCGAAAAGCCAATGTCTAAGCATTGTTTAGCCATGATTTAATGCAGTGCCATGGGGAACTATTGCTGAAAACAGAGGCAGGTATTAGGGCTGTGGGGAACCTACCTGAAAAAGAATCCAAAATATCTCAAGTTAACACTGGAGGTGGGACTGATTTGCTGCTGAATTGAATAATCTTTAAAGTGTTTCTACCTTAAAACAGAGCAGATGCCAGAGTTAGCAAATCAGAACATACCATGGATGATACAGCTTTCCTTTCAGAGTCTGCGTGACGGATATTCTTACTAAGACAATGTAGTACAATATTAGTGAGGATGATAATAAAGTATTTTGCATCCATGTTGAAGTCAAATTGGGCCCCAGCTAATAAATTAAATTTGAGACTTCAAAATGGGTAAAGTGATTTCATGTAATTGATGAAATTAGTGCTCCAGTAGGATATCAACTGAAAGAGCAAAACTTGAAAAGAACTGTAGCTGAAATATCTGTACTTTTTAGGGGAACCTTGTCAAAGTAAAAGAAAACATAAAAGCTACAGAAATTATTAGTATTTGGAAAGAATACATTTTCCACAAAGTTAGTCATTTTTGTCTACAAGAATATTTTCATCCATAAGATAGTTTGCAATGTATTTCCCATGTCATGGTATCTCTTGCATTTGTTTGCTAGGCTGTGTCCCACCACTTTTCGTATGGTTTCATGTCTTCTATAACACTGCAGATGTAAATAATCAAAGACCTGCATCTTTTCCTTCTTTCCTTTTGAGCTTTCAAGTTTGTCTTGCCTGTATTGTGTTATTCTCCAGGCTGATGGATCTTAGGCTGAAATTTAGGTTACTGAATTGGAGATGGCCTCATCTTCACACCTAGAACTCCTGGACTCCCTCCTGGGTCAACGGAAAAAAAATGGAATTTCTAGGATATGCTTCATCTCATCCCAAAGAAGATATCAAAAATAAGTCAGATGAATCAATTATTAAAGCTGCTTCTTTTCTTCTGCTTACTATAAGGGGAGCCTGGGGCAGATAATTCAGATATACACATGCCGATATTTGCTTCAGTGAATGTCACTCTTGAGAAAGTGAGTTTGATATAAATTGGGAACATATTTTCAAAAACCTAGAGAGTTCAATAGCTTCCATTTGTTTACTGTAATCCATTGAGAACAATGGGAAGTGTTAAAAACTTCTTTGCATCATGAGATATGTTTACAGTATATATTACGGGCATGCACAAATAACTTCTGCTTGTAAAGGTGTGAAAACTCATGTGACAAAGGTAACATGTTGCCAAACCCCAGCTAATACACCTTGGAAAGGTCTCCTAATTTGATTCCCAAGCTGTATGATTTCTAATAGAGAATAAAACAAATAGGCTTTGTGTACTTGAAAATCAGGATAAGATTTATTAAATTCTGTTTCTATTTTACAGCAACGTTCTAGCTGTTAGTAGCTCAATTAGGATACTTACATTGTTTCATAATTGATTTAATGAAGAGGATTATTTAAATTCAATATGTTGAGACAAATAATTAACTATTGTGGGTTTTTTTTGGAATGATGATTAACGATGCTGTCCTAGATCCAAATGCAAGTTCACAATGATTCATTCATAAGGATGTGACAGGTGATAATAAATGTGTTAACATTCAACTATTGTACTCCAGTATGATACGAGCAGGATTTCCTATTATCTAGTTTACAATAAACTTTACTACAAAGCTGAAATAAGAAAGAGTGCTCCAGGGATTTGTAGACTGCCGTAATTTTTGCTGTCTTGAAATACATGATTTTACAAATTCAATTTTCTACCAAAATGAGATTTGAGCTAACGTACTTTCTGAGAACTAGAAGAAGATTTGCCCTGAAGGTCTTTAGCTGCAATAATGGCACAATATGCATTTGTTAGGCTTTAGATGTATTTAGTGCTCCTTGTCACACAACATAGACAATTACTAATACCGTACCAAGTGGAGCCTCTTCCTGTCTTCTGCCTAAAGTCAGCGTTTTCAAGCTTTACATGGGAGAATTTGAATTACAAGGGAGGCCGTGTGTTATCTTGGTTGGATCAGTGGCTCCCACTTGTCTTGAATCGATTTCAGGATGGTGATCCAGCACAAGTAAAATCTTTCAAGAAGTCATTGGGAGTTTTCTTGTTTCAGAGCTGCATCAGCATACGCAGGACAAAGTTCTGAGGCTATGTGCTGATCTGTATGGAAGGGGATAGGAGATGAGAGTGGTTGCATCAGCTAGGGAGGACAGAAAGTGTGGAAAGTAAAATACACATTTAGAAGCATCTATTTAGTATCTAGTTGTTGTAAACACAGGGATGACTCTGTTGTCTGGTAAGTAATTACATTGATTAATAAAATGTGAGGTTTGTGAAGCTGTTGATAATTTTCCTTAACATACAAAAGTGGTCAGCCGAAAAATGTTTTGGTTAATTAGTATGTGATGATTTTTCTGGCTGTGTGCAGGTTTGGTTTTCACAATAAAATTCATGTTCCCTTTTCACTTGTTAACATATCTACACATTATTTAATTACATATACTCACAAAAATTTTGTGCATATTTGGGAAGCAGGCTCATGGCCCAGCTTTTTAAAGAATGCAGAGTACCCATGTGACTGCAGTTGAATTGTATAATAATGCCTATATACTTTAAAGACTTGCACTGTAGCCAAAACATGTCTGCTTGCATTCCTCATTTCACTTAAGTGGCTTTTCTTATGAAAACGAAAAGGTTTTGTTTGTATTCCTGCAGTTGGTAAAAAAGGAGCTGCATGCCAAAAAAAAAAGAAGCCCCCAAGACACAGTGGAAAAAGTTCTTAAAAGACCACTACCACCGGTTTTAGTTCAGGTATTAAACTAATATTTAAAATACTTAACCAGTGTCTACAATTTAACATCACCAGCTCACAGCTTAGAAGCTTGTGATTCTGAAGGAGGAAGCCTCTTTAGACAACCAAGGGGACTTCTAAAAAGTAACTGCACTTAGTAATCATTTAAAGAACAAGTGTGTAAAAATGACATTTTATGTCTCTTTTTAGGAACTTTGAATAGAGAAACTGAAGAAATATTCTCAGCCAGAATTTACTCAGTTTATTTACTTGCTACTGTAAAATTCCTTGTACATTTCTCGTTGGATTTCCTCAGGTATGTAGAGTTCAAATATCTTGGAAAAGCGCAAATGCAGTCTTAAAAAACTTCAGTCAATTTGCTCAAGATTTTTTTAAAGCCACTTTAGTCAGTTGATCTTTTTCTAGCACTCTACAACCTGCTGACTTAAGTTTAGCTATGTTAAATTTTTGCATTCCTCCTCTGGAATCTTACCTACACATCACAATCACTGTAAATGTTTTCACATTGAAATTGAAGATGTAAATGAAGTACTGCAGTTGCTGTCTGGTTTTAGTTACAATGTCTGTTTGTTGACATCTCACATGAAGGCCTGCTGTGTCTCTGGCTCTGTCTACTTCATTTCCCCTCTAATTAGGCTTTGCCCTCAATTAAGTTAATGATGCAACTTTTCCTATAGATCATTTGCCCCTTCAATCAATTAGCAGAATATGAAGGGTGCATCCCTCTTTGGCTTTGGATTTGCTTGCCTCAGGGCTGACTGTTCAGTTCACAGAAGTACTTAGGCAAAGCAAGTTGTTTGCTCTGAGATATACAACCTGGCTAAATTAGGGTTTACAGAAGTATAATCTTGACTTTTTTAAAAACAAAACAAACAGCAACAACAAAACTAGAAAATCTCAGTTATTTATGTGACAGTATAGAAATAGCTACAGCAATCTGAAACACCAGAGATATTACAGAAATGCAGCAGATATTACATGGTAAACATTTTGTTGAGTGCATTCCATCATGGCCAAAAGCATAACAAGACTAAGCAGCGACTCCCCACACTCTTTCTTCCTGCCTCTGCCTTTCCTGTGTCTCATCACAGATTCTTGTTATCCTCCCTTTCTTGAGTCCTCTGTGACCTCCTCCCCAAGTAAAACAACCCAATTGGCCAAATTTACCTCTGCAGAAAGCAGTCCTCCGTGTCCTGTGCTACCACCTGCTGCTCTGCTGCACGTGGGGTATTTCTTACGCATTCCATCAGATTTCCTGAGGTCAGTCCATCCCTGGTGTGATGTAATCCCACCTCGCTGTTGTAACACAGTCCTGGGCTCATTGCTCTTCCCCCCCCCCCTTTTTTTTTTTTGTAATTCACCATCCAGTGCACCTCTCAATGCAGTCTGTCTCATGTTTTTCCGTCCACATTCCTATTTCTCTAAATCCTACAAAACCAAATATTTGTCTCTGCCTTGGCATTCTCCCCATCATTACTCCAATCTTTATTTCCTTGCTTTCCCACTTCGTTTCTCCTCTTTTCTTCTCCCTGCTTTATTTGTTTAAAACATTAATGTGAAGTAATTGTACGTACTACTCAATCATTCTTACAATTTCTACTATATCTCCCGCCTCATATCTAATTTCTAAATTTCCTTTTTCCTCTTGAGGAAGCAAAACAAGTCCTGCATCCCCTCCTTTGATGTCTATATGCCATATATCAGCTCTCATTTCTTCTTATTCCCAGTCTGTTTGCTTCATAGACTTAGCTTTGGTGATAAAAGAAGGTGTGATTTTTACCTTCAGGTAACTAGCAAGCAGGAGCTGTCCTGAGGTGAAGATGAAGTAAAGATCAAAGCCTGTTAGTTTTACCACAAGGTAAACTTGCTGAGGGCAGCCCTACACCTTGTCCAGGAGCTGACTTCAGCAAGCTTACCTGATGGTAAAAATGACAGATCTTGTTCGTCACTGTGTTTTTATATAGGAATTTACCATGCCTTTTAATTATTTGGGGTAAAAATTTATCTTTTTTCAATAGGCAAGGGAAGACCTTCCTCTCTCCTTTTCTTGGCCAGGTGTCTTAAACTGCATATGACAGCATTGTCCTTACTCATAAAGAATGATTTTATTTATAAATAATCTTCTTTCTAAAACTGGGTAACGCCTTTTTCCTAACTAGTCTTAACTTCTTTTCTCAGCCACTCTCTTCCAATTTGTTTGGATTCGTTATTTCACTTGGAAGACATGTTTGGGTGAAACAATCTGCCTTATTCTGTGCTTTTTCACACATACACACACAAGCTCCCCCTATATACAAATGGCCCTTAGGACAAAGAGGTGGTCCATCTTTAGTTGCCTCCCTTACTTTTAGCACTAGATAAAACCAGGATTTTAACATTATCTTGTGCCTGCTATACAATATTTCTCTTTAAGAACAACACAAAAACTTGTAGTTACAGTGCGAATGTGGCATACATGCACTGAAGATCTTCAAATATCAAGAGCTTAGGGGCCACCAAGGCAGGTCTGGTGAGGTGAACCAGCAGCAACAGGGAAGGCTCTTATCTTGGACTTGCTGGGATCCGTCCTAACCAGGCCTTTATAACCCTGAGGAGATCTTCCTGAATCTTATTCTATGCTTGTGCCAGCTGTCAGGAATGCATAGGCTAGCACCAAATCCAGCAGTGCAGCACACCAGAGCAGGAGACATCCTCCACCTACCTCACAGCCTTTGGCAAGAAGCCCCACCAGCAGGAAAACATCAGGATTGCCACTGGTCAGGAATGTTTTCTACTGACAGATGGCAGAGTCATGTTTTGTGCTTGATTGTACAGCTTAACATGAAGAAAGAGCCTTAGGCTGTATTTCAGAACAATAAATCAAAGAAGCAGTTTTACAGTATTCACATTATCCAGCTTCCCTCACACCTTAGTACCCTCCCTGGACATACATGTGTCCATTTTCCAATTCTGATCACTGTGTAAGTGGCTCACTTTGTCATTAGGTGTTCAAATGAAATTCTGACCCTGCAACAGTGTGAAAGTAGTAAGTTTAAATTACGCCCATTTTGCTAAGTGGGGAATAAAAATAGAGCGTGAAAGGTAACCTGTCTGAGGCCATAGGGCGGGTTGATATCAGCAGCTGAATAAGCCCAGAACTTCTTGTTGCATGCCTGTAGCAAATTCCCCATGCAAGTCACATGTGAATACTTTTCAGATATGTTAACTGCTCATGCTAACTGACTTCAGTTTAGAAATATGATAAAACTGCTTTTTTCCGTTTTTTTTTTTTTTTTTTTTTTTGTGTGTGTGTGTGAAAAAAGTACTTGAACCATCCTTAGGGGTTTGTACATAAATTTTTGAGTAGTTTTACATAACACGACGGCTGGTTTCTCTGATAAGTTTAGCTGTATTCACTTGCCACTTTTCCAGTGTACATTTTAGTATACTCCTAAGCATACAATGTATGTGCAAAGTTCAGTTTGATACAGCACAACATTCTTCCAGTGGTAAGAGTGTTATCACTCTGTTGGTTTAAATCTGATTTTCACATCATGAGACAAGCAAAGAAGGACAATGTTCTACCATATTTTGAATAAGGCTTTTTCCAGATGAATAGGAAAGAGATAATTTGTTTATTTAATATACGTAGTCAAAAAAGGTCATTTTTATAAAACAAGCATTGACCACTGGAGGTACGTATTTTTCTCAACTGGCTGTTGAGGGTACCTGAAGAGACAAGCCTGGATCCTTCTTTCCACATGCTCTTCAGTAATGGAAATTCAGCTCTGATCCTGCTAGAACTCAATACACACATACATCTAAGCACCTGGCTAGTCCTATCAACATGGAGGATGCTCTCAGAGAAGTTACAGTCAAACATGCATGATTGATTGCGAATTTAGAGACTAAAATATATCTTTTTCAATGTTCTGAATGTCTGGGCTTCCATACCTGTATAGAAACTCAAGCATTGATGGGATTTTCCAAGATTATTATGTTAGGTCTATCTGTAAAAAATACATGATGATAAGCTGCATTACCTGATCCTTTTATTTTCTAATAGCATAGAAACCTTTGGAATGAGTAAGAATTTTTATGAAATAATTTGACAACTGGATTTTTCTTGAGGTCTCACAAGTAGGCAAGTACACCTCTTAAAGTACATTTTGCTTGTGATATAATAAAGCTGTCTTCAGAAAGCAAATATATGGGACACAATGGGAAGGATCAACAGTAAACTTTTACATTAGTTTTATGTGTCAAGGGACAAAACCAGTCCGGACTACCATGAATGTTCAAACAGGTAGACAATGGCCAACTCAGCTTCCCACCTGCTTTTATCTGACCTCATGACCTAGGAAAACATGTGCTAGTGGCAGAGCACATACTTCTTAACGGAGAAGATGTTATTTTGTGTCATATTACTGTACTGGTTGTAGCTTACATCAAGAAAACGAAAACACATGTCATGTTACAGTTATCAAATGTAAATGGTAAGAAGTCTCCACTACTGAAATTGGATTAGAAGGAATGCTGAACTCTTTAAAAATATCCTATCCCAGCCAGTTTCTCAAGTTCTTCATATTTCAAAGGTTTTGTTCCTCTCAAAAATCATATGATTCCTTCTGGTTTTCCCTTTGTCTTCTTATCCAAGAGGAGAGAGGTTTTCTCTGTCACCTAGACAAGCAGGAGTTCTCTGCCTGTTTTTCTTCTTTCCTAACACATCAAAAAGCACTCATGAAAAAAATGAATAATCACTTTTCTGTGGAACAAGCAGCTGAAAGAAGGAGTGTTTTAAAACTGGGATGGATGTGGGCGGGACATTTTTGCTTTGTCCATTTTCTGTTCCTTTATCTGTGGAGAAATAATCCTTCTCCTATCACTGAGGAAAACGTAACATCCTCACAATAAGATGAGGCTGGTGATCATCAGGACTATTCACAGCCGTAGAGTGTAAATGGGAATGGGTAAGGTTTTTCTGAGTCCAGAGCCAGAGACATCTTCTGTGGTGTCTGAACACAGGACACTATACTAAACATGAGGATCACTGGTGAAGGCGTCCTTCATTGTGCTATGTATTACCTTATGCTGCACCACAGAACAGAAAACCTAGATCTTCTCAGTGGTCTCCTTCACTTTCTCCAGACAGACTGTACTGAGGAAAATGTAACAGCAGGTGACAGAGTGTATGGCTCATGACAGCTAAGAAAGCTTCTGTGCAGAAGAACATAAACTAATATTGGATATCTGGAAGAAATAATGAGTACAAAAGGAAGCAAAGTTGACAATCACTTTGATGTTACGAAGAGGTAATGTTTGTGGCTTTTTCTTTTTTTTTTACATTTTCCTTTTCCCACCACATCCACATGTGTCTTGTCTGGATTTCATTTCAGCCAGCTGGTCTGCACCCATGTGCTCATTTCAGCAGTACCCCAGAGCAACCAGCTTACATCACAGCTGTATTGCTTTCTGCAACCTTGCTCTGTGGGACTGATGTCTAAACCCTGAACTGACCAAAGACTCTTGTGTCAGTGATTCTAGACTAAATTTCAGGATGCAGGGAGCAAGCTACACTTTTCCCTATAGCACCAAAAATTCAGAATGGCACCATTTAAAATGGAAAATAAGAACTAGATAAATATTTCCCAACAGTTGCAAGTAGATAATAGAAGGCTATTCTCTTCCATATGTGTGAACCTTATGAAGAGATTGTTTGTAATGGGGCAAAGAGAGGAAAAACTGAAACAGTCACAGTGTTCAAAGCCTCAGTGAGGTGCTTGGCCATGGTAGTGCTGCTTTCACAGAATTACAGAATGTTAGGTACTGGAAGGAACCTCAAAAGATCATCTAGTCCAATCCCCCTGCCAGAGCAGGAACATCTAGATGAGGTTACACAGGAAGGCGTCCAGGTGGGTTTTGAATGTCTCCAGAGTAGGAGACTCCACAACCTCCCTGGGCAGCCTGTTCCTGTGCTCCATTACCCTTACTGAAAAGTTTCTTCTCAAATTTAAGTGGAACCTCTTGTGTTCCAGTTTCAACCCATTACCCCTTGTCTTACCATTGGTTGTCACCGAGAAGAGCCTGGCTCCATCCTCGTGACACTCACCCTTTGTATATTTGTAAACATTAATGAGGTCACCCCTCAGTCTCCTCTTCTCCAAGCTAAAGAGACCCAGCTCCCTCAGCCTTTCCTCATAAGGGAGATGCTCCACTCCCTTAATCATCTTTGTTGCTCTGTGCTGGACTCTCTCCAGCAGTTCCCTGTCCTTCCTGAACTGAGGGGCCCAGAAATGGACACAGTATTCCAGATGTGGTCTCACCAGGGCAGAGTAGAGGGGAAGGAGAACCTCTCTCAACCTACTAACCAACCCCCTTCTAATATACCCCAGGATGCCATTGGTCTTCCTGGCCACAAGGGCACAGTGCTGGCTCATGGTCATCCTGCTGTCCACCAGGACCCCCAGGTCTCTTTCCCCTACCCTGCTCTCTAATAGGTTGTTCCCCAACTTACACTGGAACCTGGTGTTGTTCCTACCCAGATGCAAGACTACACTTTCCCTTCTTATATTTCATTAAATTTTGCCCCACCCAACTCTCCAGCCTGTCCAGGTCTCACTGGATGGCAGCACAGCCTTCTGGTGTGTCAGTCACTTCTCCCAGCTTGGTATCATCAGCAAACTTGCTGATAGTGCACTCTATTCCCTCATCCAAATAGTTGATGAATATATTGAATAATATAGACCCCAGTACCCCTGATGAGGTAGGTCAAGCATGACTTCTCCTTGGTGAAGCCATGTTGACTGCCCCTAATGACCCTCTTATCCCTGATACGCCATGAGATGGCACCAAGGATAAGTCAATCCATCACTTTTCCAGAGATGGAGGTGAGGCTGACCGGTCTGTAGTTACCCAGGTCCTCCTTTTTGCCCTTTTTGAAGACTAGAGTGACATTTGCTTTCCTCCAGTCCTCAGGCACCTCTCCCATTTCCCAAGACTTGGCAAAGATGATGGAGAGTGGTCCAGCAATGACGTCAGCCAGCTCCCTCAGCACCTGTGGGTGCATCTCATCCAGACCCATGGATTCATGGATGTCCAGATTGTCTAATTGCTCCGTAACCCAGTCCTCATCAACCAAGGCAAACTCCTCCGTTGTCCTGCCTTCCTCTGGGGCCTTAGTGGTATGGGGCTCCTCAGGACAGCCTCCGGCAGAGTAGGCAGAGACAAAGAAGGCGTTCAGTAACTCTGCCTTCTCTGTATCTTCTGCCACCAGGGCACCCACCTCATTCATCAGTGGACCTACATTGCCTCTGGTGTTAGTTTTATCTGCCACGTATTTGAAAAAGCTCTTTCTGTTGTCCTTGACCCCTCTCGCAAGGTTTAATTCTAAGGAGGCCTTAGTTTTCCTAGTTGCCTCCCTACACCCTCTGACAACAGCCTTACATTCTCCCCAAGTGGCCAACCCCTCCTTCCATGATCTGTAGACTCTCCTCTTCCACTTGAGCTTACCCAGCAGTTCCCTGTTTAAGCACGCAGGTCTCCTGGCTTCCTTCCTTGACTTCCTACATGTCGGGATGCTCTGATCTTGTGCCCAGTAGAAACAGTCTCTGAACACTAACCAACTATCTTGGGCCCCTTTACCTTCTGTTTCACCTCCAGTCCTCTCTGCTTGTACAAAAATGACACCAGGAAAGATGAAACACACAGTTTTGGGGGAAACTGCATGCAAACTTGATAGCTGGATTGGAAAAAACAAACAAACAAACAAACAAACCCTCCCAAACAAACAAACAAAAACCAAACCCAACCTAAACAACAACAACAAAACAGCTAGAAACTATATGAAAAATATAATACTTCGATTATTACATGTAGACTTTTTTTAAGTACTTGTTGAATTAAACAATTTTGAGTTTATACAGAGCTACTAAAGAGAAACCAACACCAATATAAATATCACCTTAAGTATTGCTCATTATACTTTCAGGACAGCCGAGGTATCACTTTGAGGCAAAGCATAGTTTTAGTTCAGGAAGAGTCCTGATGGTAACCTTTGATCTTTATTTCCTACAGTTAATATCATAATAATTCTTTTTATCTCATCATGTACATACACATTCCTAGGACTTAAAGCCAGTGGTTGTGCAAGAAGTTATTTGTAGTTTAAATGAAGTACTTGGATGATAAATCAAGAGGCTTTATACAATACTAACTTGTGATAAATCATTTTTATGCTGTTTTGCTCTCTCCAGTACTGCACAACCTCCACCTCATACCAGCATAAAATAGATAATATAAGAGCTTCAGAACTTTTGTTTGCTTTTTTATTTAAGTAACTTGCAACATTTTGAGGGAAGAAAGCAATTTCTTGTGTGCTTGTATGACATTAAGCACAATCTGAGTTAAGCAAATGGAAATAAACAGAAGTTAAATAAAAGAAAGACTAGCCATTCTTGGTTTTAAAATAGAAAATAAAATTCCCTAAACTAGAAAACTACAAGCACGATCAACCTCATTTAATTTTAATTTTACCTTAAAATAATTATATCTAAAATAGGTCAGCAGAAACACTGATGACATAGATACTACTAACAGGGAGAGGTTTCCTAATCTAAATTATTACCTACAGGCCACGTAGGAGTTTTAGCTTTACACTGCAGAAATTCAAATAATTTCTTCATGGTACTTGTGGCCCATCAAACCTGATTACCAGAAATGCCAAATGCTCACAATTCCTGTATATTTCAAAATTTAACTGTGTAAATCTGTGTAAAATCAGGCTCATTAGGGCCTTTTTTAAATGAGACGTAAACACATGCTTGAGAGAAGTCTAAGCCTGATGTAAGGGCCCTAAGACTGTAATCAGCAGTGACCTGGCTACATGACAGTAGCTTGTTGCAACACTGATCAGGAGAAGGAGGGGGATATGGAAAGGGGCTGTGTAGCTTCCTGGTCACCTCTCTGTCATGAAACATGGACAATTCTTTGACATTATATTAGTACAGGGCAATTCTAATGGGGTGTTCCCTCCCCTCCCAGCCAGTGAATTGCCCCTTTGCATGCGTTGGTATCAATCATCCTTTTAATGGCAGTGGGCTTTAGATAATTTCCATCATTATTCATTTAAATAGGCCCTACACTACAGAGGAAAGTAAAATTAAGCACTTGTATAGATAGGGTTGTCTCTAGAAATTGTTTACCCTTATGAAAATCACATAGAAATAGCCCTTGGAACATGAGAAACATATAGTCACAGTTCATGTGTGTAATTTATTTTCTCTGTTGCACTTTGATAACTTATTATAGCCAAGAAAGCTATTATGTCTTTCTGTGAATACAAGACTTGTTGTTTAAAAATGTCTGATGTATAACCACGAATTATGCTTCCAGAACAGGAATGCAATCAAAATCAATGAAATGCCTAATTAATACCACAGAAAGTTGTCCAGCAGCCAAAATAGTTCCAATGAGTCCGTATACTGCATGTATGTATAGAGAGACATATGCATATACACACACTTGCCTATTACTCTTATCATATTTGTTCCTGCTAAAAAAATTCTGAGTCAATACAGGAACAAATAGACAAGCAGAAGACATAATTCAAATGAAAACATTAAATGTTTCTTTGCACAGTTAACTATTTACATTTAGGAATTATACATATTTCTCAGAAGGAGCCATCCATAATTCATTTCACATATGTGAGTTTTGAATAAGAAGTGGGAGTAGATGATGATTAGTGTGAACCACACTTGTTCTTGGTCATACCTACGATGACACCTTGATTCAACCTTGAACATAAACTATGTTAAAGGGATTGTTTTAAGTAACTATGAACCAGAGATTGAATCTTGTAAACTTTCACACACTAGAATAGGGCTACTAATAGGCATTTGATCCTGGCTAACTCAAAGTGCAAGAGAATATTCACAGCAGTTTTCTTAGAACAGTAGATTTAGGCCTCCTAAATATAAATCAAAAGTGAAAAGGTGCTTCAGAGAAATTCTTCTCCCAATTTGTTTCTCTTTCCTGTCAATGTAATGTTAAACACAAGACTAATTTGTTGTGATGTTATGCTGTAACATTTGCCTTTGCTTGCGTCCCTTATTATTTAATTAAATGCAGTCAAACATTTATTTGTCAGACTAAAACATTTGTATTCCATTTATTTGTATCCTAATGGAGTCAGTGAAGAAATAAGAAGTAAAAATATCATAAAGAGCACTTTATTCTGGACATTTTATGACCATGGACTGTCTGTAGGTAATTTAATATACTCTTTGCCTTTCTCAGCATATTATGTACTAAAAGATCACCAAGATATAGATTCAAATGAAATACTGGGTTTTAACTGTTGCACAAGCTGGGAGAAGATGATAGAGCATTTGATGGCCTGACTGTGCCCTTGTGATTTAAAGGCTTCTGAGTATTGAGGAAAACAGGAAAGAATTGCCTTTGTTAATATAACAGTGCTCTTAGGCCAGTTCCTTGTTGTTGATATCTGATGCCTTTACATGAGCTCTTCTTAACTGGCATGAGTTCAGTTAAAGAGGGAAAAAAAATAGACCCAATGGAAAAAAAAAAAAAAGAGAGAGAAAAAAAGGAAAAAAAAGGCTATGTCAATTTTCAAGCAAAGTAAGGTATACTAAGGTATACTGATTCTCAGGGACTAGAATTTGCCTTGGTCCTATCCGGCTGGTTAATGGTCCCCCTTCCCTGAACTCATTCCCACTGCCACTTCACAGGCTCTGTCACCTCATTTTGAAGTCAGGTACCTTCAGCCTCACTTGCCAGAGCAAAAAGAGAGTTTCCTGGTGATGAGTAAGGAAGCAAATCAGGATATCAGCATTCATGGCAACCTCAGTTAGGGTAAATGAGCAGATGTGTAGGACAGTGAAGGGGAAGCAGAGTGAGAAGTAGCACTGGCCACAAAGATAACTGTAAAATTAGCAAGGAAAAGTATTAGCATGCTCTATTTTGCAAAATGAAAAGTAAAAAGAAATATAAGTAAAAATATTTCAATTAGATTAGATTAGATGTCAGCGGAATAGGTGAACACTGGTCTACCTTTTTTTTGTGTGTATGCTGCTTCACTTTAACTGAGACTTTTTAAAAGATCTTAAAATCATCTACACTGAGAAAAAAATCCACACAATATTGTTTAAAGCCTCAACATTCATGAAATATGAAAATGAATAAAGGCACAGACTGTGTTATTTTATTTTGCATGAAATGTTGAATGTCTGTATCAATGATACAACTCAGACTGATGTAGTTAACATTGGATTTAAAGCAACAAATATCTAAATTTGTCCATCTTTTAACAACAGATTGAAGGACATTGAAGTTTTTGTAAACAGTAGAGGAGTCAGCCAGGCCTACACTTTTCTATATCTGTCACCCTATTCATGGGCACAGTCTCATAGACTATTTACTTGAGCAAATGTACATATGTGCATAAGCATTTAGAGAACAGAAGCCATTACCATCTACCATCAGAGTTTCCAGCAAGAAGATTTTTATACTTCTGGAGAAACTAACTCAAACACAACAGCATGCTTTGATGGTTTGGTTCAGACAGACTGGTGATTCAGAGCGTCTTTTATTTATTTATTTTCTTCTGTTAGGTATTCAGTAAATATAGCTGGGCAATTAGCAACAGTTAAATAGCTGCAACATTACCAGCACTGAATAATTTACTAATTGGCAGAACAATTCCCGTCTCCTCCATTTGACCGGATATTTGTTTTATGTGCATGCTTGATATGCAATATTTACTGCTGATAAACGGGGGAAGGCAAGTGTGTTTGCTTTTGCTAAATTAGAAGTAGCAAAACTTGTGGTTGAAGCTATGATATTGTGAATATGACATTGAAAATAGAAATAGAAAAACACTTTCATACTTTTTTTTTTTTTCCCCCCCAATGCTAGCCACAATTCATGTTCTGGATGTTTTAATCACAACTGTTAGCATTTGAATGAAAAAAAGAATAAATTTTGTTGGTCTCAAAAAGTTCTTTGAAGCCTTTTTATCCATCTGTTATATTTTGTTGTAACTTTTCTGCTAAGCAAATTTAAAACACTTTAGGGTTTTTCCCCTTGCCTTTTTTCTCTTAAAGAGAGATTAAAAAAAAAAAAAAAAAGTCAAATTACGAAATAAGGGAGAAATTATAAATTATTTGTTAAAATGCCATTATAATACAACTTCTGCTGTTTTTATAACATGGGCAACCTATATTCTACTCATGTGGTTTTCAAAGAGGAAACTTTTAGTTTCCTCATTTGGTATGAAAACAGTATCAAAGTGCACATGGTTTGTTCTCAATTCCTTTGCACTATCTGATCTTTGTAAGTAATTTATAAAGACTTAAACCATAGGACATGCAGGATACTCAAGTTACAAGTGCCCCAAGGTCTTGAGAGATCTTGTCGGTGTTGTACTTTAGAGTTAGAAGGAATTATTACCCTAAAACAGAGAACATGTGAAGCTTAGTGATTTAATTCTTTAAATTCTGGCATTTTAAAGGCAGCAGTGTCACTATGGGCAGGACAAACATTTCATCTGCCCTCTTACATTCAGATGCATTTGTCATCACTGTCTATGTTCTCCATTGCTGGTCACACTTTGAATGCCAAAATAGATAGAATTCCATGTAATCCGATGCCTGAAGGAGTTCTATCCAAATACATTTGTTCTTTTTAAACAACATTAAAATATGATGCCAACAATCAGGAACAAGTTTAAAATACCTTAAGTATAAACAAAAGAAAATAAATAAGCAGTCATAGAAAGCTGTTCTGAGAGATGCAGCAAGCAAGCCTTTATTTTAAATTAGCTTTATTTCTTAAGAAAATCAGAAGCTCAACATTTTTTTTTCCAGTTGTAGATGTTTATATCTCAGACTCTTGAAAATGTAAGTTGCAGAGCAGAAGCTCAGCTGGTACAAATCAGTGTGGTTACTGAAGTGAGTGGAAAGACAGCAGTGTTTCACCTTCTCAGCATCTGGCCCTCACACAATGTGAAGAGCTGATGTTTCAAAAGGTAAAGTACATACGTACAAGCAAGAGAGACATTCTGAACCTTCCTGGTACGCCTTGTTAAAAGTTTGTGGCTTTGATTAAAGTGAATTCAGTGTCTGCTTGACAGGCAAGATTGACAGAACAGGAAACCAGTGTCTTCCATTAGCCCCAGAGTAGATAAAAGCAAGGGCAGGCAAATGCAGCTCTCCCCACTCAAGACGGGTTTTCTTTAGTACAGAGCAAACCATTAGCTTTCAAAGGCTTCCACTTCTTGTGAGGAGAAAACTGAATATCAGACCAGCTGTACATGAATGTCTGTTTATCCCAATATGTTTTTTTTTTGTTTAACATTTCCTCCCAGAAAAAAAAGATAAAAAGAGGTAAGGTATGTAAGTAGGAGGGAGAGCCTTCCCCTTGTGCCTTCCTGGCTTCAGCAGTTCACAGACTTGCTTTTCTAGACATAGCATCTACACTGCCAGTAATGTATGGGATTATCCTGCATTTGAAACATATCCATCTTGTAAACATGTGAATTTGGAGTATTTCAGAGTATAAATAAATACAACTGGACCCATCTCCACTTTACAGCATATAGAATTATTCCGTTTTTTAGCAGTATTTTATTTCCTGATAACTGTTACTCAATTCTGAACCTATCAAAAGGGTCTCTTACAAAGTCTGTTGTTGTCAGCGAAGAACTCTCATTATCTAGGAGTTTGGGGGATATAAAAATCCTCTATAAACAGAAAACTCCGATTGTTCTCCAGATGAGCAGAGGACTCAGTTCTTCCTTACTTCTTAAATCCAGCTTTCCAGAGGATGTACAAGATAGCAGAGATAAGCCAAACCAGTCTGAAAAATTTGGTGTATTTCCAAGTGTAAGAAAGAGAGAATTTTTCATTTTAAAATGCTGTTTACCATTGCTGGTTTTTGTTGTTGTTTTGGGGTTTTTTTTAATGCATAACAAGAATTCTGCAATCACTTAGGGGAAAAATGTGAGACTCTTTCAACAGCCATAAAAGTCTGTCACTACTTTTTAAACATTTAGAAGAAAACAAACCTAATTTTAATCAGATCTTTTCTACACACTCCCATGGGTTAGGGCTGTTTTTTTGTTTGTTTGTTTGTTTGTTTGTTTGTTTTACATGTCTAGTAGGTTAAAGGATAGCACATGCAATTCTAAAAAGGCATTAAGAATATGAAAGGTAATAGATTTTTAAAAGAAGTTTACTAGTCATTTTGGTGACTATCTTCTTCTGAGTCCTTCAACCAATTTTTATGGTTTTAGTACTGCTTTCATCTAGAGTGTTCTCCATGTTCTTTCTTCCCTTGTTTTCTGCCATTGTATGCAAGACCAGCACAAACAACCAAGGCAAAGGAACAGGGACTTTTACCCGTGAAATGCAGTCTAAGTTAGACACAATATCATAAATAAATAGAGGACCAGTAACTGAGGAACAGAGGAAATCAATGACAGAAATGGGAAAACAGTCCTTTTCTTCTTGCATGTACACTGTAAATATTTATTTTGGTCTCTTTTTTCCTGATACAATCACAGGTGTGAGGAGAAGTGGTTTGTGCCAAGCCAGAGCGTATTGACAGAAAGCTGACTGCTGAAAGTGGGGGTTTAAGAAGGAATCTTAAGGAGGAGAGCCAACACCATGGGGGCTGTTTACGGAGCCAGATTTGATTTGCAACATTAACCACAGAAGCTAAAATAACAACAGTGTCACCATGGTTGAAGCTGTGCTGAAGTCACTACGCCACACAAGACCTTGGAGGAGCACATGGTAAAAGTATGAGAAGGAAAAAAACCCCTCTGTGAGTCTTACTGATGATATCCAGAGGGGCAGTAGCCAGGGAAGAAAGGCTGAAAAAGAAGAGGGCATGTAATTATTCATAGCCCACCAGTAGTATTGCCTACCAGTGGAGCCCACAGTGGAAATGAAAAGTTGCCTTCTTCTGATGTGGCTATAAGCAAGTTTGCTTTGGGGCATATTTGGATGCCTACTTCTCACTGCAGACCAGAAGGTATACCTGGGGAAGGAAGGAGCTTAACGTGTCTGGCCTACCACCTCATAATACTTGGATATCTCAGATATGCATTTTTAGGATGCTATGTTGTTAACAATACAACATTGCTAACAATTTATTATTAGTCAAAAAAAGAAAAACAAAACCACGTAAAAAACGAGACCTTCGGAAGGTTCATATTCTCACTCATATATGAGGGCTACAGAAGACATAAATGTAAAATATAAGTGTCAATGCCAAAATACAAATCTGGAAGACTGCAAAGTATGGATGTGAGAAGCTTTCCATGGATTTCAGATGATGAAGAGGGAGTGGGCAGTAAGAGTAAGTTAATGGTCCTTGGTATCTTTTGAATATTGTTCATACCCAAGCAATAAACAAATAACATTTACAGCCATCTGTACTTCAAACTGATCACCAGCAAAGTGGGACGTAAGAAGTACTTTATTTTGTATGGCAGAAGATACACCCTTTTTTATTCTCATAAATATGCATACACATACCACCACATACACATGCTCTTAAAATAGCAATGCTGCTCATGTGTAGTACCCACTTGCTTCTCAGAAGACAAGTTCTCAAGAAAGGAACTGAAACTAGCACTCTTCATAACCTAATTGTTTAATCTTTCTAGCTCGTTTCATTTAGATATATATGTAGTATATTTATATATACCTGTAATTCCAACTCACATACCACACAAAGGTAGGACTTCCTCTCTTTACTGTAATAGCACTGTAAGATATCAGTTTCCTTGCAGTCATCAAATACTGTCTGTTTTGACACTGGACTATGTCAGTGAAGCTTCTTCCTCTGCATTCTTCCCTTTAAAAAATTCAAAATTACAACCCATGCTACGCTTTTGCCTCTATAAACAGCTAAATCATACATTTACATATATTCGTAGCTCTCTGTTGAAGGAAAATATCTCACTGATGGAAGAATGTGTCATCACACTTCTAGTATTTCAAGTACACTATCAATCCAACCAATTACTCTGCATATGAACCATAATAGGCACATGATTCGACCTCAGTCTCACGTATTTCTTATTTTTCACAATTTCTTTTTCATAAAGTGCAAGATATTCCCCTAAATGAATCTTTTAATTGTGCTTAACTGAAAACCAACAAAAGACAACGTGGCTGGAATTCATTTGACCAAATACAGGTATCAGTATCTTCATCATCATAAATCATAGTGCAGATGTAGTTAACATCTGAAGTAGTCTCTGTGCTCTCATTTATATTCAATGAAATGATATAAGCACTTCTATAGTATGATTCATCTCATCCTAAAATAGAGGATGAAAATAGGTCAAGTGACTCTTCTCTTTAATGTACCTCTTTCTCTCTATTGGCTGTAAAGGAAATCTTAGGTGACTGCCTCAGATACACACACCTGAAGCTTATGAATCCTGCCTTGTCAAGTTTACCGGTGGTGTTTAGGGTTCTGAATAAGGTTCATTTATTTAAATCCTGGAAATTGTGAAGTGTCTTATTTTTTCAAGATGTCTAGATACTTACATGTCTGTGTCTCTCAATATAATTCATTTATGATGTTCGTATTATGTCTCTATTCATTAGAATTTGTTGTGATTACAGCTCTTCTGTAAAATGTTGTCTGGCAAGTAAGAAAAGAAGTAGGCCTATGGTGAATCTCCCATTACATCTCAAACTGAGTATTTCAGAAGTAACTTAGCTAAAATCAAGCTGAGGTGCAATCCTTTTCTTTTTCTTTCATATGATAATTGTACAACATTCCTCCAAACTTTATGACCCATGAGCTTTTTTAGTCTTTCAGTGGCAAAGAATTAAGATCTTTAACAATGTTGTGATGTGTTTTTACTACAATGCCAGTGAGGTTACACAAATGGTTTACATCTCTTTAGCAAAGGATTAGCTCTTTCAATAATGTTCAGTGCCTAATTACCTCCACTCTCCCAAGCCACACCCTTAATTATGAGTAAACATGAGAATATTTGCCCAGCCAGGGGCTGATACTTACATTTCATACTGTATTTGTTTGTCTCAGAGTGTCACTGGGACAAGTTTAGGAAAAAGGCCCTGTGTCTTCTGCAACAGATGAACCTGAATTCCTCTGCAAAGCTGTGAGGTTCAGCCCTTTCTTGTGTTCAGAAGGCTGGCCATCTGGAAATGCTTTACAGCTTTCATTAACAGAGAGATTTATTGAATGCAGTAATATAAAATACAAATAGCTGAATCAGGGAAGCATTCCCTATGTTACTAACATTGACACTAAATTCAAACAACTGTATATTTTCTTATTTTCCATCTGACTTTCCATATTTTTGCAGTGACAACACATTAATCAGCTTCATTAATCATGCATCTCTTGATGCATGAGGCTCCATACAATGTGCTGTGTGAAGGGCAAGGATGACCACCCCTTGTAGGGTGTCAAAGGAGGCGAACCTGCTTTAGCAGGTGGGTTGGACTAGATGATCTCCAGAGGCCCCCTCCAACCCAAAACATTCTATGATTCTGTGGATATCCCCTCCTGAAGGGACTGTGGAGGGATAAGACCACAGGACAGAGCTGTTTTACAAGGCGTTCTAAACAGAGTGGCTGATGGACAGCACTGCAGTCCTTCTCTGGACTGCTTCTCAGAGAGAAAAATCAATGTGTCTCAGGAGCACAAGAGAAACCTTGTCACCCCTTGCCTGAGACATAGTAGTAGACCTGTGTTTTCAAGACTGGCATTTGACAGGCATGACAATAGCTTCCCTGGAGAGGCTGTTGGGGGAAGCTGGTGGATTTGGGGAGATGGACAGTGGTATCTGGAGCTTTTAGCATTTCTGAAAAGGATCTTGTTTTTTTCTGTCATCTGTGGGAAGGAATCCAAAGAGCTTGAATCTCTATACAGCTCTTTGTATCAGCTTCCTTGACAAAACAAACTCCTTGCAAGATATTTTTACCTCACTATCTGCTGCCTTATGCAGCTATGATTGATAAGGACTGCATTTTTTTACTCTTGCCAAAATGATAAGCAACATGAGATCCAACCCACATGATTGCAAGACCTAGCTTGATCCAAGCAGTAGATTGGATGGGTTGCTCCTAATGCTCAGTTTCCCTGTATCTGAGGGTTATTGCACTATAAAAGGGCTTTGATGATGCCTAAAATGTAGGCATAAATTTTGAGTCAAAATTAGGTGGACGGAATTGTAGCCTATATAGTCATTTATACTGCTGTCTCTACAACTTTGTTAAAGTTATTAGAACTGCATCAGCAAGGGAGTATATCTGCCTGGCTGTAATTCATACTTCAGATCCAGGAAAGAAAAACCACATACATTTCAGTTTGGAAGATTTTCCCTAATGTAAGATCATGAGTCCAACTGATGCTAATGCAGTTCACAAAGTAACACATGAATAAAATTGAATTTCTTTTGATGTAGAGTGTAATTATCTCAGAGATCAATAAGGGAGCTAAATGAAATTTGCCTCTTACATTAGCACTGACACATCATTCAGTCCTTTGACTATTGATCTATAGTAGATATGAAATTCTTTCCCTTTTTAGTTCTCTTGGACATTGTTATAACATTGCCTACTCTAAAATATATTTCCTCAGACATGTGAGTACCAGTGTCTGTTATCATTAGCAACGGTAACCACATGAAAATTCTTACGATTCTTTTCACTCTGTTAATTCTCAATCAAATCACTCAGTTGCTTTGGACTACAAGAGACATTGCCCATTCCACTTGCATATATGACATCAAATCTCCGATGCTCTCCTTCATCTTATTATCAATTCTTTCAAAATGTGAAAATTATGAAGAAATAAAATTGTGAAAGAGCTATAAGACTCACAATTGACCCTCATTTTGATTCGTATTTTCTCTTTTCTTCTGGGTATTCTGTCCTACAGTTGGATTTCACGGAGTTCGGTTCTTCAATATCAAACCTTTATGATTCTGAGACTATTTGTGTGACACTTGAATGCAACCTATCTATACACTTAGTGAAACCTATCTGAAAGTTTTGATTGTATAGGCTTTGGTAGTTGGCAAATTATATGCCTGCTTTGTTCACTACAGCTGCTATTGCAGTTACATTCAAGAAAGCAGAGAGAGAGTCAGTACTTGGATTGTCCATACCTGCCCTATTTTGGATCCCATCTTCAGAGAGATAATCACAATGACTTTCCTGGGCACATCTGGTGGTCAGCTAAATGTAACACACGCAGGCTTGATACAAATAAGTGCAGAATAAGACAGTGCATGGTGTAAACCAGTACGCCTGGGCTCTCTGTGCAGTAAAGCAAATGCGTTGCTTGGGAGGAGAAAAGTCTCACTCTCTGAAGTGGGTTATATTCGTTTCCACATTCTCATAGCATGCTGTCATTCCTAAGAAAAAGATGGCAGTCCAAGTTTGTGCTAAAACAGGGAGTGCCTATCTGTGAACTCTTGCACCAAACCTAGTTTTAACCAGCTGTTCCAATTGCCTGAATATCCTCTTCTTGTGATCGTGTGGCACCAAGTGCTCAAACATAATTTTTCTGCAGATGTCAGAGATTTTTATGTTGTGGGCCAAGAACAAATTAGATTGATTAACATGCATGACTGTCTGGCCCTGGAGTGCTGGGCATGATAGATGTTTTCTCTAGCATTGCTCTTGTGTATGGTAACATTCTACATTTTACTTGATTCACAAATGTAAGCTAAAGAAGTGTAGGAATGATCAATAGCAGATGCTAAAGGATCTAATTACAGAAACTGACATAGTCACATTTTTAAGTGCAAACACACTAGTTTATTTAGAGACACATATGCACTTTATATTCATTATTCTTGAATAGGCACCAACATGGATTAGAAAAATAAGACAGTGTGTCCCTTGAAGTCTGGTTTCAGTGGTGCTGTTTTATATTGTGTTTTGGCCAGACAACTCCATACGGAAGTTTTTTGTTGGAATACTTTGTGTAAGTCCACTTGGTAAAGTTTTCTGCATTATATGTGGATTCAGTTGTGTAGGGCCATACACTAAATGTATTTTTAAGTCTTCCAGCTGCCTTTTGCTTACCACTTAGAGGAAAGAAAAAATACATACTTCTGAGCTTATGACACCTTTAGCAAGATTTAATAAAAATTCCTTATGATGTTATTTTGTAAACTTGTCCTTCAGATAGTTCAGGAGAGGTTCCAGTTCGTCTAATACAAGCACGCAACTGATAGTTTCATTAGTTTGATAGTTTTAGTTGTCTGCTGGAGCAGACAGACTACTCCAAAAGATAAGTGCTAAAGTCTCTATACAGTATACTTGAAGATATCCAGATTGAGACCCTGCCTGCCCCCAAACTGGGTGCCTAAGTTTCAGCAGGTAAAATCTCTTGTAGCCACTCAGAGCCATCTGTTTGACTGTGTTGACTATGTCCTTACAAAGTACATATTGACTTTTGTGGAAATGCTTCATTGGTTATCTAAAATACAGGGACAAATCAGATATTCCATTTGATGGTTAGGATGTAACCCTGTATTTCTAGACTAGGAATTCCAAAATATTTTACAACTAGATTTTAAGATATATTTTATATTGCACATATGTGTATGTATATATACTTTTTTAATGCTACATGCCAGCATTTCCAAAGGAATGAGTGATTTTGGACTGTACTTTGTCTTTTATGCACAATTTTGTTGCACTTTAAAGGGGCTGAACTTTCCCAGGGTGGATTGTCACTTCTGTATTCAGACCTTTACAGTTTCTCAAGCTTGACATCATAGTGCTGACACCCAATGAAAGCAGAGGTCGAAATCATTGTCTTCTCTTGCCTGGTCTTGTCTCATGTCTCTTTTCTTATAAACATCTTCATATTAATCATATTTTATTAAACTAAAAATAGGATTTTATTTCTGTCTATATTACAGGGAATCATTGAGCTCATTGTAAGCTACTAAATGGACAGAAACAGGCCTGTCCACTGTGTGTCATAAAACACACATTCCTACAAAGAGTCCTCATAATGCAAGTGAAAGGATTTAATATTTGGGAGGTATGAAAAACTGAGTTCCCTCCTGCTGTCATTATAAAAGTTCTAGTGGGAACAGGGAGAATCTCATAACCACCATAAAGTTCCTCAGAGTTTATAGAAGTATTTTTACCTTCTTAGGTTCCTCCTCGGATTTTCATATTCTTTAATTGACTCAAAATCCGTCTTCTTGAGAACACATTAATTTACTAGGAGAACCTTCTGTATGGTGGTCAGCCTCTCTCCATACTATTCCTTTACAAAGAAGATAAAATATTGTTTGCCAACCCAAAGTTTCTTTGATTTTCTCAAGACAAGCTCTCCATGTTTTTAAACTTTCTGCTGTTAATAATAATTACTCTTATAGGATCAAAAGTTGCTATACCTGTGAAATTTAAACTCTGTGTGATGAAAATCAGCAAAAGCAATGCATACCATATAAAGCTTATGAGGTGATAACTTGGTACAGAATTTTAGGTGAGGATGCAGTAATATACTTACTTTAACAAAATATATTTCCTGAAAACACTTAGTTTAGCAAAGGATGTCTCCTGAAAGATTCTATTAGCATGGAATCTTTTTCTAAATTCTTTGCTGATACATCAATATTTTTGCTGAAACATCGATATCTTTGGTAACTCATTTACTCACATCACTATTAAAAAAGTTTATTCTCTATTTAATTCCCCATTGCAAAGATTTTTTTTGCCCCAGGAAACGAATTTCCAATGTAATTGTGGTGAAGTTTCATTTTGTGTTCAGGAAAAAAAATGTGCTATGCAGCAGAAACAGGACATTCCAAGGTGTTCTGCCTCTCAAGTGTTTGTAAAGATGCAAGTAGGCAGGAAGCAAAAGTAGGTAGCTTTGCATAGCATTAATTTATAACAGTTGACAGTACTTCAAATGCAGTTTTTCCTACCATCTAGATTAGATTCATTAGTAGCCAATCTAAATGTCTAATTGAAGAGTAGCTTTCTGAAGAGTCTGTAACTGTCGCTTGGCTTCATCCTTCTCTGTTTGTTCCTAAGATTTCTTTCCTCTCTTGTTTTCCTTCTGAAACAACAATGTACTCTATTTTGGGGTTGCTAGTCATGATTCCAGGAATGGGAATCCAACTCTTGAGTACAACAGGCTTTACATAGTAACTTCTTGGCAGAAATTCAGAAATGCTTTGACCAAAGGGAAGAAAAAAAAGGACCCAGAATAAGGGTAACTTGAAATGAAAGACACACCAAAAAAAAAAAAAAAAAAAAAATAAAAAAGGAGAAAAAATCAAATAAAAGAAATAAAAAATACCTTCACAACATGAAAGACTGAGGAATTGAGATAAATTGTGATATTTGTTTTTCATGCCTAATTGAAAGCTTTTTGCTATTCTATCACTAAGTATCATGAATACTAAGATACTTCTCTTCTAAATGTGTATGTGTATATGGGAACATTCTAACCCCAAGCTTGCCAAACATCAAGTCCTTCTGTTTGCTCTCTTTTTAAAATTAACTCTTGATGGAGGAATGGTTCCATTCAGCAAGGGACAGAGTTTAAGTTTTCCCTAAGTCTGGGGAATTAGCATAAGAATAGTCCTGGAAATGATGAACTGTCTAAAAGATTACTCTGCTCACAAACAAATGCTCCACTGTTCAAGGGTACCTGAGTGGACCCTGCTTCTCCCTCCTCCCCCTGGACCTCCACCCCCTGCAATGCTGGAGAGATTTCTTAGGAGGCAGAGCCACAACAGCAGATTTGGGATTTTGGCACCTGAATGTGTCTCTTTATACACCATTTTCTTTCACAAATTCCTTTCCCTCTTTCCATTTATTTCTGACTATGCTTTGCCCCACTAATCATCTCCCCTTCTTGAAATGACTGTCCCAGCTGGCGGGACGTGGACCCCTAATACAGTGCTTCTCTCACACTCCACATGGCTTCAAGAAGTAGGTATTCTCTTCAGTTCTGTCTTGTAACAGTCGTTTTTGGGTTTTAAAAACCCCAAATCTCTGTGTTATTTTGCTCTACCTTTCTGCTTTCACCTTTGTATTCCCTTCTTTCATCCTCAAACTGGTTAAGAGAGAAAGAAGAGGAATGCACAGGTAACAATAAAATATACTTTTCCAAAGAAATGACGCACCCAGTTCTCACCAGGGTGAGACACCTCTCTTCTTTCATAGTGTATTTATCTGTTGCTAAACACACCAAAGCAGCTATCATATTTTAAACACAGTCTTTTTCAAGCTATTTAATAAAGTGTACTGTGTATTTATGACTCCTTAACCAGAAAACCATACTCTAATGGACATATTTCAAGTTCCTGACCCAAACCCCTTAATTAACTGTAAAACCAACATTCTTATTCTTCTTCAGAGGAGTATTATGTTAGCAGATTTGGAAGTTAGTTCTGAAGGGGACTGTTTTTATAGCACCACAGATCCTGAGGGGTGGAAGTCATTTTCTATTCCAAGAAAACATCCACCACTAGCACCAGTGAGAAGCAGAGCTCTGTTGTGATTTTTCTTTTTTTTTAAGCCCTAATGACTAGGTTTTATTCCATAATCACAGAGCGCCCCTTTCACCTGATGATTTTTGTTCAGTCTTCAGTGCACTTCCTTTCCTGCTTCATCATTCATCAGCTATGAGGTCATTAATTTTAAATGGGAAGCTCTCAGTAACCAACAGAGAATTTCATTGTAAATCAAAACTTCTCCAGCTGATAAGTTAATTTGTCCGTAAAGCGGCTCAGCAGCCCTTTTGTTTTGTATGGAATTTTCCAGACAGTCCTCTAGGCTGACAACACAGAAACCAGGATCATCATTTAGTATGGGCCTTCAGTCTTCAGGGAGGTCTTAAAAGAAAACAGAGATGACATATTTTCCCCTGTGCTCCCAAGGTCTCTATACCTACAGCTATGTCTTCTCTAGTGTCTGCTGGGATGTGTTTGATCATACTGCCAATGTATGGATGCATGCCAAAAAAATGTGTATGGCCATTAAGTAACACTTGTTCTCTAGCTGAAAGGGCCCCTTTACACATGTCTGTCCTGAAAAAAAACTTGCACAAAAGCTTAATCTCCAAGATATGACAGCTGACAAACTCATTACAATCCATATAGGGGAGGGAAGAAGTGGGATACAACAAGGAAACTAAGTAACTCAGATGTCTGCTAGGTCTTCACATCAAAACAGCAACCAGAAAAAAAGGTTTGGAGCCAGTAATGGAACCAGCTTTTACCAAACTAGGTGTAGATGGCTGTGTTGAGGAAACACCACAGCACAAGGCAGTATCCGGGATATGGAGCTTCTCTTAAAAATCACGTGGAGCCTGATGGAGCTCAGCAAATTGAAACATGCTGACAAACTTCTCTGTCCAAAGAAATATTACAGGCCAGGTCATCTCCTCTGTTATGACCTGGATTTACCCAATGCAAATTGTAAGGTCAAGGAGAGGGAGAGGAGCAAGCATGCACTTGCTTTGTCAGTGTTCTAACCACATATAGGCTATGCCAGTTATGTCAGCTGAGCTTCAGTCTATGTTGGTCTGGGCCTGGCCTGAGGAATCAAGAACATGATGCTTTCTTCATTCTTCCTTTGGTTATGCAGAGCTTTGGTATAAAGAGGTGCTTCACTCAGCATGCATGAACCTGAAACATGATTTTTTAAAGCACAGGTCACCTCTCAATACTAGTGTATGTGGACAAGTGAAATAATGACAAGTCATTTTCCTATTCGTGACACTGTCTTAGGACAGCTGTCCAATACAGTGTTCTTAAATGTTACTCTAGCAGTCTTAAAACCAACCATTGCTCTAATTCATGTCACTTTATATGCAGAAGGGACCAGCAACACTTGCCAGAAGGAAGAAAGGATGGACACAGAACTTTGGAGAGCTATTTTATTTTTTCACTCTGAACTTCTCCAAACAAGGAAGAGCAGAGTGTGTGCCTGTGCATTTATTCCTAGGAGAGGCCACTGATGATGGCGATGTTCTTGGAAGAGCTGTAGTGATTATTCTGACAATGTGCATCCACTTCCACTACTGGTCCCTCACTGCGTCTTTCTCTCTTTACTTTTGATCATGGCATCCCCACAGATGTCCTTGTTCTTTCTCTTTTTCACCTTGGAAACAACTCAGCTCCCTGTTCCAGGTGATGTTTGAGGCTGCTGTTTCGATTCTGACAAGCTACAGAAGGGAGGGAACCAGACCTCCGTTCTGACCACCCTGCCCCTGTTTCCTCTTGGCCTGTACCATCAGGATCACAGCTGAAGCAGACAAGGCTTAATTACAAAGTTGTGCAAGAAAGAAGACCCTTAGTACCAGAATTATTGCTGATATCATAATATATTTTGACTGCTTTTAGCCACAGGACCTGATCCTGTCAGCAAGCCACATGCAGACCTCCCATCAGCTCTATGGGTGTTCCGCAGGCCGGCAGCTGGGGACAACCACCCTTCCCAGAAGTGTCTAACAGATCTACATAGGGCTATGAACGATGCATACCAACATGCGATTCTCCACATGTAATGCAAATTCAGCCCCGTTGCTGAAGTGATGCCGTACTTGGAAGAACATGCTTCTCTGATCTTTTCCCAGACTTTTATGATTCAGGGTAGTTAACTGGAAATGCTAAAGCCAGTTGAGTCACTGGGTGGCTGCTCATATGGAATTTTGATGCATCTGTAAAGAGGAGGGAAGTCGGTTTGTAGCATACTTTCTGTTATCAAAGCCATGCTGGGCAGTAAAGCTAATTGCATTATGCTGTGTTCAAACAAAAATGTTTGAAAGCAGTTCTGTCTATCTATGCGAATATGTGCACAAAACGTGTGTATGTGACTGTTGCAGTAATGTGAAAATGTTTGTCAGTGCCAAAAAGAAAGAGAGAGAGAAAGAGAGAGAGAGACAGAAAGAAAGAGACAGAGAGAGAGAGAGAAAGAGAGAGAGAAAGAGAGGAAGGAAGGAAGGAAGGAAGGAAGGAAGGAAGGAAGGAAGGAAGGAAGGAAGGAAGGAAGGAAGGAAGGGAAGAAGGAAGAAAGGAAGAAAGAAAGAAAGAAAGAAAGAGAGAAAGAAAGAAAGAGAGAAAGAAAGAAAGAGAGAAAGAAAGAAAGAGAAAGAACTACCTCATGGGAATTTTTCCCTCCAGTTTCTAACCAGTAATATCCTCCACTCATTTGCCCTTTAAGACATTTTCAAAGAAATAGTTTCTTGATCATAAAACAAATCACGACACAAAAAAACCCACTTAAACAAGACACTCTATTGCACATTCTGCATCTCAAGGGAAAGGATGAGACAATAAACAGCACGTAACAGATGTTATTCACGTTGCTTCATGCACTGTTGGAGGGCTCTCAGACACTAAAGTTCTAAGTGTGGTGAAAGAGCCCATAGACAGAGTCACTAATGATGTATCTTAATTAGGACAAGATAAAAAAATGAAATTAATTAGTCATATATTCATAGACAAAGTATTAATAAAAGTAATAATTTTGGACCCTTTCCATCCCACTACAGCTCCTACAGTAAGATGTCACGAATCTGGACATTAGTAAATATTTCAGATTATTTAAAATTTCAGAAATAATATATCTATGCAAAATAACAATCTTGGTAACAGCTTATAAGGAGTATCTGGAGCTGTGCTAACTTTGAATCATGGAGTTTCAAGGGAACTTTTTATTATAGTTTTGGCTTCAGTGCACTCACACCATGTGGGTTTTTGCTTTGAGTTTTAGGTTTGAATGGACCAAGTACTTCAAAGCAAGACTCTAAATCAGGAAAATGCACTGAGTTTCATATGCTTTCCACTGAAAACCATACCTTGGCCCGGATTCCCTCACAACGGAGCCCAGCCTCCCTTGAAACTCAGCCCACATTTGTTGAAAGCATTTACGAATCCCATCAAAACTGGCCCAAGTTTCAAGTTTGTAATAAAATCCAAACCCAAGAGTTCTGCTTGGCTTCAAATGTCTCTCTGTTCTAGTAATTTCCACTTGTTTCCGTTAAAAAGAACAAAAAAAAGAAAAAAAAGAAAAAAGAAAAAAGGAAAAAGTATAATTTGTGATGATTTCTGCCTGTTGCACCGGTAAACCTGGAATAACTCCATGAAGTCATCAAGGTTGCTTCAGATTTGCACTGGAGTAGGGGTGAGTTGGTTCAGCAGAGGTTTTATTAAGATAAAGGTGAGAATCTGGTTATAACCCAAGACCAGCTCCAGAATGCAGTGTGTGTCTTTCTGTTGAAGTTAACAAAATGCAACTGCAGCCTGTAGGCTTTCCCAGATTTAAGCAAAATGTTATGGCTTTGAGCATGTCACTTGGAGTCCCTCAGCATGGTGCCATCCCACCAAGCCCAGGCTGCGGCAGCTCCACCATGTTGCCTGCCCTCACCACACAATCCTCCTCCCTCCTGACCTTTCTGCCAACACCGGCCTCTGCATGGTGACCTGGTGAACAGGCCTGAGGACTGCCATTTGTTTTCAGCTGTGTCCAAGCAAGACTTAAAGCAATAATGTTGACTAAGAGAATGGATCAGGAACACACAGTATGGGTGGGAGCACCAAAGCCTGGATTTAGAGTGGCTTAAGCCACCACAAAACCACCTCCGGGCTTGCTGAAACAGGATTGTGTGAATACTAAAACCTCTGCGTTCACTAGAGTCTACTATCTCATCATGTACTGAAGATTTTCTGGTGCATATTCTAGCATGTCACATTAAGAATGACTTCCTTGACACACCTATTAGCTGATTCACTGACAGGTCATATTGTCTGAGGAAAGCCCACCACAACCAAATAAAAAAGGGCTGTGGCTATCACATGTAGTAAATGCAGCCACCAAACCATAGTAGGAGGCTACCCCATGGACAGAGCTGAGCAAGAACAAGAGAAAAGGCATCGCGAAATCCACATAGGAACTTTATGGCTGCAACCTGATTTTAGACTGCAAGAGCTGACACATTGCGGGGATGCAATACAGCAGGTAAAATGCAATGGCGGGCAGATGTTTGCTCTGGATTCTCTTAGACCGGTTGTCCCTTTTGCAATCCCTCCATCATGAATCCTCAGAACTGGCCCTGACGCCAGCAGGGTTACTACAAGCAAGGGACAAGCTCGAAGCACTCTGCCTTGGGAAAACAGTCCCTTCAGCTCTGTTTTTCACTCTCTTCTCTGGGGAAGTAGAGGACCTAACTGAGCTAGGGACTGGGAAATCAGAAATGCACATTATATTCGCATCCTTTCCAAATGAGCCTGTTTCAAAAGACAGGTTTGCTCTGTCTGTCCCACTCCTGTTTCCACCTCACCCTTCATTACCCCTGAAAGATAAATGTGTCATTAAATAGCCCACAGCTGCAAAAAGTGCCTTCTGATCATGACGGAAATATTTCCTACCGCTGTAAGGACTGTTCAGTGTCTCTTGCAGTGTCCTGCACTTTCTGGTGGCAATCCAGAAGCAGTTTTGAGCAGCTCCTTCCCACCCGGGGCTGCTCTTGCCTCCCGCCTCCCCGACTCTTTTTCCCTGGAGAAATGCCGAGGGCTGGAAAAATGGCTACCTGAGGCCCTGAGCCGTGAAAAGATGCGGTTGAAGCGCAGGGGAAAACAAAGTAAACCCCATGAGAAGGCAGCCCCCTGCTTCCCCCCCTCCTTCCCCCGCCACGGGCCCACCAGAAGAGGCCTGAGCGGGAGCCGGCAGCCGGGCCACAGGGCTGTTTGATTGCCTAAGCCCGGTGGCCGGACAATAGGACCAGAAAGAATGGCTGCTTCCTTCCTTCCTGTCGAGTGTTCTGCCTGAGTGAGCAAATTCAATAGCACTTCGCTTTGCAGCAACACCAGGCTCTCTCGCACAGGCGAAAATCAACAAAGAGCCATTCTCGGGCATTTCCAACTGCACCTAAGCCAAGGCACTGAGCTGTGGAGCCATCCGGCCCTGGGGAGGGGGGCGGCGAACGCCTCGCTTGAGGGTGTGCGGCCAGGCACAGTAAACATCCACGTTATTGTTTCTAACGAAGCACTGCATTATTTTATTATCATTATTATTATTTTTATGTCAGATACCAGGCGGTTTGGTTCCCCATCCTACCCTCCAACCCTGCCACTTATTTTGCTTTTTTTTTTTTTTTGAGCACTCTTGCTGAATTCGCTGTTTTAAACCCCATCTGTACAGGCTGGTTGAAGGGTGCTGTGAGGTATTCAGGCTTAACTAAACTAGGAGAAGGTGACACAAGAGTTTCTGTGTGCAAAACATAAGCTTTCTGCTTTCTTCAGGTTCAAGTGATTGCACTTTTAAATCACAGGCTGACTGAAAATAAAATAGGTGTCAGCCAAGGAAAATATCTGAGAAAAGCAGGTAAGCAGATGACCAAGACTGTGCTCGGGTGGGTATGAACTGGAAAATCATTCCCTATAAATCCCATAAATAACAAGGTAAGATAATAATTATTGATTGTGGTTTTTATTGGTATCAGGCTCTTTTCTGTCTTCCAGATCCCACTCTTCAGTCCAGCATTGTGCCAGACTAAGAAGTAACATCGTGTTGCTAAAAAGACAAAGACCCAGGATGCACATGCCCAGAGCTGCCAGTCAGAAGTCACTTTTTTTTTGTAAGCACTGATCTTTACACTACACTTTACACTTTTACTTTACACTAGATCTTTAGAGACCCTGAAAAGGGTCCAGTCCATGTAGCTTTCCCCATGCAGAAATAAAGAACATACTCGGTTTCCCTGCTGTCTCTGCAGCACAGTTTGTTCATCACTTTGCAGTGCAATAATTGGTCCCACAGGATTCCCGTCCATCTGCAACGAGGCATCTCCTCTTGTTGTACAAGCATGGCATGGGACGTGGCTGTGCCGAGGGACGTATTCTTGTGAACATCTGGGTTTGTTGATTCAGCGTGTGTGGGAAGAGGAAGGAGCAAGCACAGAAAGTATCTTAGAAAAGCTTACATTAGATCTTTAGAATGATCTCTCTCTCTGTTTCTATCTCTTAAAAAGATAGATTTTTACTTTTTGCCTTTGAAATGAGCAAAGTAAGATTTTGCACTTGCCTGCTGCATCTGTTTTCTCAAGCAAAGACCTGTTTGTTTTTCCCATTGTGTCTGAACCATATTTGAAACAGACCACTGAGCCAAGTTACATCAAGCCTGTTTCTTTTCTGCTTCTGAACTATGACAGATTATCCTAACCCATCTGCAGGCATGATTAAAAATATGAAAATCATTTTTACTTTTCTTTTGAACTGCCTTTGATATAGTATTTGCTGTCAGATAATCTATAGAGTTTTAACATCTGGTAATGTAAAGTGGTATGTTATTGCAGCTGAAGAAAGGACCACTTAGATATTTTTATAGTGAGTTTTTTGTGGCATCCAAGATTGCAATTGTGGCTTCAGTTTACAATAAACTTGTGGTGGTACAGTTGTAACTAAATTATTCATTTTTATGCATCAGAACATAGTTTATAACCCCTAGGGGGGAAAAAAAATCCCAGCACAGAGGATCTTTATTAAGATACACATACTGCTTACATGATTACGATAAGTGACGTTCAAATATGTCATCACCTAATCTGAGGAAACTAGCTCAGACAACTTTCTGTTAGGCAATAACCTGTAAATGACAAAACAATAACTGTTCCAGTCATTGCACAGTGAAGACTAGATTACTGTAGTTGAAAGATTTTTCTCTTCCTCCAAGAGCATTCAGAAGTAACATGTAGAGAAAATTTAACAGTCAAAGTAGGACAGCTATATAGACTTCCGTGTCTTAGAACCTGGCATCAAGGAAAATTAATAGAATTTATAGATACAGATGATGTAGTTACACCTATTAATGTTTACAGTCTGCTTCCCTACAGAAAGACAGTAGCCATCAACTTAGCATGAGGCCCATGTCTGGTTTGGTTTGGTTTGGTTCGGTTTGGTTTGGTTTGGTTTGGTTTGGTTTGGTTTGGTTTGGTTTGGTTTGGTTTGGTTTGGTTTGCCTTGGGTGTTGTAAACACTGCAAGAAGCTCATGATATCATGCAGTTGGTTTACTGCTAGCAAAAGTAGTAACCTAAAAGGATGTGATATGCATCCCAGTTACTTTTTATCTAAATTCATATAAAGTTTGCCTAAAGAAGTATCACATTATTGCTTGTCACATGGAAAAGAAATTGCAACTAAGGGTAAAGAAATTTATTTAGATCAAAGAATGGCACAGCCAGTCTGTACTCTGATTGCTCAAAATCTGGTATTTGTAAGAAATTTGTTTATGTTGTTCCTTATTTGATACCCTCTGGAAGTGACATGCAGGTGCCTTCCCCAATCACTTCAGCCAGAAGTGTTCATCACTTTAAGGAGATTTCAGCCTCAAGTTTGAAGATTCCACATGTTCAGGTACATCACATTAATTCTGAGGGAAAAACTGAACAAACTAGAGAATTCTGGCATCTGGAAAGGTGGTTGTTGGTCATCAGCCGCTCATTATAGCGCAACCCCCTTTCTTTTAGCACCTTGTGTTCTTTTAAAATGGTCTGGTGTCTTTTTTATTTATTTATTTTTTTTTTAAATCTCCACTGTAGTCAGGCTAGAGAGAGGTCAGATGAGTCAGACATTGGTTAAACCAACAGAACTGAGATAATTTTTGACAGTTATATAACCTCCCACCTTCATTTCAGTAGTTTGCTCATTCCTCTAGCCATACCCACCAGGACTTCCCACAAGGTCCTAAGGGAAGTTGAAAAGATAAGTATTCAGTGCATTTTAAACTATATATTAAATGCTCTCATTAACCCTGTGACGTCTGCATTCCTTGCAGTCTTTTGGTATGTTTATGTTCAGATTGCACCTGTGAGGTAGACAAATACTTTTGCAGGTGAGGAGCTGAGGCACGGTTTACACTATGGCTGGGAAGTGTGGCGGCAGCAGCAAGGACAGGCACGGGAGAGCTGGTGGTAGCCAGACTCATTCGGGCACTCGCGGAAGCGCAAACAAAGCAGCTCAGGATGCACAAATCTGCCTGGGACCCTCACCATTTAACCCACATTGAAGCCATGCCATTGGAGTGATTCCCTTCTGCAGTTCCCAATTTATAGTAAGTGGTTTGCTGAACCATATAAAACAAAGTTGTTACAATGGTGCTTTTTATTAAAATGTTTATAGGGGGCCACAGTGGCCTTTGAAAACAGTGGGGGTTGACAGTGGTCTGCTGGTGCTGCTAAAAAGTTCAGGAATGCTGAACTTTAAGGTTAGGTTGTCTGATTGCAGTGCAAATATATGCTAAGTGACTTGCCCAAGGTCATTTGTATTATGATATCTATAGTAGAGCAGGCACTGAACACTGGTTTTCCATAGCTGTGGTTAGTGCTCTAATCTCTGCTATGAAAAGAAAAAATATTTTCTAATCTGACTAAGTATGTTGAATTGTATCTTAGGCAAAGTTTAACTGGCAATACAATATACATAAGAAGGCTAATAAGCATATCAGGAATCTCCATCTTCTTCCCCATGTGAACACTTGAATTGAAATAGCAGTTCATTTAAATTTACACCTTCTGATACTTTTGGTGCAGACTCTAACCCAGGAATAGAAACGGGACACACTTGTTCTCAAGTAAGAGGAATCGCAAACAGTTTTGCACAGAAACAATGAATGATCTGACTTGAAACCACTTTTGTTTCTCTCTACAGGAGAAAGTTGCACTGGTTAACTAAAGGGACAGTTTAAACTAATCTAGTTAAACTACATTAAATGGCAGGTGGAGGTCTGTTGTGCATATTCAGACTAAACAGAGCTTACGGCAGCTTAACTGGGTCACTCTTGAAAAACTGTGCCTGACTTTGTTCTAAAGACAAAGACTGCCATTACTAGGGTGCACATTTCCATATAACCCCAATATCAGATCTGTGAGGAAGCTCTTCTCCTTCAGGTTTATTTGCTGCCATAGCTTATAAAATTGTCACTCTCTTGCTTTGTATAGACTAATAAATCATGGGGCAGGATGCCCTTCTTGGAGAGCTTAATGGCCTGTCTGTATTGCTAATATGCTAATATTGCAAAATGACTTAACTATGATTACTGTAATCAATGCTCAGTTTCTTTTCCAAAACAAGTTGACCTTACTGATTCCAGAGGACTTTCAGTATCTGAGGAATTGTAAGGTGGTGTTTCTTTGTTTGTTTGTTTTCAAATGGAGGGGAAGAAAGTCTGTCTTTAGACAGTTACATTTTCATCAGGACTTACTGAAACAGAATTTGAACATTTATAATAAATAATAATTTTGGAAATTGTAGCCAGAGAAAGCAAAACATAATAAGAGCAGAAACAACAGTGGTGCATGGAACTTCACTCAGGGATGTTAGACTCTAAAGGAACAGCCTTTTTCATACCCCAGAGGTTGCTGTGCAGTCACTAGTGGAAGCCTACACAGAGCAAATAGATGACGTATAGGACTGCAGTACCATTCTGCAAAGTATGTCATAAGCTCAGCAAGTAGGTAGACATCAGCAGTTAGGGTGCCTTTCATTTTTTTTTTCACAAAATGAATCATGGGCACAGATTCGAAGATCAAACACTTACGTGCTTAATTGTATTACAAGCCACTTACACCTGCAAAAGAAAAATGCCCCTTTTGCGAATTCACCTCTGGGGCGTGGAGTTGGGATGAGAAATGCTGTCACACAGTAGTTCGTGAAATGGAAAATGAGTGCCTACATGGCTTGCTGCACCAGGTGCTTTGTGTAGTTGTCTCGTTTACCATGCGACAAAGTACAAGGAGCTGATATACCCTGCAGCATGAAAGTGCTCCATATTAAAAAGTGCAAACAACCAAACCATTTTTAAGTATAGGCAGAACCTATAACAAGCAGTAAAACACCCAGTGCCTCTCATGGCTAATGAGTATTCCCATCTGTAATGGTCTGCCACATCCCTGGTTAATTACAAACTAAATTACTAACATCTCTAATTATTCATAATGACATTCTTTTACGTCTGTTAAATTAGTTATAAAAATGATTAGCATAAGAAATGCTCAGCTTTGAAATACTAGTCAATAAGTCAAAAAGCCTCTGTTTGCCTATTTAATCTAATGAAAGGTATTTTATCTCACATGGCATCTAAACACACAGGCAAAATTAACCTTGTGAAAGCAAATGGTTTTATCAAACAAAGCAGAGCTGGGTTGCACTGCTGTCATTTACATATACAGACTGTTTCCCCTAATAAGCATATTTTAGGATACTCTACATACTTTGAATAAGTTACATAATTTTTAGGGCCATATTAAAAAAAAAAAAAAAAGGCAGCAAAAAGCTTTGGAAAATGTATGTCATGTTTTAATGTATTAATAAAAAGATGACCCAACTGTCTCCCAGGCTTTCCAGACACTTGACTATTTGCTTAAAAGGTGTATATGAACAGGCAAGTTTTCACAGGGTGTCATTTTCCATATAATCAGGAGGGCTTTGTGCTAAATTGTATAAGAAAGCATTCAGGGTTAAAATTCAGCATGACTCTCCCCCAAACAACCCTTCCTGCACCTTCACCCCCACTCCCACTTAAACCCTTTTGGAGGTTCCTGCCCTCCCCTCCCTGTTCTCCTCTTAGAAGCAAACTCATCACCATTAGCACACAAATGCAAAATAACCAGCCTAGGCCTCTTCCCAGGAATACAAATTAGGGGCAGGTAGTTGAAGAGCTTAGAAAGCTGAAATAGCGAAGTTCACAATGAAAAGGATGAATAGATGAGAGACTGAAAGTGGGGTAAAGTGTTCAGCTTTTGTCATTTAAAGTGACGTCTTTAACTCTTTGCCTTCATGAGGCTGCTCTTCACAAAAATAATAATGAATTGCAATTAAGACCTGAAGGACAAAAGGGAATTATGTGGGAGGGAAAAAAAAAAAGAAAAGAAAGAAAAATTCTGATGACAAGAAGAAGATTTTTTTTCCCTTCTACAGCATATGAATATCTGTCAGGAAAGCAGAGAGGATGGTTTTAGAACTGTCATTGTTTAATGTGACAATGGTGCCACTGTAGATAGTGAAACCAATGATGTCATCAAAGCAGCTGGAGAAAAGTTTGAGATGGCTCATCAGATCTTCTATATTTATACCCACTCACAAAGCTCTGTAGCTACTTCGTGTTCTGGTCTACTTTTGGGGACATATTGCTGTTTCCTACTGACATAGATGATATTTTAGGTGTAAAGTGCTGCTATGTTTAAAGCTATTTGTCCTTTATTTATGCAAAGCTTTTGGGAAATTAAGTCTCATCTTCTCAGATTCAGCTGCACCTCTGGACTTGGCTGCCACCTGTTTGTCTCCTGCTAGAACAAAGTTCCATTTTATGTTCAAATCGTGGGGAGAGTTAGTGCTTTAAAAGACTTATTTAAAACGTATTATTTGTGAATATGGTATCCTGCTGTCAGTGTAAAATGGAATGGCTCTTTGATCACACTGGGGACCACCAGTTCTTTAAGCCAGTCCTCTGATCCATCTGAATGTGAGTTTGGATAGGGACCCAAATTAGATACAAAAGCTTTGGTCCATATTTTCTTTTACCTCTCATGTTATTAGAGCTCCTCGGAAAACCTGGGAAAGACCTTTGGAAGAGTTCCATAAATCTCTCTCCCATGTATATTACTGCTATGGTATTGCCAAACATGATGTGGTCATCAGTCCTCTGTATTCACTCACAGAAAGCACAAAACCACAGGTAAAACAGCACAACGGCAGCTTTATAGCAGGCCATGTAGGATGGATCCACAGACCAGGGACTGCAATATTTGGCATAGGACTACATCAGTACTTTAACGGCAATTATGCCAGTAGAATCAAGAAAAGACGTCTGTTAAACGTGGAAAAGGAAGAACCAAAATGCAAAACTAAAAGTACATAATGAACCCTCAAATATTTATGATAAAAAGATAATAATATTAGACAGCGCTGCTCTAAATGCCTAGTGAGGATTATACATCTATCTTCTGTTTTTACCTGTGGTATTCTTTTTTATTACTGAAGAAATTAATGTTTTTTCATACACTGCAATGGCCATTTTTACTTTGCTACATTACTGAATTTAATAACAAATATACTTCAGGAAAATTTTGCTAAGAGACACATTCATGGAACACTTAGGACTTCAAAGTATGGAATCTTATGCAAAGTTTACCAGGACCTTTAATTTTATGAAAGAAAATTGAAAATTTCACAGGCTCCCTTGTAGTTTCTGTGCCAATAGCCAGTATTTCTTGCTCACACTTTGGAAATATCAAGATGCAATTTAATCTTAAAAGAAAAAGAAACATATTAAAATAGGAGAATAATGAACAAAATAAAAGGTGACTGCACACTACTAAATTAGCTTTTCAAAAAGAGTTTACGTCAATTCCAGCTATTGCACTTGCATGACAGTTTATGGGTGTGGGAGGAAAAAAATCTCATTTTATTTGCATTGTTTTACCTGTTCTCTTTGTTGAGGATTTTTTAGTTCCATGATGATGCTTGACATTCCATATTCATTGTTTACTGTGACATAAAAAAAAAAAAAAAATCAGCTATTTAGCAGCTTTAGGGTATATCTACAGGGACAGGTACAGACAGATGCGAGCTTGTTTGTCTGTTCTTCAAAATGGCCAGACATGAGCCAGCTCTGATCCAAAGTCATTTATAAGACACATTCACTTGGCACTTGTGTTTTGAGGTAACAAGCAGGGTTGAGCAACCTGAGAGCAATTACCTGACTTAGGACAGGAGCTGGCTCTGTCTGACCAGGTCAGGGCATAGCCAGAGGATCCTGGGTCTTCTTGTGCTTTCCCAAGTAGTCAGGCTGCAAAAACCTTCCAGAACAAATAGAGGCACAACAGCTGAAAACAGCCCTTTCAACAGCCTTAGAATGTAAAGGATAAAATCTTAAGACCTATTTTGTTTATGGTAACATGAATTTGGATGCTTTTCAACAATCACACTTCAGTAAAAAATGAGTTAAAGCTTTATCCTTTATTTCCATCTTAGAGATGATATATCTATTGCATGATTTTTTTTATTAATTAGTCTTTAAAAACCCTCCCGACAAGATTTTTTTGTGGCTTTCTTCATTTCACCATTCCTTTGATTTCTTAAACACATTTTAGTGATTTGTCTCTTTCTTGTATTAAAAAAAAAAAATGAACTAGGGTTCTTAAATTTTGTTGTGGTTGATGGAAATATTAACATTTATTCAGAACTACTCATTTTCCTTAGCACGCCTAAATAAATGTTTCCAACACTGTGGTCTATTCCGGCATTGAAATTCCCCACCGAAGTCAATAGGAACTGAACACATGTATCAGAAGTCAAACTTTGCCTTTTTATGATTTCTAGAGCATTTTTAAAAGTCTCTGAAGGAACACCCATATAAAATACATTCTGAGGTAAGCCCTGTAAGAACAAAAGTGGGTATTATTTAACAGCCTCACCAAAGCACAGCGGATCTGGAATAAATCAGGAAGAGTTTGGAATGGATTTTATTGGAAGGGTGATGCTTCTGTTTAGCTTTCCATTTTTTACGGGAAGAATTAGAAATGTCATTTGGCAGATGTCTATAATGTTTTTGGAACTGGAAGGAAATTTGGCTTTTCCATTTGGTGTGGGTGGATGTTCCTCTAGGCCACATTTAACATGTAAAATGAGAGAGGTGGGTTTGAAACCCTTCCTAAAGGGAGACCTGTAGCTGCATGTTTTGCAGACTTACCTTAGAAAATCCTCTGCCAGCAACTTGCATACCTGATTCATATATTACCCTCAGGGAGATGGCCCTAAGCATCAGTTTCACCCTTTTTGCAGTGTAAAGATTCAAGCCAAAAAAATCCAAGTATCAGGATTCAGAGCAACAAGAAATCAATAGACCAGATAAACTGGTTTATCCTCCTTGCTTTTTGCCACTGTGCAAAGGAGTTATAAACATGGTCTAACCAGTCAGTTTCCACCATACATCTAACCTCATCTGCATTTTGCGCCCCTGCGTACATCTTGGGTTTATGTTTCACATTATATTTAATGACGGTCCTATCTGCCCCTTCCTGAGCAGGATGTAATTCTGATATTTATGGATTTGGGGTGACTGTTGCTGTAACACTGAAAATAATAACTGACAAAGAAAAAGGGAAAACTCATACATTGTGAGAGAGCACAAGAAGCTTCAAACAGTACTAGATGAAAAACAAAACTGCAAAGATGTAAAATGGAATAAGATACAGAGAGACTTGAATATTTCACCAAATATTGTCTAAAAATCTGAATCTATCATGCCCCAATATTGAGGTAGGTCTCCCTTTCCATGAGAAAAAACTCTAAAAGCATAACTCTGGTGCTACTCATTCATTTGCCTTACGACAAAAAGATGACACTGCCGTGATTCTTGTATCCTGCATCATTCTTTAAAATTCTTGCAGGAATTTGAACTGCAAAAAGACAAGGAAACCAGTCAGATAATATATATATTTCTTTTTTTTTTTTGCAAATTGGCAAAAGCATTAGCAGCAACAGCAGCATAATAAATGTTCACCAAAACCAGTTTGTTGCAGAGACCCTAGAAACATACATACCCAGTTAGATGAACTTGCTTTATGCTGCACCTGAGCTAATAATCCCTGCTGAGAGATTCATAGTACAGATTAAGTGCTGCAACACAATCAAGGAATTATAGATCAAAGTATAGATGAGTCAGCGTACCTTCAATCCTCATAAAGATACTGAAATACATCTAGAATAATAAATTTGAAAGTGTATAAGGTTAAATTAATCTTACCTTCTTTGGCCAGCTAAAAACTAGATTTATAGACTAGCGGTGCAATTTCTTGCTGTAGTATACTGCGGACAATAATTTTAGCATGGCTTAGAGAGCAGGCTTTAGAAATTAACAGAAAGGTTATTAAAGGCCATTAAAACACTAGGTAGGGTGCAGGAAGTTTCTGTGTGGAAAGCTGCTCAATTATGGGAGAGTGTTCCCAGGGTAGGATTTGTACCAACTAGCATGTTTTTATATATCACCCCCTTCTGTAAGGAATAGGATAAAGGGTGACATGGATCTTCTGTCTGACCAAAGGTGACTGGTCTTACATTTTTGCGGTGAGACGAGGTCATGGTATTCCACTATGGTCAATGCAGACATAAGCACTTCCACAGGATGTTCTAGATGTAATCACCATGAAATGTATGCGCAACTGATTGAAAGATATTTTTTTTCTTTTTTCCAAGAATCAGAAGCCTGTGGAGGGAGGCAGTAACAATCTTCCTGTATATAGTAGGTAAAATATTGGAACAGACACTCAGCAGGAAATCCTTCATTAAGATTGTTTAGGAACAGATTAGGCAAATATCTGCAAGGAATGGTTGCAGTACATTTAGTCCTTCTTACTGTAGATGATTGCACTAAATGATCTTAAGTAATTCTGTACAGTCCTGCCTTTTTCTACATGCCTGGAAAATTTTCACTGACACTGTTATTGGACAGTGTATTTTATAAGCCATGAAACAACTTTCTACTGAACCTCTGTGCTATGCTCCATGAAAGCTGTGCTAGGGGAATTATTTTTGGCAATAACAGGACTGTTCAGCCCCAGAGATACAACAGTGAGGAGAAATGGGATGTGTAGTTTTCATGTATATTTAGTATATGACACTAAATATAATTAATAAAAGACCATGGAAAGCTGTCATAATTATCAGAACCATAAGCTGGTTAAACTTGTAACAGTTTAAAAAATGGGAGTGCTATTAAATTGAGTAAAATAAGGAATGCACTTTCTATTTCTGAATTAGTATGCCACATAGTCACTTGAAATGATTATGTAGTGGTTAACCAAGTAAGAACAGGATACAGTAATTCAGCAAGGAGGGGTAGGATTCTATTCAAGATTCTGACATTTAAATTCAGGAAGCAAAAAATGTAGGTGTCTAAGCAAAGTCAGTGGAGACCAAGTCAATCCGGTCAAAGGAGTTTAGAGTGCTATTCATTTAGTCAAACTCAGAGATTTGCTTTAGGATGATTTGAGAGGGACACTGAATCTCCTGACTCTGTTGATCCTCCGACTGCCCAGCTCTGTGTCTACAGGTGTTTAGTGCAGCACCTGGAGTCCACCTGCCACTCATGCTGATCACGCCAGACTCATGCAAATATCACAGATACACTTGGACAACCCAAATGGCACAAAGCATTCAAGTGTGAACAACTGACTAGAACTCTCATTGACTGAAATAGAAGCTTAGACAACTCTTTCATGTATAGATATCCACATTTAAAACAGAAGCTTGCCCTGAATTAATTATTTCTAAATTAATACAGAATTTAAGAAAAGCCATCGTTCCATTTTTGTTAAAAAAAGATATGAATTTTAAAATGTTACTTAGATTTGGTTGTGAAATTATATAATATATCAAATAGATAAAAGGCCTAAATAAAAGGCAGGGCTTACTTATACAAATAATATACAGGTTAAGAGTTAGTAAAATAGCTTAAATACGACACCTTGTGTATCTGAATGTGGAGAAAAATTCTTAATGTAAAAAAAAGTACAGTATCAGATTAATTTTTTAATCATTTTTAAATTAAGTGTAGATGTCTCCATCTGGGCTAGTCACTTACACTTGCTTCTTAATCAATTCAGTTCATACTAGTGCAGACGAATAAAAACTAGATTAAATAGGCCATACAGCTTGTACTCTACAGGTGCACCTACACTAGTTATTCTGTGCACTGGAAGGGTATTTTCTTAATGCAAATTTGTCTTTAATCTATATTTAGAGTCTTCTGATTTACACAGCTGGTGCGCTTGAAGCACTTTTGCTCCGAATGGAGCCAAGGGGGACATTGTACCATGAGGTGCCATTTGCAGTGTCCCACTAGCAAAATGGATGCAGAGTCACTCAGCAATTACTCTTCTACATAGGACAGGGATGCGCTGTGAATCAGCAACGGGCATCAACGTCATTGCCAGTGAAGAAGCAATGTGAATACACAGAATTGTAACAGATCCCAACAAACCCAGCCCCATCCTCCACTCTTTGCTCTGTAACAGCTGGCCACACAGACACAGCCAAAGAATATTCATCTACATACACTAAAATGCATGGGAGCCCAAGAGTGGTGAGTATAGAAATAGATGCATAAGCTGTGGACATCTGAATTGAGATGATCTTCATTCATCCAGGGCTCCATTGTGCCCAGACTTCTTTAAAACTACTTTTAATGAAGAGAAAGCAAAGTAGAGCAAGGCAATGGAAAGGAGAGGATATCCACATTTTACATTTACAATTCCTTTATCAAGTATCTAATATTTCAAAAAGGTCTCACTTCAGAAAAAAAAAAAAAAAATCATCTGAAATGTAGTGTGATTTTCTAATTGAGGTTTTGGAGGAAAAAAATTGGTCTATAATAATTCTATTTTTTGTCAGTTCAGCCAATGATCTAATAACTCTGAGGACTATGAATTTACTCACTAAAATACTATTGCTGAAGATGAAGAGTGGGATTAGAGCCAGTCTTACAGATAGAAAGGCACTAGGTGATCAAATCAAAGCCCATCCTGGGTCTCAGTGTTCCCTTTACACACACGTGATTCTGACCTGAACAAAACCTGACCTTGGGAAACCCTAATTTTCTCTCCTGCTATGTCTGCACATTAACTTTGCCTCACATCACATCACCACTTTTCTGCCCAGGGAAGCTAATGTGCAGAAGTTTAGCCTTTAAAGCACTAGGACTGTGCTGAAATATTTTCCAACATTTTACTTATAAACTTCAACAATATCACCCCACTAAACAGGTTTTCATATTTAAACTGTGACCAATGGGATGTGTTTTTCTCCATTCAGCAAAGCTGCAAAGAAGGACTTTTCTGTTCGTTAAATATTGATGTATCAGAGTTTAATATCTTTTCTGGATGTCCCAGAGCTGATGCTTACTGTCACCTAGCCAACTTGCTAACCTTGCAGAATCATCCACAAGCTATAGCTAAATAGCTGTGTTCACGTTGTTAGGCTTTCTGAGGAACACTGGTTGCAGTGTCTTATTGACTTAACCGTTTGAAAGACTGAATTTTAGTGAAAAATCTTCCCTTACACCACTGTAGAGAATTACTTTATCAACATATTTAGCAGAAGAATTTTCATCTTTGCCCAATGTCTGCTAGGTCCATTCACAATGGAAAAAAAAAAAATAATCATAGATCCAGCCCAACTCCATGAGTACTTTTTCATTATTTCTACACAAGTTTTCCAGTAGAATCCAGATGAAGATAATGGACAAGGACGGCCAGCTATCTGAGCCTGGATAGGCTGTAGTAAACTGCAGCTGAGTGACACACAGGCAGTCCCTGTAATTCCCCTACACCTACTTGAGGTAAACCCAGCACAGTTCAGACTTGGTATGAATTTCTGTGTCTCCAAAATGACTCAAGAACATAGGGACGTCCCATGGCCTCGGAAAAGTAGTGCATACAGCCCAGGATGCAGTTTCTGATGGTGACAACAGAGATGCTATTTAGGGAAAACATGCAGACATGGCCACTGTCTGCAGTCCATTCCTTTCCTCCCCCTCCCACAGGTACCACTTTTCTACTGGGATATTAGACAGAACACTGCCCCCTCCCCAGCCATTTGTTTTAATCTCTGTTCAAGGATCTCTTGTCTATAAAGCAGACATTTCACAGATACACACAATGTGCATGTCTCACTTTTTAACACCAAGTTTACAAAAACGAAAGAGGTTAAGCCAGTCCAGAAGCAGGCTGCAGTTGGGCTCTTGAAACTGGTTATCATTACGGGTGTTGATGGGGTTGTGTCTGGTTGTGAAGGTCATTTGTCCCTGGGTATTGCCTTATGCATCTTCTCAACCAACTCCTGCTTATGGGTGCATCTCAGCTTGGCTGTCACTTCTTGAAAGTCTCCTAAGAGGTTCTTAAACCTATCAGCAGGTTCTTCCCTTACTAGATGTTGTAGAATCATAGAATAGAATCGTAGAATCATTTCAGCTGGAAGAGACTCTCAGGATCATTGAGTCCAACCACAATTTAACCTAACTCTAGCACAAAACCATGACCCTAAGAACCTCATCTAAACACATTTTAAACACCTCCAGGGGTGGTGACTCCACCACTTCCCTGGGAATGCTGTTCCAATGCCTGACAACACTTTCCGTGGACACATTTTTCCTAATATCCAATCTAAACATTCCCTGGCGCAACTTGAGGTCATTTCCTCTTGTCCTATCACTTGCTACTTGGGAGAAGAGAACAACACCATCCATGCTACAACCTCCTTTTAGGTAGTTGCAGACAACAATAAGGTCTCCCCTCAGCCTCCTTTTCCCCAGGCTAAACAGTCTCAGTTCCCTCAACTGCTCCTCATAAGACTTGTGCTCCAGGCCCCTCGCCAGCTTCATCACCCCCTCTCCACACTCCTTCTCTTCCTCTGTACTTCCATTTCTAGTCTTTGGATAGCAGGAAAATAGACAATACCTGTCTATTGTAGTCCTTACAAATGTATAATCCCTAAAAAAACCTGTTACAGTCTCTGTAAATTGGGGGAAGTTGAATCTGGGGCTTAATCATGGTCAAGATTCCCTTCTGTGCAGGACAATGAAGATCTGAAAGCAGAGATGGCTCTTTCACAATCACACTAAAAAGTATGAATCAAAAAAGTGCAATTACCAAAAATATTTACAGTCCTGTGATAAGGTTACATTACTTACCAACAGGATGTTCATGCATCACGTTCTCTAGTGAGGTGCAGTGAGTTGTGCTACTGCACCTTCTTCCTTTCTGCAGCCAGATGGGGGGTTCTCCTGAAATGCTTTCCCTGTCCCTTCTTTTTTCTAGGTCAAAAATCAAACAGAAGCTACTTGGGCAATGAAGTGGTGAGTACCTGGAAAAAGCCCTTGTAGCTGCTCAGGAGGAGAAGAAAAGTTTGGATTTATAAAAGCAAGGTCTCTTGCTTTATAAGGCATGGATGTGAAATGCAAGATGGTTAGTAACATCTTCAGAGGTGTTAACCAGAAGTTCAGGTCTTATCTATTCTAAGAAAATTATTTGGGGAATTGTACTTATTTGCTTGTTTTTAAAATAAACATTTTCTACTTATCAGATAATAAAATCACAGTTCTAAGAGCACGACTGTAGCTTATAACATGTATTGGTAGAGATGGTAAACATTTTCTTGGTAGCACAAATGACCAAACCACATGTGCTGAAATTCCAGCAGCTTTGACCACATTAACATTTTACGTTATGCTAACGATCATGTGTGAGCAAGCAGTAAAAAACATACACTTTTTTTTTTTTTTCCATATTAGTGAGGGCACAAAGACAACAGCCTTCTTCACCTAAGATAAATTAATTAAGCTAACAGGATTAAACCACCTATGTCTTCTTTGTTTTGGCTCATTAAGAAAGGGGACAAAATATGAACTTCTGAGGCATCATAAATATGAAGGAGGAACTCACTTTCCTCGATCAAAGAAATCCACAAATTATTTTTAAAACTTTTTAAAGCTGTGGAAATGTGGCGACAACCTAAAGCAGGGAAGGTCAGTAGCCTCTCTGACTGGAATGGTAAAAGCTCGGTGGTGAACAGTGACCAAAGCCCATCAATTATCTGGAAGACTTAATATTCTGTGGAAACCAGGCTCTCAGTCAAAGCTTAGGAGCCAGTCCTTGTCCTTAAAATGAACTGAGCTATGGGTATGAGCTAGAAACTCTGCTGTTTTCAAACTGCCTTATATTCTTATTTTCCATCTGATCTCCTTGCTTTTAACTGTGTTATAGATTAGGCTTGGCTGCAAAATTATAAACCAAATGTAAGTATAAAAGCACCTGGATATTAAGTACTGTTGTTTTATCTTATCTGTAATGCAATTCAATGTTTTATGGAAAAAAAAAAAAAGAAGTTTGTGTATAGGTCAATGGCATTATATGGGCCTCAGATTCTTATTCTTTCACAAAATAGTCTGTGATGGGTGTGTTGGTCCATCCTTCCTCACACTGAATAACAGCTTTCATAACTCCACCTTACTTAACTGAGGAGACTAGCCAAGAGGTTCTGTATAGCATGAGACTCATAAAGTGCCTCTCAGTAATTATCTACAGAATTCAAGTGCTCAAGGCCTGTAGATGGCTTTCTACCATGATTAATCCATTGACACTTACTAAGCAGAGCTGACACTTTGAGCAGAGCTGACACTTTGCTAAATTACAGACCTTTCTACCTCTGAATCCCAAACAGACCAACCCAATAAAGAAACAAAAAACACATCACGTCAAAATGCAGGCTTCCGTAACAGCAAGGCAGTTGTAATGCTTCTGTGGTTGTAAAGTCACAGCTTTCCAGAGGTTCTGGTTCTCTCATGTGTCACAGCTACATGAACCTGCCCACAAACCTCCTTCCTGACTGCTCAAGGGTCCAGATTTTTCCATCATTTTTTTATTCTTTTTTCATCTTGGATTTGTCAACATCACATCACACCATCCTCATCTAGGAGTTAGAGGAGCTCCCTTTTGTTTGATGTGAGCTGAACGCCTGGGGGCACCGAAGGGGTTAAGTGGAGGAAATTCTTGTCAACTTCAATAGAGAATCAGGCATTTTAAAGGATTTTCTGTAAGACAAACTCAGTATGTCTGACATCAGAGCCACAGCACATCACAGCAAAAGAGTAAAATTTTTACTTAAAGGGTTTTTTATATTTTTGGAGTGGAAAATATTCATATTGTGGTTTCACACTAAAAATAAATTCTTCCATTCACAGTCAGCAACAGGTAGCTGAGGTTAGATCAGACCACTAGCTTACTAATGACTATGAATTGCAGCATCTATAGAAATGACCAAATTTAAGGCAGCCTCTAAAACAAGCCAGATGAATCATTCTTGAAAAATATTATTCACTCTGTAATAAACAGGCTAAGCATAAATGACTGCCACACAAAGCATGCTTTAAGTATTTTTTCTTCAATGTAAAGCACTGTTGCACGTAAATTCAAATGATCAGTTCTGCTTTTTTCATAACAAGTCTGGGAACACTCAAGTGATCCTAGGATCCTAAAGATAAATGACTGAATTGAAAGCATTCCTTTTGCGCAAGCATCTTGAGCATAATAAATAATTGCTCTTAAAGTATTATAAGTAAGGAATCTGAACTGTCTCGATTTACAGTGAAAGCTATTGTTCAACAAAGACACAGTGAGAAACAAAAGCTGATAAAAAGTTTAGATTCTTATTTTACTATGTAACACATTTTTTTGGTAGTAAGTTACTGGGTCAGACACTCTGCTATTGCAAATCACCAGAACATCGATACCATTAGTGGATCCAGGCTGATTTACTCAACCTAAGAATTTAAGAACTTGGGCCACAGTTAAATTATTATTAAAAACAAACAAACAAACAAACAAACAAACAAACAAAACCACAAAAACCCCATGGTGATAACAACCACTGTCTTGCAATGCTGGAACATGATTTTCTACAAGAGTATATTTTCATATTCCATGTTGTCTCATTAAGGCAAGGGGATGATTTATGCTTGCAGGACTGACAGACCTTAAGAGACCTGAAGGAGACTGGACTGCTAGGAAAGACTAATAATAATAATAATAATAATAATAATAATGATAATAAAATCACCATCACTGCCAACAAAAAAATACCGACCTCAGCAATGAAGCAAACATCAAAACAGTAAAAACCTTTCACTTCAACATTTTTTTTTGGTCTCTGGTGTTTCCTTGTCTCAGTAAGTCTTATTGCACATCTCTGAAATGTGTACCAAGGATGGGAGTTCTTTCATTGCCATGCATGCTGTAGCCTGCCTTCACCAGGAAAATAATTAAAAAAAAAAAACAGAGATGAAAAACAATATCCTTCATGCCGTCAATGTGAGATGTCTAAATCACATGTGGACAATTCAGATTTAAGTCACTAAATTTAGAAATGAACTCTCTTTGTGCCTACGTAGTGTCCATGCTACGGTGGGACTGAATCTCTCAATAACGACAAACCAACAGTAAAACTCAACAGTCATTAATTATTTCATGTCCATAGCTGCTCATGGCCATTGCTATGACAGCCCTCATGCATTTAGACAGGATTCTTTCCCCCCCTGAAAACCAGGATATAAATTGCTTGTAACCCTATGATTTTATTTGTAGCATAGTTGCAGCCATAGGGGGAAATTGGTAAACCAATTGTACCTATGCAAAAAAAACCCAAACCAAACCAGTAATCTACTGGGTTCTTCTGCTTCTCTGCATAGATTAAAACAAGCAAACAAACAAACAAATAAAAAAGAAAACAAACAAACGAACAAAAATACTAATAATAAAAAACAACATTTAAAAAGCTCTGATACATTTAAGGAATATTTAAAAGATTTGGCATCATCAAGATGTGCACATACTTGGTTTATGTAACCACATCATCTCTGTGCACTCATCTGCCCTTTCACCACTCACCCTCTGATGATGTCTTCTTCCAAAGCAGTTTATAAATTGCAAAGGGCTGAGAATCTGCCTTTCCGTTCATTTGTGTGAGAGCTTATATCAGTGCTGCTCGGGGACTGACAAAGCCTTTAAAAGTTGCCATATTATGTATGATTATCAATAAGAAAAACAGCATCTTCATTGCTCATTTCTCACTGGAAGTACTGCGTGGGCAAAAAGCTCTTCTGTTTACTGGACCAACACACCACACTGAGGAGACTTCAGTATACAAACCACAGAGCACAGGGTAGATGCACTTCACTCTGCAGATGCACACTCTCAGGGGGAAAGGAGTGTCTGTTCTGGTTTCATTTGGAAACCAGGGGAGAATGTTCCCGGAAAAGCTGATACGCTGAAAGAAGAGTGTTAGTAACAGTGAAACATTGTAATAGGAAGTAGTCTCCTTCCACACGTCATTTCCCCTAAAGAAGATGTAATTGTGAAATGCACATACATAAGGGAGATACAATGTGCAATACAGAAATGTAACTATAAAAACATTTTGCCCATCTGAATGGGCAACTTACGTCAAAGCAATGCTAGTGTGCATAGACATTTCTGCCTGAGAATAGTTCACTGTAGTTTACTGTAAGCATCCTTTCATTTAACCGCAAGTACTCCTTATAGCTGATTTAGTAATACTGCAACAAAATATTGTCCAGATACTTCTAGTATGAATAAGCCTATGCTGATTAACCAGATTGTCAGCTAAACCAAATTAATACCCTCTCTAGACCTTTTTGCAACAGCTGAGCTAAATTGAATTCAGTCAAACTGTTGCAGTTTCAGTATACAAAAAGGTTTGATAACAGTAAGCTGAAATAAAGGCAGAAGAGTATTGACACAAGTCTGTCAGTAAAAAGCCTAACAGGAATCTGCAGCACCATTAATGGGATAAACCCCCAAAACAGAATTGCTCAGCAAAATCCTAAGGATTGATGTCTGAAGGAAGCAACTGCATATATGCTAGAGCAGCGGTAAGAATAAATTCTCTTAGTTATAGAGAAAGTTAAGTCAGATTAGAATGAAGGTTAAAAATCCTAAAGTAAGACAGCTATTCCTTGATCCAAAAGTGTGTCTCATGTAATTATAAACTTCTTTTTTTTCAGTTTCCCTAGGCAGCTGGGATTTTCCCAGGATACCCATTCAAGTGTATGCTCAATCAGGACATATTCAAGAATTCACCTCTTGTCTATACAAAATTTCAAGAAGGTCAAGGAGAATTTTGTCATTACCTCCAGTGAGGCCAGGCATTTCACCCACCAATCTTGCAGCTGAAGTGAGCTCTTTGGATAAAATCTATGTGGAATGTAAACAACACAAATCTTGGCCATAATTAATAAACCGAACAGGACATCTCTCCATCTAATATTTAATTTAGCTTAATCTATCAACTTAAAAAAAAAAAAAGGAAAAAAAATTGTTTATATTGTTGCATTTTGCTAAAGCAGAGATTTTAAAGAGTGGATTGTGATGGTCTTTTTCTCTTCAGCCACATCCCTCAGACTGTGTGCATATAGAAATACATTTTGCATACACTTAAGATACTTTAGTGAGATCCATTCTCCCAGATGCCAAGTTCAAGGACAATACTTCACACACCAGTTTTTCTCTATGAAAGCCTGCAAAATCGTTCAGCAATTGCAAGGTTCCATAAACCACCCACTCTGCAACCTGGGGGCTAAGGGAGCAAGGGGCTGAAAGGAAAAAAGAGAGAACACTTTCCGTATCTTGTGGAAAGATGTGGTTATGGTGATTATCATGGGAGAAACTATTTTTGTGACTGTTACTTTTGAGATGTATGTAACTTCCGGAAGTAAGATATACCATCTTAATTCATTCTTAAAAATTAAGTGGTGTGACATATGAAAGCTTGCACATTAATGAAAGATAAATATACGGAAAATTCTGGTTTTATGACCTATCAGCAGATACTTAAGGAATAATTTTGCTGAAAGAAAAACACCATTCCTCAAATCAAACAAACAAAAAAAAAACCTACAGGTTCAGGTTTGATACAACATGTCGATAACAGAGTTTAGGTAGCTACTCTGCACTGAAGCAAGAGCCCCTATCACCTAAGCTTTGCAAAATTCTAACAAGCTATGTTGCCAACTCCCTGACTCCTTTGACAAACACTGAAATATGTCGCTTCTGTGCAATTAAGTTACTATTTCAGGATAAGATTGTGTCATCATCCCTCATGAGGATGTCTGTGGGCAAATTCCCATTGACATGAGATTTGTGGGAAGGATCTCCTTCCTCTTGGACTGCAAATAAATCAAATGTGTCCAAGGATGTTCCTGGACACCACATTCCAGCTGGCCCTGAAAGGACAGTGTCCACGCTGGGCAACTACTTTAACCTCTCAAAGAGGGGAGCTGCTGGCAAGCTGACTTTTGGGAATGGCCCTGGAACATTTAAGCTCCTGAACCGTGCTGGGGAATAGCTTGGGCGAGAGAGCACTTTTTGGCACTTGCTTAACTCACACCAGGGAAAGTCTTAACGCTTCACTAGCGTGGGCAATTGCAATCCATTGTCCAGGAACATTTCCACCTACTGTCTGATTTACTAGTACAGAGGTGACCAGGGACACTGTCGCACACTTTCAGACTTTGTACTGTGATTGTATGGTATTGCAGGAGAGAACAGTTCAGGCACAGCCCTGATGGGAAGTTCACTTTTTATACCATTACTCTCCCGCCCATACATTTTTCAGAATAACTTACACAGTTTTTTTCTTCCACTTGATACGAAGGGGTCTGAGGAATGCCTTCCTCCCCAAAACCAGTATTTAGAATAGTAGGCAGTGTGTGGTTAGATAGCCTTCACATGTAGCTGCAGTATTATGGGATCCCCCTGCACTGGTTTTAAAGTATGAACACAGTGTTTCTCCAACAACAACAAAGTCACTGAGCTATTAAATATATATATATATACACATTATAAACAACTGTATAATCTCTATCTGCAGAGCAGCAGAAGACAGTGAACCTACTGCTAAAAGGTACATTGCATTCAACGAGGTCTGCAAGAAAGCGTTCACACTCCTGCTTTTCTCTACTATTCAGTGCAGCTGCAGCTGGGTAAGTTCACAAAGTGCATCGTTGGTCCCTTAACTGCTCACTTATATACATCATAGTGCCAAATACATCAGGAAAAAAATAAAATCAGAAAACTAACACTACAGTAAATTATCATTCTGTCTACAATAATTAAACAAAATGACCCAAAGCAAACAAAACAATATGAAATTTTTCTTCTTTTTGCAATAGTTTATGCGAGAGAACTGAGATGGAAAAATAACTTGGTTCACTTTGTGTATTTGCAAGTGTTTGTGGTACACCAACTTTTACACGTGTCTTATATGGTAACAAGAAATAACATCAATGCCTCCAAAAAAATCAATAACTGATAAAACCTGCATTACAGCGGAAGCTGACAAAGATCTGAATTGATTTTTAGACCTCAGGTGGAACTGTCTGTCTCTAATTAAAGTAACAGTTTTAAGTATAACCAATCAATGCATTTTACTTACAGTGCAACTAATTTTGAAACATATAATGCTATAGCTCTGGTGTTTGACTTCATTTCTGAAGAAGATGATGTTAAGTTTGGATGATCATTTAGACATTTTTCACTTCGGTGTGTTTTTTGAGACACTCTGAAAGAGCATCAATATATTCTTTTTTTAGTAATCATATTGACAACCACATGATTTATGATTGGGTCATATACACTGCTTCTTGATGAAAATAAAATTAAGGTGAAAAAATAAAATTGAAAAACCCACATTTTTTTCAAGGTGCTCTCTATGTCCATAAGGTGTTTTTTTCCTCCAGATACACCCTTATGTACGGGCTCAGACTCTGCAAGTTAAACTTGTGTCTGCGACATCTGATTTGCATCAAGTGTCTCCCCTTGTAAAAGATCTCAGGTGCACCGAGTGGTTTTGTAATTATACAGTAGGCTTTCAGGAAGGCAGAGCTACTCTGATTATACAGTTTCTTATATTTTTAAAACAGATTATCTCCCTTGGCAAGATTGTTTTCAAATGTAACTTAAACTCCAAAGTATTAAAATAGCCATAAATAATCCTATATAATAGTAGACTACATTGTCACAGCTTCTGATTATTGGTAAGTTCTACTGAAATGGGAACCAATTCATTTTAGTTTAAAACTTGGAACATTTTAGCCATAAGCTTCTCTAATGAGCAAGAAGGATTCGAGTCCGAGGAGAAAAAGAAAGTTTCCTACAGCATATATATATAGTACAATGTCTGTTGCCTTTTCCCAAGATTGAAAACACCAAACTCCCACCCTGTTCCAATTGAAATAGTTGCTACTCATGCCCAAAAATAACAAACCCTGTGATAGAGGAACAGCAGATTATGCTTTTATCATAGTAAGACTTCTGCCTCCCTCATCTGAAACACAGCGCCAATAGGTTAAGACAAGGGGGAACTCTTTAAAGACACATACAGAGTTCTCGAGTAATAAAAATCACACTAAAGACATGAAAATAAGATGTTTTCCACAACTGTGGATTTTAATGTCACATGAATAGAAAAATGCTTTATGTCTCTCTAAAATGCAGGATTTAAGTATGGCAAAGTAATAATGTTTTCCTCCTTGTCTTAAACTTTCAGAGACAGAATATTAATGAGAAAAGTATGTTTCATCCTCCTCTCTCACATTTTGTCTTAGTAAGTGACAGTAAACCCTTATGTATTATGGCTAGGAAAGGTCAAAGGGAAGGAGAGGGAGCAGAAAGAATAAATGTGGAAGGAAATAAATAAGACTATCACATAGGGGGTCTTGAAACAGACAGTATTTTTGAAAGAAAAAGTATTATTTATATGCACATAATTTCCATGCCAAATTGTCCTGATTGTGATGACAAATCAATTTTTATTTCTGAATTTCCAGTTGAAAATCAGAATGTGTAGACAGGGGGAAAAAAAAAATAGTATTTTCACTGGTAAGGATTTGTTGTGCTTTGTCACACTGTAGTCTACCTACAACCCTGATCTGCAACTGATTTATTTAAGATGAGCCAATACATTGCTGACTTTTTCAGTGAGAAATCTATCCAGTACTATTCATACAGGCACTACTCATTCAAGCGTGCTCTCATATTCAGCCAACTTCTTTCTGGGTCTCTGCTTCAGTGACTGATTGAGAAATTAGTCTGAGCAAATCAAATCACTATTACATGTTGTACCTGCACCCAACTAGGAACATCTGAGATGAGACAGACCGTTCAAATCCATCTTTCCAAACAGTTAATTCCTAAAAAAAGTTGAATGTTCTGCTGCAGTACAGAAATGCATTCTATTCTCTCCCTGCCATTTAAGAATAAGCCTTAAGATTTCACTCATCACAAAAAAATGAATTATTTTCTTTTTTTTTTTTTTGCTGAAAGAGAAAAAGGTAATACAAGTCATACTGTACATTAAAAGAAAAAAAAGGCAAATCATGCGTAGTGCATAAATGATCAATACTTTGCTACTATCAAGTCACTTCCACCTCACACATGCTAAGAGTTTTATAGGAAACTGTAAAAAAGCTATTGTGTTAATCATCGCCATCACTTAACTTTGGGGAATGTTGGCTTTACTGATTTGCAAACTTGCTTCAATATGTAAATACTCACCTGAATATGATCTCAAACCCTTTAAGAATGCATTTTATTTCCATCTAAAGTACTACACCTTTTTACTCTCCACTTGAATCCAAGTTTCTTTCTCTCTCTATTTTTTTTTCTTTTTATTATGATCACTATCTCAAAAAAGAAATTATAATCAAGCCTCAATCCATTAAAGAGCAAAATAAAAAATTTGCTTGAGGATATTAATAGAGATATTTCTAAGTTACTGTACAATCAAGTTTGATATATTTATTTGTAGCTCACATCATTTGGAAAAATGTGAGTCCAGTCCTGTAGGTCTCCAAGCAACCCTCACAGTGACATCAGAATTGATAGGTTAACAGATCAAAACACTAAAGCAACAACACAACAAATGGAGCAATAATAGGGGTTTTCCCCTCTCTCACGGTTTAATAGCTGCCTAAAATCAAATTTCTATAACATGTATATCTGGCACAACTTTCACATTTATCTTCAAAACCTGTGTATGGAAAGTTTTCTTTGCTTGTACCTCCACTTTCCTATCTCAAAGGACAAAGTAGGCACGCTTTAATAACATTATCTCAATCCACTTGAAAAGCCTTCTTAATTCTTACTACAGCAATCTAATCTGTTTGAGGCAAGATTTTGCTTTTATTTAGAATAGTAAACCTTATCTAACTAAGCGCAATATTAGGATGTTAACCAACACACACGTGCCAACTTTTAAAAGTCCCCGGTGCACATACTAACTCACACTACCTGAAGCTCTGACCCCAGCGCCACTTATCCCCATTGGTGGTGCCCAATGCCACCCCCACCAAACTTCCTCGTCCCCAAGTGTCATACGTGCAACCCATTTCACTGGCAGTGGGCATACCCAGGGTAGGGGGGGATCCACTATTTATCCTCATTAAGAACCAAGTGGAAGGTGACTACCAGTGTTTGATGTTAAGACCAAGTTCAAATTTCACTATCAACAAGAAAACAGTTTTCCTTTTCCCTTAGAACCTGTCATCTAGGTAGCCAAAGCATTTGCTTATACTTTCCTTGACTGAAACATCAATCACTGGAAAGCCAGGGCTTACCTTCAGCATTGTCAAGTTTATCAATACACTGAAAAGGCTGGATTTACTGTCCACTGAAATCAGTGGGGTTTGGGGTTTCTAAAAAAATATAGCCTAAAAGTCAAAGATTCCCCAAGTAAATGGATTATTTGATTATTCCCACGTTTGTTTTCAGTCAGCAACCCAGGACAGTTTAGGCATAAGCACCTAATCTAATTAAAGAATCATATTCACTGAATGGAAACATATGATGGTTACCAACCTCTTCAAGAACAACATTTCTAGATAAAAAATAAAAATCTCTGTTTATCAGCACCCAAGTACGATCTCACCTATATGCCCCAACACTTGGTCAAAATATACTGATGCACTTTAAATACAGACAAATTACTCATGCAATATAAGCCACCTTCCTCCTGGCAAATTCCACTCAGAAGGCTAAATACATACAGCTCCTCTTTGTATACCGAAGTATCCAACCAGCTGGTGCAGAAAGAAAACCAGCTTACATTTTTCACCTGAGAGGTAAGGTAAAAACAAACAAACAAAACCCCAAAACTAACAAACAAACAAAAAAACCAAGGCCCATGTATCACCTAGTTTCATTTTGCAAACTAGTCAGGACTTGTACTTTTTAATTTCACTTGATTGATAACCAATACACACAAACACAGAGAGTAAGATTTTTGAGTACTACAGACCTATGTAAAATAGCCCAAACACCAGATCATAGGTTAAAATTAAGGGGCAAAAAGATGTAACGTTTACTCAGTGCTCTGGTTTTCAACTTTTAGTGAGTTCCTAATTTATTGGTTATAACTTGTTTTTGTTGGAGAGGGTTCAGAAAAGGCTGTGAGATTTTTCTAAGCGTCAGCTTAAAAATACTTACAACTATTTCTTAAATGCCAGCTTAAGAAATGTATAAAAAAAATTCAACATTAAGACCTCTAAACTTGGAGAGACATGCTCAGAACAGGAAATGATAGTTTGTTAATAAAGAAAGGTAAATCATTCTCTAGGCTTCCGGTGGGAAACTTGGCAGCAAAAGGATTTTGACCTCAGTGGAAGGTAAATGCCACAAATGAAAAATCAAGCAACTTTCTTCTTACGAGTGAGGCAAATGTTTGACATAAGGCTGGACTGCACTCAGATCTATCATTCCCTGTGGCATATTCCTCTACTTTTAACAAATAACCCTGCAAGATTTTTTCACTGACCGTATTAATTTTCTCTTTTTTTTTTTCCTCTCTTCCTCTGAGTAAAGCTATGCAAGCCTAACATTTTTTGTGAATGATTACTTATTTCCTATTTGAAGCACAAAAGCTCATCACTTACAGAATAGGTCAAGCTTTCAGTGCCTATTAGTCCTAGTCTGGAATTAATTAATCCATTTCCCTACGTTCATTTTCCTTTTCTGTTGTAGGAACAGTATACGGGACATTTGTGCAAAGGAAGGAAGCAAAATTCCTGTATTATTTTCAGGTGAAGTAGTAAACAACAATAAAAATACACTTAAAAATTCTATTTTCGTCTTCTTATTAGACTCAATGTGATTATATCCCTGTGAAGTTTGCAATTAGAAGTACCAGTTATCCCAACTCAGAACAATAAATGGGGGGAAAAAATGACAAGTAGCCCAGTTTAATTTCAAACGTTAATATATTTTCTATTTTATAGTGAACATATGCATCGTTCACCCCTTATTTGCAGCAACTATGACGTTCTCATAAAAAGGGGTGACACTTGTAAGATGCCTCTTAAAATAAATATTTCTTTTTATAAAATAATAAAACTTCAAATAAATATTCTTTACACTAAACAATATGTTGAAAAAATTAGAAAATAAAGGCTGAATTTTACTGTAACTGTACAATATACATGAAGTCCAAAGGGAAATCAGAATCTTGTAATAGAAGGTTTCTGTAAGACAAAATACAATCTAAAAACATACTGATTGATTCACATTCTTCCGAATGTACAACATATTAGTATAATATTTTGTGACTGTGCCATGTCTTATGACACCACTTATTTTTCACAGTTGAAAATATTATTGTATATACAAAAATATAGCACATTATCTCTGGCAGAAAAAAAAAATGAAAAAAAAGGAGTCATTTGCTAATTTACAGATTTTGCAAGTACTATTCACAAACAATAGAGTTGCCTAGGAGTGTCTGTGTTGCTTTAGCTTATGCAATATGTGGGTCACAATGTACTGCATCCCATTTTTTTTTTCTGTATCCCACTAGATGGATTCTAACAAGCGGATCAGTTAAGATGGCACACACACAGAGAGAAGCATTTCACTGCGAAGAGCAAAGTATATCTCCCTACCCTTCTACTACAGTGCCAAGACCATAGCTGCTTAGTTGGTTGCATATGTATTTTTAAAATAATTCTTGTTACTTTACTACTTCTGACTAGTGATGCTATGTCGGCTTTTCAGAGTTCCTGGGGGGGACACTGGGAACTTTGCAGCAAACTGTGTTGGAGTGTTTACAGCGGCACCCCGGCCGATTTACCCGGTCATAACAGCCCTGGCACAACTTAAGGCAACCCTTGGCTGGTAGGTAACACCACAAGCAAGGCAGAAAGAGGGACACCACACCCATGGCAGACCACCTAGTGCAGCAATGCGACTGACTGCAGGAGCAGGGGTTGTCAGCGCAGTTGTCCTCGTCATCGTTCGAGCAGTGATAGAAGAGGCCCTTCACGCAGCAAACGCAAGTCCCGTAATCGACCACGTTCTGGGCTGAGCAAAGACACTGCTTGTCACAGATCCAACATGATGGGAGGGTCCTGGGATACGTGCACTCCTTGCACTTACACTTCCCACAGTCCTCACACCTGTAGCTGTGCGCTCCCAAGTCGTCTTTGCTCAGCGGCTTCAGCTCACTTGTCTTGAGCTCAGACTTGGGCTGCATTCGGACTATCCCATCGGCAACAGGCCCTGAAGATGATCCTAGAAGTCTCTGTTCAGATGAATTACTGCTCGTACTTGTCCTTGTACTGCTCCGTGAACCTGTGCTGACCGTGCTGATGGATCGGGACAGAGGAGCCCGAGGAGAGGCGTGCGTCTGCGTGTGCTGAATCCGGCTAAAATGACGATGCTCGGACAAGCCATGGGGTCTTTCACTTTTGGGCTGGGTTGCTAGCCGAGGAGTGGACTTGACCCCTGGCCGTGGAGCCACCGTAGGTCCCTCCGTGTACTCATTTGTGTTCCGGATGGCTCTGATCTGGTCCAACGACAAGACGTGAACCTGCTGCATCAGGACATCCCGCAGGTCGGGCTCCCCGTGCAGTCTCCCACTGTCACGCCGAGCCTGTAGCAAGGCTTGCGACCCGCTGCTGTGCTGAGCTCTTGTCTCCATCAGTGCCCGGAAGCGTGCTCACCCCGGCAGGCTTAGAACACATCTGAAATCCTGGAGCGACAAAGAGAGGATTCACTATTGCAACACATATCACGCTCCCTTTCCAGCAGCCTTTCAAGCCTGCAGGATCCCACAACACCACACACAATCAAGTAATGCATCAGCCATTAAAAAAAAAAAAAGAAAAAGAAAAAAGGAGTCACATCTGGGGCAGAGCACGGGTCAGATGAATGCACTTCCCTTTGCCTGTCCTGCCCACTCCTGTGGAGAACTTAAAGGAATTCTGTTCTAGGTCCATGCATATAAACCTGTGGCTCTAGAAAGTCTACCTATTGTGCCTGCTAACCAAGGCTTCCCAGGTCATCTTCTGGTTAGACCACGGCCTTTAAAGAGATTACATTTCAGCCACTTGAAGTGACTCTTCTTTTCACATCAGGCTACTGAAAAACATATATATATATACATATATATATATAAAAACCTGCAAGTATTTAGCAAGTGTAATGTGACCTGCTGATGACAGACATATAATTCTCCAATTTTGCTTAAAACTGGATAATATTTTGGTAGGCTAGTCTCTTTACACATTAAACTTTACATGATGTAAATAGGAAATTTTAGTTTAATAGCAATGGTCCCAAGAAAAACACTAAATAGCAATAAAATGTTTGAGGTTAGACATTAAATGAGTTAGTGCTACCAAAAACTTCAACAGCACAAGTAAAAATATCTCTCTCCAGTATTTTAATGTGTGTCACACTTGTGTACACCACTGTGATTGTTATTTTAAGGCTCAATACTACAAAAGCAACACCACCACAGTTTCATTTTTTTTAAATGTGTAAAAAATTCCATAGACTACATTTCAAATTGTATATATTACCATGAGTGGCTTGTGGGACAGAGGCATGCATAATATAATCAAACAATGCCAGCATCCAAGAAGTCTACTTGACTGTGAATATGACTTTAAAGGATCATTAACTACAAAGTAGAAACGCAGACTTAAGAATTTAAATGTAAAGACAGTAAAAGACTCAGAAGATGAGAACTTGTAAATAACTAATTTCCACACTCAGATATGCAAAAGTTTCAAGTACTGACCTCTAAATTAGTTAATATTTGTTCTGCCTTTATCATATCTTAAAGTGGTTCCAAAATCCAATTACCTATACAAAAATCCAGAACAACATTTTACAATTAAAACCCAAGCAGGAACCAAGCTTCTTACAAGGACCACACAATGTCTTCAATTATACCTAGAAAGGGCACCATAGTGTTACTCTGTACACATCAGTTACCAACAATAATACTATACTGCGGTATAATAAAATATAGCCAAACAGTTTAACAATGAATATCTCAAGACACTGTCTTTACTCTAACAGCAGTGGAAAACATTTAACCTTTTAACTCCTGGCTCCCTCCCCACAAGTGCCTTTTTTCTTATTAAAAAACAAACAAACAAACAAAAAGGCCACTAAGTTTTAAGAGTGACCACCTACTTTAAATATTGCCAAATCCTGGTTTTGGACACAGAGTGTATGTCATGGTGTCCAATCCCTCGGGAAAACAAACAAACAAAAAAAACCACCAAAAAACCAAAAAGAGTCTTGCAAACTTATCGTGAAGCATTGCTTACGTTTTCTTCAAATTAAAATCTTTGGCATATAAAAAGTTTCAACCAGTAGCCTAAGGAGACTTTTTTTTTTTTGTCTGAAACTATCTGGAGATAAAAAAGAACAGAAAATAAAATACCTTCCTGAGAGGAACTAGCAGCCCTATCCGCTCTCCACGTCCAGACTTGAGCCAGACTCAGCCAGCCAAGAAGATACGCCGAGTCCAACCCTGCCTCTCCAGAAATGACAACCCAGCGCTAAAGCAAAGCTGACCCTGACCTGCGGACGCTAAGAACGACACCGGTCTCGGTGGCGAAGCCCCTTTCAGACGCCAAGGTGGGAGCTGGAAGAGAAACCTCGGCGCTTTGGCCCCTTCCCCTCTCCTGGGTCCATCCCGGGGCGCAGCAGGTGGGAGGCGGCCGCCCCTCGCCCCCAGGAGCGCGGCCGCAGGCGCCGCCAGCAGCCCCGCAAGTGCAGCCAACCTGGAGATAAACCGGGAGACATCCTCTGGGCCGGGAGGTGGGAGGGGGCTGCTGCAGCCGCCTTATCGGGAAAGTCAAACCCATGTTTCCTTTCAACTCTTCCCCCCCTGCCCTCCCCCGAGAGATGCTAAAGAAGCCTTCCCCTCCCGGATAGTGCAAGGCGCCCTGGAGACGGTCTGAGACAACACCTCCGGGACAGCTGGGCAAAAGGCAGATTACCCCCCTCTCGCCTTGTCATAAGCACCCATTCAGCTCCACAAAGCCGGCCGCTGGAAAAGCTCCTGTTATTTTACGCATATTCTGCAAACTGCCTGAACTTCAGTCCGCCCCCCTCCGCCCCAGCCCGAAGGGACCCAGAAGGCGTTTTCAGCGGGACATCGGTCCGAGCCGGGAGATCCTCCTTTTTCTCCCCTTGATAGATCCGCTAAGAACAAGAGGCAAGTCTCCAGCACACTTATTTGCAAACACACATTTGCCTGAAAATTCCTAGGGGAAAGCATGTCTCTCCCTCCTCTGATCTAGCCCTTCTCTCCTTTCCATCCACCAAGAGCAGAGAAGCAGCATTTGCCTTTTTTTTTTTTTTTTCTGCGTGCATGTGTGCGACAACACGATTCCCCACTTCTAAAAGCCAAAGTCCACTCTCGCAGAGCTCAAGTGCCATGATTGCTAACTTTTCCTAGCTGGGATTGGCAAAAGGGCGAGCAAGGGGGCCGGGTTTCGCGTTCGGCACATTTGGGGAAGTTTAAAACCCAAGGGGCTTCTTGCGTGCTGTGGAAAAACCCCGTGTCTCTGGCTGGGAGAAGGCAAGCCTAAGGGGGAGAAGTCCTCTGCCCGTGATTTTCTGTTTTGTGGCCGGAGCCAGTGCAAGGCACCCCCACCCCCATCCTCACCGCACACACACCAACCACCTCCTCTTCTTTCAAAGTGCTTTGAAACCCCCATTAAGGGCCGAGTGTGTGATCAGACTATGGATTAGGGCAAAAGGGACTTTACCATCGGGGTGGGGCAAACTGACACACAAATAGCTTGCTGAAAACACCAGCAGGTTTTGTTGTTTTTTTTTTTTTTTTTTTTTTGGAGGGGGGTTAGGAGGGGCTGGTATAAAGTAAACCTACCAAAAAAAAAAAAGTAACAGCAAAAATTAAGGCTTTCCTTCCGCTCCACACATATCCTCTGCATAGAAGAATCTGAGCAAGAACTTTCCTCGTCTTACGGGTCGAATTAATCACACGAGAAATATATATGTGTATATATGCACACACACATATATATTTATATCAGACGTGCACTCACTTCCGAATTGCACGGATCTCCCGACGCCACTACAGACGGGCGTAAATCAGTCACTGGAAGGCGGGTTGCCTGCTCTCCCCCAAGCCGGAGGGACAAACAGCCCCAGCGCTCGACAACCCCGCAGCGCCTTCCCTTCAACTCCCCCGGGGGCTTGTCGGAAACCCACGCGTGCCCGGCGCGGCAGGAGCGCGCAGGACCGCCCGTTCCCGGCTCTCCGCTGCAGGGAAAACACGCCGAAGTCCCGTCCCGTCCCCCCCGCGCCCCGCTCGCAGCCCCCGCAGGCATTGCCTCCGCGCCCGCGCAGCCCTCCGCCCTCCGCGCAGCCTTCCGCCCCCTGCGCCCCCGAGGCACCCCGGCGGGGAGCAAACGCGGCGCAGCCCGCAAACCCAAGCAGAGCTTCCCCCCCCCCAACCCCCCTCCCCGGAGAGAAACCGCTCCGAAATCCCACCTCCGGCTCCTCTTTGGGAAAGGAAGGAGAGGGGAAGGGGGGAGAGGGAGAACCTGTACGAATGGAAAAGGGATCGGCCTAAAACATTTCCACGAGTTTTCTTGGAGCAACCGGGGCGGGGGGGGGGGGGTGTACTGAAAAGCTTGTTTTGCAAAGAAGGAAAAGGCTCTCACCGTGATCGCGGCGCTGCACCAAACCCCTCTCTCTCTTGTATTTTCTTCTTCCTGCGGTTTGCAAATAAATCCAGCCCTAAAGCAAAAAAAAATTCTTTTCCAAACTCTGCTTTAGTCCAACTTGCAAATTAGAGTAAGAATGATCACCATGTAAAAAAGTCCAGAGCAAAGCTAGGTCTCTCTCCCCAGATCGATTACAAATACGTGTGTGCGCGTATATACTATTAACAATAATCAAAACACCTCTTCGGATCGGGGTGGGTTTTCTTTGCCCCTAGAAAGAAATCACTCAAGTCTCTCACACACACTTTTTTTTTTTCCTCAATGAACAGGAGGCCGAATCGCCAATACCAAGTCACTTTTTTGTTGTTGTTGCAAATGATCAAAAGGCAGGGAAAAGCCAAAGAAAACAAAATAAAGTGGAACTAAAATAAAATCCCAAAGCTTTCTTCCACTGAGCTCTTCCAAAAAAGCAGCTTGTGCAATGTAGCCGTCCTGCTGAGAGGCTGCTTGCTGCAAGCTCCTCTCCCCTCTCTCTAGCTTTCTCGCTCCCTCTGCGAGCGTGTGTGTGTTGCAGGCAGTTCTGTGGTTTGCAATCGGGGGGGGGGGTGTTTTGGGAGCGCAGCGGATTTGTGGTGGTGGTTGTTGTTGTGTGTTTGGAGGAGGTGGAGGAGGAGGAGGAAGATTTGAGATCTGAGCTGTAGGGGCTCGGCGTTTTTCTGCTCGCTCGCTCTCCCCCTCTCTCTCTTTTTCTTTCCGGAGGACGTAGGGTGATCTCTCTGCAAAAGCAGCAGTAAATGGCGTCATGTGGATCTGAGGAGGAACAGAGCAGTTGTTGTCCCAGAGGATATATCGCATCCGGTCCCAGCTCATTGGCTCTGCGGGGCTACATTCACTGGCGCTCCCAGCGCCCTGCCAGCACTCCGAGCTGCGGGAGGCATTCAAAAGGGCAGTGCTGCCGCCGCGCCAGCCCGGCCCCGGCCCCGGCCCTTCCCTGCGCTGCGCGGGGGCGGCGGGGAGCCCCGCTCCCGGGGCCTCGCCGCAGCCTGTTTTCACAGGAGGCTCCTCCGTGCGCGGTCACACGGCGCTCGGGGTTGCTTTTGTGCTCCTGTATTTATTCAGAGGCAAGGCAGCGATAGGTTTGCAGGGAGCCGAGGGGAGCTCACTTCTCCCGAGGAGACCCGGTCTCCTCGCCGCTGCGGGCTTTCGGGAGACCCGTTTCCAGGTGTTCCCTCCAGTTTCCCGCCCCCCCCCCCCCCCCCCCGCCCCGTGTTTTCATTTAACCGAGTGGAATAAAAGTTTACACTTTCTGCCCTCCCCCCTCTTTTCATCAGTCCCTGGCCGCTCAGGGAGAAGGAAGGGTGATTACTCGGGGCATTGTCCCGCGGATTAACGCGATTAGGCGGCGCGGAAGGCGCCCCCGTGGCCGGGCGGGAGCGCGGAGCGGGGCCCGCGGGGCGCGGAGCCGCGGCCACGGGGCGGCGGGACAGGCCGCTGACAGCGCGCCGCGGTACTTTCCGTGCCTCGGGCAGCTGCACGGTTTGCGGTGTTCCAGGGCAGCATCGGAGCCTCCTCGCCTGTGCGGAGGGGTGAGGTTTTCTTCAGGGGGAAACGAAAGAAAAAAAGGAAAAAACTTTGTTTTAATTAATTCACATTCCCCTGGGGGGACACAGTCTGCAAGCAGTTCACAAACGTGACTGTTTGTCTTCTGGGCGTTTCCTGACACGGCCACAGCTCGGTCCCTTTAGTATGAGCTGAAGTTACTGACGGGCCCACTTTCGCTGGGCCCAGGCATCTTGTGCCTACATGTACGCGCAGAGCAGCGTATCCACGTAGGCGTGCACCCAGCACAAATATACCCGTATCACGTGTAGTACTGCTTAAAATATACACGATGTGTAAGGCGGTAATGCATTGCATTATTTACATGAATAAGCCCCAGTGCAAAAACCCCATCAGCCCTTTTTTTACTACTTCAGGCAATTTTGCAGGCACTTCCTCTTCTCCACCTGCTAGTCACAGCTTTTTGAAGGGGGTGGTCGTTCTCAAAAACATGGAAATTAAGAGAGCAGTGCTTTACACGGGGGGCCTTTAGGTTTTCATACTTTTATACGCAAATATCCAGTCGTCCACAATAATGTTCTGAACCTGCAAATTATTTTTCCATAGTTGCTTGTCAGTAAGGTTAGCCTGAGTTACGCGAGTCTAACTTCTTTCCTTCCACGGCGGCTTCACCAAGCCCCTATCTTGCCTAAAATTGCTGCCGCCTCAGCGCGGGAGGTGCTCGGGGCCCGGGCGTCCGTTCCACTCCCACCCTGCTCGCCCCCCTGGACCCGCAGATGGAGCAAAAATCTCGTCGGGGTGGGGGCAGCCCCGCTGCTGGAGCCGCAGCCCCGCGGGGCTGGGTTTCATTCAGGACTCCCGGTGCATGGAGGCGGCGGCCCGGCCGCTCTCCCCGCCAGAGGGAGCGCGGCGCCGGGGCGGGGGCCTGCGGGGAGAGTGGGACACGGCGCCCGTGCGGCACCCGCCGGAGCCTCCGCGGAGGCAGCAGCCCCGCCGGCGGGCAGGGGAAGGGCGGGAGGAAGCTCACGGACATTCCCCTGGGTCTTCCCCACGGGAGGGGTCACCCACCGGCGTGGAGTCGCGCTGCGGTGTGCGGCTGTGGAGAAGACCGACCTGGGTGTCCTCCGATGTGCTGGCTGCGGACGCTGTCGACAAGGTCATCCCACGGGATTCAGCTGCGAGAAATGGGCATAGGTTAAAATACCTGTGAAATCTTAATTTCACTTCATCGTGGAAACAGAAAAATCACTTCCACATAGCTAAGTCAAAAAATAGGTGGAGAGTTCTTTATGCAAGGGTATGCACATGGGAAAGGTCTGCTGGATTATTTGTCAATGTTTATACTGTGTATATAAATAGTGTTTAAACTGGAAAGTTCGTAATATCGTTTTTAAATCTGTTGATTACTAGACCAATCGTCAATTTATATGCCATTTCTCAAGTACAGGTGTATACACTTAATACAGTGAGTAGTTCCTCAAACAGATATGAAAACAGCAAAGCTATTTTTATTCAGAGCCAGTCATGCATGCTAAATAGTGAAGTGTCAATGTTTTATAGCAAAAAACCCAAAAAAGCATAAAGCATCCTAGTACTGCTAAGTTTGAAAACGAAGCACCAAACCTGCCAAGATTTGCACACAAACTTCACTTGCACACAGGTGATCAATAACTAGTGAACAAATACACAAAATTAAGTGGGCTTCTTTTTTGTTTTAGAGTTGGAAGCTCAAAGCTGAATTCTCAGGCCTTTAATTTGATGATACATTGGAACCAGCTTTCGCAGGATTATGTAGATCACTCACATTTCGCATTTCTTCTCATGGATAGTGGCTTAATGCATGTGACTATGTTTCCCCTAGTGGTTTGCTCTAACCACTGCATGAATTTTTTTGCTTTCAAACCAAGCAGACCTTGTTTTCGGAGATGAAGGTCTTCAGTTCATTCTCAGCAGAGGAGTGTAGCTGTTGTGTGTATATATGTGTACACACACACACACACACACATATATGTTGTGTACACACACACACTTATATGTATTTATATACATATAGATATATGTGTTTGTGATATATTAGAACAGTAGCAATTCCAGTGACTTCAGGTGAAAAACTGGGCAGAGTTGAGGTCTGTGACATTACAGACACCCATCTGAAATAGTAAAAAACTTTTTTCCAGGCTGAAATTGTCCCACAAGATTTTACTTTATTTGATTTTCAGATCCAGGACTTGAAAACAAGTAGTATTTCCCCCTTTTGTAAATTAAAAAGAAGTTCATTCATAAGGAACTGCTTCTTGCAGGGGAATGGAAGTGCAGTAAATTTGCTGACTTTCAGAACATTTTGTACATTATCTCCTGAGCTGATACAGTGAATTAAGGATATTGATTCTGCACATCCTGAAAGGACTAAGTTTGGCTGCACACTGCTTCTAATGACCACTATTTCCTTAGAAACTTAAACCTTTAATTGATTGTCTTTCATGTTTGTAACTCTGAAAAAGGTAATGTACATAAAAGAATTATTGAATTTTTTAAAAGTAATTAGCTGTAAAGCTATTTGCCTACTGACATTTTATTGAGATTCTCAGGGCAGACAAGGACACTTAGATATATCACAGAGAGAAACAGAGAAGTAAAAGTCACTTTGCTATAAACAGTTGGTCATTTTTTATGACAAAAATGGTGTTCCTGAATCAGTAATTTTATTTTTGTGATTTTTATTGTAGCTTACCTGAAGGAAATCCCAGAATTCCTTAAGAGGGGAAAATGAGCAAAGGCTACTGGGAACCCACTCTGGTGGGACAAGGAGCAACACTGTTAAATGTGAAAAATAGGATAAATACCTGCTGCTCTGCTTGAGAATACACATGTTCTGCAGCTGCTGGGATTTGGTCTCCTGTTTTTATGGATGCACAGTTCTTCTGGGATTAAACTACTGTTATACATATCTAGCTAATGATCACCACCTTCCTTAAAGGTGATATAGGCCAGATCCTGTGTAACTTTATGCCATCTTATGATTGCCCCAGTATAAGGAGGGACAGTTGCCAGGATAATATTTTCTTGTTGGATACCAAATATACTTACGTAAATTTAAAAAAATAAACAAAACCCTTTCCTGATCCTTCTGAAATTATACTGAAGAATACATACATTTAGTATTTATAATATAATGTGAAACTTCTGCATATAAATTGTTCTAATAAAGCTAGTATGCTCTTTGATGTGCTGTTCAATGTTATTTGGTTATATTTGTGTCCTTGATAAAATCAGCATTGGTTTTTTGGAATTCAACTTTATAAACCTCTCCAGCTTACACAGTGTACTTTATAATTAGTTCTCTCTTCTCAAATACCTTGAGACCAAATGTTCAAAAGTGGGACAATTTAGCATGGACAGGACTAAGTGGAGTTTATTTGCTAAACTGGTATTATGGCAGGCTTTTTATGGTGTATTTGCTTGGCCTAGAATTTTCCTCTTAATGTTTTTGACTGCTTTGGTAGAAGTAATCATGAAAATGACACTACAGACAAGCTACGTCTGTCAGTGTTTGAAACACTGCACTCTCTAGCCTCATTCACTTAGAGACTAGATAACACTGGGCTTGACTATACTAGAATTTTATGCAAAATTAACTGATTGCCTATTAAAATGTTAGTAAGTGCGTGCTAGTTTGGAAATTCCCCAAATATTTTGTAGCAGGAAACAGACATTTGTGTGTTGACCTGGGATTAAAGTGACTCAGAAGAAATGGAAGAGGTCAATGTTAGCAGTTACGGGAAATTTGGGAACAAGAAGGTTTTATGAAGAGATTTATCACATCTCTACTGTGGTTTGCAGCAGTACTTTTCAAACTTCTTTGGTCTGTAGACTTTTCTATGCTTTAGAAAAGAAAAAAATCACAAGGGAAGTGCAAACTTTTTTAGAAAATTATAAATTATGAGACCTCCCATTTAGAAGTAGTCCATAGGAATCCACAGATCGCAGTTAGAAAACCACTGATGTAGAGATACCCAAACTAGCTCTAAACTGCAATGTAGTGGAAAGGTAAATTAATATCTTGGGTCTTGTAAGCAATGTAACTAAAAGAGCACAGATGTGTGCTCTTCTCAGAAGTGGGAGGTAGCTCCTCTGGACCGTCATGCTGCGATGGATACTCTGCTCCCAGACCATAAGGTACCTTTCTTCATTGGAAGCTGGAGTTCAAACAAACACCTGAGAGATTAACAACTGGTAGCATATACCTTGCAAACCAGCCAAGAGATACGTACAAGTAAAACTTACAGATTTTGCTGCAAACCAAAGCAAGAAGATCGAGCAATTGTTTAAAATTGTATCATCTTTCTCCCCCGTGCTTGAGATTATTTTTATTTTCCTCAGTTGTGAAAGGCTTGTATTCATCTGAGTGGCACACAAGCACATCCTGAAAGCAGAGGTGACTTGAGTGGAACAGAATAATTTCCTAGAGATGAATGAATTTTGCATGAAAAGGAAAATAAAAACTGGTGTTTGGTCATCTTTTGTCTGAAAAACAGAACACAACAAAAAATACTGTTTGCATGCTTGTGTCAATCAAAAAAAAATTGTGAAAGACCCTCATCCTGCTGTCAGGTCTGCGTAGGACTATCTTCTTTCTCCTGATCATAATGGCAATACTGATGAAAATAATAAAAATGCTGGATATTTTATCACAGTTTTCTCTACAGATCTCAAAAGTGTTTTTAAGAGATGTTGCTATGTCTGTTTTATAGGGGAGAAAGTCCATGGGTGAAAACAAGAAGTAATTTATCTGAAAAGCAAGAATTAGGAGTCTCAGGTCCCAGTCTAATCTCTCCACTGTGCACATGCTGCTTCTCACAGAGACCCATGGTGTTGTATTTCCTTATGAGTTCCAGGGTCTTTCTGCACAACTATAATATCAAGGTCTGTGTCTAACAGAGTCGGAACACCTTAAAAGAGAGTAGGAACTGGTAGATAATTGTACTTATCTTACTCAGAGAGGACAAAATGATTATCTAAACAAGGTTATCTCTGCAGGAGCATCCACTCCCAGCACTTGATTAAAGAGTTCCTCTAAACTTCCGTCTCTGCATCTGGGGTATTTACTCCTATCTTATTTGTGGTTTTGTAATCATATTTTCCTGTATTTTAAGTAGACCTATTACTTTCAAGAACCCCTTAGAGACAAAGGCAGAAACTAACCGAGGAGCCAAATCTCTGAGCTGTTCCTCCTAAGCTGGGCCCTGACACCTTCCGGAACCCAAGTGAAAGTCTGCGGTGCTCTGGGTCTCAGAGGGAATCCAGCTGCCCAGAGCAGCTCCCAGGATGGTGTCCTAATTAATGAAAGCTAAAGGAAGTGCTGTAAATGGCATTACAAACATAGGCAATAAATCCACTGCATCTGACAGAACGAGCTTGCAAAAAAAGCCATCGAGAAAACTTCCTTCATTCTTGAGGTTAAATGTTTAAGCTGTTTAATGTATTTTAAGTTTTATTCTTGTTGCTTTCTTGCAACACAATTCAAATAGACATAAATTATATCAACTTCTGATGGTTTACGTCGTGTCAAAGCAATTATGTTTTCCAAACTATGTGCTGTTCTTTTTTTTTTTTTTTTTTTCCTTTTTCTTTTCTTTCTTAGCTCTGTAGAATTGTTTTCCCCACAGGGACACAAATTATGGCTCTATAAAATCTGTCATATATAAGGAAATTTCTGTTAATGCCTTATTCAAAATCCCACTGCAGACTATAGAAATAACGGTAACAACCTTTATTTAGTTGAATATATTTTGCATCAGGTCAAGTATGACTTTTGAGAAGACACGGTCTTCGCAGAGTTAGAGAATATGTGTATTTTGACAGTCAATGTATAAAATTATATGTATGGATGGTATGTGCTGTGCTGCAGCCCGGGCTAGCTTTAGTGCTTTCATGTTTTGTCAAAGCTAAAGCTTAAACAGCAAAGGCAAAATCTTCATTCAGCCCAACTTCAAACCCGAGATTTTTTCTGTAGTAAAAAGGAACAGGAGAGCTAAAGCGTTTTCTCCGTGGTGAGGGGGCGGCAGGAAGGAAGAAAGCTTCCTCTTGCAGAGACCTTCTCGTTTTTAGCATTGCAGAAGCCGATTCCGAAGTAAAGTTAATGAAATACAAACGGGAATTTCCTCAGCTCTCCTTCCTGCTTCTCTCTTTGCCTGTCTCACCTTTTGAGAACCTGATTTGTATTTGTATACATGTGTGTGATCCCGATTTCGTTGTTTGCCTTTTCACACAGGCACTTTCACCTACATCTTCCCTCCCCCCCCCCCACCCCCTTTCCTCCCTTCCTCTCATTTGGCAGCCAGTTGGGCTTCTTCCTGCCTTGAATACCACATTCCCTGGTTATTCAAGCTCAGTCATTAGCACCCTGTCCCCCTACTGAAATTATGAATGAAAAGCCTTGTTGTTCTTTACAAATAACTCGGGCTTCCTCAGTCAGTCAAATTCAAATGGAAGTGACTGCCAGACAAAGCGCCTGTATGATGGACAGTCCTCCCAGCAAGTGATCAAGGCACACAGGAAGTTTTTAAAGGCACAATATAGGTAGAGCAGCCTGGGCGTTCCCCCCCGCCGCCCGGGTGAGCAGGGATGGGGGGAATGGGGCACCCCCCCTGCTCGCCCCACCGGAGCACGGAGGGCGACCGGCCGCTCCTGCCCTGGAGTCTCCGCCGCCCCTTCGGAGCTCGCCATGGCGACTCCTACACCTTCACCCGAACGGAGACGGTGCCGGGGCCGGCACCGCCGCGTCCCGGCGTTGAATGCCGCGGGGGTCGCGGGCCCCGAGCGGCACAACCCCCCGCCGGCGGGGCGCATTGTCCGCAGCCCCTTTTCACAACGGGGGAAAAGGTAATTGACAGCCCCATTGTCCGGCCCGGCCCCCCGCGGCTTTAAAACACTCCGGGGCCCCAGTCACACGTTGTCAATAAGAGCTGTCGGAGGTGACGAGTGAAGAAGGGCTGTTCAGGAAACAGTTTGAGCCCTTCAAGTGGACAGGCCTCAGTGACTTCTCCGGCACTCTGGCTGCCACAGGCAGCCCCTTCAAAAATAACCTTAAAGCAATAAATCAAACATGTTTCCTGGACTATACAAGGAACAGCTGGTTATTTTTGCTCACTTCCACCCCCCGCCCCATTCTTTTTTTTTTTTTTTTTTTTTTTTTAACCTAAAAATTATTTAAGCACAGGAAATCAAGCATGTCAAAGTTTGGCAAAGCAGTTTGGGTGATTTAGCAGTCACGACACTTCTTTCTCTGTTAGTCAATCTTTGAGCTTTCACTTTTTTATCTCCTCATTTCCACTGGCTTCTGCATCTGCTCTGCTGGCGAGGATAACTAGTCCCTTGTCTCGCACACAGCGAGGGAAGTTTTTATTGTAATTTTGCAAGTATAAGGCGTTCTCCCTGATTCTCCTCTCTCACAGGAACTCCCTATCCTGGAGTTCAAAAAGATGTCTTGGGCTTAGTAGATCTGTTTATTTAGGAACAAAATCCCTGCACCTGAGAATTACTGAAATGTCTTGCCATAGGCAAGTCTGGACGTCTATGCCATACTTAGTGTTTTACATACGCAGCACTCATTGCCCTTATCTGTCTGATGCAGGCAGTGCTGATGTATCATCACACATGACACATCTTATATGATGTGTGTGCACAGGATGCATTAAATTTTAAATACAATTACAGGTTTTTCTCCAAAGGCCTCTGCAACCTTAGGCTCTGTTTCTGCAGCTGGATCTGCACGGGCCAACATTTGTGTTTGCATGGAGCCCCTTCAGGAGCCCACCTGCCTGGATCTGATTTCAGCCTTGGAGCTGTCATTTCCTGCCATCAAATGAGGTAGTCACTGTATGCTAACTAACTAAAATCCAGATCTGTTAGACTTAGCATTGTCGTTTAGCAATGCCTGATTCTGCTAATATATTCAGTGCTTGGCACTGATGATGCACTTAGGAAATAAAAGGCAGGGGTCAAATATTCATTGCAATATTCTGCAATGTCCCTGCAGTGTGACTAAAACATTGTATTCCAGCCAGAAATGTAACTCTTCAAAATACTGACAGTAAAACCAGAGACTGAATTAAGGAGAAAAACAAACTTTCCTGAAGGTTTGGGGTCTGTGGAAATTGAGTCGAAAAGAAAGAGCTAGCTGATCACCACCAGCATTAAATTTTCCTTACTCACATGACACAGGTTGTGTGTTCCTATTTCTTTATCATGCTACCTATTAACAAGATATAAAGAATATCACTGTTCAATTAAGGGTGACCAGAGCGTATTTGAGCAAAATAAATTGTCTTGAGAAAGGAGGTGTGTAGCAGCTGGCTTAAATCTATGATCTATAGATACATTACAGTTTACTCACTAACTCACCCTTCCTGGCAGCTCTGCACTCATGGGTCAGGCCATGGGAAGGAAGATTTGTATGTTTTTTTTTATTTGTGGAGTATTGTTACTGCCTATATTTCATTTGCAATATGATACATTTATATGTCTGTTAATACAATTTCATCTCCTTGTGCATCTACTTCCTCTTCACCTATCCATAGCAATTTATGCTATATTTTAAAGACTAAGGTAACACAGACTTACTAAAAGCCTGAGGCTAGTTTACAGGCAATTTTAGCCAAACCTTACAGCATGCTGTAAGACGTTGCCTTCCTGAATACCTTTTGAAATCTTATGGGAGTAAAAGCTGTTCAAAACCTCAGACCAGATGCTTTGGTAGGATACAGTCTTTAGATGATTGCAAATTACTTCAGGCAAGGATCTCCTTCCTGTTTGGCAACTTCCTAGAACACTTTTGCAGCAGGATAAATAAACAGCTTATTATACTGAGGAGGAGACACTCAGCTGGAGTGATGTACCATTGCTAACTTCCACCCTCTGAGAATCCAGCTCCACATGAAAGTCAGGGGTTATCCATATCCTGCAAAGGTTTATCACATTGGGAATCCATGATGGGGAAGATTTCACTCTATGGAACTTTTTCGCTTACTCTTTTTTTGCTGTGAGCAAGGATTACACATTCTCATTTGTCACGTTATACCCACTAATGCTATTCTAATGTCTGCTCATACAGTATGTATGGCAATATTTTGCTCTTAAACTGAGTAGCATTTTAGAACTTGCCAAATTGGGTGCTTTGCGGTATGTCTTTTGTGTTGGGGAGCGGTATAAAAATTCATGGTTAGAAAGTTTGCTATCGCCTTTGCCCAGTGGTGCAAAATGACCACTTGGATAGCATTAGAACAGTGGGGAAAAAAGCAAATAAACAAGTGAACAAACAAAACCTCACAACTAAACAATAATAATGACAAAAACTGCTCTGCACTGACCTACGTGCAGGAAAGCGTTTGAAAAGCCATTACAGAATATGTATGCGTATTCCCCAGCAGAGCTCAATCCTTTACTTCTCAATTCTTCTCAGTTTTTTGGAGAGGCAGAAGAAAAAAAAAATACACCATTTTGGAACACCATTGGCAGAGGAAGCCAGTGTCAGTACTTTCCTGACAGGCTTTTCCTTCTTAGCTAAGCTCATTTTTAATGGGGGATGAGAAGCAAGTATGACAAATATTTGTTTTCCGATACACAAACAGGCCTGCGAGTTAAGGCTGTGAACCCTGCCATCTGAGAGGAGTGACAGCAAGATGGCAGGGGGAGGCTGACATAATGTGCTGAAAGAGGAGTGACAGCAAGGCTGACAGAGAAGCTTAACTGGACAGTCAAGTGTGAAGAAAAGGCAGCTGGATGGATGTCTGTAAATGAGAAGATGGGAGAAAGAGTGACCAAGAACTAGTAACTTTCTGAACAGGAGGATCCATATTATTTATTTATTTATCTTCTTATTTCTTGCCTTAAAGTCCTGGAGAACTATGCCCTGTCCCCGGATTGCAGTGAAGAACGTGTTCTTGCTTTTACTTTGCCTTTGCCTCAGTCTTGCAGTCACAGATCCCTTAACATTTATTGTGAAATCTAGACTATTAGAGTCAATGGGAATTTTGCCATCAAGTTTAGTATAGCCAGGATTTTACTCAATACATAACTCCAGCAGTGTCAACAATGCTGTACTTGCATAGACCAAGGCTAAATTTGGCCACAGGAAGGGAATATTTTTCACATTTTCCCCCCAATCCTTCTTCCCCAAAGAAAGATGTAAGAGACTGTTGAAGAACAGTTAATGGCCATTAGTCAGATCTGTGTAAGCAGTGAGAACTTGGAGGAGAAACACCCATTTTGCAAGTTATAGGCCAAACACAGCCTGCAAACTCTATTTATCCAGTCTGTAGCCTGCTCTCAGAAGTCCTCTTCTGCAGGGACAGCTTGGGAATGAACTGCATAGCACGTTCATGGTTTCTGGGAAATATTGTGCTATTATACTTTGCATGTCAGTCCAATAGACCACGCATACTCTGCCGCAGGCTATGTGAGTCGTAAGGGCTGGGATATAAAGCTCTTACTGGCTCTTAGGAGGAGCTATGTTGCCCAGACAGCCAGAAAAAAAAAAAAAAAAAAAGATGGGAACACCGATTTAGATCATGGTTGAATTTTCTTTAGAGATTCTTGTCAGTACTTCCACCATTCAACCAGGAAGAAGCTGGGCTGCCAAATGAATTGAGGGTGAAACCTGTTTCTGAACATATCTCTAGGTTCAGTAGCACATAAATGTAACAGATGAAGTTCTGAATCTTTTGAAGTCTATAGGAAAACTACCCTTGACTTTGATGAGGTCTGAATTTCATCTTTTTCCCATCACCTCCTTCTTCCCCCTTCACTTTATTCACATCATAAAATAAGAACTGAGGCCCATGTGTATTTTTGTATAACTGTTTAGATTCCTTTGAGCTGTGCACTAGCATACAGGCTCTTTTTTTATGTACAAAAGCCAGCTATACATATGCAATTGCAGTAACTGTGCATGAGAAGATCCTTTACAACCTTAGGCCTCAGCTTATGAAAATTTGATCCTGAAGCTTTATGGTTCCAGGCTCTTTTAGGGAGAGTCAGGGAGCCGAGGGATGCATTGATCTACTAGATTTTGCAGTGAGCTTTTAACTCCAGAATAAAACCTGTAAGATGCTGAGTATTGCTGTTTCCTTTAACAAGGTTCTCTTTGAAGGCATGGTAAAGTGGGATACAATTTTGTGAGAATCCAACAATAAGAATCACGAAGAAAAGGCCTTAATTGACTTTGTCTTTAAGTTTTCTGGAGTCCTTTGTATGCATTTTCTAGTGCATGGAAGAGCTTAACTCATATTTTTCCTCTGGCCAGAGCCTGGGGGCAAACAGTCCCTGCTGTTGTCGGCTGTGCAAGTAGAACAAATATCATACATTTAATCCTAAAAAGTTTTGCAGTTATTTGGCTTCAGACACATGGAACTTTAACCTGAGTAATGACAGGAAGATAAGGCTCATTAGCTAATTAATTCTCATAACACCCAGGTCACACCCCTCTTGTAGTCAGTTGGGCACAGGTGTGTTGGGTACGTGTATGTGTACAAACATGCCCTTTGGAAAACAGCATCTTCTTTTTTGTGCAGTGGCTGCTGCACATAAGCACGTGTTGTGCCACTAAGTGTGGGTGATTTGGAGGTAAATTTTTGGCACGCCATGTAGCCACCATGCCTGGGGATATCTCACATCTCATCTTGGTGAAATTCCCTATCTGTGTCTGCCTTGGTGTTCCAGGTGCTAAAAGTTATTTACATCACAGCAATCTGACACCTATGTTATCTTACAGCTGTACTCACGAGGCATCCAATGGTGCTTTTAAGCACTGAAAGTGCAATCATGGAGTTTTAAAAACCTTTTATTGGGGGAAGAATGGGCACAGAGAGAAGAACGAAGCTCGGTTCTCAGGTTGAAGCCCAAAACAACCAATGCTGCTGGCGCCCTCTGCTGGTCCCGTAGCCCCAGGGCACCCATACTAGTTCAGCATTAAATAAAAAACTCCTTTTTTCCCTTTTTTTTTTTTTTTTTTTTTTAATGTGGAGTATCAGCTAAATAGCTAAATAACGAGCCACTTAAGATTTTTTTGTTGCCTTATTCTGTTTTCCAGAAACAAGAGGTTGAGAAAGAAGCAGAAAGTGCAGTTAGGCTGCATGATTCTGCATTTATACTTACATTTAGCCTGAATGTGCCACTTCTCCTAACATCATCTATGGCCAAAAGGGGAAAAAACGTATTTAAAGTGTCATTCATAGCAAACGGAACAATAACATGTAATTATTTTTCTTTTTTCTTTTTTTTTTTTTTTTTTTTTTCCTCCCATGAAAACCATATGTAGGCTGAGTGTCACTATTTTCTGGTTTCTGCTCTTCATTCTAGGTGTTTTGGAGGCTCTTACATTATTCATATAGCTAACCTACTTATTTATATGATTTAATGATTGCTAAGTAAGGCCTTTTTCTTTACTTCTCCTTTAACATATACTAATAAATTATAATATTATCCTTTAGTAAATTACCATTTGCTCTCTTTAAGGACTTGCAATTTATCCCATGTAGTTTATTTCTTTTAACTATCCTGGCTTTTGAAGTCTCTCATGACCAATGACAGAACCCAAGGGAATTTCAGGAAGATGTGCCAGGGGAGGTTTAGGTTGGACATGAGGAAAAAGTTCTTCTCCCAGAGGGTGGTGCAGCACTGGAACAGGGAGGTGTCACAGCCCTAAACCTGACAGTGTTCAAGAACAGAATGGACAGTATCCTCAGACACATGGGGTCGACTGTGGGGTTGTCATGTTCAGGGGCAGGAGTTGAACTCGATGATCCTGATGAGTCCCTTCAAACTCAAGACACTCTATGATTTCTGAAAATGTATGTATCTACTTTTAACTGTCAAATTGAAAATAATTGTTTTCCAATTAATTCTGTTGTGCAATGATGATGCTGGAGAAAAAAGTAATGGCAACACGCTATTATTTTACTTAGTACTTCTGTTTTATGGGTATGCTTTTGTTTACAGTGGAAAAGTTGGTGAAAGTGAACAAGAAAGTCTTGTACAGTGAGGTTTTTTCTTCCTTCCACTGTGTTTTTCCCAGCTTTAGCTAAGAGTGCAAAACTGAGTGAATGATTGTTGATCAAGTGTCTCTCCAGGAAGAAGTGCAAACTTCCCGCTGAGGAATGGAGCAGAAGTAGCAGAGATGGTCTTGTGCTGGGTGCAGACATTGGCTCCACACTGACTCTTCTGCTCTGTCCTTGCTGGTGTGGAGTGATGAAGAGAGGGCAGACAGCCACTGCCATGTGGTACCCTTTGTGTTTGCTACTCACTAACTGTGGTTCATTGTTCCTGTCTTCTGTCCCTTCTTTATCCACTTCCTTTCTTTGCTTTCTGCAAAGAAGGACATACCTGGAAGGAGACCCAGATTGTCAGAGCTCAGATCTTTAACAGCTTTGCTTCAGGAAGAAAAATTGCAGCAGAGACTACTTTGGTATAACATAGTGTAGAGGCTTCAGTGTAATGCAGATGGGGAAAGCACATCTTATCCAGAGTTAGGTGAAGCCAACATTAAGGTTGGCCAAGGTTGAAATGTCAATGTACACAAACAGTACAAATCACATAACTCTTGGACAAATCAGTTGACACTCTCACTTTCAGACAACATCCTTGGCTACAGTTTCAGAATACTACGATTAATTTCAAGGGTTAGACTTATTCTTGGGCCATGTATTTTCTCCAAAATCAATGACAGTGGTTGATGCCATGACCAAACTAACTTCTTAAAACAGAATCTTTATATAGTACAGAGACACTTCAAAGAAAACAGATTTGAAACCAATTAAAGAAATGTATGCATATTTAGCTTTTCCCTGAGGCTTATCTCTCTCTAGATCTGGGAGGGCCTAACAAACTTCAGCACTCTTCATGCACTTTTCTCTCCCTCTCTCTCTTTCTCTTAGCATATTTCCTTAGACAGCTTCTAACAAGTAACTACAGAAAGATGGGAAATGCTTTTCCTGTTCCACAGTGGGACGAGACTTTAAAACTTATATACATACTACACATAAAAATACTCCCCGCGTCCCAAAGATTATTGCTGAATAAATAAAACCAAATGATTGGGCAACTAATACAAATATGATTTCACACTTAAAAGAATATGTAGTCATTTATACCAAGTAAAATATTTTCAATAGGCAAACGTATACTGCTGGGATTATTTAAAATGCAGCTGCAGTAGCTGGTGTTGAGTAAGCCTTAGTATTGCCCTGGCAGCTTCCCCATTGCCATCTGCTCAGGAGATGAGTTAGGACCAAGAAAGACTGAAGGGAAGAGTGCATGTCAGTTATAAAGAGGAAGCTGAAGGAAGAGGACGTGGGTGGAAGATCTGTTTTGAACTTAAGCAGTTAGACAAAGAATAGTAAAATGAAGAAAAGTGTAGTCTCAACTTGGCTCGGGGCTGGTAGATTGTATAACCTGAAGCAAAACCTCATAGTATGAACTTCTGCTTAATTTGTAGGAGGCAGGCTGATGAGGAATCCTGAAGTGTGTTGGAATAAAAGTTCTCTGAAATTAACCCAGATAAAGGAACAAAATGCATTATTTCCTTCAATAAACACAGTTTTAAAGGAGTCTGATTATATGTCCATGTTCTGAATGCAACAAGCAAAAGGAAAAAACTATGTGAGAGTGCTCTGTTGATAAACCCTGTTATGCAGTCTCAGAGAAGACTGCAGTTTGGCTTCTGGTATAATGAGTTGGGATGTGATAGATAACTGTTCATGATAACGATTCGAGTTAAGTGAGGTGAGTTGGTATTTGTACTTTACTTTCCCAGGTACTGTTCAAACTGGGAGGCTGTTGGCCTCTCTGGGGATGATGCAGATGATGTTTATTTCTCTTATTTAAATGGAAGTAGTTTTTGTTTAGACCTGAGAGAATTCCTTAACAATAATTTGATCAGAAATGTTACAATCCCACAAAAGATTTTTCTGATAGGAAAAAGCTCCCCTCCCCATTCCTATCTAGCTTTAACAATATGACTTTCCTTATTAACCAACAAGTGCTTTCCAATTCATATTCTTTTCTTTCCCTTAGGCTCCTTGGTTTTAAATAAACCTTAGAGCAGCTTATTGGAGACAGAATCATTAACACATATTGCTTGCCAGTGTGCACACAAGTGTTTTCTCTGGTGTGTTTTTAATTGGTTTTACTATTATATTTTCCAAAGTAATTCAGAAATTTCTCATAATTGATGATGGTGGTAGGGTAAATTAATTTCATTGACCAAATTACAAACATAATTCCCAAAATTATTATTATTCCCTATAATCATATTTAGCAGCCTGAGCAGTTGTACAACTGCCACAGGTATTGTTGTGTTGGATCACATGTCAGTCTTGCTCAAACATTTGTGTCAGCTTTTGGAAGGAAACATGAGCACGCATAGGTCGCAAAGTCATATAGTATTACATCTTACAAAAGTGAAACAAAAAAAAGTAATTTTCTTTAAATATGCACACTCAGAAGACAAATCTTGCTGTATCGGTAGCTGAATTTTGGAGTGATGCTACAGTTTGCAGTAGCTGTACAAGCATAGCCTCACATAAAAAGCTTTGCGTTCATCTAGCCCAGAGGGTCATGAAAAATGCATTTTATGGAAAATATATTATTTTTTAATGAAACTTAATTTAGCATTATTCTTGTATGCTCATTAGTACCACCCACTCTGTGGTTAATTTAGAACAAAGCCATCCAACTGGTAGCCTACGGGGTATTGTGGCCCATAGGATAGTTTTAGTCCTCAGGACAACTACAACATCAGATAAGAATTATTTGCCCTGTGAAAACATCTGTAATATAACCCAGCCTGCAGTAGTCAAGAAGCAGTGTAGCCCTCAGTTAGATCAGCATTGGGAGTCTGAACATCTCACATGATATGGATCACATGTGCACAGTGAGGAAAATAATTGGGTTATCATGGAGAGAATGAATGGAAGATGAATCAAAACTTACTCAAAATTGCCCCATACCTACAGCTGTGAGAGACCTTATTGGGCATGTTTGAATGAGTCCAGAGGAGGGCCATGAAGATGATCAGATGACTGGAGCAGCTCTCCTAAGAAGACAGGCTGAGATAGCTGGGGTTGCTTAGCCTGGACAAGGCTCCAGGAAGACCTTCTTGCAGAACTTCCAGTACCTAAAAGGGGACCTAAAAGGAAGCTGGAGATGGACTTTTTACAGTGGCATACAGTGATAGGACAAGGGGTAATGGCTTTAAAATGAAAGAGGGCAGGTTTAGATTAGATATAAGGTAGAAATTCTCCACCATGAGGGTGGCGAGGCACTGGAACATGTTGCCCAGAGAAGCTGTGGATGTCCCATCTGTGGAAGTGCTTAAGGACAGGTTGGATGGGGCTTTGAGTAACCTGGTCTGGTGGAAGGTGTCCCTGACCATGGCAAGGGAGTTGGAACTAGATGATCTTTCATGTCCTTTCCCACCCAAACTGTTCTATGATGCTATGACACAAATGTTTACTCAAGTGCTAGATTCACAAAGTATTATACATACAAATAAAACTGAAGTGCTTGCATTGTTAAGGAAGAAATAAGGGCTGTGCTAAGGCAGATGGACTCTGAGAGCTGACCAAGCCTGTTCTCATTTTCAAGAATAATGAGGAAACACTAAGGTGGTGATGAAGGAATCAGAGAAAGGCATGAACGTTTAAAACTCTGCATAGTCAAATTTGTCTTTTTTTTTTTTTTTCCCTCCACTTTCAATAGTAGAGATGACCTCGCAGATACTTAACCTTATCTGTCGCTACACAGGAGAGGTGGAATTTGTCTCCAGAAACTTATGGTTATGGTTAATGGAGTACTGTCAATGGAGAGAAACAGACACTTCTAGAGTACAGTTCACCAGCCCTATTTCAGATGTCTGCTATGGGTTAAGATGGGGGATGCCATACAAGTGCCTCTTGCTCTCCAAACCAGGATGACTCATTTGGAGGTAGATGTCTTTAAGCACTGAGTTAGTTTCATGATGATTATCTTTATTAGGTCAGGTGAAAACTGCTGTAACTCAACTCCTATCTCCAGGTTCCTTCGCAGTCTTGGACTGGGAAAGCACTGATGATAAATTGGTCTTTCGTAAATACACTGGACTCTTGTGAGAGCAATATCCTGTATGCATAAGACAGAAAAGACAAGAGGTATTTATCTTAGTTCTATACCAGAAATACATACTGGAGCAATTAATACAGTCTAGGATAATATGAGAGGGAATAATAATACAACTGTGGTCGTAAACCACTTCTTTACACCTGCAAATAGAGAAACTGATTATTCCCTTGGATACTTTTGCTAGATTTAACCTCTATTCTCTAAAGAGGTTTATCCTGTCTGTATGAGAAACAATATTGACTTGTGTTGTAGCATGCTGGCTGCTGGATCAGCTGTCGCTAGATAACAATGTATAATTGCATACTGCCTACATGAGAACATCCTGTCGCCTCGTCTCCAAGAATAACTTCACTGCAGAGTACATTGTTCTGCAGGGCCACTGCCAGTGAAGTCATATGCTGTGGACCTCCAAGAACTGGAACAGTTATATTAGTCCGAAAGTCCCTGTTTGAAAAAGAAAAAAAAAAAAAAAAAGAATAAAACCCAAACCCCCAAACAACAAAAACAACAACAAACCAAAAACCAACAAACCAAACCCATCAGAAGAATGCCAGTGGTGAAATTTCCAAGGAACAAAAATTAAGCCTGCAAAAGTTAAGAATCTTTATTTTCTTGACAACCTTAACACTCCCTTTATGCCCGAACTTTTAATTATACGATTACATTTTATTTTTGCTTTCGGGCTTCTGCCTCATTTAGTGCACGGCACAAATCATGTTCATTGACTTTCTGCTTACTTGACATTTCCTAGGTGTTATTTTACACTGCTGACTGTGAACCATTTACAAATGTATTGTAGTTTAGACATTCTTGTCCTGATGTTCTTTCTTTCTCTTGCTGACACCAGTGGCAGTTGTGGGTGTACCAGCTGTGGAGGTTAAGGTCTTACATGACTGCAAAGAAGTTAAGTACATATGTGTGAGTGGCAAGACCCTCTCTTTCTTTTTTCTTTCCAACATTTTAAGTGGTCTTTCCTCCTACTGATACAGCTGTATCATTGAGAAAAATTACTGCCTTAAATAGTCTTTAGTGGTTGCTGTCATCTCAAAAAAAAAAAAAAGAGACAAAGGAATAAAAGAGTATTTTAAGTGTATTAGAAAAAAAGTGAATGTTCTACTATATATCTCAAAGCACAGATATAATAGTATTTATATTCTCATAATGGTAGTTAATTTTAATTTTTCTCTGTTTCCCGGTGGTTCCCGCTGCTAATGAAGTATGCAGTTGTCACAGTAGCATTTTAATCAACAAAGGTAAAGAGAGGTGGGCTTTCGTCACTTTTCTGCATCCATAGTGGAATGGTTAATTTTAGATTACTGGTTATTAGTTGCAAAGTGAACACTATATGGTTTATACTGCAAATTATCTAACAAAATAACCTTTTATTTAAAACACAGAATTTTACAAACCTCATACATTTTAAAGTTATTGTACTGAGTAATGCAGAGTGTTTTAATATGCCCATTTCAAACTGAGCAAAATGCATTAAATTGAAATTGGTAATTTTAGACTGGGTTTCCAAACAATTTAGTGATACCAGTTTTCCTGTCGGATCTGCTGAGAGAAGGATTGCGCTGTAGTTTTCATTAGAAGAGAATGATTATCAGGAAGATAACGCAGTTCTGTTTGGCATCAGAAAAAAAAAGTGTGACGCTCGCACATGCAATATAGTCTCAGTCGACCCGAGACACAGGTCTACTGCACATTTCTGAGTGCAGCTGCTGGCCAATAGGCATGACTTGTACTCTGTTTTGGAGACGACAGGGCCCACCAGTGAGGTGGTATGTCAGCAGTGGTTATGTCTTCCAATGAATATGCACTGCATTTTCATTCATGTTGATGGCTCCCTCGTGCTCTCAGCACGGTGCCATTAAAGGTGTTAAAGCTCTCTAAATCATTTCCTTTCTTCCCACTATAAAATGTGTCTCCAGATGCAGCCTTTAGATAGCTCACATCCCCATAACATACACAATCTAAAACTTCTGAAAGCAATTAGGATTACATTTTTTTCCATTTCAACCCTTTTGATTGAAGAGATTAGGCACTGACAATACCTCCTAGGTCTTTTATTCCCTTTTCTTGCCAATGTCAACTTTTTCTAACTATGTTTTCATATTTTCTGCTGGCTTAACCAGTCAACATTAGGCATTTCTAGTAAGACATTATTTCAGAGGTTATTAAAACTCACTGCTGAATGTTTTCCTAATGGTGAGCCTAACATTCATATTTGTTAACATTGTCCTTTTTCTTCAGTTTGTTCTCTTAGACAGTCCTACATAATTCTGTGCACTTTTCTGGTGAAATCTTAGTCACACTGAAGTTCATGGGAATTTTGGAATCAACTTAAAAGAGGGTAGGATTTCACACTAGTGTTTACCAAGGTGCACTTGTATTTTCCTGGGTGAGGAAGTCTTCTATTCAATGCTTACCATGGAGTTTTGGAAGAGTAGGATTGGAGCGAAACTCAGCACAAGTTAGAATAACAAATGGAAAGAGTACACCATCCAGACCTAATACAAATATTCTATTTCTACCATCCACAAAAGGTGGAGTTAAAAAATGGTTATCTGAACTTTTGAATTTTCTTTCATTTGGAATCAACTTTGTATTTCATCTGCACACGTTAATTCGGACTCCTAGATTTCCTAATATTAGGAAGGCAAAGGTGGGATTTGTCTCATCTGACTTGAAGAATACACAAGTTAGATGTCTAAATCTAAATTAGGTTGCTTTTTATACTCACAGGAGAAAAGTAAATGTATCTGGAGATGAAGTGTCAGACTTTATTCCAGAAGCCAACATTGTTATGTAGAGAATAGTATCCTGTTTTTCTTTGTTGATCATGAAAAACCTAGAGGGACTGCCTCAAAGACTTTCCTTACCAAAGACAGGTCACATAAACTGTACCCTAAATTTCCTACACCGTATGACAAGGATAGGTCTCCTGATTACTCCTTATTCCTGAGTACCGCAAAAGTACATTAATGTGTCTCAAACTGGTCCTTTTCTGGACCTGTTCCTAACAGTTGAATGCAATTTTATAGGCACTGTTTATTATCGCTTTTTTTTTAATGTTAAGTAAGATGCACAGTCCAGCTTGGTACCTTTTTTTATTGTTCCATTTTAGTTTTCAGCTCCTTTCCTTTTGCTTTCATTGCTGTAGCTTCTTTTTATCTCTCATTTCCCCCTTCTGTGGCTATAAAAGTCCTGTTATTCTTTTCTCTTTTGCTCTATTCAGACTTAAGACTCCTTGGATTCTTTTCCTGCCACTCCTTCCTGTGTGTGTACTTTGAACTCTGAATAGCCCTTGTGAAGATACTCTGACCATTGCTTTACCTTATTATCTCGTAGTGTTTTTTTCCACAGATGAGTTTTAATCCTGTTTCATATTCCCCCAAAGTCTTCATTTTTTTTTTTTTTTAAATAAACTGTAAACATTAATTCTTATCCCATATTAAATTGTTTATGTTCTCTAAAATCTTTGTTCTAGTGGAATTGATCCCTTTCCACCATTTTACTCTGTGAATTATTTTCTTACTGTAGTGGATTCGAGTGCACTGCTTCCATATTTTCAGTGCCAACTTCCCAATGTGTGAAACTTTGACATAACTCATCATCTTTATATCTTTATTCTCTGGAATTCACTATATAAGACTGATATTTTTGCATCTGCATGTGCTGTCCAGAAACTTGATCAACTAAAACCCTCTGAGAAGAACGGTTTGTGCTTTTCCTGGCTCTGTTCCAGAGTGGTGGCCTAGAGGAAATTCATGTTATTATTATTATAAGGTGTGGGTGTTTTTTTTTTAGTGTGTGTGTGTTTGGTTTTGTTTGTTTGTTTGTTTGTTTTGTTTGATTGTTTTTTTTCTTATATGCTTACCTGATATTTTTATCATTTTACTATTGTCAATGTCAAAATTATAGCATATGTGCTTTGAAAGCATTATATAACATTTTCTACACCTATCGATTTTCTCCACTCTGCCTTTCCCATGCATACTGCATCCTGTCTTTTCAACACACAGAAATTATCCCAGTAAGTTTCAGTTAGTCTTTCCAGATGCTATCTCCTCCATTTAGTACAGCACCTTCCAGTTGTTGCTTGTTTCCCCACACATTTACGTCAGGCATTATATTCTTGTTATCCTTCATCTTTCGCTTCAGAACAATTTTAGTTTCTTGCTTAATTTGTATGTTGGAAGTACAAGCCGGATTATTCAAATTAAGTGAAAGCTTTCCCTTTCCCTGCTTCTCCTGAAGGTTTACAGCCTGCCTAACAGGCCCTGCCAGTTCTGAGCCCAAGAGGCTGGCAACCTGTCTGCATATAAGTGGAGACGGTGTAATCCAAACAGTTGGCTCTGGCTGCAGGAGGCATTCCAGCGATCTGTGCATTCAAAACCCTCCAAACTCCCCTATCAGATCTTCCATTGGTCGGCTTCCAGTATCAGCGTTTTACTTTCTTCACCCATGCTTGGCACACAGAATATTTCTGCAAGTTCCTTATCTGCACAGTTTCAATTATCTTTTTTTTTTTTTTTCCTTTCTGTCTGAAGGAACAGTTGCTTATATATTATATAAATGTACTTCACTGGTGTCATTTGTTCCTACAGGGAATATGATGATTAGAAATTCCAGAGGATTACTCAATAAATCCAGCAACACCTTCGTTATGACAGTCCTTTTCGTCCTGGCTCTCTATCATGTTTTCTTTATGTAATATTTTGAACTACTTTCCTTGTATGAAAAGTGATTGGCTGGGACTGCCCATCCTTTCTGCCTTTCTGACAGGTCTCTTTCAGTGCTTGCGCTGTGGTCATAAGTGGTTGGAACTGTTTTCTTCACAATAACACACCTGTTGCAGGTGTTAGCACTGTTTCCATACATATTTCCCATCTGCTTTTTCTGTGGGCTTTTTTAGGATTCTGCCTTGGCACAAAGCTTTACTTTTTTCCTCTCCTATATGTGGGGTCTCAGTTACCTCATCCTTTATTTATTTTTTTTTTTCTTTTTGTAATTTCTCCTCTTGGTCTTTGTCCAGTCCCCATTTCAGATTGCCTCCCCAGTTTGCACTTCATTTGGCTGTTCTCTTATAGTTCATAGAATACATTCATTTCCCACTGGGTTTGTCATGGAAAGGTCGTGGACATATTTTTGAGCAGCTGTTTCTTCCTGTTCTTCAGGCTGTTTTGCAGTATCACAGCCCTTTGCATCCCTTTTTAAGAGCTGCTACGTTGTTTGCATCTATCCTGTAGCTAGTGATTCCCACCACTGCTGGGTTTTCTGACTCAGTTTGCCATGTGCTACCATGTGCCTGAGGTGGTTCTAGCTCACACATATGACCAAAATTATAAGAGTGGGAAAGCTGGAGGAAAAATAGGTGTGTATTTTGCTGAGGAAACAAGCATGCTGTGGGACCCATCTTCCTGCTTCAGCTTGCAGAAAGGTTGGTCATAGCTTTCCCTTAGCTTGGGCAGATTTTGCTGCCAAATACTGGGAGATTCATTATAGCCATGGGTAATCAAAATAAAGGAAAAGATAAATACGCTTAGTTAAGGGTATGTCGTCCATTTAATAGTCATCAGAATACTTTGCTTTCAAATAATTTTACCAAATGGGGAACACAGTCTTGTGGAAGAGGTACAGCCATCCGGTTTGAGGTCAGATCACCCAGTGCAAGGTACCCCTCTGCATTTGTGAGGAATCAGCAGGTTTTCTTGGGTCAGTAAAAGGAAAAGTAAGATAATTAAACAGGAAAAATAACCAGTCATTATTATTGCAGAGCCAGCTGGTGGCTTCTCCTTATCAGTGCCCTGAGAGCTACCTGGGCTGCTTTGTCCTGTTGGAGGTGGGCAGGGGAGTGTGAGGTCCCTGTTTTCCAGAGAAGGCTTCCCTCTGGAAAAGTCCAGTCTGCTCTGTGTTGACTATCTTCCTTCTTATACCCATGTGTAAATTACCTGGTTTTTACTCTCCATACGGCCAAGCTACATTCAGATATAAGAGAAGATGGTGGAAATAGGAAACTTCTTTCTGGTTCAAGCCTCAATGCAAGTTTTATAGAAAGCTGCTTTGGGGCCTGTGATGTAGCTCTTTACTTATGAGGGTTATGGGGCCATCCATAGAAAGTGCACCTAGGTCACACAGGTTCTGAACTCTGCTTTTTGCCCTCCACGTCGTTTGATGTGAATTTACTGGCAGTGAGCCCCTTCAGGCAGGAATTCCTCACCGGAAATCATCATGTAGATTAGGAGCACTTTGTTACAGGGAGATCTAAGCCCATCTTCTGGCACAGCAGGTTCCCAAAGGAGATGAAGGTGTTCAATGTGGTTCTCTGTACAGGGAGTTAATAGGAATATGATTTTCTAAAGACACTATTTAATTTTGCTATCCTTGGGTAGTTAACTTCTGTTAATACTCTGCTCAGTGGATTACTTGCATTTTTATTCCCTCATATTTTTTCTTCATTTTATTAAATGGCCGTGTAAATTTTACAGGCCACTAATGTGAAGTGGCTAAGTCACAGATACGAAAAACACTACTGTAAACATTTTAGAAGAGAATGTTGTCATTTTGTCAAAATGAGCAACAATCAAACATTAATACTAGGTGAAAAATAATATCAAAAATAGGGGAGTAAATTTGCTGTCTGCTAGTAATTTTCCATTCTAAAGAAGAAAGCTCAGTTTTATCCAAAACAACTAAATCCCTACTCTTATCACTAATGTACATAGCATGATTGATATTACATTTCATTATGTAAACATTGCTTTAATACTTCTCATTACTTCTGCTCAAGTAACCCTGAATAAATGTAGTATCTGGCACAAGATGCTATTCCTATGGCATTGTTTCAAAACTAGTGGCTTTGTGTTGCACAAGATGGAGCTCTTAGTGACATGGCAGAGCCTTTTCTTTAAATCTTTTTTTTTAGGAAAGCTGCTCCCTCTCACAAAAGCCCTACATCCTACACAGGGTCCTGGATCCACACCCCATGGCATCATGCCACTAATGCAAGATTAAGACCTAGATATGAAAAGATCTCGAAAACAACAGGAATAAGCAAGTTTTGGTTTAAGGCCTATATATGGAGAGCATTAGGGAAATGTTTTTAGCTCTGTCTATTGCAAGTCCAAAATAATTGTAAAAATACTTTCTTTGTTTTGCTGGGATGGGCAATAAGAGAAGCAGGAAAAGAGGAAGGAAATGAGTGTCTGTCTAATTATGCTTCTATAAATGCCCTCAAATACTTTGCTAATATGGTTGGGGGGAACTTTTTCAAAACCAAAATAGGCAAATGTGGAGCTTGCTTGTCCAGTTAAAGTGGGCAATTCACACTCAACGGGCTTGGCTAGAAAGCTTCAGGAAAGCTTGGATTTAAGTGTGGAGCCATACTACATCATTTGCTGTGTCACAGTGGCCAAAATAAATGACAGCTAAAGCTGTCTATGACACAGCCTTGACTTCTAGGCTCTGAAACCTCAAAGAAATCCTTCATTTGAGTGTACTGTATCTATCCTGGTGATGATATGATATTATAATATCTTCCCACTACTGGCAATATTTAGGTCGAGGGCACAAATTGTCATTGTGTGCTAAATAAAAGAAGGCAAGGGAGAGAAGTAGAATTTTGGATCCTTCATTGTAGGCACTGCTTAATTGCTGGCTCAGTCCCAGGCTCTGGGAGGATCTCTCCAAACAACAGTTTCTGAGTCAATACGTGGCACAGTTCTGGGGATAATTTGTTCCAGGGACCACCTCCAAAAACAGTGTCACATTTTGTTTCGGTCTCTGGCCCTCTTTTATTTACCAGCATAGACATAGCCATTTGGTTTGTGTTGGCCTGCAGTCTTATGAAGCTTTTCTAGTACTGTCTACAAAATCTTTCATGGTGATTTTGTTTCTCAGTGACTTCACCTCATCAAATGTCAGCTTTGAAACAGCCTGTCTAAATCTCCATCATCTGCCTTACAGTTTATTTCCTCCAGCCAGCACATCCACAGTTCCAAATGTCCATGATCTGTTGTTTTATCTCTTTTTTTTTTTTTTTTTAATTATTACCTAGATATTGATTTTCTTTCGTATTTGAAAACTAGAGCTGAACCCAACACAAACATAGTGGATTTCAAGTTCCTTCTCATGCATCTTTTTCCTGTGTGTATGCTGGTGAAACGGATTTTTTTTGTAGCTTGGTTTAGCCAGTAAAATTTTGTGCAGGAGAAAAAGATTAAAATGCACTTTATCTATCAATCTCTTACATGAAAATAATTTTCATTAGAAACATAAAATACAAGAACTTAAGTCTTTAACATAGACTTATCAATTTGGCAGTATCCAATTGTGTTTTTAATAAAGCAAATTCGATTTAGAGGAAGACCATAAATCTCAAACACTACGATTATTTTTTTCCTAAAGAGCGTTGAAAAACGTATGTTTTGATGTACATAATTGTGCTTTGTCAAGGCCTGAAAAGTGGCCTAGTTAGGTCTTGCAATCAACAAACTTATAATTAAAGGAATAAAAGCTATGCTTTAGCATAAGAAAACTATATATTGTTGTGGGAAACATAAATATTGTTGTCTTGATGAGTGGGAGCCAGTTAATGTGCAGAATGGTTTCCATAGTTCATTAGGGAAGGTCAAAATCTACATCGAAGCAATATTTACAGTCAACAATTTCCCATTAATGTACTCATTTGTGTCACGAGCACATATAGTGTAAAGTATTCACAGGTATTACCACCCTTAAGACATTTCAGGAAAACACCTCTTGAAAATTTTAGGATTTTGGTGTTTGAAACTAGGTACATTTTCCTTCAGAGAGGAAGGAATATTAATTTACTACAGAAAGGATAAGCACACTCAGTCCATGCAAACTGGTCTTTGAACTTCATCTGTTTATTTTTGGTAGTCTATGCCTGTAGGACCTAATCTGCCTCTTGCAGTCAAGTCTAGTCTAAGGCTCAGCAGCTTTTTTGACAGTACACCATTCCTTTTATTTTCTACTGAGCTTTTCAGATGTTATGTTATCTAACACACATAGTTCATTTTCATTTTTGTGCACAGGTGTTAATCAGAAATTAATTTTTATCTGTGACAGTAGGAAAAAAAAACATTTTGTACTGACATTTATCAGTATATGCTGAATAGTAAATATTACGAAGAATGTTTTAGTGCTGCAAATACTCTTCAGTAACAAGCATATAGAGTTATATTCAGATGCATGAAGCTCCTTTGGAGTCAATGGCAAGACTCTAACTTTCTGTATTAGTGGAAGGGCTGACTTATTCTTGTGTGGGAAAGAGTTACACTTTAGCCAAAATTTTTGTGTATATTGTCTACTGTTTTGGTTTTGAACGCCTTCATTTCAGAAAACATTTAGGGCATATTCACAAATAAACCCCTTGCTTGAAAAGATGTTACACAGCAAGTCGTATTCTTCAGGATTTCCTACTTCCGAAATTTTGTCATAACTTTATTTTACTAAACTCATCTTCTGTGTCAAGCAATTACTTACCTAGGGAGAAATATGTGGAGGCATATGACATGCTCAAGAATGTTTCTTTAAAATATATCAGAAGATCTCAAAAACATAACACTGGGATTACTAATCGATAGAAATTATTGTGTTCTATACATCAGTGTACGTGTTTCTCCATTCACAGAAAGCACCTTCAGTACCAGAATTAGAGTTTTTACAAGTCATTAACATTATAATGTAATGCAAAGCCTCCAGTTCAGTTGATATAACTAGATATTAATTGCTCTGAAAGTCTGAAGTTCCTTCTGAATAAAGTTCATTTTTTTTAAAGGGCTACCATTGTGCACTGTTGACAGCACAACATGAAAACTCCTGCTGAGCTTGTCTATACAAATGTTTTGCTATGGCTGAGCATAGCATTCTTTGTTATCCAACTAAATGAATATAAAAAGAGAATATGAATACATGTAGCAGAAAAAATGATGTGTTTTTGAAAGGCCTTTCCTCTGAATGAAAGAACAAAGCAAGATTGGCGAAGAATCAGCAAGTTGCTTATGTTTTTATCTACCTTGGGTGGCTCTGAGGTTTGATTTGGTGCCAGCTAATAAATTAGGTCATTGATATGTTATTTTTGTGTATGGAGTAATTCTTGATATCTGTAGGGTCTGTCCACACATGCGGGACTAATCTTAATTTCCAACATCTTTCTTTCTCATTTGGGGAAAACATTTTTACTGTCAAAACAAAATATACTGATGCAGATTTTACCCCCTGCCCCCTTGCCAAATAAGAATAAATCAGAAGGAAATAGGGCTTGTCATAAGTTATTTAATTTCAAACCACCTCCTATAAAAAAGAATAATAAATAAACCTCACAACACACTCTCAATCCTCTTAGGCATATTATGTTTCAGTTAGAGAAAAATGACATGTTGTCATTTTCTATGACAGGTAGGTAGAAACTTTTTAAAGGTTAAAAAAAGTTAACCGCAATGTGTTACAGTATACATACGCTTATTTCACGAGCCTGGGTTCTCTTGAAGTTGAGAGAACTGAATGCAAAGCAGCTACAAAGTGCTACTGTTCATATCAGGTAGTGATTTAGGATCAGGTAGTGATTTACAAGTATTTTGTGCAAAACAACTTATCAGGAACTCAGGCCTGCGCCTTCTGCCCCAGCTGTTTAGTTTTTTAGCATATACTGCCTTTGCCAAATGCTGTGCACCGATGACGTCCACATTTGATCTCCCTTCTGGATCAGCTTCTTCCTCGGGTGTCACCAGCTTCTCATGTGTTGAGCAGATTTCCATCCTCTGCCACGACTGCAGCCACCTGGCAGGGAGACAGACTGTCTCCCACCATCATCTCCTGCTCCTCCTCTCCCACCCAGATTGACCAGCAAAAGAGATGGAGGAGGAGGAGAGAGAAAGGGAAGTGGTGGCTGGCGGTGGTTGCTTCAGGAAGGTCAATCAAAGGCTGAGAGTGCAGAAAGAAAGGATTAATGAAGTGACTGGGCTGGGGTGGTGTGTAGGGATTAGGGAGCTGAGGGAGACTTGGAGAGGAAGGGGGAGAGGATACGGTCACAGGAGGCTTGGGGAGTGCAGTGAGGAGGAGGAACCACAAGAATGGAGCTTTGGAAGCATAGTGGAAGCAAGATAATTGATGAGAATAACTGATAATTTAAGGGGTAGGAGATAGCAGGGTAGGAGACCACAATGAGATACTGGGATTTTCCTAGATTGTGTCCTGTGATACATGCTCCCTGTCACCTACTCAAGCATTTCAATGTATTAATTCTTGCTTGAATGTCTTGTAAGCTGTTGATATGTATTTTTTCTATTTATTATAAGACGTTAGGGATGCCAAATGAGTAGAGAAGGATGTACAATAAAACAGACGTTATAACATGAAGAGTGAGGTACATACTGTGTATTTCTGTACACCCATTTTTTTAAATTGTCCTTTCAAAGCATTCTGCCATTTAGGTATTGTCACTTTTTGTATTATACCTTATCTTTGCATGCACTCTCACAAGAACAAATGTCATGTCTATGCAGCTAAACAAAGGAAGGACAAAGAGAAAGTTAAAGTACTGAATCTGTTCTTACAACTCAATATATGTATGTATTTATGCATAAATATTTATATTTCAGGGAATTAGAGGTCACTGTGATATGATTGTTTAGAAGACTGAATGATAAATCAGGCCAATTTTAGTCTTTGAAACACAGCTTTAAAGCACTGATATTCATAAACAAGACATATTACAAATAATTAGTTTCCACTTGTTTGTAATCATTATTATTACATATTCAGAGCAGTTAGTCCTTAACAATCATATCCTAACTATTGATTGTCTACACTCATTCTCACCCTTTGTTCTGGACTAAACCAACTAACCCTCTCCAAGGTGTAGATGGCATAGGAAGGGTGACACTCAAGCAATGTGGGTGCAAGCCAGTCAGTGCCACGAAGGCCAGAGATCAGTCCTTGTCTCTCCTCATTTCAACACTATAGACAGAGCATGGGTGACCTTGGAGGAGTCACTGAAAAACAGTGAGTTCTTCTATTCTGGCTGCACTGTGTTGGATTAAGAAATTGCCACCCCTAAGAGCTGTTTCCTAGCCTCCCTATTGTATTTATTTGTTTAGAGAATTTGAGATTTATTGATCTACAGCAAAAAAAATAGTATGGTGATTTAGCGCACCCTCACCAGAGGATGGGTGTTCTCACATCCTGTTCCTCTTTAAGCGTTGTTTATACCGAGGACAAAAAAATATATACTCACAGCAATAACAGTTTCCGTTCTACATATTGGGCCTGGGTTATGGTTTATTCTCAGAAACAGTAATGGTTTTTTCATCTGGTTCAGTTTCACTGAATCTTCCCTTTTTGGAAAATCAGGAAGAGATACTCATCAGGCTTGCTATTTTTGGTTTATTTATTGTTGTTTTGTTCTATAACAGCATTCTTCAATACAGTTGTAGATGTCTTCTGAAGGGATTGCAAGCTGCTTAAAATTTCTTGTCCTGTGTGTCTCTGTGGAAGAGCATTTTTACCTTCATTAACAGAGCCACAATGTATGCCTATGGTGTTAGCACACAAGGAACAAAAGCATTTCTTCTGAAGTGGGTAAATACAGTTCGATGGAAAGGTCTGTGCCAGGAGTCCATGCAGAATTACAGACCTGCTGTGCAAGGTTTTTGCATATGAATAGCAAAGATATTTTTTGCCATGACATTTGTGCAAATGGAACTGAGTAAACCATGAGGGACACTTCATCTTCCACGTACACTGTCACAGAAGGGTGTGTCACTCTTCTTGTTACAGCTCTGCATTGTCTCTTCCCCCCAGGGACACAGCTGATATTAATCTCTGTACCTTGTGCTGCAGTCAGACAGAAGCTTTATTAATAATGACAATGGCACATCCTTTGCAGTGTCTTCCTGCTTCACTTGGAGCCTCCTCAGATGTTATCTTCATTGTTTTGTAGTGGCTATAAATACAAAAGTATTTACAATGAATTGTTTCCAAACAATTAATTATTGAACTATGTGCTAAGTTTATATTGTCTTTGTTATTCCTGGGCTCAAAATCCAGGGCAGAATCAGTTAGATATATGTAGTTTTTCACATTTTGGACATGAAAAACATCTCTTTTCTTATCAGCCTGGAGTCATCTCTGTTTGCAAACCGTGAGGTAGCATCTTGGATGAATGTTTCCCTGGACATTTCTTTTTGGGTAGGAATACAAGTACTAATAAGAAAAAATAACATACTTGTATTTTTCATTTGGTAATGTAATTTAAATGAGAGTAGTAATATTTAACATACATACCACATCTTCTCTTGTTTCGTAAGTCTCAAAGGAGTCCGGAAGTGGATAATACTAAACACATGGAAAATGGAGATGTCAAAGATTAGTTGGTGTGCCCAGGTCACATTGCTCCTCGGAAGCAGAGAATGGAAATGAGGGCTCTAGGCTCTGAAACAGGAAAGTTCCAGCTCTTTGGATGCTTTCAAGTGACGTTATTTTTTCTTTTTTTTTGTAAGCCTCAACAAAAATTTTATTTCTTAATAACAGAGATGAATGGCTACAATTAGGTAAAAGATATATTAACCTTATGAGTCTTTTTCTTTAATTTTCAAACTGTAACAGAAGCAAAAGCTCTCTGAAGACTTGGAAAATATCAAGTTAAATTTATTGATTTTTTAATTGTTTATCCCAGCGTTCATAAGTTTGGCTGGAACTTAACTAACTACCTAAGTACTACTTACCTCACTTTCCTTTCTGTAGCTCAGACAGCAACTAGAAACCCTGTTCTGAGGAAACTGAACATGAGTTTGAACTTTGCAGACTCTGGAATTGTTCATTTTTGACCAGGAAAGGTGAGAAATATGATACACTACAGAGTAATAACTGAGGGTCTTCAGGTCAATTTTAACAGCAAATGGATTAAATGGAAAGGATATTTGTGTGCAAAAGCATGTACGAGGATATTGCATATTGCTAGTACTATATCAAAGTGAGTTTTCATGTGGCACTGGGTCAATGTAAAAAAGTTTTCTTTATAAAGTGATCTGATAGAGACTGAAATGGTGTTTCTTCTTCTGTCATGGTTGTGCTACTGATCTACTTTGATTACACTGAGAAATAGTTAAATTAAATTGAGAAGGTAAGTATATGGAGGAAAAACTTGAAGCTGAGGGCCACTTTCAAGCCAGATTGCTACAGAAAACACAGTGCTGAGTCAACGGTGTTTCCCATCACTCTGTGCAGACCTAATAGCCTTTAATTGCTAGTCTTAATGGGATATTTTTTATATAAACAGGAGGTATATATGAAAGGTTTATGTGCTCCATCCAGAGACACATGTTTTCTTGCTCTTATTTTGGCAAGCAGGTTGTCAGTGGTAGGCCAGTAGTAATTCTGCTACACCGTGGATGCAAAGCCATGTGTTTATCGCAGTCTTCCATAGGAAGGTGAAATTAGCTTTCAGTCAAACCCTGCAATACAATATTTGGTACAGGATTTAGAGCAAATGGATTTTAACAGGATCCAGGGGAGAGTCAAAAGCTCAAATGTTTTTGAGTTTGAGAGGTGATGTATCCAAAAGTACCAAGTACCCTCTCACAAAGCACACAGTGGCACCCAGAGCCTAGCTAAGTGTCACAGAAAACCCTAAAACCATTCCTACTTCTGACCCCAAACCTTTGGAATCATGATGCAAGGCATTTTAAAGAAGCTACTAACCCCACATTGTTGAGGGATGAAGTCAAGCAACTGCAGTCAGGCTAGAAAACATTAGCACAATCAGCACTACTTTTAGTTCCTTGAGAAATATTATCGACTCCACAGCCTCAGCCAGAATTTATTTAAGATCCTCTCCACATAAGAAACAGAAATCCAATTTCCTGTTCCAAGAATGAGGAGCAGTGGTTCAAATGCATTAAGCTCTTGCCTAGTTTGTATCTTGCCAAAAACTTAAGATTAATTGTTATTTCTTCCTTGCTAAGTGCAGAATATATGCTTGGTGCTCTGCAAGACATATGGAAAGACAACACCTACAGCTAATTGTTTTCAGTTTCAATATCTGATGCTTTACAGCCATGCTTTCCTGTCCCATTGAAACTTTATTTGAATTGAATAAGTTATTTCAAAGACAAACAATTTACATAGAAAAATTCTGGCACATGTAAAGATTTACATTACAATCATCTCAACAGGAGACAGAGGGGAGAACTGACAGGGATATACCTGCAAAGTCCAGTAAACAAGAACATAAGAAAGTAGAATTCTGTAGTTTTATATATATTGTGTTCATAGAGTCATTTCCTGGTTATAATCATTATAGTTTGATTGTTATTTCTGGTTTGTGGGAAGAGAGAGAAATAGTAACTGAAATTTTTTAACAATAGAATTTTGAAAGAAAATAAGCCATCTGTGGTCTCATTGAGATCTGAGTAAAGTCAGTAGTACATTTTCCATTAACTTAAATTTAATAGGATCTTAATTTAATTTAATTTGATTTAATTCTCACTTTTATGTAATGAATTTTATAATGTAGTTTAAAGAGGCTCAAAATTTGAGATCATAAAACATTTCCAAGTAATATGCAGCCAATATTGAAATAATACTTATCCCTAGAGATATATTATAGCAGTTGATACAGATGTCAGAGCAACAGATCTCAAAGCTTATTGATATTCAGAATGGCTTATTGGTGTCGCTGGTACAGCTTTTCTTGCAAAGCTGCAGCTAAACAGCTCTTTTGTTGACAAAGCTTAAACTCATTTTCTAGACAGAGGAAGTCATACTAGCAGAAGACTGTCTCTGTATTATAATTCAATAACCATTAAGGATTTCTTATTTGTTTTGTGTGACTCATTCCATTAAGTCCTTGTCTTACCTCCCACAGCACATCATCTGTAACACAGGTATCGCTGCTTTGGGCAGTGGAGAGCAGGTCCCTGGATCAGCTGTTCCAGGCACAGGGAGCCCCCAAAACAGGGAAGTGTGACATGGGAGTGTAGTGTTTATGCTTTATAGAAATGTCAGAGATTTCACAGAAGTTCCTCTAGAAATATGGTGTCTTGAACTGCAGCCTCCTTCCTTGTTCCTGCTGTCGTTTTTGTTTCTTAATCATTCAGTGAGGAAAAAATGAGGTGTCTTTATTTTTATGAGTGTAACCAGCTTTCACTAAGGAACCAGATTTAACTAGGGAACTAAAGGCTACTGAAAGTTCACTTCATTGAAGCAAAGGATGCAGGAAAAATTGAAATAAATAGTCTGAGAATGTGAGAGGCAAGAGCCTGAATGCCAGTAGTAACATGGATAGAGAGTCCAACTGAACTTTGCAGTAGGCTGCAAGATGAGTAGCTGCTGGGCTGCAGTGTTTTTTGTGTTTGAAATAAAGTATTCAGAAACCTACACTGAATATGCTTGTGTCACTGATTGTGCTTGACACAGTTACTTCCAGATTATGATGTCATACTAGTATCACTGAAGTGAGATCCACATCCCTGTCATTCTACATACTTACAGATTCATTCTGTAATATGATAAGAGGAATAAATGCAAGCCCACTGGAACCCGGTCAATTAGGCTTGTTAATACTTTTATTTTTTTTTTTTTTTTTCTTTTCTGTAGAGAGGGTATGAATTAGAAAAAACCAGAAAACAAAACAAAAAAAAACCCAACTGTGCCTGAAAAACCTGTTCTTATGCTGTAATAAGGTGGTGGTGGTTAAACTACTTTGCCTGCTCCTTGTAGAGGAATGCTTTGTTTTTCAACATCATCAATTGAGGGCATGTCTCTAAAGCACTTTTTTTAATCCATTATGTTTCAGGGGACTGCAACATATGTTTTTCCTCTTCCACTTTTTAATATTTTGGTCTCTGGTGAATCCACATAGAAAAGCTTCCTTCCTTTAGTTGGAGTCCACAAATGAAAGGCTTTTCTTTTTCTGATTGCAGATTAGCCTGCCAAGAAATAAACTCTAACTGGAGAACATCACTTTAATTTATTTATGGGATACAGATGACAAGGAAGTCTGTCCTCTTCTCAGGCTTTTTGGAAAGCTTTGGGCTGACCCAGCCCAGCAGAGTTCATATGGCAAAGGCAAACTGTGCCAGGAACCAAAGCCAATAGTCATTGCAAACCTCTGAACCAAAACATTCCTTTAGTGCTTGAATTTCCCTATAATTTGTGTAGATTCCCTTTTTGTCAATGAAGCTTGCAGTGGATAACTAGCTTAGTGCAATCAGACTAAACAACCGTGCTATTCATTCAGCAATTAGATGATAGCAGTAATGCATGCTTTATGGTTTCCGTTCCTCATTCTTTCCTTTCTTTTAAAGTCCTTGGAGACAAACTCTGGGATGTTTGGCAAAGAGGAGGCTCTTGCTGAAAAATATCCTGTCTTTTTTTACTTTAGGGTTGCTATTAAGTTCTGTTCTGAGAAGCAAAACTTCAGATCCACATAGGAAGAAACGATCAGCTAGAGAAAAAGCAACGCTGCAGTCATTTTTATATATATGTGAACATTTGCTTTGATGTATTTAAATGTGGAGGAAGACTTAAAAGAAATATCAGCAGCATATGGCTTAATTTAGAATAAAATAAGAATATTTTGAATGCAAATAATTTTAGTGGAAATAGAGTGAGGTATGTTTGCTCTATAAATGACTTGAGAGGGGTGTAAGGTTAGAAGTAAGAATTTTAATGTTGTTGAAGAAGATAAATCCTTGTGAAAGGGCAGGCTTCAGTGCTTCAGCTTTCAGTTAAGAGTTTCAGCTTTGGCAAAAATCAGTTGTGATTTTTACCCTTTCCTTGCTGCTGTGCGTAACTTCTCTGTGTTTGCAAAAAAAGGGATATATATGTATGGATAGCTCAATGACATTGTTAAAGATCCTATTAACTAAGGAGCACACTTTAGCTCTGTATATGTCAAAAAAAAGAAAAGTTTAACCAAGTCAATAAATAATGATACAGTTTAGCGAATGTTCTCTTCATGTAGTTGGAAAGTAAACGGTTGCTTACCTTCTCATTTTCTTATTCTGGCGAATATTTCTTATTCTTCCTCCTTTGTTTTACACCAGTTCTATTGCTCAGCTCACTGTGTGACCTCAGACAGATCAATTAAATTCCTTGTACCATAGTATTGTTATTTAAGAGCTAATCCAAACCCCATTAAACTCAATGTGGGCTCTGAGAGATAAGTACTGGCAGATTTAGCTGTGGTAGCTTAAAGCATTACAGCACCCAGATGCCTTTGCTATCTCTTTTCAAAAGGATTAATTCCCCAGCAGTAGGCAAGGAAGGATAGGATATGAGCCATGTGTCAGTCACCGTGGTTTGCAGTACAGAATATTAGATTAAATTGCAATCTAGGTAGATGCTTGTTAAGAAACTGGACTATAAAATGTGGCAGTTGAGACACAGATACATATTCTGTTCTGTCATTCTGTAATACTGGTGATGACCTAAGACAGATGGCCAAGTTGAAAACATAGGGTAGTAACTCCTCTAACCCTAAACATGAAAGATCATCTACCGGAGTTCTGAAAATACCATACCTGTATACCTCAAAAGTGTTAGAAAAAATGATTTATGTGAACTGCCTGAAGATACTGAGAGAAAGCAATGAATGACAATGCAATATCATTGTATAACTCAAGGGAAGAATGGTTATGTTTAATTTTTAAACACTAAAAAGAAGAAAAAAAAATGGGCAAAAGGAATTTCTAGTTGACTGCAAGTACGATGTATTTCTATTCAGACTACTTGATTTAGTTTCCAAATATGCTGTTTTGAAATATGTTACAGCATAAGGATTGTATTTTTTTATTTTTAAAAAGGCAATCAGCCATGACAAGATGGATGTCTGTGAGGACTTGAAACAGAAATAGAGAAAGATAGTCATGAGAAGCCAATGGGGCAGTGTGGCATTCCAGCATGGCTTGTATTAACCACTGAGTTGAAATATCTTCCTGATGCTGGAATGCTGCTCAGAAGCTGCTTTAGTGTCTCTCTCATTGTCTACTTGAGTTCAGTGAGCTCTTATTCAAGGCCCAAGGTCACTCCACCTTTCTCAAGATATTTAGCTGAAGTGCTTATGATCAGAACCTTGTTGCCCTGGGTTTCCTCTCTTGTCAGTGGTCAAGGATAGGTCTTCAGAGTTAACTGTCTGTCTGTCCCTGGTGAGTACTCAAAGGAGAAGAAGTATGGGGAATGGGGCTTTGGTCTGCCTTTGCTCTACTGACATCTTCATGCAGCTTTATTGTTAAGATAGACAAATTCGAGCACTGTCTTGCCAAGACAGAAGAGTTCACGTTTTGTTTCCAAGTCCAAAGCTGCAAATCATTATGCAAACACTTTATATTAGTTTTGCTTTAGTAAGACTATTTTAACCAAATGTAGTGTGATATTGGTAAGTGTAGCAGAGCGCAATATGAATGGTACCAAATCATAGAAAGCTAACAACATAGGACCAAAAGAATATCAACCCATGGGTTTAGACCTCACCAAAAAAAGAAAAGAAAAAAAAAAAAAGAGAAAAAAAAATCAACCCACACACCACTGCAAATCAATAAAAACTAGTGACATCTGCATGTTGATGATTAAAACCTACTTTGTATTACTGCATGCAAAGTAAAAACTTCAGAAAACTGTTACTAGTGTTTCAGTCATATACCCTACTTAACCTCAGAGAAATCAGCAGTTCCAGAAAAGAAACAAGCATACGAATTCTCCCATATAATGTCTATATTTGCTCAGATAGTATAGCCTTTGAAACACAGGAAAATGCAAATGGAACAGCTGTTTCAGTGAGTTAAGGGTAAAGAAAAAAAAAATATTTACATTCAAGTATAGATGTTAACAACATCATCTTGTGGGAGAAACAAAAATTAAATGTAAAATGATCTCTGCATGTAAAGAACAGTGATGTGAAAAAGATACTATTTATTTTACAATAGAAGCCTTCTTACTGGAAAGAGTATAGCACCGGTTGAGTTCCGGCTATAGTGAAACCTTATTGGAAATAAATGTGTGGTATTACAGGATATGGGCTATCGTGCTGCCTTTTAGCTTGGTGTTTTTCACTTCTGGGACATGAACAGTTACAAGCAATGCGTCACGAGTAAATTTACTTTATTTGTACTGCTTACTATCATTTGGAGTGTGTCATTATTTGAAGTTTGGTGTAAGTCTCAATTGAAACATTAAACTGTTTATGAACTGGAAATCTTGGAAATCCTTCAGAGGAAGGCTTTTATTTATGATATTGTAGTCAGTGTTTCCATTCTGTCCCCCTGTTTTCAGGGATTTAAAACAGTTGTAAAAAAATAGTTCTGGACTGAAATTTGGCATATGGGATTGAACCCAAAGAATGGTGTTTTTACCCATTTTGAAAATAAGTCTCATACACGTAAACTGCAGGATATAGAAATGATTAAAATATTCTTTAGAGTTGGTTGTACTTTATTATTATGTTGCATTGCACTATACCATTTTCTACAATTAATTCTCTACTAATAATGTTCTATTTCAAATACTTTTTTTCATCCCACGCTATTGTCTTTTAGATGAAGAACAGAGTGATTACTGCTGTGTTTATCACTGAAATATAATATGGCTGAGTGTTTCTGTAGCCCCAAAGGAACATGATGGTTACTTCTGAGTAGCATAGCTCATTAGTTCGATACATAGAAGAAATGCAAGTAGACAGAATGCAACTAAACCTTGGTAAAAGGCAAACAGCCAACAACAACAACAACAAAAAATCCCCAAAATTCCAGAAGAAAAAAAGAATACAAAGCTCTAGATGATACTCAGTAGCTTAGAGACAGCATAACTAAGGCAACCTAGCTTCTGCAGAGAAGTATAGGAGAGTGTAATACTGTAGATTTTTCATTTTTTTCAAAATCTCCAGTTCTGTTCCTAGCTTGGAAAATGACAACTTTAACTGTCAGATTTCTGTTGCTTTCCCATTGAAACATCACCACAGCAATGGCCAAGAAAAAAGACTGTCATTGTAAATTCACTGATTTCTGGGTTATCTTTGGAGGCTTCATACTGGAATAATTACTAAGATCTACTTCCTTTAGCATTCCTATCCAAAGGAGAGCACAATCCAAGTAAAATAAAAAATGTTGTGGTTTGCAAGTACTTTCACTGACCAGCATTTTCTCAGATTTCTACTGGTTATATTAAGATTTCAGTACAAATTTTGTCTCACAGAGGAAAGGAAAAGAATCCCATTGGAGCTATCTGCTTCCCATCTTTGCTCAGAGGATTTACATGATACCAATAAGATAATCTTATAGACCTCAAACAGAGAAAAGCAATCCTGGGAAGATTTAGACAGCTACTACACAATCAGGGAGATAGAAGGACTGCCCATGTTCATCATCTCTCTTATTTTAGATGAGAAGAAAGCAGATGTGGTGCAGAATGTACTAGCAGGTTTAAATCTGGTAATTCATGACAGATGTAACTTGCAGTTTGTTTGGAGTTGTGATACATAAGAAAAGATGACAAGGAATAGCAGGAGAACCTTAAAGCATTAAAAACTCTTTTATGATGAAGTTCAGTCTTCACAGTTAAATCAACAAAGCCTCATAATGTATCTAATGGGAAAAAAGAGACACAGAAAACCCCAAAACCTAAACCTTCAGCAGTCTTTCCTAGGACTGTGAATTGGCATGCTCTGTAAATACAGAACATCTAGAAAGATGGGATTCCCATTTTTTGAAAGAACCTGAAAGGAGAAAAGAAGAGGAGGGTTCCTGAAGTGAAGTCATAACAATATATTGAAATCCTGAAGGAAGTTACAGGACACCTTACTGTGAGGATGACCAAGCACTGGCACAGGTTGCGAGAGGTTGTGGACTTTGCATTCTTGGAGATATTCAAAGGCCATCTGAACATGGTTCTGGGCAACTGGCTGTAGGTGGTCCTGCTTGAGCAGAAGGGTTGGACAAGGTGACGTCCAGAGATACCTTCCAACCTCAACTATTCTGTGATTTTGTAGTTTAGTGTCGGACGGGTGTACTCTATTTAATGTTGTGCTGCAGTATCTGAGTGTGATATTTATACATCAGATGTAATGGAGTGTTTTTAATGTTGCCTTTTTTCTCTTTTCTTTTCTGTTGCATATGTTGATACAGACAGTACAAATACATGGCACATCTTGACACCAGCCAAACAGCAAAGGGTCATAGGTTATTCTGTGGTTTGGCTGATCTACTTAGAACTACTATGTGCAGTTTCTGAAACAGTTTGCTTCTGGTCTTATGTAGATGATCCTAATGACCGTGGAAGTCAGGAAGGAATCATTCCATTAACATCAGCAAGCTGTGGACAAGCTTCTCAACGTCTTGCACTGTTCAGTAATGAGCATATTAAATATATTGTTTGACAATATTAAGTTCAGTATTAATAGCTTGGAGTGAAATGTCTGAATCCATAGTTAGATATTGAGAAATTATGAGAAAAGGCTGAGAAAGAATTGCAGAAAATCAACAGCTGATTTAGGTACATGTTTATGGATAAAGGATTACAAGATGGCAGAAATGTGTGCAGCAAGAAACAGAGAAACGAAAATAACTGTAGTGAAGTAAGTGGGCAGATTTAGGGAGAATATGGTTAAACTGTCTAGGGAATAAGGGTTAAGATAAAGAGTTTGGGAAGAGACCAGTTAAGAACAAATTTATACATATAGAGTTGAAAAGAGAAAAAATGTCTTCCAGAAACATTCATCAAGAAGTGTAAAAAAGGTCACACTTGAAACTGTTCTTAATATTTTAATTGGTACTCTCTTCATAAAATGTCTGTGATACAAAATGAGGAGGCATTAGCAACACGGTTAAACGATACAGGCAGAGCTGACAGACTGACAAACTTGGAGGAAGAGGATTCTAAGAATTCCTGTTATCGTCTGCAAGATGTCTTCCTGAGAGGGAAGACAGGATGTGTTAATTAATCAGAACAATATGATTCAGTACTTGAAAAGGCATATGACATATAGAATGTATCAGAGGTACAGAGACTCAGACAAGGCTTTCATGAGTCTGCCTTCATATTATTTACAGTTTTGACCATCCATACTTTTTAAAAAAAGTGTTAAGCTGAAACAAGAAAGAAGCAGGAAAGACAGGACATGGACATGCACAATCTGCCTTCTGAGAAGAAACTGATTAGGCGAGATATTAATATTTAACTTACTGAAATTAAGACTGAGATGAGGATTTGATTACCCTCTCTAAATATGTTAAAAGACTTAATGTCAGAAAGGGAAAAAACTATGATAATGAACAATGTTGTCATAAAAACTATGTGCATGTAAAATAGCCAGGAATGTGTGCAAATCGGATAGAAGTTTTTAACTGCTGGAATACTGAGGCTCCAAAACAGATCAGAGTGGTTAAACAAACAAAATAATTAATTCTTCTTTAGATGCAGCTTTATAAGTCTATGAGACCCTCTGATATGACTGTCTGCAACAGCAGGAAAACAAACCTAATGAACCACAAGGTCCGTTTTATCTTCAGTAAGTGGCCTGATTTTCAGACTTCTTATTTCTTGCAGCTCCCATTGTGTTATCTCTCTTGATGTCCCTTGTTTCCCTGTGGTGCTCTCAGAAACCTAGTGGCTAGAAGTATTTAATAAGTTGTAGATTTACTCTGTGATTGTTATGAACAGTCTGTTTTAGGTCTGTGGCAAAGTGAACTTGCAAACAGTTACATTACCACTGAGGCATACATGTTTAGAGTTATGGTTGCTAACTTACTTGTCTTGCCAGTGCAAGCCATGGAAAGCAAGGGAGCAACCAGTTGACTCGTATGCATTGTCTAAACAGCACTCTTCTCAACCTCCATGATATTTCTTTCACCCTCCCACCTTCCTAGAACAAGTATGTACCTTTCCCCTGAGGTGGTCAGTGGGCAGCCTTAAATCCCACCAAATATATGCACATATATTTTAGCCGTTATTCTAGGTTTGCTGTGGCTTTAATGAATCACAGTATATATAGTTTTGTATTTACATATATGAATCAAGTCTAGCATTGGTTTGTAAGTAGTAGGTGATAGATGTTTTTCTCTAGTGTTTGGCTGAGATTGAGCGATCTTTGCTAGTAGCCGTCTTAAATTCAGCATTAGTTTTTGTGGAAAATTGGTGAAGTCTTTAGAAGAGTATGTATTTTGTCTGTTATCCTTATGGTGTAAACTGAGACCTCCTGACAACTGCTCAGGATGAGAATGAAGATATGTAGGTTAACTGTGGTTTAAAGAAAGAGTAGAAGCTGAACAGAGGGGAAGCTCAGTGGAGAGTGACTGAATCTTCTGTTTTATTGTTTTTTACATTTTCTGTTGGTGGGATTTGCAATCTGGCAAGCTACCACCAAATTAATGAAGTTCATGGGCTGGAATTTCACTGAGAGTGATAGTTATTTGTATTGACATGTATGATTTCCTCTGTGCCCCCTGGCATTTTTTTTTCTGTATCTATGCTTTCAGGAACACACTATATGTTTTTTTTTCTCCAGGTCTGTGAGATCTGATCTACTAAAAAATCAGTATTCATCCTCTAATATTAACTTTGATCTGCCAAACGTACTTCATATCAGTGGGCAAAAAGAGGAGTGTGGGCTGAAAGTTTTCCACACTGATTTAGTATGCCATAAATGCTTGCACAGGCCACTCCTCAGTTCCTGCATAGGCCTGCCTACTCTCAAATGAAATTCTAACAGCTTCTACCTGGATTTAATACAAGATCAGCTAAGCAGGTGTTGATATTCTTAGCTATATTTTAAGGCTGCAATTTATAAAACCAGAGACAGGAATACGTCACTCGTGGTTTGGTGTCAGGGGCAGCTGAAGGGATACTTCATCACTGAATAATACCTGTTGATACATATGCCTTGTTTCCCTCTATTTCTAGCAAAAATGAACTGCCTGGGTTTTGTAAATTAAAATGTACACTTAGGACTGCCTTTGTTTTTATTCATTTATTTCAGAAGCATGAAATTAACTATGTAAAACTATATATATACATGTGTGTGTGGTGTGCTTTGTTTTCTTTTCTTTTAGTATATTTTGTCAGTCTTGCTAACTTAAATTTTACTCATCTTTCATTTTCTCTACAGTGGATTCATTTCCAGAAGCATTTGATTTCTGTCTATCATGCTCTCTTTATATCGCTAAGTAAAAGAACCTGCTGACTTGCCTCCCTAGGCCTAGTGACACCAAACAGCTCATATTCTCACTAGTAAAAACCTCTCTGAAGTAGATTTTTTCCTAGGTTTAGTGGTCCAAAACAGAGGCTTGAGTGAGCTAACTCTTAATCTGTATGAAAATCAGGAGTTCAGTATTTGAGTCATTCCCTGGCCCTTTTTCATTCAACAGTACAGTTATAGCCTTAGGCAATGTCTATAGTGGTAAATACTGTGAACCAAGGCCCATTCCCTGGACCTGGGTGTGTGGCATGGCACAATTTGTGTCCATGTAGCTAAACAGTCTTTTACCTCTGTGAAGGTTTCCTTCATCTATCGCAAAAACTGTGAGCAATCTGTGGCTTGTACTATCCCTAAACTATGCCTGGGAATGGTCTGGGACACTGGTATTTAGACTAAAATTGTCAGAGAGTGGAATTAATAACAATTAAGTAGCTTCCTTGTGAGATGGTGCTTAAGCTCATGTCCTGGCTCTTTGAATTTTACTGTCACATGCAATAGGCATGGGTCTGGCTGCAGGTCCTGAAGAAAACACTGCTGAGCACCTACAGCCCTTTCTATCCCATCCTCCCGAGTTTGGTCCCCTTTGCTGTGTCTGCGTGCTACTCTCTTTCTCACTTTTGGCACCTGGTCCAAGATTCCTTTTACTCCAGGCCTGTCTTCATATTTCATCCCTATCACCTTTCGCTCATACTGTTTTCCACGTTCAGGATGAGGTTTCCAGCTCTCCCTCTAACATCGTCCGTCCAGCAAGCTTCTTTGTTTTTATCCCATTCTGCTTCCTTTTCCTTATTTTTTTTTTTTTCTCACCCTTTTCCCCAGTTTTGCCACATGTATCCATCTTTAATTCTACTTGCCTTGCTTATCCCTTTTGCCTGGCTTCCAGTCCCCATATCCCCATGTCTTCCACACCTCCATATCCCCTCCTAGGCTCCTTGGCAGGTCTGTTCTCCTCACTATGTAGCCTGGCCGGTGAGCAGCTGGGTGTCCATGGATAGCCCCAGACTGCTCCTGATCACCTGTCCAAGTTGCCAATGTCCACATTTTTCCAGTGTCACTTCTCTTGTCCACATCTAGGATGGATGGACGAAAAAAACAGTCACCATGGAGTTCTACTCTTCCACTGTGGTTCTAGTTTGCTTTGTTGCTGCCTCAGGAAAGTACACGCACGTTTGAGTGTGCACAAAGTGTAATGAGGACCATACCCAGTCATACCCAGTGAGGACACCATTTTCATCAAACTGTAATGTCTGAATTTAGGCTCTGCCTGATGTAGTCTAAATGCTGGGTAAGTTTCTTTCCCTACTGTTTCCTATTGGTTGGTTTTAGCTCTGGAGTGTCTTGAAAAGTAAAAAAAAAAAACCAAACAAGTAAAGGGACTTCGGCAGAGATTAGAGCCGAAGACTCTGAGCCTACAGGTCCCTGCTGAATTTGTGAAAAAAGAGGGACTTTTGAAAGTTTTAAAGTTTAGATTTTTCTATGTAGACATACATCATTGACAGAAAGGCCTCATTTCCCTCTCCACTTTCCTGCCATCTCAAACTTCAAACTTCTGGTTTACGTTTAAAAACACTTGAACTTCTCCAGGAAAAGGTCGCCAGTATTTTTTCAACATTACTAAACAACAGATATTCTTTAACCTCATTCTCAGAAACAGCTGTACCATTTTGGATGAAACTTCCTGAAATATTTCTGCCTGAGGCACACACCTGGCATGGAAAATTTCAGCCCAAACATTTAAGGTTTGGCAAAATGATAGGTAGCTGAAAGCAGGCTTTATAATGGCAAGTGTTGGGCAACTTTAATAACAAGCAAAATTACCAGCCTCACCCTAGCACCAATCCTAACTGATGTGCCAAACTCTATCATAAAATACTTAGTGTAAATGAATGATGCCCTTGCGTATCAGAAGACCAAAAATTACTTGGAAGGAACATAGTCGTCTTCCAGCTATAACAAGCATTTCCGACTTACAGCTTAGTGATGTAGAGAGGACAAAGTAGATTAATAACAAAGCATAAGATGTAATCTTCATTTTGTGTCTGTTGCAGAGAAGAGTGAAGTGTGTGAAGTGTACTGGCAAAGTATAGAATACCTTTGTTGCTTAGATCTTATGTGTTTGAGTCATTCAAAACTCAGATGGTTTATTTTCTCTGAACACACCTCAAACTGTTAGCCGGAAAACCACTTAGACATTTAGATGGCAAAAGTAAGTTCCGAACACAATAACATAATTTATTAATCTTTCAGCAAGTCACCCAAAATGTTTAACAACTGCTTTTTCATTCAATTTCCCCTTCCAGTACAAGAAGAACTTAATTTCCTATTTCATTTGTTCTACTCTCTCTAAAATATAGCCCTGTCATGGTAGTCATGTTGTTCTTTAACCAAAATAAATCAATAAATATGGGGACATGTAATAAAATTTGTTCTCCTTCTTCTATGCACAAATACAGTCAAATAGCTTTGTAGTTTTTCCTTGGTATCTTTCAAAAATACATTCTAATTGTGTTTTTTATGCAAATAAATGTAAATAATATGTATTTATCTAGAGAAAGAGAAGTGAAGCAATAAATATATATATATATAAAGGAAGGTGCGATTAAGATAACAGTGATATTTCATAGCCAGCTTGCATTTTAAGGATTTTCTTGGCTATGTTCAGAGTGTCTAAATTCTGTCTAGCATATGACACTGGTGATTTTCAGACACCTAAATATCATAGACTATCTCATATTGCCTTCTCACAAGCAGTATGTAAGCATTAGAGACTCTCTAAAAATCTAATGGCACTCCTATTCTGGAGAACGAAACACAGTCCCTGAGTTATGGCCTTAACCTGGGAGAGAAAAGCGAGTGCCCAAATGATTCATTTATACTTCATTTATGCTTCAATTAAATCACAAAAGAGACTTCATCTATTAGGTACATTTAAAACTACCTCATCCATACAGCCTTGAGTTCAGTTTGGATGATAGGTGATCACGTTGAGAGAGTCAAGAACCAACAAACAGCTTGATCTGTAGCCTGTAAAGAAGAAAGGATAATTTGGTTCTTGAGTTAGTACTGCCCTGAGTCCTGATTATGGCTTATCCTGTTGGATCAAATGCACAAACTGCATGGGAAACTGTCCTGATCTCCCTCTTTCTCTAGGACTACTCTTACCACTAACCTCAGGGAGAAAAGGAGAAAACTGATGCTGTCTCTGCCTGTCATTGGAACTGTGCATTATAGTAACATAACTTGGTACTGGAAGGAAAGTGGTGATTCAAATTGTTTTGAGGCCAAAGCTTTATTTCTAAAATAAGGGCTCAAAAAACTTATTTTAGTTCAATGTTCACATCAGAGAAGGTTGTAGCAGTTGCCATGAAATGAGCTGCCTCTGCGGTGTGGTGCCTCTAATCTGTCCTAGTTTCTTTCTGTCATTAGAAAGAGTATTATCTAGATCTTAATGTATTAACAACCCCTTTATGTAAAGTATACGGACACTGTTTGTATCATGTAGATCTAGTTAATATTGATTTTTTTTTTTTTTTCTCCAAAGGCTTATTAGATTTAGGACATGGAGCTATAATTAGTAGTAAGAGATGCTGAATCAGACAACTAACACCTGTAAATTGTGGAATTTTCCTCTGCTAATAACATCTTTACTATTTGCTGACTGATAGAACTATCTTAAAGTGCATTTATCCTTTAAATAAGTCCATTGTTGGGGAAAAAAAAAAAAAAGTTAAAAAGCATGCTAGCGTTTCTGATCTTGTTGATACTCTGTCACTGGCAAACAGCTTTTAAAAAGTACCAGAAACATTACACAGTGATCAAGACAGAGTCAGAGGAGTACGGTGAGCAGAGGGACTCCACTTTTCCAAGAGTGCTGTCTCATGGGAGGGAGCACCTGTCTGAGAGCTGTGCTGCTGCAGAGATGGAAGAGAAGCCCTTGGAGTTTGCAAATAGATGTGTCCTGACACTGTGTGGCAAGAGTGGGCAGGAGGAACTTTCTCCTTTCCTGAGGACTGAGCAAGTCTTTGAAACACACATTGTGGATCACATATAGCCATGTGTGTAGTGTCATAAGGTAGTAGCATGTGGACTTGTTTTAGGAATTGCTGTTGGGATAGTTGTTAGGCAGCAGGAGAGGCATCTTCCCCACTTGGAGGATGCATAGGGCGCACTGCTTGATATCCTGGGGACACACCAGGTCAGAGACCTAGTGACTAACCAGAATGTTTGTACAGACCTTTTTGCAACTCTCACGGTACATGCAAAATTCAGACAGTGCAGACTGACTGCCCTGCAATCCAACAGACTTGGTAAAAGTGTAAAACAGCTGTCTGTAATGGCATGACTACAACATGAAGTTCAGCAAATGTGACTTGAGGCCTCATTACTGTGTCTCCCCTTCTGAAATGTATAGTTAAATGATGTTGGTTCCTGCAAGAGACACTACAATTTCTCTAATTAAAGGAGGGAAAACAAAAACAAAAACAAAACAAAAACCAAACCAAAACAAAACAAAAAAACCACACACACCAAAAAACAACAACCAAAACCCAATCTTCTTGTTCCTTCCCAGATTGTTCCCATTTACTGCAAATAAGCATGAGTTCCTGCCTGGAAGCACTATCTGCAAACTGCAGTCAGATGTAAAAGAAGCCTAATCAAGCTTGGGAATCAGGCCTTAATTAGACTGCTTGGAAAACAGAGCAGAAGAGCAAATGAAAATTATTAACCATCACTCATGATTCCTGTTTCTAATTTTAAAGAGGAAATCATGCATTAATCAAACCCTAGCCCTAAGCTCAGAGACACGTTTTAGAAATATCCTGAAACAACAAGAGGAAATCTTTTCAGTGTTTAGAGAAAACAACTCCTGATCAGCTAGTATGTGTAGCACAATATATTTTGACATGAAACAAACTATGTTTCAGTATGCTTAGATTTTGCTGGGTCCAAGAAAAACAAAGCCAGTACCAACTGAAATGAAGGCACATGACAACAATTGGGGTTAAGCCTGGGTTTTGTTCAAGGAAAACAGAAATGAAGAGAATGTTGTTTTCATGGATAAAGGAAAGACATGGAAGTGTAACAGTAAAAGGAACGATGCAGTAACACTACTGCTATTGTGTGCTTTGCTCATAGCAAAGAAACTATTTGGTGCACATAAAAATACTTAATAAAAATTGTTTCTGATAAAAAATAACAAACAGGAGCACAACCTCTAAGTATTACCCAGAGATCACTTGAGATCATGTAATAGGATTTATCAGAACTTACTTCATAGTTTCTGTTATATTTGGACCATAAAGGTAATTTTCTATTTTTTGGCAAAGTAATGTGGATTTTCTGGCCGTGATTCAGAAACTAACGTTTTCTGGTGGAGTCAGATTGAAATCTAATTTTCTTGGAACTCTCCAGGAAGAGGAGAGAAAATGGGCTCTTGACCTATATTAAACATTGCACCCATTCTTGTGGAAACATCACTTGAGAAAGAATGCTCACTTTTTTCAAACACAAATATCCAAGTGTCTCTCTTTGAATTACAAACAGCACTTTCTAGAACATCCCAGTTTTCCTCTTAGCTCTTCAAGCATTTACCGAGTATTGTCTGTTTAGATTTCTAAAGCTAGTGGTTTCATGATCTGAAATTACATATCTAGGAACACTAAGATGGCATGCACGCTTGTGTTCCTATTGTGACTCGCAGACCACAGTTATTGTTCTGTGATTAGATTAAAAAATTAATTACAAATGAGACAAATACAGGCATTTTTTATTCTATCATTCTATCATATGTCATGCTTTAATAGAACTAGATAATGAAGTTCAGCAATCAAAGCTGGTAATTTGATAGAGCATTATGGTCTGGAGGAATGGGCACAGACAAGGGTTAGTAAGTACTGAATTTTAATGATGGTTTTGGCATGGGTTTTTCTAAAGTCTTGATGAGTGACCTCCACAGTTCAGCCTTATGAAGAAGACTACCTGAACAAAGCGAAGGTTTTGTACTCCAGTTTGGTGACATGTCCCTGCACGATATAATACAGAACAGGCTTTTTGGTTTTGATTGAAAAATAGCATCAACTTCATTTAGTTACTTTGGCTGAAGCTTCCAATATTTCTTTCTGGCTCCTAATGCACAGACCGCTTGGGTGATGCCCTGGCTGCTAGAATTCAGTTGCAATGCTTCTACTAAATTAAATATAATGCTATTTCAGCTCTCGAATTTAGCAGATGACTAAGGGCAAGATAGAACATGTCTAGTCTAAAAGTTGGTGCAGTTGCCTTGGAGGTGAAAGATGTAGGTTTAAATCCTCTTAGGGTGAACAAGGAGCTGAACCCAGATATCCCATCTGCAATGCGAGTGCTGTAAATGCCATTCTGTCATGCAAAAATCCAGATAATAGGATTATAATGTTTTGTAACAAAGTGAACTGAGACTCTTTTGCTTCATGTTAGACTCCAAGTTGCCTGTATGAGTGTTCTTGCAACACTTCAGTTTGGTCATGTCTCAGTTTAGCCTATGTTCATCAGCAGAACTCACATGGTAGGAAGGAGCATTGTAACCCAGAACAAGATGTTTCTTACAATTGTAGGCTCCTGGAGGGTTTCCGTTACTTGCTGCTGTGCCCAGGGAGCTTTCATCACTTTGTGGACACTGAAGAAAGTAGTCTAACACAATCTGAAGCATTAAATTATGTTTTTAATACCTGTAGCTCTTTCATTTTACCCATACTAAGTAAAGTGACGTATGCCAGTGCATACTTGCTATCCTGTCTGCTGAAGAATTCAGTAAACTAATTTTGCTATGACTACTTGATTTTCACTGTATTTTTCACATGCTTTCACTGACAATCATCTTCCTGCCTCCAGTTTTGAATTTTATCTTTGCGGTGTAGCCTTTGTATCAAAGCAGTGACAGTGCTACAACAGTAGATTCTGCTGATATCTGCCTTGTTTTCACAGTTATGAAAGCATCCCCTGCCAAATTTTCCTTTCAGGTCGATCTGCTATTTTGGAGACTACTATATGGTTTCTTGTAAAAAATATTTTTTCTGCTTTCTTATCCTATACCTATAGTCATACATTAGAGCTATACAGCTGTCAACACTCACAACCCAGAAGTGGAAATGAGTCTGTCACTGTTCTTCCATGTTTATGTACTAACGTTACCCGCCTGGTATAAATCCAAATTTGATTTGATTTTGAGTGAGTTCCAGTACCATTTAACTGTTTATAGAGTATATCTAGTTTTGGTTAGCTTAACTTGATTAAATTACATACTTATGTGCCATAACAGTGTCTTATATCTGCTCCACTCCCCTCCCCCCATTTTTCTTTTCCCATATCTTCTTCGTCTGGACTATCCTCTTTAGTCTTTATTCATTTGCTGTTGTTATTGTAACTATGTGCTTTTGGGTAGCAATCACAAAGTTCTAGGTGCTTTCCAAACATTAAAAGAGAGAGGAAAAAAAAAAAAGCTCAGTTTCTTGGCTATTGTAATCATGTCCTTGCAGGTCTGTCTCAATGCACTCTCTATGTGAAATATGCCCACAAACACGTGGCTTGTTTGATTAATAGCTGCTTGTGTTTTTCCAAGTGACTTGACTGTTGAAGAACTCCAATGACTGCTCTATTTGTGTATTTTAGCCAATGCTGGCTCTAGCACTTAGGACTCTGCACATTGGAACAACTTATTCATAAGGTTTAGTTTTGCTTTACATCCATCTGTGATTTTAGTTCCCTTTGCTCTACTTTTTGTCCTTCATCTGGTAATTCAAAACATTGTGCTTGTTCTGTTGTTTCCTCTGTTTTGTAGCCTCCCTTGTAGATTCTCAATGACTGAATAATGGTGTCACTTCAAAACAAAGCAGAAAGATATTTGCATGCTTCACTTATTATTCTGGATTTTTGTTACTGTTCTCATTTGATTTCATTGTTGTTTCATTGTGGAGGCTTGGCTGCAATTATAAGCATTAAAACTTTTTTATTTTGTTTTATTTTTTAAAATTCCACAGTGATGCCAGACCCTAGAAAAGAGAGATAACAAGGACAGTCTATGTTTCTAGAAGCTCAGTCTGGAGCTCTGAAAGAACTGCATGAACTGCCTGTGAAATAGGTATAAATATGTGTTCCCCAAACAAGACCAAATTTCTCATACACAGTAAGAATTTATCACTCTTCCTTGTGGTTACTTCACTGGACTTCTCAATATTTTGAGGTCCATAAAGCTGCATTCACACTTCTGTTGCATGCTCTGGTGTAGACTGAAGTCCCAATCTGCCAATTACCCAGATTTTCCTTTGATTACAATTTGGTCTTTCTCCTACCTGGGCTGTGAGTATAGTTTTGCATTGCAAGGAAACTGGGATGTGGAGATTGTATATACCCAGTCTGTAGTCCGCCTGCAGCTGCAACGTGTCATCTGACTTGGGGACTGGAAAGTGCTCCTTGCTAATTGTGATGCAGTCACGTGTAGAGGAGTGAAGCATCAGGCTTGACTGTCAAAACCCTACAAGGTGAGCTTGGATAGGTGACTTAGATTTTCTAAAGGAGAAATAACAAAACATATTTTGCAGCAGAGAAATATATAAGTACTTCTCATGAGGTGAGAAGTATTCAAGAAGGCTGCACTAGGGACACATGATCCTATCAAGCATTTTGTTATATTTGAGGACCTTAGGGCAGGGAGGAGAAAATCCCCAGAATTTTGTCCTTATTATCTTACTGCATGTGGCGTGGTCTCTAATATGCTTTCTTGACATTTAAGGTAAAGCTGTTTACCAAGGTGTAACCAGTCACTAAGGCTTTATCTAAACATGAAATCAAAGAGAGATGGGAATTGTTCCATAGCCAGTGTGGATGGTTCAGGACTAGTTCTTCCTGGAGAAGATGTGTCTTATAGGAAACTACTTTGAATGGTACAAAACAGATATGGGAACAAGGCAATAATGAAGTGATGTGGACAACTGTGGCTCCAGTGTTTGAGGTTTCTCCCTCACCTGGCTTTATTTAGCAATATAGACATATCCTTAGAAATCTGGCTAGGTCCCTCATATCTCAAACTGGACTTAGTTCTGCAGTGTGGAAGATGGGTTACAGGCAGCTGACCTGTGTAGAGTGCATGGGAGGTAAAAAATTCACAGAGTTTTACAAATTCATTACCAAAACCTTGGGGCCTGAGCATAGGAGAGCTAAACTGAGATGTGCCAGGGTTAACTTTGCTTCACTGCTCTACTGCAGACTTCCCGCCTGACCTAGGGGAAAGCAGCTTCTGTGAAAAGCTCTTTGCCCACCTGTAAAATGACTACTGCAGTACTTCTGTATCAGACAGTGGGATGAGTTGCTGTCACGCTTTGGCAACAAGAATCCAACAAATTCCTTAGGCAGGTGGTGGACATACCGGTGTTAGAGACTCTTGCAGCAGGGAGATTTCCAGACCCTATTCAGAGCATCTTTGCAGGGATACTTCAGAGTTCAGAGCCAAGTTGATTCTTAGAAGCGGGACTTAGGCAATAAGGAGATGATCTCACTGAAAGAAATAGAAGAGGTACTTCATGTATGAACCTTCTTTCTCTTTGTTTCAGAATGAAGGAAACTTTTGTGGTGTTCAAGTACACTCCTTTTCCTACTTACCTGCCAGGGATATATTCTCATCTTACTTTGTTTTTATCTTCCACTTATAAATCATCGTAAAACAAGACAGAACCAGCAGATAGTATGAAGTGTAATAAAGTCATTCAGAACTTGATTACGAAATGAATGGAAGAGTTTATGAGAAAAAATCCTGGAAACTCCATTTCAACATTTACGCACAGGGGAAGGAATGATCTTTTTTTTCTCTCTACTCTTCCTAGACATTATGCTTTTTCTGTGTCTCTAAAGAGTGCTTGACACTGATGAAGCTTCAGCTGATGAAGGTCTTTGCAAACCACTAAATAGAAGTGCTTAAAGGATTCCCTTGCATATGGCAACCTGCAGTCTTGGTGTTGACTGCTCTGCTGCAGGGACTGCTACTGCTGTCTGTGTGTTGGTACTGACAGGTCCATTAGGCAGACTGGCTTTGATCTAGCTTTTATTTTCCCTTGCCATAATACAATCCAACTTTATTGGACCAATTAAACTTGCAATCTCCCCTTGTTATCTCAGTAAGGTAGAGCAAAGATGCAGCAAATGCAAGCATTTTCATGGGTTTATGAATTCTTGTTTTATGTCTCAAACCTGAGTTTATAAAGTGTAATTTACTATTGACCTTGCCTGTCATTTGTGTAATAAATATTTTAAGACCAGAGACTGAAAACTACTTGTTAGAGTTATGTTACTTAAAGCCCCATTTACAACATGGATTACAAATGTATTTTAATTAGTCAAATGTCAATAAAATTCAATCTTTTTTTAAATAATATGATATTTTGCAAAAAAATGGAATTTTGCCACATATAGTACATGTAGAAAGGACTACATTTACAAATATCACATTTAGAAAAAAGATCAAAGTGAGGATAAGATCAGAGGTGATTTCATAAGTGTCTTTAAGACATAAAAGAGGTGATCTTGACATCCTTCCTATGCCAGAATTATGTTGCTCCCCAATGTGCAATCAACTGCATCAGATTATTACCTACCGGTACTTTATATTATTTTTATGATAATATTATTTTCAACCATATCAGGTCATGCTACTGCTGCTGTTCCACCAAGCAGAGGTTAGCACTGGTGCAAATGAAGTGCCTGAACTGCTCCCCATTTTTGGGGTTAGCTTAATCTCAGAAGGGTTTAAGCAGTTCATGGAACAACACTTTTTCAGATGTATTCTTGAGTATGAACAGAAGTCCTTATTAAATTCTCACTGACATTGGTGAAAGTAGTCTTGGTTTCTAATTACAGACTTAAAGTGCAAATGTAATAATCCATGCTGGTTAACTGATGTCATGTAAAAATGAGCGTTTTCTTTTATTTTTGCTCCCATATTATTAAAGCTTCATATACAGAGAAGGAAGTGGCCTGGTCAAGGACATTTAACATGAAAGAGCTGTGTTTGCTGAATACAGTATTATTAATATAAGTGCCTTGAGACAGTTGCTGTCGATGCTTTACGGGAAACATTTATTTCTTAATGTGAATGTTCGTCATCAATCTATATGTGCATAAACCTACATATTACCTCTCTATTTTACCTGTCTCTTAAGAACTTACTAGTCATTGCATGTTACAATTACTAGGTACTAGTAAAATAGCCAGTAACAGGGAATTTTCCTAGGCACTGGAACTCAACTATTTATTCTTTTACACTGCTGTAGCATTTCTTCTCACGGCTTTAGCCAGGGCATCTCTCAGTTTACCAGTCATCTCACAGGTTTAGGGATGAGTATTTACACAGATTAGGGACCATTTTCAATTGACAGCCTAGTTGTGGTCATGATGTTTCAGAGAGTAGGAGAATTTAGCAGACCTGGGCAGTTCCACACCAGTGGACCTCAGAGCTAGGGAACATTTTGGTACACATTTGTTATTGGTACAGATGTAAGAGCTGATCAAAGAGTCATGTTCTAGTATGTCAGGACATGCTGCTCTAGACTTGTAGCAGGCTGATGGTTTTAGGTCGTAGGAAACAGTGTGGTTATTGGAATAACAAACACATTGGAGGAGGGATTTTCATCTAAAATGTTGATGAGGGGTTACCCTATCTGAAAGGATTGCATTGTATAATGGGAGATCTCAAAAAGCTGGACGAGTTAGTTCTGATGGATTTTATGTTGCATTATTTTTCTGAAATACTTAAAAGAAATACAGATGCAAAGAAGCAAGACTTTTTCATTGCCCTCAGTAAGTCTATTCACAAAAACAATTTCTTTTTTGGTGTTTTTTGTTTTGTTTTTCCTCCTGGAGAAACTCTAAAGGAATTACTCAGCAAATATGGTCCTTAAGTATGTGATACATTTGCAGCACAGTAGCAATAATGCATTTCCTGCTTTCTTTGCAACAGCAGAAACCAACATTGAATGTAGACAGTACTTTAAGAAATAAATGAAGATTTCTTACTTCTAGATTCATATATTTTTTCAGTTTTTATTGTTCTATGCAACCATAATCCTGTCACCTTTAACATAGCCTGTTTGCTAATCGTTGTGTGTGACCATAGTGCTTCCTCCACGTATACTATCCTTGCTTGTTTGCTGTAAAGCAGTGGTTTTGTTTGTGCTAAATTGACTAGGAAATACTGAGGAAGGAAGAACTGAATGCTTTTAATTAATGCTAAAAGCCAGCCTAATGCAGGTCAGCTGCTGATACAGTAATTCTTATTCCTTTTCTGTAGAAAACCAGCTATTTTTCAGAGAAGCTGAACTTCTGTGAAATTTGCAGAAAGTCAAAATAGAGTGGCCTTAAAACCAAAAGTTACATTATAATTACTTGTTAGACATGTTTTAGTTTATTTTGCTTATTACAAATACTTCAAGACACATATCAGATTGGTAGGCAACGAACAGTTATCAGAGCTCATTCTGGGGAAAGGAGAAAAGCCGTGCCAATGTATTTTAAAAATGAGTTGTTCAGTCTATGTCTCAATAGTATTATTTTTATTCTTCAAAACCAGGAACAATAATTACAGAATAAGAACCATTCTAATCTGTGTTCATTATGCCAAAGCTTTGTACAAATTCAAGTTAAACTTCTTCAAATAAGAAGACATCTCTCAGGAAACTGGCATTCATCAGCTGCATGCACTAAGAACATGGCCCAGTACTGTTTTCTTCTGTGAAAAGGCTTCCTTGACTAAAATTTAGTGTGGGAGCAATAGTCTGAAAACCAGAAAAAGAATTTTTGCGAACAAGATGTTTTTTTCAGATCATAATTTATATGTGGTCCATGCTGGTAAAACATACTGATGGTCATCTGGTTTTCCTTTATACATTTACACTCCCTTTCTCTGTCCTAGTAAGTCTTCAATGAAAATAAACATATAAGCAGTCTAGATTCCATGCTACAGGTCAAAGAATTCTATTTTAAAAGTTCAAGAAAGAAAGGCATACTTTTTATTGTAAATCTCAGTGCAAAGCAGCATCCATATGTGCCTGTCGGTTGAAACCACAGGTAGGACTAGCCTCAACTAGTTTTAGCCATCTTTCTGTCTCTGGTTTTTGAGAAAACACCTCCCGGAGGATGCAATGGATTTCCACTGAATGAAGAGCTTGACTAAGTCAAGTACGCTCTGACTAATTCCTTTGTCTGCTTTTAGCAAACTGAAAAATCTGGTCAATAAATTTTTTCACCATAAGCATTTCCCAGAAATCTGGCTTCATCTAACTGGATTTATATTCCAATAATAAGGAAATCAAAGAATAACAGAGACTCAAGGCACAGCTTTTGATTAGAATGTAACAATATGCAACTAGCATTCTCATTTACTCCACCTACAAAGTTGTCTGATGCAGTAATAATGACCTATATGTCAAGAAGTAATTTCTAGGCTGTTTATGTTCATGTGCATTCTGCACTGTGGAAGAGTATTGTCTGGAAGTAGGAGGAAAGAACCACTAGCGAGTTTGGTTGAGTATCAAGGATAAGATTAATCAGCCATAATAACATTACTATTAAGATAACAAGAATTTCTTCCAAGGTTGTGAAATACTTGTGTAGCTCAGCAGCTGGAAAATATCTTCAGATGCTTCCACACTATTTATATCCTCTGTAGGAAGAGAACTTAATTAAATTTCTTTGTCACTGGAAGCATTCTAGAGGGTTAAGATGATCTTGATATCACTGCCTCTAAGAGAGATCAAGATGTTAGAGAATTTATCTGCAAGTCACAAATGCTACACCTTTCTGTGCTCAAATGTTCAAGCACATTTATAGTTAACATTTATATTAAATATTTGAAAAGAACAAAAGAAATCTACTCATGAAACACAAGAACATGCAAAATCTGAATTAGAAAAATATCAATTTTTATATAACTAGATATATTTTTATGAGTGTAATACATAGAGAATAAGAAGGAACCAGGATGGTACCGCTACATCAGTGCACACCACAAACATTTTTATTCTGTTAGGTTCACTACACAGTTTTTTCTGCCTGCATTGAAGACCTGAAGTGAAGCTCCAGTATGTCTTGCTAACTCAAAATGAGTAAATGCTTAATGAGCAAACTGTGCTACCCAATACTTTTATTTTTGTTCTGCCATAAATTCACAAATCCAACTTAAAATTTGTTAGGTTGAAAGTAAAGGTTGAACTTATTCTGGAATTTGGCAAACAAACCATTGCTGGTGGTCAGCTGCTCCTTTAAGGGACAGAAGCTGAGGGGGACAGGACAGTCAGCTGGGAGCCAGTCCCCTGTTAGAGCAAGGCAAGTGGGACAGACTTAGAGAGAGTGGCCAGGTCCAAGAAAGAGTCCTGATCCTGAGGCAGCATCATGGTGATGAGACTGGTCTGAGGTCAAGCTGGAAGTCAAGCCAGATTTTTTTTTCATGTGTTCACCAAATATCATCATTGTCTTCATTACAATTACTGCTGCAATTCTTTGAAATTATGGCGATGTTATGTTAGGTAGAAGTCCCCTGTGCTCTTTGCTCTAAACCTATGGTCTCAATTAAAACTACACAGAGAATCTGTGGGAAGCAAGAAATGTTATTCTGTCCCTTCTCAGAACTGTGAAATGGAAGTATGATCATGTGAATTATCTCTTGTCACCCTTGGAGCCAGAAGTTCTGCAGTCAATGTTCATTTCTTCACTGCAGAGATTTTTTTTCTTTTTTAATTACTGAATAGCTGATTCTGAATTGTTAGTATTCCTTTACAGGCAAGGAATAGAGGGAATGAATAAATCCAGCCAGCATGTTCCGTTTCCAAGGCAAACTAGTGGGGGAACAAGGATTAGAAGGCAGAAACTTTCCTTCCATGTGTGTGGTTACTCTTCTAGCTAACACTGTTTTCAAAAATAAGTTTATCTTATTCTGGACAGTTCAGAATGTTAGGTAGAGATTTATCCATGGAATAAATGCAAAATAATAATGGTTTTACTACTTCCTTATTCTTCAAGTGCAGTGCTGTCATTTTGGATTTCCTGTGTCATGGGATGTATGATGCTGTGATAAATTGTCTTTAGGCCTTTATAAAACCACAACATTTTTAAACAACGTAATTTTAAGATCATGTAACAAAATTCTAAGAATTACACAGCTTGATTTAGATTAAGATTATATATGATACCACACTCTCAGACCAAAGATTAAATGATTAAAAAGTCTTAACTACTCTGTTTTGCAGTTCTGGAGCTGAACATTATTAAACATACTATTCATTTTGCTCTTAAACATCTGCTTCATTGCACTGAAAAAAACAGCTTTTAATTGTGTAATAATAGTTTATTACACAAAAAAATAAACAGAAGTTTTGTTTTCATCATCTTTTGTATACTCTTTTTCTCAACTTTTGTATATTCTAGCAGAATGACATTAAAAAAAATTTGGGTTAAACTTGATTGTGGGCTTTTGTGATTTGTAAAACTGCAATAAGTATGTTTAGGATTGGTGATGCAGCTGGAAAAATGTAACAGAAGTCGTAAAGAAGACAACTAAGGAAGTTCAGTCTTGAAAGGAAACAATAGGAGAGAATACTACTAAGAACTTTCCAGGATATAGTCACATCACAAAGTTCTTGAAGCAATAATTATGATAGAAAAATGATGTTTGTAAATTGTTGCATTTGCTATTTCTGATATAAGTTCTCCATTGTTCACTTTTGGTGAAATGGGGAAGCTTCTTAAATGCCAGGCTGCCGAATGCACAATGCCATGCATGGCAAAGGATTACCCTCTCCTCTAACAGCAGTTTCTCAGAAATGCTTTGAAGACAGCAGCGCATACTATATTTTTAACAGATTTCTATTTAATTTCTTCCTTCTCTTCTCAGCCAGGGAGTGGAAAAAATGTTAGAAAGTGAAAGATAGCAGGAATTAAAACAAAAACCTTGAAAGCTAGGACAGCAGGGAAATTTTCTGTGAACAGGGTAGTAAATAGTCAAATTCGAATAACAAAATGGGAAGTCTTCAAAATAACGGAGAGGCCCAAGCCAGATTCTTACAGTCACTCTCTGGAGAGTAAACTTCTCCAAATGTGTAGTTAACTCCTTTCCATTTGATTATTTTCTACAATTTGTATCCTTAAAATAAGATACCTGGAATATGAAGAAGTCATAATTGTAGGGTGCAGAAGTCATTTTATCTCTCTAGGTGTTTGTTGTACCATTCTTGTGTTAATAACATCTGTGACCTTCCCAATAAACTTGAGTGCTCAGAAGACAGTAAGGCACACTGAAGATGTACCAGTTAATCTAGTAATTATTATATTTTTTATTGCAGTAACCACTAGAAGCTCTTATCAGAGATAGGATTGGCACTGATGTAGGTATGAAGTCTTAGCTCACACCACACAGTCATTTGGCTTTCTTGCCATTATTGTGATGAGATGTGAAGAGGCAGTAAGTGATTGTTTGGTTTTTGGCTGTGCAATGTAAAACCAATGTAATAAGTGTGATAATTCACAATACAACATTTTTTATTTCTCTCTCACCACGATGATGTCTGAAGAGGGAAACACAATAGTAAAAGCAGAGGGGTAGCAGAAGAAAAGCAGAGTGAATGGCAATCTTTCCACTGGCTGAAGTGGATTTTGGAACAAGCCCAGTACATAAGGACTACAGCTATATAAGTAAATTGAGCAATGCCAGGCAACTTAGTGCTGGAATCGGGTGGTCTGTGTTGTTACACTGTCAGAATGGTCAGTGGGATGGCTTGGGCTCTGGCTCAGTTTCATTCTCCCATAAAACTTCTGGGTATGATTCAGATAACAGCATCATCAGTGGTTGTTCACAATAAGCAGTTTGAAAGTGGCCACTCTGTTTTGAAGGGTAAGAGAGTTTAATAATATGGAAGTAGAACATGCTGTTTTAGTTGGTGCCAATGCTGGAGAACAGTCCTGGGCTTGTTTGATTTATTGGTATAGATGTAGTTGAACTGGAGAGGTACTACAAAGGCAAAGGCAGACAGAAGATAGGGCAAATAGCTAAGCAATAAAATAAAAGGTAAAAACAACTCAAAGGCAAACTCAGCTTCTCTGCCCCATGTAGGGTGGGCTGAAAAGAGCTGACGGGAAAACCCACCGGGCTTCCCCTGTCTCCAATTAGTACCCACAACTTCTTGGCATTTCAATCAATTTGGTAGGTTATTTGCCATCTCTTCCATTCAGAGCTCAAAAATATGGAGAGAGATGTCATTCCAAGGGTGAGAGGGACATTCTGCAGTCTAGGAGGCCCAATTAAAATTTTAGCTGCGGGAAATCCTTTTTGTAGCTTGTCCCAAAATCGTGTACTGCAAAAACGTCATAAAATAAAAATAATTCTCCCAGCATTGCAACAAGATGAATTAGTGTTATATGAGAGAAGAGGGACCAGAGATATCTGAATTTCTACACTGAAAACTGCTGTCCCTGGAAGATCTGTCTGTATATGCTATTCCTTTGCCATTCAAAAAAAAAGAAAAAGTACTGTTTTATTTTGTAAGCTTTTTCTGTTTTCTTTTCCCACATATCACGCTCCTCACTCTTCCAATACCTCAGAAGAAAATCTAATTTATCTTATACTCACCTATTTCCGCGCGCCCCCCCCCGCTCCCCGTTAAACACTTCTCAGGTTTGACAAATAATATAAAACCTTTGAGACATGCTGAGCACTTTCAATACAGATCAAAAGGGGAGAAGAGAGTAAGGACAACTGGTGGGTCGACCGATAAGACAAAATAATCTTAAGTGCTAGAAACAGTTAATCCCTCAAGGAAGGAACTAGTAGCCATAGCTGAACACATTGTGGTGTGATAGTTTGCCCAAACCACATAAAGCCTTTAATAAAAGGCTTTTGGCATATTTCTACTTATGTATCATTTACACATCTACTTAAACCTCTCTATCTCAAACAGCATGAAGTTTGCATCCATCTTCGATACCACTTAAACTTTGGATTTGGTGAAAATTTGATCTGATACAAAAAGAGACACTTTTAACGGAGTGAAAATGTTTCCTTTAGGATCTTTGAACGTAATAAATAAATATTCTACTACAATCCTTATATTCCGTTATGAAATTCATTTATTCTGCAATGAACTATGAAAAAATGCTAATGTAACACTGATATTAAGGCTTCCAAGAATGTATTTTAACTGCAGGAAAGAAACTTTCTATAACTTCTTTCACTGACATTTCTCAAAATTCTTAGCTTAGCTCTTAACAATGGCAAAACATTGGCCTATCGGAATGGAAGCATTTTTTTAAAAAAACATCATTCACAAAACCCTGCAAAAGCAATAAATGCTTTTCCTCCAGTCTCTTGTAAGACAACAGGGTCTTAGTGTGTTTTCCTGGGCTCTTAATTCTAATTCTGGGCCAGCTACAAAGCATTTTCTAAAGGCAGTCTGTCCTATCTGAATATATTTTTTTAGTACTAGATAAGTAACAGTCCTCAGAACAGCTTTATGGAATTAGAGACTATGAAGCAAGCATCTTGCATGTGAAGAGCAAATTTGCCACAGACATCAAGGAAGTCAGGAGCCATCATACAACAGAATTTCGTAAGACTCAACTGACTTCCACTGAAATCAATTGGGCACTTTATAAGGAGAGAAAACTAGTTCATTTAGGATTTTTGTACATAATTAAAGAAATATTCTATTATTCACATATACAAATGCCAACTTGTTGTATCATGTCTTTCATGATTAACAATGGTTGGATAGTATCCAAATGAAAATTCTGGCTACTTCTGGCTATCTGGCTTAAATGCAACAAAACATAATGTGCCAGATTCTTGCAATACCATATGCGTATGCCAAGGATGATCTTTCTACATCGTATGCAGTTACTTTACATGGGTTGGGTTTAGAAGGGAGGGGATTCATTAAAGAAAGTCCATGCTGCTATTAGGAAATATTTTTAACATACAATGGTGTCAGTGTAATATGTTCAGCAAAAAAACCTGACACTGATTATAAGGACCTATGAACATTGCTTCATGCGTTGCCTAAACTTGCACAAGAATAGCTTATTCCATAGCCAGAATACTTGAAGACACACTCTGAGCAGAACCATACTGCCCTCTGTCCCACAAATACTCAGAAACAGATGTGCAACCACATGTAACATTGTGTTAGTTAGTCCTGTGCACTTCCACTAAAACTACTCTACTTTTTCTCTGTGTCAAGAGTTTTCCCCTCTTCCATATGTATGGTTCTCTAATGTGTCAAAGTATCACTGTGCCAGTGATAAAACTGTTGTAAACTACATGCAGCCATATTTCAGGTATTTTATTTTGAAGGTCCAGCAAAGTTATTTTTTCTAGACTGTGTCTGGTTTAGCCATACTGTCATTGCCTCTGTCTCTTCTATCATGTTAAAAATAAACTCTTACACTTCAATAAGAGTGTCTCGTAGCCTTGTCTCTCTAATCTTCACTCTCTCTCTTAGTATCTGGAAATAATAGACTTTGTCTCCCATTAGCTGTACCACTACAGGTCTCCTTGTATTAATTTTATTTGCAGTCAAGCATTTCTATAGTTTTTTCCCCTGCTGCCCCTCATAGTTGGAAAGTGCTCTCCTCAATCACCTGCAAAGGTGTATAACCTTGCTTCAAATCCATGTTATTATTATTATTATTTTTTTTTTTTAATCGCATAAGAGAAAGAAATGAGCTTCTGGAAGACTGTGGCTGCCTGAGTGCAAAGGGAGGGCTTTGTTGTAGAAACAGAAAACAAATGCTACTGTTTTTTTTAGCCAGCCTAAAGCCTATGGAGTTAATTTGCATACTGAAGAGTGAGGTCTTTACTTTTTGCTTCCTTCCTGGACATAGTAAAGCAGCTGTAATGACAGATGACAGTCAGCAAACATTACTGAAAAAAGAGAAAACAAGGTACAAATTTTATTCTGATGGATTTGCTGGGAGCTCTTCAGAAGTCGCATTTCCTTCCCAGCAGATCGTATTATTCATACTGCTAATCTCAGTGATCACGTTTGCCTTTGTACTGCAAGGGAAATAATTATTTTTAATAGCTGATGAAATAAGAAGTATCTTTTCTTTTCATATCGACAGGATTAAGCCATTAAGCCAATGCTTAGAAACCTCCAGAAAAGAACAAAACCCTTAAGAATTTTGTTCTCAAGCTTAACTCAGGATGATATCAGGATTTAATACCCTAATTGCAATCTAGCAAGGGATGTTTTTACAGTTACCTCAATGTTTGCAAGGCCGTGACTCATGAACAAATTACTTTCATGGTTGGGTTACATTTACACAAGCCAGCGTGTGAATTTTACATGCAGATCAACAAGATGGGACAGATTTAGGTGTGGGCATATTTACATAAGGGATTTAAATATGGGGCATTGAAGAGCGGAAACAAAAATTTCTGCATTGGTACATTTGCTACTTCATGCAGAAATTGCTCATGATCATACTGGTGAAACTTTAAAAAGACTGATTTCATACAGGGCATTAAGTAGGATTTTGACAGACAATTTGCGGTAGAAGAATCTGAAAGCCAGTGACCTCCCAAATCCTTAACTAAATATGGATTGGTGCCACATGTCAATCCTTTACTTACAGAAAATGATGTGGATCTCATCTCAAAGATGGCAACAAGCCATGTTAGACTCTCCAGTACAATACAGAATACCACTGAGCTTCAGAGGCTAAAGTGAAACTACATGTATGCAGTTAAAATAAAAGTAAACCAGTACATTGTATAACGTCTCCTACTCATACAAGACGTGCACAATAAGACAGGCTGACGGAACTCACAGGAGGGAGGTGGCACTCAGTTTCACAATGAAAATTCACTACTTAAAAGGTGAGAGGCAGACACAGAACTTTGGTAAGTGGGAAAGAAAGTATTGTTTAAAGAATATGCATATGATGAAACCTCTTAACTAACACCATTTAGAAGAAAAGATACAGTGAAGTTACCATGTCTACTTCAGAGTTTCTTGCATCTCCCCAGACTTTTTCTTCAGTGTTTACTCAGTTTATTCAGAAAGTTAACCTTTAAGAGGAGAAAGAGATCAACAACTGTTTTAAATAAAAGAAAAAGGATTATTTAAGATCAGAAATCACTCCTGTCATCACAAATTTGGATACTAAGAATGAGATTTATATGATGGACTATTTTTAAAAGAAATGATTATTTTTTTCCTTCTAGTAACTCCTTCACATTTTGTGTCAGAAATAGCTTCTAAAGAAAAATGGAATCATTCCAGTGTTCACCTTGCATCTAATTTTCCATATTATGACAAAAAGGTTGACACTGCGATATCTGTTGTTACTGAATATATTAAAAAACATGTCTTGTGATCATGGCTGTTAATTGAAGCACAAGTATTCTTTATGATTTCAAGGAATGGTTGTGTAGGTGAGGAAAGAAACTGTGGACATATTTAAAAATAAATTATTCTGCAACAGAGAAACCAAAAGAACAATCCTGCCCTCCATTCCACATGGTTCAATGTATAGCTTGTGTTTTGTGGCATTTTCCAATATGAAAAATTTGTCTTTGAATGTAATTTTGTGCTTTTGACTTTGTCAGAACTGCAAAATAAACTACTACACATTACATGTAATTTTAGGATGCCTCTGAACTAAACTCTTTGTCACCAATCTAAATACTGTTCCTTGCCCATGGTTCTCTGCTAGATATTCCATACTGGCAGTCTTTTGTTTGAGATTTGAACTTCAACATTCACTTTCCTAAGTTCATTGTTGTATATTTTTTCATGGCTTCTGGAGAAGTACAATGGTGTTTCCCTGTGTTTTTTAGAGGGACTTCCCTGTTTGTGTTGACCACAATGGCATTTGCAAATAGCTAAGCCATTAAGGTAAAATCTCAGAAAATGTGTTAAATCTAAATGGAACATGAAAGAACACATGTAAAATTTTTTTCTTTTTCTACAGTGCTGGTTCCATATGTTGACTGACAGGGTCTAGATCAATCTAGAAAAGCTACACAATGGTAGAAGAATAAGCAACTCTAGCAATGTGTCAGTTAGTTGTCATGTAATCTTGTACATATTCCAGGTATTAAAATGAGTAATATTTCTCTGATCGGTCTCATAAAAATTACAGTAACATATGAGCAAGAGAAACTTTCTGGGTCAGAGAGCCCAGTCCCTTGCTATTATAAGCACTGTATCATATAATCTTTTTCACAAAATTAATACATCCTTTACAGTGCAGATGTTCCTGCTGGGAAGGATATAGTAAAGTATAATCAGGCTTTGTACACTTTCTTTGTTTAAAATCAGTATTTCTCAATCAACACACTAACACATAGGCATGGATAAGACTTCTTTAGCACAATAATGATATGTTGGTAAACTTTAATCAGAGGAAGTCATCAATATTTGAAATGAAGCTCAGTGCCTATTTTATCTGCATATTTTCTCTAAAAATCCTTGTTAATTCAGAGGGGAATTGTTTGCAGTGGAAAACAGCTTTCACCCCAAACTCTGAAAACAAGAGGGGATCATAGTGCTTTAAAAAAAAAACCAATTTTAATGACTGAGCCAAAATGTCTCTACAGACATTTTTAACAGCCTTCTGTCAGTTTGTGGTATATTGTGAAATCATCTAGTACATCCTTAGCTTGTTTAGCAGTCTTTCCCTTACACAAGGTTGTGTCAACAATATCTTCTTTAATCCTGTAGAGAAAAAAAAAATATGTGTTGTTAAGCAACAAGCATTTTGACTATCAAAGGAACGAGTGACATTTTCAAAAGGAGTAGTAAGGAAGTCTTGTATGTAAATCAGTAGGAGCATGTACAGGTGTGCTTTTCTATCCATGTGTATGTCAATGCATATGATGGACAGAGAGAGAAGGGCAGGAAGTAGAACGGGGAGAGAATAAGAATTTCTGAAAAAGCATGAACCAACATCTTCTGAAGGCTGACAGTGGAAATAACAAATTCTGAAAATTGTTGGGATTTATTAATTAATGTATTTATTTATTATTTTTTATTTTTAAGCTATGTTAACTGGAACAGTGTTGGTGTAGTTTTATCTGGGACTCTGTATGCTAATATCAGAATCCGCAATAGTATTTTATTCTGATCTTAATGGATAACTGAGTTTTGCAGTACCCATTTGTAGTTTACAATACACAGAAATAGCCTGGAAAAAGAAAGTCCCGTTAATGTATTAGCTTGGTTTGAAAAGAGTTACAAACAACACAAATCCCACTAGACTGATTTATCTCCTTTCAGTTGAATGTAGACAACATTGTCTAGCCCTACTGAGGATTGTGTTTCTGGCTGGTAAGTGGGTTTTACTCCAGCCCTTCAAGTAGTAGGATATTCCTCCTTCCTGTTTGTCTCCATTACAGCAATCATATCAGACATGGATTTGTCATTATTTGTAAATCATGAAGGAGCTTTAGCTTAGGGCAGAAGTCTAGTTTGCTGAAATTTTAGACAGACTGAAAACAAGTGTGTTAGTGTAATAAAACATTTCTCATGAACTTATGAACCTGTAGCTATTACCGATTTGTCTCTCATGGCTTAGTGTATAAATGGTATGTGTACTTTCTTTACTAAGTATCTGTCAAAATGATGCATAGCTTTTGCATAAAATATATCTCTGAATGCATCCAAATATGAACAAAGCAGGCAAATAACATGTAAAAAATGAGAAAATGTATCTACATGTTTAAATAGCATTTCTCAATGCCATTTATCCATCTTTTTAATGAAATGAAGGTGTTATTTAGTCCAAGGCCTCTGCCATCAATGAAAATACAAATTCACTAGCTTTTGAGCAGCAAGTTTTTCTAGTCACTCTAAGCAGGTTGCAATTAAATCTTTTAACATACCATCATGGAGCTTTTAGTGTGCCATATTTCTGACAGAAAAACAATTTCAGAAATCTCAAAGAAATTCAAGTAAATGGTGACTTCTTTTTAATGCAGCTTCCAAACTTTAATGTTAGGTTCTCAAATGACATGAACACAACAGTAGGGTACTCAGAAAAAGTATCCTTAAAGTAGACAGGATCTAAACATGAACTTAAGTGGTTTGCTAAGGAAATAGCTGCTGATCTAGGCCATTAATAAAGATGTAGTTCTGTAGATAATAATAATATTGTGAATTTAAAGGTCAGCATCCTGAACAAAGAACATAAGCTTTTTGATAGAACAAGGATATTTTTCTATTAAAGGGAGATTTTTTTTTTCCACATGGTTAATAGTGTGATAGCAGATTATAACCATGTAACAGATAAAATGAAAAAAAAAATCTTAGAAATTCCTTGAAGAGTTTTTTAAGAAATGATTTTCAACTTTGTGTTGGTCTAAATCCTTAACAGTGACAGTCTTGGTACAAAAATAGATTGGTTTTATAGGAAGGACATAAGAACAGTGACCATATGTTTCTGAAGACATCTTGAAATGCCCTAAAGACATTTTGAAATGCCTTAAACACATTGTATAAACAAAATACTTGGTGGAGAAAGATTTCTACTGTCATTTTTGTAGAATGCTGTGCCTAACTCATTCTTGAGTGATGTGATCATCTGAAATTCACTCTGTCTTTTAGTTCAATATTTCCTCCTTCCAAATCCAATATCCTTTAAGTCCCTGTTTCTGACCTTTCTCCTTCCTGTCTCCACCCTCAGAAGACAAATGTCACTGGCTGAAATAGCAATTCTTGTGACATATTCTTATCTCAGTGTGTGCAGCCTAAGCATAATAAACCTAATGTCTCTTTAAGGTGCTAAAACTCTTCCGAAAGCATGTGTCTAGTATGTTTTGGACTTCTTGTGGCTGTGCAGCTCAACCTTGCACAAAAAGTGATGAGTTCATCCAAATGTTAAGCATCTTGTTCCATGCTAGTACTCCTGTTGGATTGACAGCCACCTGGAAATCTGGAAAAATGACACAATTCTACTGCTTGGAGAAAGAAAACATGTCCTGGTACAAGCAGACATAGGGCAGTATCTCCTGGTGTGAGGGAGAATAGAGAGTGGGCTGGGGCTTCCTACCCCAGCTTTGCTTCCTACCTCACTTTTTGGTAAACATGATCCCATGCCAATAGGAAAATGTATACTTAAAATGAGAAAAGAATGATGAGGAAGAGAACAAAATATCTTGATTTTATGTGTATTAATGTTCTGCTTGTTTAAAACAAGAGAATGTATGATTCATACTTATACATGGTTGTCATATGTTCTTTTACTATTCAGAAACCTGAAAAAATATTTCCACGAAAAGATGTCTTGCTTACTGAACAGGACATAAAGCAGGACCATATCTGTCAAAAGTCTCAATTAAAAAATTACAAGTGACATGATTGTCTCCAGAATAACAATTTCTTCTTTGACTGTGCCAAGAGTTTACTTTTTCTTCAGGTAGCCAAGACATATCAACCCTGAAGCACATGCAAGTGTTGTTACTCAGTTTTAATGGTCTGGTCAAATGCTAACTGAAATATATGGTGTTGTTACACATCCTAAAGCAAAGTATGGGGGAATTGCTAGGTCCTACTTTTTATAGCACAAATTAATGTCCAGATTAAATTATCTACATAGTGTTCTCTCTCTAAAATCTATGGAGTCATTTTATGTAATGTTTCTTTGGATTATGTAGAAGACTGATAACATGAGTCATGTACCCTTTAGGTTCACTATTTGTTTGATCACCTCTTGTTTTATGTAGTTAATATTCAGAAAAAAAAAAAGAAAATATAAATAATAATAGGCAGGAGAAAAGGAGAAAAAGAGGAAAAGAGAGGAAGAGGTCCTCCTCTCTAATAGTGTGCTCTAAAGATAAGAATGATCTTCTTGCAAGATCAATTTAAGTAGTGGCAGAGCCAGAGTCACTGTTATTACTTCTTTATTCTTGCTTTTCTGTCAGTTGATTCCCTTTTACTAGGTGACAGAAAAATCAGATGGCACCTGCTTTAGGTACTTTCACTGTTGTTATCTCTGTAGTTGGAGACTTTTGTATTTACACATGCTTAAGGGCGTACCCTTCAAAGCTGTTTAATCTGCTTCTGAATTTCTTCCTGACCATATCTGCAGAGTTTAAAATTACAGGATGGGTTTAGAGTAGATGTAATAATTTATATGTTATTTTAGGCACCTCTTATCTTTTAAATGACTATTGACAAATCCCAAGCTAATTAAGAGCCATGCCAGCTTTTTGTAACTCTACACAAGACAAGCGGGGAGGAACAAGTGATATTTTCTAGCTCTTGGTCGAGAAATACCAGGACATTCAGCACACTGTTCGCTGCCAGGGTAACAGCCTCAACTACCACTTTTTGCTTAAGTCTTTAATGTACTAGGTGAATACTAACATTATTTGCTACAAGAATGGATGATCCTCTCAGAAAGTGGCAAGACTCTGTCATGGCACTTTTTCAGGCAGCAGGTGGAGGGGCAAGATGCCAGGCATCATCTTGCAGCATATACTTCTACTTTCTGTCCCTGCAGATACAATAATTTTCTGTTCAACTGATCAGACGTCCAGCAGCACAAACCCTGCAGCTGTGGCTGCATAACTACTTCCCTGGTATTTCTTGGCTCCTGAAAGCAAAAAGAATCGTTGGAGAGCTCTTTAATATTCTTTAATATTTAAGAGCACATAGCTGACTTACATATGAAGTGTACTTAGAAAAGTGGAAAGTATCTAGTCAGTGCTGCACTGACTTTTGCATCTGACAGCAACCATTTAGCTCTGAGGAAATGCAGTAGCTAGCAGAGGAATATGCTAGGGCTGGGATTCAGCTTCAAGTGACAGTCAGCTAATTGTGTCTAGATGTTGGTGAATGAGAAATCCAAATTCAGAGTCAGTGGACACGTAGAAAAATTATTAGTGGAGCCTCAAGTGCTATGCAGCTGATCAGTATATGTGTTTATTTGTGCTTGGACTGAATTTTCTGCAGACTTCTTTGCAGATTTAAACCAGGGACATAAGTTGGTTGTCTAATGCAGGCAAAGTGATGTTCTAGATGCCTTGGGATATCAGAGATGTCTTTGTGAGACTGAGAGATGAGAGACCAGATGCGTGAGCATTTCTGGGCTCCATCAAACTTGACGTTTGACATGGAAAGTGAACGTCACAGTTAGTGTTACCGACTGACATTTCTATCAATGCATCTTTACAACATAGCAGGTTGAGGGAGAACACTGTCTGAGATGTGGGCAGCAACATCAGCAGAAAGGCCAGGAGTAGCAGCTGCAGAGAGCTCTGCAAGCCATGAACAGCTGCAGAACCCAGCCTGTGGCTGCTTGGTGCACTTCCTTCTGGGAAGGGAACGCTATCATGGGACCTCCTTAGGTGCAGGGCCTTGTTTTTTTTCAGAGGCTGTGGCATTAATAACTTTCTAATGCATAAACCAGATCTTAATGCTAAACAATTATGCACTGCAAATGCATGCAATAATAATCATTATTTATTTGATAGCAAAATCATGGTAGCTGGAAAGGAACATTTTGTTTCTAAACAGACAAAGCATCTGTAGCATCTGCATGTACGCAGTGTGTATTGTGCGTGGTTGTAGCTGTGATGATCTCAGGATATTGGCAAGACAGAGTTTGGAGGTAATAGTAATTAGACTCTTTCATTAGACTAGCCTTGCCTTGCTTGAATAGATAAATAACTTTTCCAAGGTTAGAGGTTGCTACAGAAGCATAAGAATTTCCATCTGTAAAGCTCTAAACTTTTAGGATCACAAGAAGAACAGGTGCTCAGACATGACCTGCCTACGTAAGGTCTCTGTTCTAAGGAATACCTAGAGCCAGTCCTGTTATTCACAAGTCAGCTGAACCTAGTTTAGACCTCAGCCTTTTCTCCTTTTAGTGAAGCAGATTCAGAAGGCTGGTTGGCTGGAAACAAAGTCTTCCATGCTCAGTGTGATATGTGCTGCAGTACACATGGGAAGTAATCTTTTTTCTTTTTCTGTTAGTGCTTGTACTGAATGACTGCAAGGATTGTCTCTTGTTCTTTCAAAAGCAAGTCATTCATTAGGATTCTTTACCTTTCCTAAAAGCCATGTTTTCAACTTCGGCATGGCCACTGGCCAGAAAAGCAATTTCCTTTTTTTTTTTTTTTCCCCTTTCAAAAAAAGAAGTTGGAAACCATCAGCCTGTATCAAGAAGAAGGATTTCAGTTTTAAAGGTGAAATAACATTCACTCCTCTTACATGACAAATGGACAAATGGAAGAAATAGGATACACTAATGTAAGAGAGGACATAGCAATTAAAAATACCAGGAGAGGGTGGTACACAAGTCTATCCTCATGTTATCTTAAAGTAAATTAGCAGGAGAGGTTAAAGAAGCCAGACTTCTTTTACTTCATAAATTACTCAGCTTTCAGTACAGGTTTTACAAGAGCACATATTACTTACCTGAACAACTGATAGTGTGGTATTTATCACATGCTGCCTCCATTTGTAAGGTCATAAATTCCCTTGCTGTGGTTGCCAGTAACTTGTTTTAGTGCTAAATGTAGCAGTAAAATGCTGGAAGAAAATCTATAGATTCAGTTTATAATACCTGACTGTATTTTATCCTATCTTGAAGGAAGTGAGAGATAAGACTGAGGTGGCCCAAAATGAGCAGATATAGGAATAATTGCTACTTAGTGTCTTAACTGTCATTTATACATTGATTCCTGGCATTTTAATGGATGAGGAAAGAAAACTTTTGCTTCCTACATTAAACCAAGGTACTTCAGCTTGGTATCTCCCCTGAAACTGTTGTCTGTTGAAACTTAAACACATAAATCAATACAAACATATAATTTAAAGATACAGAATGTACATATATTAAGATACATTGTATTTATAGCACATATTTTATATTGATGTATCTTAATAAAAAAAATGTTACTGTACTTTTTTTTTTGCATGTGTCCTGTGAAGGCAAAATGCTGTTTTGACATTAATTGCATTCCAAATAAGAATCAGGCTTTTAAATTACAAATCCTCTAGGGTGGAAACTTAACTTTTGCTTTCTTATATGTGAAACTAGCCACACTGTCTGATTCAGTGATTATACCCCCCAAAATAACAAGCCTTTGAAAAAAACGCAGTACACTTCTACATGAGCTATTGAAGAGATGCACCTCTGTAAGAGACTGTTACCTATGTGAAAAACAAAAATCCATCCAACCCAGATGCCTAACAATGCAAGAGAAGAGTTTGTTGCCTTGGCTCACAGAGCCAATATCTGCCTTTGAGTGTTTGTTAGACTCCTCATTGTTACCCTGAGCAGATGAGACCTTTGCCTGTCATCTCTTGTATGTCACTTCTACATTCACCCACCAGAAGTAGAAGGGAAGGTGCTTTTGTGTTTCTTTCAAAGATTCTAGGTGATTCCACAATTTCCTCTTCCTCATTTGTCTAGTCTGTCTGATAGGATAAATGGATTTAAAACAGCCAGAAAAAAAAAGAAAAAGAATTTGAATGGAAATAAGCCAAATGCATCTTAGTGGTTAAACAACTTTATCACAAAGGAGTGATGGTTTATTTGCATTAAGCCATGGACACATTACAAATTAAGGTTAACTTGATAATCAGTGGTAGAGAAACCCAGAATTGCTGTCACCTTTTTCTCAAGCAAGCAGATTCTTCAGCAAGTGAAACAGGTGATTTTCTCATACTTTCCCAGTTTTAAATGAACAGCCTGCTCACTTTGCTCTTTCTGAAGAGTGGAGACTACTCTGTTGTGCATGCATACTGTAATGCAGTTTGCTCTAGATTAATCTTTAGACTTCTTTGTGACTTACTTGCTTTGCTGTTCTTGACCTGAGATGAAAACATCCAGAAAGTTCATCTGAAGTAAGTACGGTTAAGTGACGAATACCTCAGGAGATGCATATTGTACAGAATAACTAATTTTTAGATGTGTACAGGCCCAAAGGGAAATACCAGGTGGCAACGGAGGATGTAGCCCTATCATGTGCCATTTTTTTCCTGCTCCTTGATGCAGGCTCTCTTCACCTCTTCTGTCTCATATGCTATATGCAGGTATTTGGGAAGAAGATGCCACAACATATCTGTTCATCTACAGACCTCTTAGTGTTGGTTTATCACTGTCACATGGTGTGTCTTTGTTGGAAGTAGTAGGGAGGCCTGCTCCGGTAATGTGCATCACAGCTGTATCTGCAGGCGATGTTCAATATACTTCAAGGAGAAGTTGTCCTATAAGGTAATGTTATAAAACACACATAAATTATATCCATATATGTCAAATATGGCAAATTAAATATTGTACAAAGAGGGATCTAAATATTTTACTTCTATTAAAAAAAGAAAGAAAAAGAAATTGAGAGACAATTACTTGACACCAGGAGATTATGAAGATCATGAAATTCACCCAAAGCATGACTTTTTAAAGCTCTTCAACTTAAATGACAGTTTTGTAGCATTTATAGATTTACCAAAATATTACTTTTTCCTGTACTTGACAATGAGAGGTTTTCTTAAGAACTATTCCCCAGATTGTTCAGGAAAAATTATGCTTCTTTTAAAATACATGGGCAGAAATTCTCTTTATCTGAAGTATTACGAACAGCTTAATTTCCTCATGAAAAAAAGAGAAAGAAAAAACATTGAGTTGTTTCAATTTTCACCAAAACTCAACAATTTATGCCTGAATTTGAATTACTGCCAGTATTAAACACCTTCAGGCTAACTCCCATTAAAAAAATCAGGCCTAATTATTTCTTGTTTGACATCTGTTCACTGCAAATGTCTAAAAGGAGCCATTGCTTATCTTCTGTGTCCTATAGTGAAGAAGGGGAAGTTTGTAATGGTTATTTCCAGTAGACCTTTGTCTGTTTTCCCCTTGTTGTGGATTTTCTTTTGTTTGTTTGTTTGATAACTTACAGAATATCAGTTACTATGGCTTTATGATGACTTGCTTTTTACACTGCTTTACATTTGCAGAACTATGCTGTCTTGAAAACAGTTAAGACCATGCTGCTTATTGCTGATCTAGCATATATTTTAGACTGTGAGGAGTTCTTGTCCAACAAAATTATATTGTATTTACAGATGTCTGTAAAAGTTGCTTTTCTAAGACATTGTGAGATGTCTGGAGATAGCTTTGTCATTAACGCCTTAATAATTTTATCAGATGCGCAATCAGATTGTAGCATTATTGGAAATCAAGCTGTACTATTTTGTGATTTGCAATTCCCTCATAGGTATGACATGAGCTTGAAAACTCCTGGAGCACGGTTAATAATGCTGCTGGCAGGTTCTGCTCTTTTCTGCATTTTGCAGATGTTATATCCAGTGGTGCTGAATTTTATGCGTCTCCTGAGGCTCTCATGAAAAATCTGTGATGTTGTGTATGTCTTGTATATTATGTGCTACAGGACTGAGAAGAAGACTTTCTCAGCACTACAACTTCTGCCCTTTGTGACCAGAGGCATATCATTTAGGAGCTTTTCAAACCTTCATATGTCCTGTTGTATGGAGAAACAGATTATTCTGCTGGTAGCCATGTACAGTTGCTAAAATTTATTAAGATTTAATTGAAGGTTTTTGTGCATTATTATGCATATTTACCAAATGAACCAACCACAAATCCTAACCAGAACCGATCAGTTTACATGCTAAGTAGTCTGTTGCCATAACCGTCTTGTCTCATTCTCATGAATATAGAGCAGAACTAAACCTGTATCTCAGTGAAGGTGGGGCAGGAAGATTAAATTATTTCCTCAGGGTTACAGAGAAGTGTGTCAAAATCAAGATTCAAAAGCAGAATTTCTTTGAATGAAATGAATGAAAATTTAGCCATCTACATAACCTACATCTTATCTATTTAGGGTTCAATTCAGAGACCTAAACTCAGGCATTTAGTGACATTTGAAATGACTTAGGGTATCTAGGGCATGCTCATGTGCCTGAAAAATATGACACAGGACCTGGGGGATACTGAAGGTCTTCTGATGCAGTAAGTGAAAGGTAGCATCATATTTTAAGATATCTCAAGATACATTTTATACCTATGCTTAGGCAACTGAATCAAGTGTTTACACTTCCTTTCTGTTCTGTGCTTTTAACATTTGGATAGTAGATTACCCAGTTTATTTGCTGGCAGAAGACAGAGAAAGATGTTAAACCAAATCTGGTGACATGAGCAATTGCCAAGGTCACAGTAGTCCTGCAATTTTGTGTTTATCTGGAGTCCCAAGAAGAAAATCCAAGGACCTATTACCATGGCTTCATAAACTGCATCTGTGCACATCTGCCTGGATAAGCCCATGTACCCTGATTGTGTATACTGCACTACTCTCCCTCATGAAATACATGTTTCTGTTTCTTTTCGTGGTCACACAGGGGTAAGGAAAGGAGGATTTGATGTGCACTTGGCTACTGTGCCAGTATGAAACTGGGATTTGGTTTCTGTAAGCAGCTCCAGCCAGCATCAGAAAATTTTGTCTGGATGTTGTGACATAGATATGGCTACAACTAGTTGAAGAAATCAGCCTTTACACAGCTTGTGGCAATCTTTGAACCAACTCAACACAATTTACACTTGCTGTATTTTCTACAATGTCATCAAAACCAGAAGGCACTAGGGACTTTAAAAGAGAGAAAAAAAAGAAGGGTAAAATTGTTGAAATGTATAGGAAATGGATATTATAACTTGTTTTTAATAGCTCTTGATGGGTTCCTCCCCCCTTTTTTCTAGTTGCTTTTTGAATAATGTGGGAAAAGGATCTGCAACAAAAATACATTTATTTGAAAAATAACTTCCTTTTTGTTTGTGCTGACCCTAAGTTTTGTAGTCTTCACGTCACTGGGAAGTGCTCTTCAGGGTACTTATAGCACTATTAATGAAAAATATTTCAGGATAATCATTAACAAACGGTTAGCTTAAACTCGTTTTACATAGGGAACTGAAAAGCCTCTGTACATAAATAGCATCTACTGAGCCTGAGCTTTTGCTAGGCACAGAGAGGTGAAAGGCTCTTTATTCTCTCCTCACTACCAATCTCCTGTGCTGCACAGTCCTTCAGGATGCAGGATTTAAATGTTCAGCAAAATGATTTCCACTAATACGACACAACTTTTCATGGTGAAAGCCCAGCTGGAGAGTTGTACCTTTTATAGGAGTCTAACACTGTGTTATTACTAGCATCCTGAAAGTAATTTGTGACAATAAGGAAAGAAATAGGGGCTATCAATCAGACTGTCAGTTCTTGTTTCAACCAGAACACATTCAAACAACATATTGTAAACCAGATCTTTCAGTGTGCTAGTTTAAAAAACCTTTTCTTGCTGATTTGCAGCCTCAGGAGGAAGAACACTTGCTAGATGCTGGTAGTGTTCCTTATTTAATTCAGTGTAAATGCATAAAATAAATTACCCAGATAATTGGCTGTGTCCTCAGTCCATGTGCACAGAGACTGTATTTTTTCCATAGATACAAAACAGGTTTGCAGCTTAAAAGTGCAGGGATAAAGGAATATTACTAGTAATAGGCTTATGCCAAATTTTATGAGCAGCTACAATAAAAAAAGAGTTCAGCCACTTTAAATAACGTGATCTGTCAGATCCTACTCACTGTTTTGTAGATCCTGATGGAAGACTCAAGATCTACATAGAGACAATGCATTTGATTCTTTCCTTCAAAATTGAATACATGTAGTTTTATTACAATATCAAAAGAGTAAAGCTAAGAAAATCTAGTGCTGAGATAAAATAGAGGTTAAATATTTCTCAAATTTTATTTTGCATCCTGTGAGTTAGCCTTCTCAGCTGAATCTTGGATCACCTTGATTTGGAATTTCAACCTATTCAGGCTGAAATTGCAAGCTATAAGCTATATTGTCAATGTAGCTCAACCTTTTACAGTCCAGCACACAGTGCAGTAGAAGAGTGACTACAATAACAATGTTCTTAAAATATTAAAGTATTATAAATGGTATTAAGGCATTAAATGAAATTAAATCTGATCTAAAAATTAAACTATCAGAGAGACAACTAAGCAAAAGTTGTAGTATCAGTAGCTTAGACGAATGTGTTGGTCTAAGTATAGGAGTGGAGAAGAGCTTTGTTTGACAGAGTAATACTTTTTAATAAAAAAAGTACAGATAACTGTAAAAAACAAGCAAGTTTCTAAGTATGTTTAACCAATGATGGCAGTTGGACCCAGTAGTAGAGTAAATGGCAAACAGTTACAATGTCTTATGAAGCATGCTCTTCTTTGTATGACTGAAGCAAGGCCTAGTATCTTTAATTAAACTAAGAGATCCAGATGAAAACTTGCCTTTTTCAAACTATATCCATTGACACAATAAAATAAATTGCCTCTTTCCATAGATGTTGCTGTGCTTGTAGAAAATACTATATCAAAATGCATTATACTTTTTTTATACTATTAAAAAAAATATATTTATATAAATATATATATATATATATATATATATTTTGCTAAAACCTGTGAAATTATGTTTGTTCTTTTTGCCTTTTTTTCCCCAATCTGTCTATTTTATCATAATTATAAAATGCAGTGAGTGCAGCCAAACAAAGCTATTTCTAGGCAGGGATGGGTTGGTAGACCCTGAAGGGGACTTGTGCTCTGGGGGAGGGAATGCCAGAGCCCCCCAGAGCAGCGCAGCTGACCCTACCACAGTGAGACCCGCAGGGCAGAAAAGCACGCCGTATTTTCTAGCCTTTTTCAAACAGACCCTGTAGGACTCCCAACTCTTTCCACACTGCGAATTTGCACAATTTCAAAAGAATGCTCCAGCCTTTCGACGCTTCACCCCTAGGGAGGATGCACGTCCAAGAGGGTAATTTTGTGCCACTAGTGGTCAGACTTTCATAGGAATGTAGCACCTGGCATTTTGCACTCTTGAAATAATCTGCTTTCCTACTCTAATGCCAAAATGTTGGATCTCTAGAAAATCTGAATCAGAAACCAGGCCATGATTTCTTCAGAAAATTTGGACTGAGGCATCCAAAAAACAAAAACAAAACCAAAACAAACAAAAACCCAACCCAAAACAAAAGACACAAACAAAAACCCCAAAACAAACAAACAAAACCAACCAACCAAAACACTACTTTAAATTCTATGAAGAACATTAGAAATGTGTATGACATTTTCAAAGCTCTTTGTAAGGCATGACAAGGGAAAGAAGTTTTCAGCATTTCCACCTTCAGTCTTCAGTTTATCACGAGCATTTTTTTCCTTGCCATATTGAGAACCAACCTTTCTGCTGTATTGTGTCTCAGGATTAGTCACATCACATTACATTCCTGCTTTCTACATTTATTTTACCAATTTGGCAGATCTTTGACAGATCTTATCGTGTTTGGCAGGATTTGTTTTGATGATGATTGGCTCTGCAAGTCTTTGCTTGCAAAGTATGACAGTCCACATGTATATTCTTAGCTCTCACTCCATTTATTAGTTTAGTTGTACATGATTTTATATAATTCTGATGATTTTTTGTGTATTTTGATTATGGTGCAGATATCTAAAAGCACATTTGAGGGGGGAGTCTGAAAAACAATGCTCTGAAATGACATTGAATTTTTAAGGGATAGCACATATAAGCTTTTAAAAACTTATTATTTTCCAAGCAAGATGTTATTTGTGAAAGTAGAAACTGTACTGTAGTAGAGACAAAGCTTAAATTATGGTCATTTGAAAATTTTACAGTTGTTTTCATTTGGCCACTTTCATGATTTTCTATTAGTAATTTATGAATAGTCATGTGAAAAATTTGTGTAAGAAAGAATATCTGGAAAATGTTTATTTTTGTATGTGTATACCTAGGCAACATAAATATTTTTATTTAATCAAAGTAATTCACTGTTTGTTGATTTTGTTTTAGAAATCTGACATCTTCTCAGGGAACAGATACCATATTATATGCTATAGGCAGCTTAAAGGAACAAAGCATGTTTTTGTGAATGCATAATCCAAAATTTATAAATTAATAATGTATAAAACATTGCTTATATGTTATTGACTGCATCACTGTCCCATTGCCTTTAATGGAATTTCTTACAGATTTAAGCATTTGCCATCACGAACTATCAATTCCTAGCAGTCCTTGATATTGGGAAGAGGACGTAAAAAGAACAGTTTTCTTCTTCACTACAAATTGAACTAGAACTGTTGTACTGACAATTGATTTTTCTTGGCTGAATCAACATTTTGTTTATAAGGTGGATAAGCTCTTTTGACCTAGGTTTTCGAGAAAATACAGTCTGAAATGGAAAACACTTAAATACCTGAAGAAAGTGGTGTATTTTCTTTACACATTGTTCTGGTCTTAGCTTATTATAAGGATCATTCTGAAATGAAAATAGGTTCTCCATCAAAAACCTATAGTAATATTTTAAAATAACTTCCTCACTGTCTGAATTAAAAGCATATAATTTTATTCTAATAATCTCATTTTCAAAATTGATTAGGCAAAATCTGAAACAAGTGAATCGTTATTAAGTGAAAGTTGGTCTGTGCTTTTGAGTCAAAGTTTTCACTGATAATTCACAAAATTAAGTACTGGTTTGGAATAGATGTCTATGTCATCAGCTTAGCTAACAACATTAGCAGGTCCTCAAACAGCTTCCAATAATATGTCAAAAGAATAATACATTATCATGTGGGATTTTAGTCATCTGTGGAGGGAGCCTTGAGATCTCATGAAGTCACCAGTGCATTGCTCCAGGAATACCTGAAAGTTACAGAAACAAAAGAGTGAGAAGTGTAGAACTGACTGCAGTTACTTCATGTTAAAATCTCATTAAGGTAGAAAATGGTGAATTAATCACTGAACTATAAACTGATATTTTCTTAACACAATTATTAAGAATCTGGTTCATATTTTGTAAGTAGCCAAAGAATGACCCAGGTGAGTGATGAAAATACCTGGCTCTTTTGAAAGCTAATTTCCCAAAGCTGAAAGGAACTGCTTGAAATATTGAAGAAAAAAAACCCAGTATTAATGGGTTGTTTGTTAGATCCTGTGACTTCAAAGCCCAATTTTAGAACCACAAAAGATAACGTATTTTATTGAAAGCTAGGTTAGAAATGTACAGTGGAAAGAAAATGTTAAAAAATGGGTGAGACCAATATATAAAATCAAAGCAAAGCATTACAGACTGGATAAGGTAAGCTAAAGATATATGATAATGTAGAAACATACATCCCTCCTTTGTATAATGAAATGATAGGAATTATTTACATTGTTAGAAATAACCTTAGCTATGATATAGGCCAAATATGAGACAAAAATTATCATAGCCATTCAGAAAAGGCAAGGGTATTTAATAAAAGGTTGTCCTCAGTTGCATAAAAAAGTCAGATGTATTCAGTAAAAAATAATATTCTGTATTTGTAGTAGGAAAAATTTTTCGTATCTTGCAATGCTAATTAAGTACATTCTTTTTTATGAGTAGCTGGAGCAGACATTAAATGGCAAAATTAAGACTGAAGCATTTTTAGGTTCAGTAGGTTGTATAAGCTGTAGCCAAGAGTACTAAAGGAGTTGGCAGATGAGCTCTTTGAGACATCCATGTTGATTTTAAAGAAGGCTCAGAAAATGGGGGACTTTCCATGGTGCTGAAAAAAGCTAATGTTATTCTAATATTTTAAAAGAGAAAATTTATCACCCACGTAACTAAATCTTGATACTGATTCTGAACAAGAGGCTCATGGGTGAAGCAGCCACTACAGAATTAAGGGATATTTGCATAATTAATTCCAGTCAACATACTTGAGGAACATAGATCATTTTTCAATGTGCGTGTAGGCCTGCTTTTTCAGGCTGATTATTCTGACAAAAATTTATGTTTGTACTGTATTTGTCTTTGTTTCAGATGAGATCTGAAAAACTGCAATATAGGAAAATCAGGAGAGACAATACTAACCACACTGAAATCTAGTCAACAGATTACAAAATGTATCTGTGAGTGGGAGTGTAAATATTCCTAAAACAATGTCACAGGGATCCAAGTTCATTGTCACTTGATGTCGGCAAATTAAGATTAAGATTTAAGATTTGTGATCTTAAACCAAATATAGTTTCCTTTTGGCAATTGTTGTAGATGACAAAAAAAAAAGCTGTTGGAAAGGCAAATCATTTCAGTGACAGATTGCTAATAAAGTACAACCTGGGATGCTTGTAAACAAAGGTTAACTTAAATAATGTCATCTAAACTGACTGACAGTATGTGCTTATGAACAAAGAATGCATGGGTGAAAAAGGCAGTCAAAGCCAGGTGGAAAATAATACTTCAGTGTAGTGGTAGCTTTCTAGGTGGTAGGGATGTGAGCAGAAAATCATGTGTGTGTCTGTGATATGTCTATGCCCATGCACATAAAACACAATGGAAGTTTAAGAGAATAATATTATGCAAAACAGGAACAACACAAGTTAAGTATTATTCAAAGGATACTAACAAGATAAGAGTATTTAATGCTATCTATTAGAAAAGAGAAAAGTGTTCATTGCCTTGTAGAGGACCCTGTAACATTTTCTTTTGCATCACTCTTTGTATCCTGCTATCCCAAGTCATCACATGCTTGTCACTGTGAGCTTAAGGAGAGCTGGCAAGGTGCCCACTATAAACCATTCTGTGAATGCAGGTGAACTCTGTAACATTTTTTACTGAACTTGTTTTTCAATAAAAAAATCTACCTTATTCAGCTTTTTTAGGAAAAGGAGAGATGAAGCAAAGTTAAGCAGTTAAATGTAACCACTCTGCTAGAAATGAAACCACAGGATATGAAGTGTGTTGAGACCTGTTCTTCTCCAATGCATTACTTTTGTGTTTAGCCTGTGTTCCCACAAATCAGTTTCTGTAAGACTGTGGAGACGCAGGGGAATCCTCTCTGGGAGCTACCATGAATGTGCAGTGCATTTCCTGTTCTGTTATATGCTCATTTTCTGGCTTGTTGTGGTACTGGGTTAATGCAAGCACTTGTGCCAAATGAGTTTGCCCAAAGACCCATTACTGATCTCCCAAACAGGTGGGGAGGAAGATGCACCCCATAGTCTGAGGGGAAGGAAGAAAGATTTCAAGGCCTTGGGATGGTTGGTGAAAGAGGCTGGGGTGCAAGTTATTTTCTCTTCCCTTCTTTCATTTTCAGGTGACAACATGGGATGTAATAGAAGAATTCAGTCCATGAATGATTTGCTACAAGACTGGTGCTACAGGCAGGGCTTTGGATTTTTTGATAATGGCTGGTTTTATAAGACACCAGTCCAGACAGTGTTATGTCAGAAAGGTTTGTCTCACAAGGGCAAAAGGATGCTGGGACAGGAATTAGCAGGGCTCATTTGGAGAGCTTTAAACTAGATTTGAAGGGGGATGGGGTTGTAGCTGGGCTTGCACCAGTGGGGCAGCACTCTAGACTTGATGAGGACTGGGAGGCCTCCTATACCGCTAGCGTGAAATCAGTGTGCTCAGCTCGCTCTCTGAAATGCCTGTACACCAATGCGTGCAACATGGGGAATAAGCAGGAGGAGTTAGAAACCTGTGTTGTGGCAGGAGATTATGACCTGGTGGCAATTACAGAGACATGGTAGGAGAGTTCACAGGACTGGAATGTGGTCATGGATGGCTATGTCCTTCTCGGGAAAGACAGACCAGAAAGGTGAGGCAATGGAATTGCTCCTTACATGAGAGAGCAACTACAATGTATTGAGTACTGTCCAGGCACAGATGAGGAGTGAGTTGAGAGTCTGTGGGTGAGAATTAAAGAGCAGGCTGGCAGGGGTGATACTGTTGTGGGTGTCTATTACAGGCCACCAGATCAGGATGAGGAAGTTGACAAGTCCTTCTACAGGCAGCTGAGACCAGTCTAGCAGTCACAGTCCCTGGTTGTCGTGGGGAATTTTAAGTACCCTGATGTTTGCTGGAAGGACTATTCAGCCAGCCAGCCACAGTCTAGGAGGTTCCTCCAGTGCATTGATGATAATAACTTCCTGATGCAAATGGTGGATGAGCCAACTGAAAAAGGAGCGCTGCTGTGATCTCATCCTCACTAACAAGGAGGGTCTGGTTGGAGCAGTAAAGGTTGAGGGCTGCCTTGGTTGCAGTGACCATGAGATGGTGGAGTTCAGGATCTCATGTGGCAGGAACAGAATACCAAGCAGAATCGCAACCCTGGACTTCAGCAAGGCAAACATTGGCCTTTTCAAGCAATTGCTAGGGGATATCCTGTGGGCAACAGTACTTGAAGGTAAAGGGGCCCAAGATAGTTGGTTAGCATTCAGAGATTGCTTCTTCCAAGCTCAAGATCACAGAATGACCGACACATAGGAAGTCAAGGAAGGGAGCCAGGAGACCTGCGTGCTTAAACAGGGAACTGCTGGGTAAGCTCAAGTGGAAAAGGAGCATTTACAGATCATGGAAGGAGGGACTGGCCACTTGGGAAGAATATAAGGCTGTTGTCAGAGGGTGTAGGGAGGCAACTAGGAAAGCTAAGGCCTCCTTAGAATTAAACCTGGTGAGAGGGTTCAAGGACAACAGATAGAGTTTCTTCAAATACATGGCAGATAAAACTAACACTAAAGGCAATGTAGGCCCACTGATTAATGGGGTGGGTGCCCTGGTGACAGAAGATATAGAGAAGGCACAGTTACTGAATGCCTTCTTTGTTTCTGTCTACTCTGCCGGAGGCTGTTCTGAGGAGCCCCATACCCCTGAGCCCCCAGAGGAAGTCAGGACAACGGAGGAGTTTGTCTCGGTTGATGAGGACTGGGTTAGGGACCAATTAAGCAATCTGGACATCTATAAATCCACGGATCCAGATGGGATGCACCCGCGGGTGCTGAGGGAGCTGGCTGAAGTCATTGCTAGACCACTCTCCATCATCTTTGCTAAGTCATGGGAAACAGGAGAGGTGCCTGAGGACTGGAGGAAAGCAAATGTCACTCCAGTCTTCAAAAAGGGCAAGAAGGAGGACCCAGGTAACTATAGACTGATCAGCTTCACCTCTATCCTTGGAAAAGTGATGGAACAACTTATCCTTGGCATCATCTCAATGCATATCAAGGATAAAAGGGTCATTAGGGGCAGTCAACATGGCTTCACCAAGGGGAAGTCATGCTTAACCAAATTCATAGCCTTTTATGAGGACACAATGAGGTGTATAGATGCTAGTAAAGCAGTGGATGTGGTCTATCTTGATTTCAGTAACACATTTGACACAGTCTCCCACAGCATCCTCACAGCTAAACTGAGGAAGTGTGGTCTGGACAATCGGGTAGTGAGGTGGACTGTGAATTGGCTGAAGGAAAGAAGCCAGAGAGTTGTGTTCAATGTGGCAGAGTCTAGTTGGAGGCCTGTATCTAGTGCAGTGCCTCAAGGGTTGGTACTGGGACCAGTTTTATTTAATATATTCATCAAAGTCTTGGATGAGGGACTAGAGTGTACTATCAGCAAGTTTGCTGATGACACCAAGCTGGGAGGAGTGGCTGACACACCAGAAGGCTGTGCTGCCATCCAGCGAGACCTGGACAGGCTGGAGAGTTAGGTGGGGAAAAATTTAATGAAATATAAGAAGGGCAAGTCTTACATCTGGGCAGGAGCAACCCCAGGTTTCAGTATAAGTTGGGGAATGACCTATTAGAGAGCAGTGTAGGGGAAAGGGACCTGAGGGTCCAGGTGGACAGCAGGATGACCATGAGCCAGCACTGTGCCCTTGTGACCAGGAAGGCCAATGGCATCCTGGGATGTATTAGAAGGGGAGTGGTTAGTAGATCGAGAGAGGTTCTCCTGTCTCTCTACTCTGTCCTGGTGAGCCCACACCTGCAATATTGTGTCCAGTTCTGGGCCCCTCAGTTCAAGAAGGACAGGGAACTGCTGGAGAGACTACAGCACAGAGCCACAAAGATGATTAAGGGAGTGGAGCATCTCTCTCATGAGGAAAGGCAGAGGGAACTGGGTCTTTTTAGTCTGGAGAAGGGGAGGCTGAAGGGTGACCTCATTAATGTTTACAGATTTGTAAAGGGTGAGTGTCACAAGGATGGAGTCAGGCTCTTCTAGGTGACAACCAATGATAGGACAAGGGGCAATAGGTACAAACTATAACACAAGAGGTTCCACTTAAATATGAGAAGAAACTTCTGTACTTTGAGGGTGACAGAACACTGGAACAGGCTGCCCAGGGGGCTTGTGGAGTTTCCTTGTCTGGAGACATTCAAAACCCACCTGGACACATTCCTGTGTAACCTCATCTAGGTGTTCCTGCTCCAGCAGGGGGATTGGACTAGATGATCTTTCAAGGTCCCTTCCAATCCCTAACATTCTGTGGTTCTGTGAAGAAAGAAAAGGAAAAAGCACAAAACTCCCTACCCACCCAATCAAACCAAAACCAAAAACCAGAAAGATTTTATCAAAGAGTGTACAGTTCTGGATGGGATGGACACCACTGTCCTTGGTGTAAGAGCTATTCATGCTTTAGTGTCATGATAGATATCAGCTGAACATTGGTTCCTCATGTTGTGTTACAGTTGACAAGACAAATGCACAGATATTCCACAGAACAGCATTTAATATGTATTCTGTGTAGTGCAGTAATTCAACTGGAAGAAAATGCAGTCTCTCTTGCATCCTAAATTCAAGTAAGATATTGAAAAATTTGGAACAAATTTGAGAAGAGCTTAATTTTGAGGTTGCACAATAAACATTTAAACCTCTTTTCACAGATGACATGCAAATATATGGTCTACTTTCACAAAATCCAACTTTTTCATTACAAAAATTATGATGCTTTTCTTATATATGCTCTGCACCATGTGGTCTCACTGTAGCTGAGTTATATGTGGTGGCAAGCACCTAATGTTGCTTTTCTTTTGTGCAAGCTGGCTTAGCCAAACATGTGAGGGAAGGTGATTTTTAAATATTGCTTAGCAGGTGATTTTTAAATATTGCTTAGCAGGTGATTTTTAAATATTGCTTAGCAGGCATGTCCTGGAATTCACAGATGAAGAGGATAGACTTCAGCTTAGTTCATGAAGGGGACTACTGACAGAAATACAAATTTATAAATTAATCCGTCCCCATGTATCAGGATGTACAACAAGATTTGGGCATGTCTAAAGCATCTTGGAAGTTTGGGGACCAAGCCTGGTTTTGGATTGCAGCTCCCCCGCCGCATAGCCTGCCCACACACTTGTCTCAGTCTCTAGCCTGCAAAAAGTCAGCTGGCTCTCTGGTCAGAGAATTTCAGGCTTTGTAAGGCAGGAGGCAGGAAAGAGGGAACAAGGTTTGCCACTGGCCTTTGCCCCAGGCAGTCAGAATGGATGCAGCTGACCACATGGGTGTGCAAACTTGACCTTGAACTCTAGTACAGCTATCAAAACCATTTCTTTGCCCTAATTAGAAGTGGGTAAATATTAAATATTTCACATTCATTCTTGACTATACCACATCCCATATTCTTCTTCTTTTCCCCAGACTGAACTGAGGAGTTGAAATTCCTCTTAAGTAACAGCTGCTCTCTGTAGCCCAGCTGGCGCTCTTTTAATAAGGATGTTTGAGGAATACTGGTAAGTCTGTGGGGCTGACAGCCTTGCACTAGTGTGTACTGCATCTGCAAAGATGAAATCCAGTTTCCATACAGAGCCAAGGGTTTTTCTCAATCCACATCTCTCTTTCTCTCAGGGGTAAATTCTTTGCTTTGGAAAGGAGTAAGTGTAGGAAACTCCATTAAGTAAAGCAGGTGGGATTCCAGAAAACTGTATCTACTCCCTGGCATTCTCTTGGGGAGAGACAATTGAACTGTCAATAAGAAAGCAAAAGATGCTTTTTCAAATATGTCAAGAAATGATGATTATTACACAATAGAGAAGCCTATAGGAACCCAGGGGAAGAGCTGCACTCAGTCATGTCAACACAAGGGGCTGGATGGTCGCACAACATATACTCCAAAATTTGGCTGGCCTTTCTTTGCACCTTCAGTTTCAGCCTCCCATCCAATTCCCCCTCTCGCTCTTCTGTTATCCAGCAGAATCTGGAAAGAAATCATTACCCTGTATAGCTGTTCCAACAGCAGCTGCTTGCAAGGCAGCCCTGGGAGTTTGTGGCAATTCCTGTGCTGTGCAGGGTTGCTCAGTGCTCTCATGTGTGTCTCTGGCAGCTCCCCATTCCCGCTGCTCCAGCAAAAAGTTGTGTGCAGTCTCTGCAAAGAAAGGTGTAAAGAAGTGAGAGTGGAAAGAAGGGGACAGCCTTCATTTTTCTTTCTTTGTCTTTCTGTTTGACAGTTTGTCGTTTGATTTTTCTCTCATTTTCTTCATCTCTTCCCACCTTCTTTCCCCTCTTTTCCACTGTGCTTGTATGTTCCTTCACCTCTTCTTTATTCTCCTTCTCACTCTTTTCCCCTTGTCCTCCTACTTTTGTTAAATCATTTAAGTTACTCTTGCTTTTAGAAAAATTTATTGTTTCTCTCAATTTCCTCACCCTTTTCCTTCCTCTCTCTCTTTTTTTTTTTTCTTTTTTTTTCTGCTGATCTTCCTAAACTGCTTCTCTTATTTCTTTGCCTGATTTTCTCTTCTCCGCTGTCTTCTGTGCTGCCCCCTTCCCTCTCTCTCCCAAATCTCCTCTCTGTTATTCCCTGCAGGTGCTGCAGCTGCAGGAATCTGAGACACTCCCAGGGTGGGGGATGAGGGGGAAGCACCACATGTATCACTCCCACCCTGAAAGCAAGGGGAGGAGGATGCTGCATATGCAGGTCTTGGGACAATGGTTTCTGTCAACAGGATGTGGGAGTTTTATTTAAATGTGGGAATGTCCCATGAAAATTGGGACATCTGGCACACTTACATTCCACGTCCCACTTCAGCTTCATCTGCTGCTGTTATGAGTGTCATAAACACGGGTAATTTCACAAGCCATAGGAGTCAGAGTACACAATAGATTTCATTGCAGACGGTATGCCTGCCCTTAAAAGGACAGTGTCTTGTAGAGTTACAGAGATTGCAGCTTGGCATATGTTGGACAGAAAAATATAGGCTAAGGAATAACAGATTCCACCAGTTTCATCAGGCACAAACACAGAAAGTTAAAAATATTACACTCACGCTTTGCATCCCAATTTAAATTCAGAAAGGAGAGAGATCAAACCATGCAAATTAAAAAGAAAACAAACAACATTAGTATAGGACCTACTATTCAGTACTGGACTTCAAAGCACTCCATACACTTAATTGTTAGTGCCTCATTTATGTACCTAAATTAGTGATTTCCCAGTGATTCTTCCAGAATCAGTTCAGATATATCAAGGAGACCATTCAGAGCACCTAGCCTGGCCCTCTGCTCTTGCCAGTATCCTCAAGGGTTCTATCTCTCCTAGTCTGGGACAGCTATGCTTCTCACCACCCCATGATTCAAGTTAGTCTTCCTCTTTTTGCCATTTCAATACTTTATAATTTTGTGTAGTTTCCTGGACATTTTTGCACCAAGACAGATGAACAGATATTTTGCTGTATGTATTTGCAGTTCTAGTCCTATCCTTGACTTTGCAAGCATCATGGCAGTTCCCTCTGTGTGAATACAGTGTATGTTGTAGCAGTGGGTTGGCTTGCAGGTAATAGTCAAATTCTTCATCCCAGTTATTTTGTGATTTGTAACCACAACGTTGAACAGGTAGCCAGCAGAAGGAGTGCAAGTTAGCTCTCTCAGCACCCATGGCTGTTGGTGCTCATGCAAGGAATTGGCTCTAATGTAAATGGTAGAACATGTTCACTTCAAGGGGACTGAGGACATAATAGAGATGAGTTGCCAGATGGATGAGACTAGTTGATGAGAGGAATTCTTTCTCTAAGCATTAAGATGATCATATACACAATGTCAGATGAAAAATAAACTGGCAAGTATTTAATTAATATCATCTGTTTAATCAAGAAATCCTTTTTCACTGTTGATGTAGATCAGATTCTTTTGCAGAAGTTCTTGGAAAAAAGCCTTTGTTTCTTTCAAGACTGTGTACTTTGCAATCTGCCTCTTAAGTTATGAGCTAGGGGTAAGGGGGATGAGGTGACAGAGGCAGCAAAGGAAAATAATTTTCTTTTAGAACTGCATTTCTTTCCACAATGAATTTCCATCTCATGTATGAGATAGAGTTACCTGCTTCCCAGGAAGCCCTCTCCTTTTGTTTAGGCACATAGAAGATGTGCCAAAGATAAGATGACTAAAAAACCTGTGGACATCTTATATGACCCCTAACTGTACAGATTTTATTGAGTATACAGGAGTTTAAATCCATTCAGATGTATTTAACAGCATCAGCAATACTTTTGTGAGATGAGAGCTGGGTTCCTGTCAAATGGCTGGAGTCATGGCAAGAATGCATTATGTTAGGTACCAGGTGTTAAGGTTTGCCTTAGGTTTGACATTACCTGATTCTTTAACCACTTCACTGGTACTATTTACTGAACCCCAAACTTGTCCCATTTTAACAGTATATCTGCCACTTCCTTTAGAAGAACACTATAGGTCCAGTGGTGGGCATGAACACACTAGGGGATGGAAAGGTTAAAATCTCGAGGGAACAGAGCTGTAATAAATCTATTGAAAATAAACATATTTTGAAGGAGAAACCATGTATTTTGGATGCCACAGATGTGATAAAGACAGTCACCAGGGCCATAATGTGGCTTGCCAAAGCCCTGGAAGCACAGGTCTGTCCGAAATATTTTGGCATGATGCTGGGTTTCCTTTAGAAGTATGAAGATCTTCTGCAGATATGGGCCTGCATTTCTTATCAGATTTCCATGGAATTCAGGGTGACCATGACACGTGCAGACAAAATCTGTTATTTATTTCAAAGGAAGAGAAGTGTGACAAATTCTCCATTTGGTTTATCTTGCCCTTGCTAGTCTCTGATGCTTTTCTAATGAATGCTCTGGGAGGAAAATTTTTTTGCACATCATTACAATGCAGTATTTTTCTGTTCCAACAAATTCAGTGGTACTGTAGTTTCTCGTGTTTCAGTGAGACTTATGCAATGAAGTAATACAGAGAAAGAGCTAATCAAACTGCTCATAGAAGACAACGCTCCTTCTGTCCCACATAGAGAACCAGTGCAAACATATAACTCATACTATGAAATATTATTCTAAGTTAGTGCATTTCCAACTATAGCATGTGGACAGCTGGCTTGTTACACTGTGCTAGTTCTCCTTGCTTTCAGCTGCTAAGTTGCACTAGTGATACTTTCCTAATACTTATTTTCCACATAAGCAATTACTTTAGTGGCTACAGGGGGCTTCTGTGGATTATGCATGAGATGGTAAATGTTTACATGACTCTGTGGTCCTCACTGTGTTGCTTATCTTCACCTTAGAGATTTTGAAAACATGTTTCATAGCATGAATAAACTGAAATATTATTCCCTTTTACCTTTCAATAAGACGTTGATTTTAAAAACACTGCCATATAGCACTCTTTCTACTTTTTCTGTTCTCTCCATGCAAACTAAGATTTCAGAAAAGGGGAGTATTGTAGAATCAAAGAACTTGTCTTACTAAGGTCATAATTACACATGGAAACTGAGATTTGTGACAGTATTTTCAAGATTTCTAATCTGAATTTACACCCTTGAAAAATGTAGTACTATTTGGAACAGAGATCAAGAGTCCAAACATCCACTCTTCCTTTTCAGATATAAATGAATTCTGTAGCAAGCGCTCCAGCACACAGTATTGACCTACACATCATCTGTGTATCATATGTGCTAAAACTATGCCTTCCCCCAACAGTAATCAGTTTTACTCTGATTATGCAATACCTTCATTGAAAAATAAAGAAAGAAAGACTTTCCTTTTTACATGTGCTATGTTGTAACTCAAAAAATACTTTGTGGAAGAAATTGCTAAATATTCCTTTTTTCTAATGAAGGAAACATGGTCATTAATTTTCATCCTGAAAACATTAAAATGGAAACAACTTCTGTGAATGCACAATCAGATGTTTCAACCACTTATAATTTATATTTTTTCCGCAGCAGAGGATGAGAAGTGTTCTGTGGTGTCAGTATCATTTTGTGAATTCCCTTGTCCATGTTTAGTTAAAATCTCTTTTAAAAATCAACTGCTTGCATATGACATGTGGCTAGGAAGTAAAGATGAAAGACAACAATCTTAAAGTAAGAAAGCAAGTAAAACTTACATTTGCCTTATTGAATGATATTACATTTTTTTCGTTTCTTCACATTCTGTCCTTTAAAATTCTGAGAGTAACAGGTAAGTTGCTTTTACATTCACAGTATCTATTCTTTGATACGGAAGTGTCCATAGTTGTTTTTGAGAAGTGGATCACATATATTTGGATCTTAAAAATGTTAAAAAATACATGCCATCCTTATTTTTTTATCTGTCATAGTTAACATTTTGTGGTCAGTTGAATACAACATTTCCAATAATAGAAAATTGTAATTTTCTCTTGAATCTGGAAGATGAGAAAGGGAGGTGGATGGAAAGGCCAGTGAAAGGGCCAAGAAATATTGACATGGACATCATGGCCAAAGGATCTCCCCTGTCCTGCTGAAGCTTGAGAGCCCAAGTTTTTCTTGACAGCCTTGAAATATATTGTTAGTCAAACTCCATTGAAACTTGTGCAAATATATTTTTCAGACTGTATTGAGCAAAAGCTCCAAACCAGGTCGTCTTTATTAGTCTCAGATGCTTTATTTTTTAAAATCAAACATTAAAATGAGCTCACTAGGAGAGATGTGAATGTGATATTACTGAGCCTGCCATGAAAACTCCATGCAAAATTTAAAAAGATTGAAGGTGAATCCCTTTCATTTGTAGTAGACCTTTAATGTGCTGACTTCAGATGCTAATACAATGAACTGATGCTGAAAGCCTGTGCTACATATTACTTTATGAATACTTAGTTACCTGACTGCATATTTAAAATTTATGTTGAAGTACATAGAGAAAAAATAATGCTTCATGTGTATTATTCTACCAAGCAGGATAAATGTGTAAGTATTTCTTTGTATCTGCTTTTTGAAAAACATACTTATGAACACAGTGGTACTAGATTCCTGATATTAGATATATCAGTTGAGTAATGACAATTTCTTGTAGGCAGTCTCTTCTGATACAATAATTTCTACAAGGAATGGCTCTCAATTTAGGGCAAGAAGGTAATTTTAATACAGTAGAATTATTTCTATTGAATCAATAATATCACTAAAAGCTAATTTAGGATTTTAGCCAAATGCAACCAAAGAAATAGGATGCTTTTGTCTCCCTGCTTCTCTTATAGTTACGAAAATACAAATTTAGACTGTTGAGTGAGGTTACAGGTTTCTAATGCAAAGTTCAACAGAATGTTCTGTGTTTTGCTTTGCTTTCAGGAATCAGTTGGAGGGGAGTGATCTAATCAATAGGCTACAGAATGAGACTGCTCTTACTGATATTTTCATTGTTGTCTGCAGAGATGTACAGCTTCAGCTGAACAAGTGGATCACATATCTCCCAGCTGCTGCATGATTTTGTGGTAGAATGCCTACCAAGTCAAGTCCCTGCAGGCTGGGGAGAGATGTGAAGCCAGACCTTCTGCTGCCTGGGCAACTGCTTTCATCATAAAGTATTAAAATCTGTAGAAACCATATCCTTTCCTGGCTATATTTCGAAATCAATACAGTTCTGTGGGTAAGTGTTGGCTGTGATGTTAGCATAGGGAGAAAACTGTGTCCTTTTAGTAGTAAAGACCTGAGTAGTTTGTAAATTCAAAGAGCTGAGTAGGTACTCAGCTGCCTGGATCAGGCAAGAATATGTCCTTTTTAGGTATGTGCAATAACAGGATACCTAGACTTTGGAGTAAGTGCTTCTTGTGCACTTAGCCAAGGATTTTGGGAGAGTGCTCTGGGACCTAGATACCTGAGTCTGGTTGAAGCTGCACTGTATGGGATACTGTGAAGTACTGGATTGTGCCTTTAACCACTAACTTTATATGTTAGAAAACACAAAAATTGTATCTTTATTTCAGGAACAACTTGAAGACTAGAGGGCTTCAAGAACCTCCCAGTGGACTTCCATTACCCTTGGAATGAAAAACCTGAACTCAGGCCAGTTATGTATCCCCTGTGCCCCTATGGAAAGTGGAGGTCCTTCAAAAAAGGCAGCTGTCAGTCATACCTTTTTGATACTGCAAGAGTGACATTGTCACCAAAGCACTTAAAACACATGGAAGGAATTGTACTGGAACTGTTCCATATATTTAAATATTGATTTACTTTTAATGAACTGTGAAGTTCCAATTATACCCCAGCTTTCCCCCACGTCACACTTTGTAGATATTGGTAGGGTTAAAACACAACTACATGCTTATTGCTTGAGCAGGTAATCCGTGTGCAAAAGTGACTGCTACTTCACTGCTGTGTAAACACAGCAATGAGACTATCTGTAGTCACTATTTGCCAGGACATGTTCTTGGGCCTGATATTCTCCATCTAAAGTGGGAGTGAGGTAGAATTTCAATACATAAGCCCAAAATTATGATCCTGAGGATCCTTACCTTCCTCTTCAATTCCAGTACTGCTGACTTCCAGACTTCTTTCTGTTTAGTTTTTATTTTTGAAGGACCCTAGAAGCCTCACTTTTGTGATTTTTTTTTTTTTCCTTCTGTATATAATATAACGAGAGAGGAAAATATGGAGCAGATAAAAACCCAATTCTGTGGAAGTTTATTGGGGGGTTAGCGTGATAAAAAACAGAAAAGTGTTTGTTTGCTGTATAGGATCTATATAGGCTTTTGTTATGCTCACTGTAAAACCACAATGATTTATGAGAAGAAACATTTCAACTCCACAACAATAAGCTAAATGTTCCCTTGTGTGGACAACACGACACTTTCTCAGCTGGCTGAGTCTGCAGGGCCATCTACATTTATCACTCTCATAAAGTCCCCTGAATAAGTAAAAGCTCCCCTCACTCGCTCTCGCCTGTGGCTTTTAAACAGGAAGGAAGTATCATTTTCTTCTCCCCTAGCACAAAGAGAGCTCTGAGCATCTAATTACAGTTTCTGTGAGCAAATGGAACCAGAAAAGCATTTCCCTGTAGCTAAAATGCCCAAGCAGAGCTCACACTCTCTCAGTTTTCCCAGACTAAGGTTGAAAATCTGCTCTCTAAATTATTCCATTGCTTTACAGAGGAAGTATTAATTACATGGCTGCAAATGTAGATCGGGGTGGGATGTAATTACAGGGTCGGCTTTGTGTCTGTTGTCCAACAGAATTAGGCAGGAAGTGTTTGCGTTGCCAGCAGTTTCAGGTGTTTTGCAGCCCATTATATTTGCTGGTTCTCACCAGGTCTCACAGATGGATCAGGTGACTTTCTGCTGCCCGATTGTCTGGAAAGTCAATAAAGCTGCTATTACTGCAGGTTCATGGTTTGTACAAGGCTGACGGTTTTAGATTCTTAGAGGAAAAGAAAGAAGTAAAAATCCATCCTGGGTTTTCACTTCTTGCCAAATTTTGCTCTCTTTCTTCCTTTCTTCAAAGAGCCATTTTTTTTTGTTTTGTTTTCAAGTGCCCTAATTCTCGTCCTCTACTTGCTGTACATCTTCTCTGCTCCTCCGGTGACATCTTTCTTGCCAGGGGGAGAAAATGCCTGTGTGTACACAGGAAAGAGCCATCAGGCACTGCATGAGGGACAGACTCCTCACTGGGGTGCCACACTGGGCAGCATGCTGGGGCATGCACTCGACTTCCAGTTCAGGCACAGTATAGACATCATTTCTGGTTCTTGTGCCTTTCAGGAAAACAACTTCATTCTGCCTTTGTTCTCTGGGTGCTGGGAAGGAAATAAAATTTCCACACTTTTCAATTTCTAGCACTGTCAGCAGGCACAATTTTGGCCTGAGCTGGATGAAGAAGCCTCAAAAAAGTTCCAGATGGTGGCTCAGGAGTTACCACAGACAGAAGCCATTCCCTGCAGGCATTTTTGATGTGTATTCCCTGCGTGGGAGGGTGAGAGTTGACTTGTATGGAGGCAGGCTGCTCTCTCCCAGTTGAACTGGGTGCAAACAGATGGTCCCAAGCACGGTTAACTTATTTGTACAGGCATGATCGATGAGTTCAGATATTTAATTTGAACTCTACAGAATGGTGAACATAAATGCAAATAATAGTAACAACTTTTGTTTTGCCACTTGACTCTCTGTGTTTTAAAATGCTTTCCTCAAATTTTTGGAAAGACAGTTCATCAAAGAAATATATTTTTTTGAGTCAGTTCTGTCCTTTTTGAACAATATTAGCTACTTACTAAAACTTGCTTGTACTGACTGCTGTGCATGAATGTTGGGCTCTGTTCTGTGGATGTCTGAATGGAAACAATCTTATCCACTGAAAGCAGATGGAGCAGTGAAGACAATAATATCTGTTCACGTGTCTTCTTTTGGATCAAACTGTGAGGCTAAAGATAGTGTAATTGTACTTGTCCCTGTGCTTCTGCTATTGCATTCCAAAGAGCCACTTCATCTGAATGTGTAATCTCTTCTGACCACAGTCGAACTGAGTTTGCCTACCTATTGGGGAAAGGCAGGACAGGAGGGGAAATGGTAAGAAGTTACAGCATGGGCTGGGACTTGTAACCAGGCCAACCAACACAGATGGAAAGGGAAATAGTAATCACAGTAAAGACACTGCAGTGGGGTGGCTTTCTGTCACTATCACTAGTTCTTTTATTTAGAGGAACAAGTCCTAAGAAAATATTCTGGTATTGTGGTTTTGTATAGCTCTATAAAACCCTAGTGTCAAGATCAAGCCTCATAAAACATTAATTAATTTGATTCTTAATGCAAACATAAGATCACTGTGGAATGCTCCAGGCCCACCCTTTTCTCTATAGCATTTATCTTTAATAATGTAAACATTCAGAATATACCAACATCGATTTGTCATGGCAGTTACCAAAGTCTCTGCATGCAGTTTGCAGTTTAAATACTGTTGTAGCAAACATGGAAAACATATACTACATTTCTTTTAGTCCTAAAACTTACATAAATGTGAAAGGCAACTAGATGCCAAAGCAACATGTGCAGCCAAAATTCCTAAAATAGATAGGATAGCTATTACATATGCACAGACCCTATGAATGCCAGCATTTAAGATGTATGTATATTCATGCATATACTGTAGCTGGTGTAGTGAAATGTGGAAAATATTTATATTCATTCTTGAAGAAATGACCTTAATAATTCATTTTGGCATCCACCTCCCCTGAATTACAGTTGCCTCACTTGTGGAATATTTTCCATATCTTGAAAAGACCCTAATAAATTCTAATATTTTCCTAAATGTGGAAATAATTAGTAATTTATGATGTCACAGATCTGCAAACTTTTTTCATAGTTGTGGTTGCAAGGCACACATATATCCTCTCTGTTCCCTGATGATGCTTAGCTGTGCTTTAATTTTCTTTCAGTGATAATTAGGCATTTTTGAAAGAGATGCAACATTTGCTTTAGATGCTCTTATAATTAACCAGAAATCTTATCTGAAAAAAGAATATATCAATGAGATGCTAGTGATTAGAGGAATAAATTCTTTGATTTTAAGGGCTGTTATATCGCATTCAAAGGAATTATTCTAAAGATGACTTGTCTAATTTATCTGGCAAGGCTCATATTTGATATGAACCAGCAGTGCCAATTTCTGATCAGAACATTATGGTTTTACAGACTAAATGAAAGTATTTTCACTCTTAATTTATAAGCAGCTTTGTATATTACTTGAACAAGTTAAAAATCATCTAGCAGTTATGAAAATGCTAAAATTTAAACAGAAGTAGGCTTACTAAACTGTTCCAGCAATGTCAGCAGTCATATATGCAGCTATATTTTTAATCTTCTGTATATTTATTTCCTTTTTAATACAGTTTTCTGTTCTGTGGATTTGAGGTTTTGTAATTTTCTTTCTCTTTCTTGCATCATTCTGCCTTTCCCTCCCTCTGCCCCCTTACCTCACCCTTTGCCTATTTCTCTCTTTCCTTGTATTCTTGTATTTATTTCTCTCTCTCTCTCTTTTGTTATTTTTATTTTTTCCCTAAAGAAGGTGAAATACCAGATTTTTAGATGGGGCCAGTGACAGAGAGAGCTATCAGTCATTTTAAAAATGTCCACATGGCCCAATAACAGAATAGCATAGCACTAAAAAATTAAATAAATAAATAAATAAGGAAAACGTGAAAGGATACATGTAACATGCAGGCTACTAAACAAAGACGATCTTGTGTATAGCGTAAAGGAAACATAATGACTACAACCTGCCCTAGGGTTTGAAAACAATTTACTGAGAAGTCTTTTACAGTGGCCAGCTTTGGAGCCATTTCTAATTAGCCAGCAGGTAACTCAAAGTCTGTTTAAGTATGTTTGATAAATTTCCTTCAGACTTTCTGTGTTATAAATCTGTCATGATGATTTTTGGATCTTCAGGAATTAACAGATCCTAATCTCAGAACTAAAACTCAGTTATATTTCATGCCAACATGTTTCAAAGACTAATGTATTTCCATAAGAAAACCCATCAGCTACACTACACCTGAGAGATATGCACATAGCAACATATTTTGGGAGTGATTCACTCCTTGCAATTAGAATACTGACTCTGTGTCTTGATAGGAAAATACAGAAATCATCAGAAAACTAAGGTTTTAAATGTACTTTTCAAATTAATATGAAGAAAATGTAAATTTTCTCAAAATATCTAACACTTTCTCCCCTTTTCAGTTATAGTGTTCAGTCTGTTGCAATGGAAAATGCCTACAAGATTATTTGGTCTGTTTCCATCTCAAAGCAAATGCAAGAAAACATACACCACATATATTATGCATGCCTTTCTTTATAGATAAGATATGGGGAGAAGATCAAAACATCACGCTGTCATACTCATTATCCAGGGTACTAGGGTTGGGGGATGAGAGACCTTGGATGACACAGGTAGTGCAGAGTGTGTTTGAGAGCATGCTACGGAGAAGCGAGAATGACTCTGTGGGGAGCCAGCCCAAGCCTGGCAGGGCTTTTTAGCTCAGTGTCCAAAACCAAGCAAACATGTACTGAGCTAACCTTGGAAGCAATGCATCCTTGTTCAAGTTCAGTTCTGCACGGAGCCAGCCTCTGAGACTCTGTCACCGTAGCGTGCTTCTTCTGCAAAATGGATGCATTGCCCACAGGTAGAGGACACTCAATCGTACCTGGTGGTCTATTGCTGCGAAAGTATTTTGTGAGCTGAATGTGGGTACAATGGAAGCATCTGAGTGTGCAATGGAAGCTGTTTGATGTATAAAGAGGAAAAACTTGTAAGTAGGGCAGGCAGAGTGAAAGTGAGATTATGCAAAGATAAAAGGAGGAGAAGGAAACAGAAGATCACTCGACTAAAGAGTACTTCCAACTCAGGAGAGGCGGGAATTGTACAGCCTGGCAAAGTCAAAGAGGAGAGTTGAAAACAATATGTTGACAGAGTCATTTAGAATTTTAAAAGACAAGGAAAGTGAATGTGGTACATAACTTGAATGTAGAAGAGAGTGCAAAATGTTTTGTTCAAAGTCCTGTAACACTGACTTGTTGATAATGCTTGTACTTCTGATATTTTTCCTTTTAAAGACAGTGAAAAATGGAATGTCGCTAACATGGCAGGGCTATCTTCTCTAAGGTCAGCTGCTGCCTGTAATGCACCAACCCTCCGATAAATGGGATGTGAATTGCCAAGTGTCCCCGAGATTTACATTTTTTTGTTCTGTAGTTTATTGGTGAGTAGTGTTTGCCACTTATTCTCACTGAATTAAGAAGAAAAAAAAATCAACAATAGTACTTATTACTAAAGTAACTTTAAAAAAAAAAAAAAAAAAAAAAAAGAAGTACATCCAAAGTTTTTTTGGAAAACAGAGTGTCTAGAGAACTGTGCTTTGGGAAATGGACTGCATGTACTGACAGATACCAGTGTGTTTTTCTGGGGTTCATTTCAATGTTTTCTTTGTCTCTTATCCCAAGAGCGATATACATTGTGTCTGTTTCTGCTACTGGTTAATTCTGAATTAATTCCTCTTAAGCTACTTCTAGAGCCTTAAGCAACATTCCTCCTGTCTCTAGAAAAGGCAGAAGTGTCTATAGTAACATGAACATAAATGCCGTACATGACAAGATGGACACAAAATCACCCTGAGAACAACCTCAGATATCATGAGATTAAGAAAACAAGGAAAAAGAACAAATTACTAAAGAGATGGAAGCTGTTTCATTGGTACCTTTCAGTGCCACGTTGTTAGATGTGAGTGTGAGCAGCTGTGCTGCTGCTATCAACATCAGATCTGATGCTGTCTGGGTCCTTATGAATTTATATGGTGATTTTGGCCTCCCTCAAGAAAAATTCCTCCTTTGTGTATTTTGTTATTCTGAGCAATAATGAAGTCTGCTTCCTTTCTCTGAATTTTCTCTTCCTCTCTGTAAGCTCTCCAGGCCCACCAGATTGTCTCAGTTCCCAATCCTTCCATCTATTTTTGTCTTTGTCTCTTCATCAGCTGTCTCAGAGGAAAACGTGATGCATGCATCAGGTTTCCCATCTCAAGGCTCAGGGCAGCCAACAGGTTGCCTGTCATTTTCTTGAATTGCAGCATATTGAAGGAAAAAAAAATTATTGAATTTAGAGACTCAAGGCTTGATTCAGTTGGCTTCCTATGTATTTTCAACGCCATTTGAAGAATCCTGTGATAAACTGCCTGGGCTCCAGCTACTCTCCAGAAGGCCTGGGTCTCCCATCTGTCCTGTACCATGTCTACCAGCTCCATTTCAAAGTCTAAGATGCATGAGAATGATTCAAATGGTACCAAGAACTAAAGTGTGCCTAACTGAATCACGTTCTTGATATGATTTCTGATATATGATTAAGGCATACCTGTGCCAGGCTGTTTCAATTTTTTAGATTTTTTTTTTCTCCCTTTGACCTAATTCTGTCCTAGTGTAGGGTGAAAGAAACTTGTGGTTAATTCACTCACCTGGTAAGGGACAGGCTAGTGCCTCCTCCATAACCTTTTTTATAAATTTGCTATTAAGTAAAAATAATTTTTAGCAGCTGGCACTGGAGATGATAGTCGTGTTTATTCTTGTCTAATCCTTTTCTGACCTTGTGAATTCTGTTGTCTTTTCTCTACATTGACTGACACCAACAAAGTGAAAAAAGAGCACTGCTCCTTACGTCCACAGAACCTCATTCCTTCTCTTTTATTTTCTGCTGCATAAGCAGCTCCAGTGGGTTTTCCTGCTCATCTGGAAAGGAGGAATCATGGACTGACATTCTTCAAGCAGAGGAAGAAACTAAAGCTCACTTTTTGAGCAAGAAGCTTCATGACTTCAGTTTTATGAATATCCTTATCTGCCTTGGAATCTTTTATTAAAAGAATGAGGTCCTAGTAGCTCTTTCAAGGAAAGCTTTCAGATGTTTACATTCAGGAATTAATTTTGGGTGTTGTACTTCTCCAGCGTACAACTTGCAGCTGTGATTTGTCTAGGTTTTGGAGTGTGGATATGATTTAGGATAACTTTCTTGTTTTCACATTCCCTGTTGGCTGATTTCATATATCTCCTTGATAGAAGCACAGAGTTTTTCAATTTGCCTTCCATAATGCTTGTATCTCTCAGAGTAAACTCTGATGGGCTTTAATATTTTCCTTTTTCCCTGAATTCTGTTCCAAAATTGCCCACCAGAATGGCAAATGTAGAACTGAACCTGAAAAGCACATTTAGAGCCTATATTTGTCTACAGACCCTTCATAATTGCCCTTGTCATGAATCACAGGCAGAATCCCCATAACTGAAATCGAGTGAAAATGGGAGAAAAAACAGTGACAGAAAAAAACTTCTACTGAAACCTGCTGGTTGAGATTTTTATTTTTTTTTTTTTAAGCATCTGGGAAAAGAAATACCTATAACAAAATGAATGTTGAAGATAAAATTACAAATTATCTGACTTTGGAAGCTCATTAAAATATAATTGAAGATAAGAATATTAAGCTGTACAAGTTGAAACATTTTATTTATGATAGCTGAGCCTGAAAGTAGTTCAATTAACTTTTACTACAGATTGCATTATAAGGTTGACTCTGTAACTCCTTTTTACTGTCTGAATGAAGGTAATTGTTATTTGTCAAAGCATAATTATAATAACATGATAGCAAATGATACCACCTCATGGAATAGGGTCTGTTTGCAAGTCTCTCAGTGTCATGTTTCAATCCTGTGCATACCATTTGATTCTGAAGAGAGATTCCAGCTCCTTTTGTTGTAAGTACTTTATTTATTTAATGTTGAACAGCTACAGTAGGTAGAAATAGCAGCTGGGTCATGATCAAATGTCAGAGGAAAGGGAGTCAAGGAGTGCTCTGCTAGGTCTTTCACTCTGAATAATTAGGAGACAAGCTCCATCGACACAACACAGCGTTCTTGTGCCATGGTGTAGACTTCATCACTGGATGATAAGTCAGTATTAAAATTATAGTGAGATAGTTAAGGCACATACTTAAAATGTGAGAGAATGGCAAAATCTTAGCTTGAGGCAGCATTATCACAAATTTTAAGATATGTTCTGGAGGTCTTCTCTGCCTGGTTATTGTCAGCTGGGAGCTAGGAAAATTCAGTGGAAACGGACATGTTTTCATAAGACCATAGTCATAGAATAATTTAGGTTGGAAAAGACCTTTTAGACCGTTGAGTCCAACTGTAAACCTAACACTACCAAGTGCACCACTAAAACATCTCCCAAAGTGTCACATCTGCATGTCTTTCAAATACCTCTAGGCATGGTGACTCCACCACTTCCCTGGGCAGGTTGTTCCAATGCTTGACAACCTTTTCAATGAAGAAATTTTTCCAATCTAAATCTCACCTGGCACAACTTGAGGCCATTTCCTCTAGTCCTATCACTTATTACTTGGGAGAAGAGACTGACACCTGTGTTCCTACCACCTTCTTTCAGATAGTCTCCCGTGAGCCTCTTTTTCTCCAAACAACCCCCGTTCTCTGAGCCACTCCTCATGAGACTCGTGCTCCAGACACTTCACTGGCTTCATTGCTCCTCTTTTGTCATGCTCCAGCACCTCAGCTGTCTTTCCTAAAGTGAAGGGCCCAAAACTGAGCACAAGATTCAAATTGTGGTCTCACGAGTACTGAGTACAGGAAAAAGATCATTTCCCTAATCCTGCTGGCCACGCTATTCCTGATACAAGCCAGGATGCTGTTGGCCTTTTTAGCCACTTGGTCACGCTGCTGGCTCCTATTCAGTTGACTGTCAATCAACACCTCCATATCCCTTTCTGTCAGGCAGCTTTCCAACCACTCTTCCCAGAGCCTGTCGCGCTGCCTGGAGTTGTTGTCACCCACATGCAGTACCTGACACTTGACCTTGTTGAACGTCGCACAATTAGCTTCAGCCATTCCATTCAGCTGGTCTGGATCCCTCTGTAGAGCTTTCCTACCCTCAAGCAGATCAACACTCCCACCCAACTTGGTGTCGTCTGCAAACTTACTGAAGGTGCACTTGATCCCCTTTTCCAGATCACTGATAAAGATATTAAACAGAACTGACACCAGTACTGAGCCCTGAGGAACACCGCTTGCGATGGACTGCCAACTGGATTGAACTCCATTCACCATTAACTCTTTGAGCCTGGCCATCCAGCCAGCTTTTACCCAGCAAAGAGAGTTAGGAAGGAACATTCTGGATTATAGATGCTGAACTCAGCAGGCAACCCATTCTGTACAAAAAACTAAAATAATTTACACTCAAAGGGACCTCTGGACATCATCAATTTCAGTCTTTAAGAGCAATGCCATCTTGAAAGTTACATCTATTTAATAACTCATTTTGGCTTCATTTAGTTAAGCTCCTTCTCAAAATTGCTCCAGGACTAAACTGAGCCAAAGTTGATTCTGGACCTCTCTTCTGATTTAAGTTCAGAGGTTCTTCTGCTTAGAATAGTTAGAGATCTAATTCTAATTTCAATATAATTCTACTTGTGACCATATTTACTTCCTCACTGTGCCAGAGTTCTTTTCTGTTTCTTCTCCAGTTGTGTTTTACCTTTTACTTATATATAGAAAAAATCATACCCCTTTTCAGTATTTGTTTTGCTGGACTAAACGAATCTTGCTCATTTTAGTCTCCTTTCATACGATAAGCTCCAACTTCCTTGATTTTTTTTCCCAGATCTCCCTTTTCTGCATCTGCTCTAGTTTAAATTCCTCTTTATTGTACACAGCTTTTCATACTTGTTTTTACTGGGTTCTCCAACAGTGGCCTCCGGCCTCTGTATCTCATTGTGTAAAATGAAAAATCCATCATGAAATCCTAAGTAATTTTTTTTGCTGTTATTTGGGTAAGTCAACATCTTAATCTGAAAACTGCCATCCAGCTCTAAAATCTGGGCCCTTCTGTATTAATTGAACAAGACTTTGCTGGAAAAATAACAACAAACCAACCAAACACATCCCCCCTATGCTTTCAATTATCATTCTTTAAGGACTATAAATACTGTTGCTGAGAGGAAAAATAAACCTCATCTTGTACTTATGACAAGGAAAATAATGTGTTTTCCTGAAAGTGTTTTGAAAATCGAAGTGGATAGGGGGAATAAGAGTGTTATACCCCCATTGAAGCAATAGCAAACCTGGAAGACATAAGAGCAATATCAGCCTTAGTCATTCTTAGTTAAGTTGCAAATTCTCTGTAATGGAAATTACCTAATCTGTGTCTGATGATCTCTTTGTGTAACAGAGGATTTCAAGCTTTGTTCTGTATTAAGGCCTAGGTAGGATCTACAGACCGAGTGATGAGATATAATTATGAAATGAGTGATAATCATTAAGGGATACAGGGTGATAGAAGAGAGTAAACATTAACAAATATGTTTTTGAAAATGTTAATGCTTCCCTTTTAAAATATGAATTTTAAAATATTAATTTTTAAGATATTGTTCATATATTTTTCATATTATCTTACTCATATCTTATAATATTATCCCATGTTCTAATGCTGTTGGGTCCCCTCTCAAGTATACTGCATTCCCATGAACAGCAGTTTACAGATCGAAGGTTTTAGAATTTCAGGGTCAACACTCCATGTGTTGGAGAGGTCTTGATAAATACATGTGAGAGACTGTATGATACTATTGTCTGTGATATTATGTGACTGAGATAGATGAGCCAGGCTTTTCCCTTTGTTTCCATATTGAAGGGTAAGATGCAATGCTGGCATAAATGAATGCAATTTTATTTGGTTGTACCCTCTTATGCTAGTTATTTTTGCTCTATGTGTTTATTGGCCAGCATGATTCTCTACCTCCCTTACTGCAAACTCTCATGTTCTCTCCTTTACACTCCAAACCACTTTTAAAGGCCAAAACCTTACAAATCCTTCATTCATAGCCCAGCAAGAGTCTTGATTTATGATAGAATAAATCACTGTGCTCTCATTGGGCGGGTAGAAACATATGATTCTTCCAGCCCCACTGATGCAGAGCCAAATACTGTATTTTTCAAATTTTACATTGCATGTAGTACTTGTTAAAATTGACCCTCTCATTTTTCAGATCTTACCTAACTGTTTTTTCAGTTGTCTGTAGTAATAATGATCCACCAAGAGTATTTAAAAATCTCAGCTTTATAAGAATTTATCTACCAGAATTGTTATATTTTTTTAATGCTGTAGAATCTACTTTTTACACAACATGTATAAAAATTTGGTTTCCGTACTAGTGAAAAAATTAAAACTCCCAGATATTGATTGCAAAAAAAGGAAAATGTTGCCATTGTAGATTAGCATACAGGTAGCTTAGACCAGACAAATGAACATGAAGAAGCCAAAACAAATTTTTTCCCTCCTACAGGAAAGAGACTAAACACAACAACTAAATTCAACCTCTGTTCTAGGTCCACTGAAGGTCAGAGTTTGTGCTGATGTAAATACCAGAGGCTAGGTAAGCCAACTGAATAACCAACTTACTACTGAGATTGTTAGCTTAGACTATCACAAAATGTTACTGATGTCACAAAGTGACATAGAGGGAGTTGTCACTTTGTAATGCAGTGGTTCTCTGTCATTAGGGGCTGTCCATAATTGACCCCCAAGCATATTATCATTGCTCCACTGAACTTGGGTGTGGTGAGAGTGTAATACTCTATGGAAGTTTCCTAGTTACTTCTGAAAATGCCATCATTTGGGGTTGGAACTTCAAATTCTTTTCCTATCTTGTTTTTGTTTGTGTGTACATGAACGCAGGAAGATGAGAAGTATTATTAGAGCTCTGGAACATGTGGGCTTGAGCTATTGGAGCAGCTGTGTTAAGGTACCTATAGCAGACTGTGAAGTGTGTTTGCACAGGAAGATATGCCAAAGAGGTCAAATGCCAGTGTTGCAGGATGTTTGCATAAAAAAATGTGAAAGTGTCTTGGCTCAACATGGTGGAATCCAAACTTGTTGTTCTGGTGAATGTTCAGCTGCAGAGACTCTACCAGGACTGTGTAGTAGACAGCAAGTTAGAAGCAGACCAGCTACACAGTTTTTGTCCTATTTTCTTCTGAACTTTTTTCTCTCATCAGTCACTGAGGCTATAAAAGCACCTTTTTATCAGTTGTTTGGACAACACCTTTTTAGATACGCTAAAGTATTTGATGTTTACATCTCCTTGGGTCAGTGTGTCTCCTTAAAGCCTCTTTGGTAAGGTCCAATTTAACTGTCTGAAAATTGGATATCTTGCTCAAATCCAAGTTCTCTTTACAGTTAGTAAGGAAAGACTGGCCCCTTCAGGCAGTTTTTTATCTTGAGCATTGTATTATATGCCTACCTCAGGGTGGTTAAGAGCCTCTCTTTTGGGAGACTTGTCTCTTGGCAGTACCTGTTTCTTGGCTGTGATGAACAACTTCCTTCAAACAGAAGCTAACTTCATGACAAAAGCTGGGGATATGGATGATTTCTCTACATTCCCCCAGATGTAAACAGACATCAATCCTTTTGCTGAAGCCCAAACATCACGGGTTGATCTGTATCCATGCTGCTGAGGGTTAGAAAGCTCTTTTACGGCCTTGGAGACTGCTATTTAGAATGATCCTAAAGAAGGGTAGTCAGCTCACTACAAGGATTGTGAACAATTAGGTGTCTAGTGCTCAATTTTGCTTCTTGGTTGTTTTTGCGCAGCATCCTGGAGAGGCTTACTCATTTCTGTGAGAACAAGTGGTACTAGTATATTAAAGAAGAATAAGTTATAGTAGGGTTGTGACAGCACTCACTTAAGATTCTTTAGACATTAGCAGCATGAGATTAACTAAGTCGAGGTGCACAAGAAGGAATGCAAAAAGGACTTATTCATAGCACTATACCAGCCTCTTTAAGGTTGTCCTGTTGCATGGGCTGCCATGAAGATAAAGATTAGGCATGGACTAGACTAATTGGTTAGGATTTGTTTTGAGAAAGTTAACTTCTTCAGAAAGACACCAACACAGCTTTCATGTGTCAAGGATTTAAATGATGGTTCCATTTGGAAAATCAAAGCAAATATATAGTTTTACTTAAGAGATCATAGAATGCAATATAAGGAAACCTCAATTTTTAGCTCTTTTCCCTGGAGCATTAAGGATTGAATTTAATGATCCATATCTGAAGGACATGCTTGAGGCTGACAAGGTCAGAACTAATTTTACATGTGGTACGCAGATTTGAAATGACTCTTCTGAACCATAGAATGAATGATCTATTCAACTTCCCTCAGTAGCAAGGTTCAATGAGTAGTAGCAGATTTTCCTGCTGTTTCAGGTATAATTACAGAATCACACAGGTGGTATTCGGTCTTTCTTTAATTTAATAAAACAAAAATTCTTCACGTTGCCCCAAAGTTGAATGTTTTTTTTCTGTATAAACCTGGTTGGAAACAAAACCAAACCAAAGCAAAACAAAACATTTTCCTGGTTTGTGGAGAAAATATTACATTTTGTTCTGTTTTGCCTAAGGTAAATTTTTTATGCAAAGAAAAAAAGTTTAATACTTTACCAAGACAAACTTGTTGTGTTTGTGGTAGGCTATGAATATGTATATAATCATGTGGTCCTTTCTCAGGACTTGTCCATGTACCACTTTAAAAGGACTCTAAATTCCTCTTGTTTGTTCATGAATATATGTTCAAAGCGTTAGTTGTATCACAGGCTTGTTCTTTGAAGCACCAGAGCCACATCAGGGATGCCAAGTGTTTTAGAAAAAAAGTCTAATTCCATTACTTTTTTTTTTCTTGTAACAGAGAAATTATTTTCCGAAGTTTAGCTTGTCCCAATACATTTACAAATTGTAGGTTTGATAATAAGATTATTTTTGTTAATCAACAATGGATATTTCCTGCTTTCAAAATATGGGTAAAAAGTGTATATACCCTAAATTTGAGAGCTTTTATTTTATTGAACAAAAAGTTTAATTGTGCTCAGTAGATTCAGCGCTTTAGGTAAGTTTAAGAAGACTAACTTATTTTTCTAAATGAATCATTTGTTGTGGAATAGAAAAAGAGATAATTTCTCATTTCACCTTGAAATTCATTGGTCTTTTTCCCTGAAGCAAAAGTGGTTTTGTACAGACAGGAACTTTTCTCAATGAAAGCATTTTAGAAATGTATACATTGTTTCATAATTATATATTGTTCATTTAATTCCTTTAAATTCTCTAGTGTAATTGCTTTATAAATTCTGTCTGCATAATCTGTCTATAAACACATATAGGTCTTTTTATGTTTGAATTTATTCTGTCCTCAGTTTTAGTTGCATTTATGCATTACCTTCAAATCTTTGCATAGTTTTTCAGAAGTTCAAGTCTTAGGTTGTCCCTGGCATTTATTCTGGCCACGTCTGCAGGACACAGTGAAGTTTCTAGGCAATTGATGATGAACTGGCATACATCCTCTGTTTTGTACAAGGTCATGTGGAGCTGTAAGCTCAGATGCTGAAGAGTATATATCAGTGTTAATACAGTTTTGTATTTGAACTAATTATCTTATCTCTCAACAGCTCTAATTAATGTAGGCTCAATATCATGCTAATGCAGCTAGATTGTCTTCATGGTACTCAAACGATATGAATGGATACTAATTTGTAGATTTTCAAACCACATTCCACTGATCTTAGTCAAATTCTACTGAATTGTAATATATGATTACCTACAACAGAAAGCCAGAGCTGCTACTAAACAAATCACTTCACATTTTTAGAGCTGACTAGCTCTAAGATTTTGGGCAAGTCGACCTGCAATCTGGAAACCTGTGGTAAAACCCCAAATTAGTCATGGGCCACTGAAGAACTAGGTAGATAAAGGTGGATGCTTTTATAAACAACTGTCTTCTTAAGTTATACTTTATGAAGCTTCTGAAAGAAACAGCTGAAAATAGAGCTAAAAAGAAAAAGACTGGAATAAAAAATGAAGATATGGTGTGGGTTTATTTTTCTCCAAACTGATCTGTAGCACAAACGTAAGGAGTTGCTGTAGAATGCTGCAGCCATTTAATCTTTTTGAAAAAGATATTACAACAATTTGCAAAGCACAACTGAGGAAAAGAAACAGCAAAATTAATTCCAAGTTGCTTTCTGCTTCCTCATATATAGAGATAATTAAGGATTCATCTATAATTCAGAGTGGATCAAAGGCTGTTCAAACTTACACTGGCTGATTAGGGTTCCTCAGGGGCTATTTTGCCTGCTAATAACTTCCTGAGTAGAGTGTGTGGCAATCCCCTCTCTGATGCCTCCTGTGACCAGGGATGTGTATAGCAAGACAGTGTGTCATCACAAAAACTCTGTTCTTTATGAGGAAAGAAGAAGCTGTTTGCAAAACATAGCTTTCGCCCAAAACATTTAAAATTAAGCTGACCTCGGAAGATCTTCCCTTTCAGAAGGAACACTTAGCTGCGTATTTAAGGCAATTTTGATGAATAGCGTTGCTAGAGTAGTGCAAACAGTGTCTTAGCCTAGAGTATATAAATGTAGTAACCACACATAACTGGAAAAGATAGTTCTTCCTTCCTCTGTGTAATGAAAAGTTGAAGGTCTGCCAAAAAAAGTTACATTGCCAAAAATTCTGTCAATGTGAAGGCATCTTTCCGCCTGTAAATCAACTACACATTTAAATTACTTCCTTTCATAATCTATTAAAATGGTTTTGGCACAGTTGTTCTCTGTGCAATGTCTATTGCATAATTTCATTTCATTTCTGGTCAGCAGTTGTTATTATTAAGTCTTGAATACTATTGAAAGAGAATATGCATCTTATTCTGTGAATGGCAAAAATTATCTAAAGTAAATATAAATATGTTTTTAAAGTTAAATTGAGAGGATTATCCTGGTTATTTAATCCACATGATTTGCCAGCCATTTGGACACAGATGGAACAAGACTGTTTTCATGCAAAATTAACTACTTTCTTAATGATCTGTTGATAGTAAGGATGTGCATGGAATTCACTCATCATTATTTCAAACTATGTGGACCTGTTGTTCATCAGGAAATGACATCTTTTAGTCCAAAACCACTAAAACATCAGTTCTGAATTCATAGAAGGTGCTAGAAGCAATCAAAATCATTAAGACTTCTGTTTCTAGAATAAAGACAAGCTATATGAATAGAGAGGAAGTTATAAAACATTGTAGCATTATTAAATTCTGCATTTGGAAGGGAGAAAAAGAAGAAACTGTTTGTAAAACCCATGAAATGTTTTTGGCGAAATATCTGTTGCACATTACATGAAGCTAATGAGCCAGCCAAAAAAAACACTAAATCTTTAAGAGTCTCATTCAATTTCTGTATATTTTAAAGGACATTGTAAACAAGAACCGCCCTTTCCTCCACACTTTTCTCCACACCTTTACCATTAAAGAATTTAAATAATGCTATTTAAAAGAATAACAGCATGATACATTTTCAGTGATGCTTACAATACCCTGCACACAATGTTCCCCAAAAAGGTGGATTACCAAAATAGAAAGAAATTAAGGTTGCTAGGTGGTGTCTCAGATCTCGCATGATTGTTGAGTCCAGCTGCATTCAAACTTGGACAGATGAAATGAAAACCTCCTTTTACTTACCCTTCTGAAAATAAAGAAGTTAATCTACTGGCTAAGATTGCAATTCCATGTTTGTCCTGGTTTGAGGAGTTATCAATGGCCAATGTGCATGATACAGGAAATCACAACATTACAAAGTTATGGAATTGCTGAGGTTGGAAGGGACCTCTGGAGAACATCTAGCTCAATGCTCCTGCTTGCAGCAGCATCGTCAGAAAGAGCTGTGTCTAGGTAGGTTTTAAATATCTCCAAGGTTGGTGACTCCACAATCTTGCTTGGCAAACCATGCCAATGTTCAACCCCATCAAAATAAAAGTGTTTATCTTATATTTACATGGAATCTCCTGTATTTCAGTTTGTGCCAACTGCCTTGCCAGGTCACTAGATATCACTGAGATGTGTGTGGCTCTGTCTGGTTTACTCAACCCCACCAGGTTTTTATACACATTGATGAGATTTCCCCCCTGAGCCTTCTCTTTTCCATACTGAACAGTCCCAGCTCTCTCAGAGTCCTTTATATGACAGATGCATTGGACTCTGTCCAGAATGTCCATGCCTTCCTTATTGGGGAATCCAGAACTGGACATAATACTCCAGTTGTGGCATTACCAGTGCTGAGTAGAGCGGATGCATCACCTTCCTCAGCCTGCTGGCAACACTCATCCTAACATTGCCTAGGAGGCTGTGGGCTTTCCATGTCACAAAGGGACACTATGGGCTCACATCAGCTTGATGTCCATCAGCAGCCCCAGGACATTTTCTACAAAGCTGCTTTCCAGCCTATTGACTCCTAGTCTGTGTACTGGTGCGTGGGGTTATTCCTCCTCAGGTGCAATACTTTGCACTTCCTTGTTAAAGTGTGCCATAATTAGCATATCTGAAAAATTATTCATATGTTTGAGTTCTATTCACTGGTGTAATGACAGCTATCTTGAATGTTGGTGGAAGAATGAGAGTAAATTAACAGACTGTCACTGTTAAGGGATGTTACAAGTGTCCACTGCCTCCAGCAGCTCCAGCCTGGGACTCCTTTCTCCCTGGCTGCTGGAGTCCATCTTGTAGAGGTGAGGTCTCTGCCCAGGGTGAGGGATGCAGCCAATGCTTTCCATTTGCAGGTTCAATCAGCAGAGGATCTGAGCAGTATCCCACAGCAGTATCACACAGAGACACAGCTGCTCACACAGATGGCCATGTAAAGAACTCGCACCAGACACAAGCCCAGACAGCCACATCCTCTCCTCCTCTTGGGCTGGCAGAGGCAGAAGGTCACTAGTGCAGCACACACACCACACTCCCCAGGTTCACAAGCATGTGCACATCTGTGGATCCCCCGAGCACGGTCATGTCTCTTCTGCCTGCCTGATATTCATCGTCTGGTCCAGCTTAGAGTTTGCCAGTGAATACACATGCATACCCCCCACCCCCATCTCCCTGCACCCAATCTGGGGAAAATACAGACACTCAGCAGCTGGTAGCAGGCACACAGGTTGTGATCTGTGGTCCTGCTCCAGCTGCCAGCGCTGAGACCCTCACCTCACCCCTCACCTCACTCACCCTGGTCTCCCAATACCTGGTTTTGGGAACACACTCCATTCCTGCCCCACTGGCTGACATTCAAGACCCCCACTGGTTCCAGTAGCTGATACCACAAGCCAGGGTCACCCCGTAGCCCTGGTCTGACTCCAGGAACTGGCATGCAGTCCCCTCACACTGGTCCTCCCACCACCTGGCACTGAGTCCTTGCAGCACTCACACACACATGACAGAATGTGAGATTATGCACAGATAGTTAAGAAAAAGTTTAATAACAAGACAGGGTAAACTGTAGTGATCATGCACAACACTTGGTCAGACAAATGTAGTGACTGGCCCCATTTTACACAATTGGTCCTTTTTCTCTCCATTCCTCCTTTGTTCCTCCCTGCTCCCTCTCCCCCTAAACACCCCTTCAAAAACTTTGCAACATGCCACCACACCCCTACCCCAAATGTTCTAAACCCTTATGCTCTCCTTGTTTCCCCTTCTTACCAGTCACAAAGTCCAGACTAGCCTCCCCAAAGCTGTGCCCACAGTTTCCTAAGAGCTCGTCAGTTACTACCTGGAGACTTTTGGTATTGGCTATTGTTGCCCTTATCCCTTTTTTACCAAGTTTTGTGTCTCTTGTTTATCTCATACCCCTTTACTTATTACCCTGTTTGCACTCACAAAATGATTGATTGGATAACCTTGATGTATCAGATGCTCTCACCTTCCATATACCATTACAGTCATAATAATACTAGAGGGGGTATGTATATCCTCCAAAAGGTCAGGTATGTCTTGCTTAGCTCTGAAACCATTGAGCTGTATCAAAGGTGATCCCTACTGGTCATCCCGTTCCAAACTATTGCTGCTGGTTATCTGCTGATAAGAAGATAATAATCAAATGCCATTACTCATAACCCATCACAGGTTTGGAGTAGTTTGCAGGGAGCGAGCTTTTGAAAGAAGGCTAAATCTGTTTAACTCCTCTTTGCTGTCTGACATATACTGAAGTTTTTTTTTCAGCAAAGAGCAGATGTTAAACTTGGTTCATCCACTCCTGCACTCTGTTCCCATAAGGGTGAATGCTAGCCCATGCTGGGTGACAAGTACCTTAATTTTGTGTGTTCTAGTTGATAGAGAATGAAGTTTGTGTTATTTTATCAGTACTTGCTTACAGGAAGGTTCTTGGCTTTTAAATTTCTTGGGTTTGCATGCTGACTTTACAGTGTTCACAGCCCAGTTCTCTGCTCCTCTACACCTTACTCTGTAGCTATTATTATACTAAATGGACAGAACTTCTACGCCTATTCCTGAACTGTCTCCCTACCTCTTTTTTGCCTGTCAAGGTAATCTAATGCCTGGGATTTTTGCAAGTTAAATTCCTACTACAGGGCAGAGAAACACAGGAGCTAGAGCAAGCCTAAACATCTTCTAAAATTAGTTTAGTCAGATCTGTGTCTCTGCTCACCCTGATTTTCATCTACACTGTTTCTAACTCAACGTCTCACATCACACTGTTGCTTCCATACTTCCTAAATCAAGCCACCTTCTTTTTCTGAATATACAACCTTTAAATCTTGAGTGCTCATGTAAAAGAAGTACAGTTATGGGACTGGAGATAGGAAAAGAACAGAGAGGAGAGATCCAAATTTCACACTTTCAAATGCACTTTTCAAGGTAAAGGTGTGTGCAGAGACAACACTAGCCAGCTTTCTGCAGCATAAGATGTTCAGAAGATATGAAACAGTTCATTTTCTCAGTCAATTTATTCTCAGTCATTAAAACATGGTTATGCTCTACTTAAGAGACAGTTTGTTAAGCTATTTCACAGAGAGTAGTTAATTTTCAGAAGTGACAATGAACATTTATTAAGATTTGAGGTTTAATATTTCTCAGAAGTCCTCACTATGCCTATGGAATATCATTACAAGAGAGAGCAGAAAAACAAACATTTTGCCCTGTGAAGCTGGTTTAGTACTGGTGAGAAGAAAAAGGACGAATCTTTCTGGAAAACCAAAATTTAATTTCTTTATGTTGGATGCCAATGGACGGGGATAGCCAAGGTGCTTGGGAAGACCTTGCGCATAGGAAGCCCAATTCATTGTAACTCAGGCTTGGACTGAAAGTTTGAGCAAAGCTTATGATTTCCTGCAGAATGCTTTGAAAAAATCTTCAGTTTCCTGCATGAAAAGTTTTACTGGGATATTTCTATTCCGATCTATGCAGAGATGTGCAGGTTATCTACATAGTAAAGATATTCTAAACCACATTTATGATTAAGAGATCACGATGTACTGTCTTTTTTACAACCATTTAGAAGGAATATTCAATTGGAGGTGGCAAAACAACAAATAAACAGTTACAGTCAAACAAAAAATACAGTTTTTTCATTAATAAAGGAATAAAACCATATTATAGTGTCATAAGATATAACTTTATAAGGGGAAATAATGACATTTTTATTTTGTAACTGTGGATAGATTTCTCCCTGGAGTCTGATCTGACTGACATGCTGACCGAAAGTGTGTCTGAGCTGCAACAGTTTTAGAAAGCAGTTTTTGAATTCAACTTGCTTATTTCAGAGTGATCAAAACCAAAGATTTGGTTTTGCCCATCAGAGATAAACAAGTACCATAATTCTTTCCTACAAAACTGGTTTCCAACCAGCTTCTTTGTTCTGGTTTATGGAACCATGCCTCATATCATATCAATCATATCATATATCATCATATCATATCATCGCACTGTGGCTGCCATCAGAAATTTGATGATGAAAATAAATTGGGGCAAAATTTTCCATGCAGATGTGAGAATTCATATATGCTGTAAAATGTCATATGTGGAAGAATATTTATTTATTGACTCATTTATAAGTGGGAAAATAGATCGTATAAGAAACCTTACTGCAAGAATTAGCTTTATGCAAATACATAACAGAATCAAATAATGAAGCATGAACGCCTAATCCAAGTCAGTGCAAAGCTTGAATGACCATTAGGTATTTCTGTCATAATGTATGGGCCCAAAATTTCTTTGTAGAAAGCATATACTGATTTTTTTCAAACAACAAAGTCATTGAAGAAACTTATCAGATAATTGTGAAAGGTCCAGGAAGAATAAAAATGGTAATATTTGTTAATAAAGGTATTAAATGTGTTTAATTTGCTGAAATTGTGTTCTTATAGAGATGACTGGATCAAACTCAAAAGACAGGTTACAATTTCTTTAATGATTTAAGTAATGCAAAGTGATGTTTTTAAACTCAATTCCTTGAAATCAAACACAATGTGTCAATCTATTACAATGCTTATTAGTTTATTGAAAAGCAATCTACCCTTCTGAGGCTTAAAAAAAAAATTTGCTCTTGAGGATATTTGATGCAGTAATGCTTTAGAAAAGGTGAGGCTTCTGTCCAACAAATTACCTCTAAGTGAAGGTTGAAACTCTCAGTTCATTCAGCAAGACATCAGTAATTTATGTAATGATTTAATGCACTTGTATTCCACCTTGATATAATTATGACAGAAAAAGCTTCCTTGCTGACATCAACAGATGTTACTGTAGATGGTTTTCCTGAAGGCAGACCAGAGGCAGTCAGGAGTAAAGTTCCATCTGCCACAGGCAAAGATTTACTTTGCCAGTCAAAGATTGGAAAAGGACATTGCTGTAAACAAGTTTCATTTAAAGGCCCCATTATTCTCAGTTTGTTATTTTTTATTCTTCATCCTATTAAAATCCATCCTATATCTTTAACTAAATAAAAGCCCCTTTTATATCCTTCCCGTAGAACACTGGCCAAGAAATTCAGTGATGTAGTCTCCCTCTTCTCTCTGTGTATTCAGATGTGTATAACTTTGATGCTGGAGTCTCTCTGCTGAAATAAATCAGAATATCTCTTGTAAGCACCTTGGAAACTGTTGGTTGAGACATTTATAATCTGAATCTATTTATGCTATGCATTTTTATTTACCTCTAATGCTGCTTTCAGGAACAAAACAAATAAACAAACAAAATCCACTAAAATAATCCACCAGCCTATTCAGCAATAGTAACAGGAATAGACTGTACACAAAAATGAACACACTGTAAAATAAGAAATGGGGCTACAATCACACATTTGACAGATTGTTTGAGCGATGACTGGAATTAATGGGTTCAGTGTTGAAGTTACTCAGCAAGGGTTCCCTCCTATAAGGTTTCAAGGTATACCAAAGGAGCATTTACTTTGCCTTGAAATTAACTGTAGACACCAGAGCAGAAATGTGTAAGTAAACCTAGCTTTTACTCAGGGAACTAGAAAGACACTGGTGTGAGGTCTGAAGGCATTGCAAGAAACACTCTTGTAGTTGCAAAGAAGACCTCCAAAATGTATTTTGATTGTGTATGTGAATGTGGTATTTTGAAAGTGTCAAGTTAAAATTCTTGATTTCCTATTCACAAAGATGAGATTTAGAGTTGAACAAGAACATACTTGCTTCATCCCATAAAAGAGGCTGTCTATTTACTGGCAAAATTAGATGTTTGGGAAAATATTTTCTGTAACAACTTAATCCAAGATGCCATTTAGTCAGACAATATGACTCAAATATGGCTGTCTTGTAACAAGCAGGCTAACAAAAAAAAGGCCTGTTATTTTTAACAGCTCATCTTCCCTTCCCTTCCCTTCCCTTCCCTTCCCTTCCCTTCCCTTCCCTTCCCTTCCCTTCCCTTCCCTTCCCTTCCCTTCCCTTCCCTTCCCTTCCCTTCCCTTCCCTTCCCTTCCCTTCCCTTCCCTTCCCTTCCCTTCCCTTCCCTTCCCTTCCCTTCCCTTCCCTTCCCTTCCCTTCCCTTCCCTTCCCTTCCCTTCCCTTCCCTTCCCTTCCCTTCCCTTCCCTTCCCTTCCCTTCCCTTCCCTTCCCTTCCCTTCCCTTCCCTTCCCTTCCCTTCCCTTCCCTTCCCTTCCCTTCCCCCTTCCCCTTCCCCTTCCCCTTCCCCTTCCCCTTCCCCTTCCCCTTCCCCTTCCCCTTCCCCTTCCCCTTCCCCTTCCCCTTCCCCTTCCCCTTCCCCTTCCCCTTCCCCTTCCCCTTCCCCTTCCCCTTTCCCTTTCCCTTCCCTTCCCTTCCCTTTCCCTTTCCCTTTCCCTTTCCCTTTCCCTTTCCCTTTCCCTTTCCCTTTCCCTTTCCCTTTCCCTTTCCCTTCCCCTTCCCCTTTCCCTTTCCCTTTCCCTTCCCCTTTCCCTTCCCCTTCCCCTTCCCCTTCCCCTTTCCCTTTCCCTTTCCCTTTCCCTTTCCCTTTCCCTTTCCCTTTCCCTTTCCCCTTCCCCTTCCCCTTTCCCCTTCCCCTTCCCCTTCCCCTTCCCCTTCCCCTTTCCCTTTCCCTTTCCCTTTCCCTCTCCTCTCCTCTCCTCTCCTCTCCTCTCCTCTCCTCTCCTCTCCTCTCCTCTCCTCTCCTCTCCTCTCCTCTCCTCTCCTCTCCTCTCCTCTCCTCTCCTCTCCTCTCCTCTCCTCTCCTCTCCTCTCCTCTCCTCTCCTCTCCTCTCCTCTCCTCTCCTCTCCTCTCCTCTCCTCTCCTCTCCTCTCCTCCCCACTCCTCCCCACTCCTCTTCTCTCCTCTCCTTCTTTCCCTTTCTTTTACTATTTATATTCTTTCTGATTTTCAGTGTGTCAAATGAACATTTCATTCTGCTTATTCTTGACCATGTATTAAAGACATTTCTCCTCTTCCTAGAGATTGGATAACTGCAGAAGTCAGTAGTAGCTTTTGTAATGACTTGCAAGCCCAGGGGAGACTGTGGAAGCCAAATGTAAACATCTACATCTTATCTGTGGAAAGATGTAGAAGTCTTTAGTCAACAGCAAAAAATATTTTAAGAAGTGAGTGATCTCATTCTAAAATACACAGCTATCGGTCAGATGAATCATGCAATAAAGTGCATGTGTTTCTTCACTGTTTGTAAATAGAACATAAAGTGAAGAGCTCCAATATATGTTTTTAGAGTGAAGAGATCTAAGCCAGTCAAAAGTCCCAGACTTCATATCTCATACCCTAGTTTATAAATCTACATCACAAGTGTGGTTAAATAAAAGCTGTAGGATAGAATATAGCACAATTAAAATACCTCATTTTGTTACTGATGTTTTAATATAAAATATAATTATTTAAAAGATTAAAAAATAAAATAATGAAAACAAATTAAAATTAACTAAAGACAGAATACAGCTGCTTAACCCTAAATGTTCAATGCTATTTAAGTTGTCTTAGGACAAAAATTAACAACAGACTTTTATGTTTCTTGATGACCGAATTCAGGCAAATGAATTTCATTCTTGATGCTTATCTGAGACAACTAAATACTGCTCTACAGAAGTGATTCAACTTGGAAACGGAGACATCTATATTTTATTATGTCCAAGCTCTCATTATAGTCAATGGAAATCTACACAACAGAGTATTAAATAAAATATCCAATGGAGTCTATGCAACAGTATCTTTTAATAAAATGGAACCCAAAATTCAGCAAGCTAAACAGCTTGCTAGACTTCATTGAATTTACTCACTAGGTCTACTGGATATGATTATCCTGATTGAGAATTTTGACATTTCCTGTGTCATATCAGTCTGCTTCATTTGAATGCCTTGGATAACATGGACTGTCTCAACTGTCATTAAACACCCATATCATGATACCTGAATCAAGCTTCTTAATTTAGATTAGTTAGTCTGTGAGCTGAATTCCATCCTAAGGTCTTATTGATGCCCAAATGGTTAAAGACAGAAAATTTTAATTCCAGCTGAAAAAAACCCCCATGAAATTACAGAAACAACATGCTATGCCAAATCATATTTTTGTATTTTGTCCATGCAAGAGTGATCCATGAATCTACTGATTTTTGTTTGTTTGTTTGTTTTCTGTTGAGGAGCAGGAGTGGGAAATTAATCTTCACATGCCATTAAGATCTCATCCTGAGTGTATTTTGGCAATCAGTAGACATAACCTTAATTAATACAGTTAAAAAAACATTTTAGAAAAAAGAAATCTTCTGCTTTTTTTCCCCTGTATTTTTGAATGTTTCTAGTTAATGTTAAAATTAATTCCTCAATAACTCTAGTTATTTTTTTCTGCTCTTTACATCCATCAAGAAAAAAAAATAGTTACTGATATCAGTGACAGCTTGATTTTGTCCTGAGTATTAAGTGAAGTTCACATATGTTTACAGAAGAACTTTAATGACAGAAAAAAAAAAAAAAAGGAATTGGTAGCTACAATATCAGTATCTAAAATGATACATTGAATTATAAAGGAACTTTTTAAGCACACATATACTCAAATTAAGTATAACTTGATCTTTGCAGTGCAACCATTCATGGATATGCAGACTATAACAACTGAGAAGAAATTTGAGACACATTAATAATTACTGAATTTAACAAAGAGAGACCTATTTTTTGCCATATACTTTCTGTATTATTTTCTCATCTTATATATATATTGCAATGTAGATGTAAAGTATATATGTTTGTGTACTTTGATGGCTACAGTAAAGCTGTCACTGTTCATGCAAAATGAAACTAATGCCACTGCTTGTATGACTTTTCTCTTTAAATATTAACCATTTCCTACTGTACATGTGTTGCATGTTTGAAAGAGGAAGATAAAGTACAGAAGTAACAAAGCTGTTATGTTGGAGGGAAAATGAGTGTTTGGGTATTGATCATGAGAAAATAATCATATAGCTTTAAGATGAAGGCCATTAAAATGACCAAGTCTTTCATTCATGATGTTACTTTTTTTTTTTTTTTTCTAAAATGTTTGTCTTCCTCTCAGAAATTATAACACAAAAAGTTATACTCTTTAAATTTCAAGAGACTTGAATCTAAAGGTTGTTCTATACCCGTTTTGGATCACTGTAATTGTGTTGCCTCCAGGGAACTGGTCCTAAATGCATACTGATATTGTGATTGTAGCTTTTTGGTTTATGTTTTTCAGTATCTTTGTACAGCAGCTAATATTGCTTCAGGCTTTTTAAGCATATACTCAGATCCCTAGAATCTAAATATCCATTAAATATATAAATGTATATAGAAAGAATTTTCTTTACTAAGAGACATTTAATGACTGGTTTCATCATTGTTTACCATTTATAAGAACTGAAGAAGTATCGCAGTCATTTTTGTTTCTTAGCATTTGCTATTCCATTGCTGCAGTGTAACAGACTATCAGATCTTTTCTAAGTCCTGCTTTTCATTCAGCTTAAATTAGAAAAATTGAATAAACAATGATATGGGGTGGGGAGGGCACAGCATGAAGAGACATGAAACATAAGAAGTGGAAATCTTTCCAAAAAGAACATAAAGTTGTCAACAAGCAGAATATGAAATGTGGATGAAATGAGCCAGAGTCCTTGCTCTCTAATGATCTGTGAAAGAAAGAAACGTGCAGTAAAGTCAGGAATTATAAAGATCTTTGCTCTTGTCTGCTGTCCAAACGGACACTCTTATTGATTCTGCTTAGATCATTTTGTTTAATGTCCTAATTATCTCCTTTTGCTCCTACATAAGAAAGACATGAGCTATTTCTACTCTGCTAAATGTATCCACCACAGGGAATGATCCCTGGCTCCAAGCTGTGCAGACTGTCTGTACCTACCTTGTTCAAGGCTGGATCTCTACAGACCAGATATGCCATGACCACACAACACAGAGCTTGGTACAGCAGCCCCTTTGGGCTGCCCCAGGGCACTATAGCGTGACCGTTTTGGGCTGTGGGTGGGGAGAAGAGAGGAAGGCGTGTTTGTTTTAGTTCAAACTACCTGATATAACATGAGGGCTTTGCTGGAACTTGAGAGAGGTGTATTATAGGATGAAAATGAGAGTAGATGTTGCATGTTCAGAGATAGTTCATTTGAATGTCTAGGGGAGTCTGAAAGACATGCAGGAGAGCCTTTCAGGACAGAGCAATGGAAATAAATTAACCTGGTTTAATCTTGTTCATACTGCCTTTTATGTATAAACCCCTGATTTGAGATGCTATAACAGCATATGGAAAGAGCTTCACTTTTGCAGTCACACATCTGGAATTTAATAGATATAGAAATCAGTCAATTAATTTATTGATCATGATTTGTGGTTTCAGGTAGTCCAGGTCTTGTGTTGAGACAGGGAGGAAGGAGCTGTATGATTGATTTATGTAATTTCCATTACTATTTTCTTCAAAGCTTCTGACTTCCATTTAGTCCAGGTTAGTAAATTGATCTTTGGCTGCTTTTTCCATTTGTTTGGTCAGCACATTTAGGTTTTGATAAGAAATTTCTACCTTTAATTCAGTGTTTTATTTTGTTCAGATGGATTTCAGCTGTTCGAATTTTAGACTGCTAAAAGTTTGACACACATGTTTAAGCAAGTTAGACCAGGCTCACCTTATAGACAGAAATGAATGCATTCAAAGGGCAAATAATCTGACCTACTTAGACACTCACATGAAGTCTTTTGTCTGGAGGTGCATTTTTACCTACATCAATTATAAAAAATGTCTTGCTTAGGATTAAACACTTTAGATCCCTAAAGAGAGAGATTATCTATCTATCTATCTATCTATCTATCTATCTATCTATCTATCTACCTATCTACCTATATATCTACCTATCTGTTTGCTCATCTTAAAAACAAGTTGCATATATTCTGCAGAACAGATATATGAATAATATAGTATTTTAAAAGAAAACATAGAAACTTGTTATTTATGTAAGGATTACACTCTATTTCATTTCTGCTTTTGCTCCTTTTGGATAGTTTCTATGGTGTTCTGGTCCTTAGAGACATTCCTTTTTCCTCTTCTTTGATGCTTAAACTATTTTATGTAGAGTCAGATACATTGAAGTTGGCTTTCTCCATCTTAATGCTTTGGAGGCAATTTCCTCTTCTTTTTAAATTTGTCACTGGGGAAACCTTTTTTTTTTTTTTTCTCTCAGCCAAACAGATGGTTTTTATTTTTTGTTTTATATATATTTTTTTCAATATTTGGACTAAAAAGTTTAAGATTATCTTTGGAAAAGTGAAATTCTGTGTCTACCTCTGTCATCTTTAACTAAAAGCATAAGAATTTTAGATTGAAAGTCCTGCAGATTGTTTCGGTTGTTTCTTTTTCTTCTAAAGTGTTACTACACATAGATGACTTTGGCTCTTGTCACTGTAATACCTGAAATAACTCACGCTACTAATGAGAACTTGAATGTGAAACTTCTTGGCCAGCCTAGAAAGAAAAGATTGGATTCTGATCTCATTAAGATTAAACCTCACCTTGCATTTCAGGAAAGAAAGCACAAGGTAGTTCAAATGACTTTGCCCAATTTTCACTGATATTTTAGTCATATGAGCCAATAAAAACAGTCTAAAACTTTATAGCTGTGCATAGAAATATATATGTGCAGAACTGTCTCACTTCAGTTGCAGTGCAACTTGATTTTTTCCTAAAGTTAGATATCTTCTGCTTATGCAAAATTGCATATTTTGCATTTGAGACAGACATACAGGAATATGCATGTGTGCTGACAGTTGCATCTCTACAGATGTACTGTAGTTATGGTGGTTCAACAGTGAGTTTTAGTATCATTATCCGTCTTTTTCTCTGACAATAGAAGAGCAATATTAGCATCAGACAAACACTATTAATCCACCTGAACTCTGCTGAACCAGTGCTATTCTGGTGGTTCAGTGCATTGCACTTAGTTAAGATGTGTCTTCTCATCACATGTAATCCAGTGATTGTTCCAAGCACGACTGGAAATTCACAGGAGTAATGGTCTTTGCATTCTCTAGACTATTTTGTTTTCTGTATTCCATACCTTACCAAACCATCTCTAACCGAACTAGAGTCTTCTGACTGATGATTCCTGTAGGATTAGAGTTTGGTTGGGTTGTGACAGGTTCTAACAGCATTTGTGGTCTGCCTTTTTTTTCACTCCTTTAGGTAAGATGCCATATCATGTATTCTTTCTCATTTCCATTGGCTCCCACTTTTCAGTATCTTGTGCTGAATATTTTTCAGTTTCTGGAGTTCTTGAGCTCATATCTTTACACTTCAGGTACTGAAATGTCTATCTTGAAAATCTGCTGAAAGTACTATTATTTAACACATAGATCTGACTTGGTAAATGCATGAAAGCCTTCCTTCTGGATTTGTAATTACTTGATCCAGAATTTGGTTCCGGGCACTGACCTCAGTGCATTAAGCTCTTCCAATGTTGTTTCCTCCTCAGTTATGGGAATTTCCATTTTCATACTCTTATTCACATTAGTACCTTGACTTCACCTCCATGTACTACATCATTATAGTTACTGAAAACTGAGTTAAAGGGCTTTTTTTGGCTGTATTAAAATTAATATTTGCTCCTATACTTGCTGAATTAACACACCACTTCCTGTTTCTTTGTTCTCCTTTTATTTTTGTGGCTAAAAATCTTTTACTATTTGCTTTAATTTCCTTTGTTAGGTCCAGCTCAGCTTGAGAGTTGGCAAGTCTCACTTTTCTCCTGCATATTCTGACCTTCAAGACATAGCTTTCTGATTAGCAGTCTGTTCTTACAGCTCCTTATAGGCTCCAAGCTTGCCACTGAAAATCCTTTTTTGCAGTGATGTGATCAAGGCCAGAAACAGGTAAATGGATTTCTAATTTGACCAATACAGTATTTACCCATATCTCAACAGCTGCAGTGAAACATCACACAGAAGAGTTTATTCACCCCTTAATTGAGTACTACCTGATTCTCAGCATGAGGCAGTGAGCTAGTTAGCTAGGTCTTGGGTCTTTTCCTCTAGATCATTTTTCTTTTACTTGTACAACATGTATTGGTTTTGCATCAGTGATTTAAAATGGTTCCAAACTTCTTTTTCAGACAGGCTTTTAAACTCTACAAATATACCCAGCTTTCACTGATTCCCTTAATTTTGTTATTAAAATAGAAAATATTAATAATAGATTTGATTTCATTTATATTTGGACCATAACTTATACCATAACCATAACCTAATATTCTCATAATTGCTTATTTCGGGACAATTTTTCCAGCTGTATTAGATTCCTACTATATCCTAGTCATGCATATTAAGATATCATTGTTTTTCATTGTTCAGTTGTGTAAAAAATATTTACATCACATAATTTTTGTTGGAATATGTTCTTCAGTCAACATATGGAATAGCAACAGAATATTAATCTTGGCACTATATATAGCTCTAATATTATTAGTAAGATCTTTATCTACAAATCTGACCCTTGCTGTTTGGAACAAATATTTAACAAACCTCTTTCTAGAACTACTTAGTATTTCTACTCTATTTTGTCAATATTGTCTGTTTTGTCAATTTTCTCTTCCCTTCCTTTTGTATTGTGAATAGAAAAATAAATGCTTCACATTCTCATTCACATCTCTAATAAATCCTTAATAAGATGTTTGGTTGGAGAACCTCTCTGAGAACTTCACACATGTTCCTTTGCTTTGTCCCATCAGCAGGATTTTTATCCTCTCTACCTTTGAAAAAGCTGCATCCCAAGCCATAGAAAATCAATATTATATGTATACAAAATTCACTGGTCCTGTAGGTCCTGCTGCACTTCCTACTTACTCCTTTCTTATGATGAGGAAACCCTTGGAACCCTTGTTCTTCCAGTAACCCACATGTACTGGTTTCTTCTATGATAGGTATAAAATTTAAAAGCAATGGATTTCGAATCCAGATCATAACCAATATGTGTTAGCACATTCTAGAGTGCCTTAAACCTCCACTTTCCAGCAATTTTCTTTTGTAAGAATTGAAATATTTACTTTCTTCCTTGCCCCCTCCTGCCTGCCCTCACCCCAAAACAAAACAAAACAAAACAAAACAAAACAGGGAAGGTAATATTTTTGTTAGTTTCTCACAAAAAATTGAAAATGTGTGAGTGGAAGGCAAAGTTACTAAGCAGGATGGCATAAAAAACAAATTAAAAATTCACTGTAAACCCCTAAACTCTGTTTTGTATTCCTCCATCCTTCTAGCTCCTCCTTTCAAATTCAAGATTATTCTTTCCCTCCTAATTACAGTCAAGTGACAATGTTGTAAAAATTCTTAGTAAGCTAAGAATTTAAGCTCTGGAGCAGAACATAACCTACCAGTAACACCTCAAAGCCCTATTCTTATTCAAAGTGTTCATTTTGTCATAAAAAGGTGAAAAAGAAGACAAATAAAAACTGAGACTCTAAACCTAGTTTAACAAGTTGCATATTAAATAGTCTTAACTCATCAGAACTGCTGTGAGGCAGATACCATTTGTTGATCTATCTAACGGGTTGAAAATCCTACTGAAAGAGAGTTCATATTGAAGGTGATGAAAGGAAATGTTCAAAACATCGGCTTTAAAATGACCCCTGTTGTTTGCATCCTTAATCAGGGAATTAGAGATGTAAGATAGAATATTGCAAATGGATAAAGTTTTTCAGTGAATGAACTGTCTGCACATTCACTTATGGAATCCTTTAGCAAATTTCAAAGCATGTAATTTATGTTTAAATGGACATAGTTTACAAATGATTCTGTAGTTCAATTTATTGTTGCTTTTTAGTTCTACAAATGACACATGAGCTGGATTTCTATATGTTCATTTTAAAGCTGAAATTCTTTGACTATTTTACAGTACTTCACATCTGTGCTACTTCTCTCTGCGGAATTAAATAATTTCTAGGTCTTCCTGTGGACACAGAGCTTGAGTAGACTGTCTCTACTCAACCTTGCTGTAAATACTTAGTTGATCATTAAGGACAGGTAGGTCAGAACAGATCAAGCGTACTACGAGGCACACTGTTTCAAGTATAACTGTGCACAGAAAACCTTACTTTCCTGATGTACTGTCAGCACCTGGGAAAGGTTGCTGAGTTTTAGTCATGCTTTTTCTTACCAGTAGTATCACTACTTTACTACTTTACTGTGTCACATATGAACACAACAGTCTGGCCTTAGGTGAGTCCTGGGTTTATGCCTAAAAGGATTTAAATGTGTGCTCTTAAGCATCTGCATGTCTCACACATGTACATGTGAAGCCATATGATGAAATTATTACTATGCTTAAACTTATAGGAAAACTACTTCCGTGGAACTTTTTTTAATGTGTCCTGTTTTTGTGCATAGGCTATCAACATAGAAATGAAGGAAAGAAGGAAAAAGTCTTAAAAAATGGGAGGATATAGCTGGCATATATATATATGTATGTATATATATATATATACACACACAAGCTAGTTGGGAAGCCTGAAACCGAGACACCAGAAATTAACTTGGAGAAGCCTGAAATTAAAATTGATGATAACTTCCCATGTCAATTGTTTTTATTGTGAATGACCTGTCTATAAGAGCAGTATGTTATATTAAAAACAAGGAAAAAACAATAGCAAATTTTAATGTGTAAAAAACTATGTAGTACTCCAGAATCTTGGAAAAGAAATATCCATCTGTCCACAAAGGTTAGAGTGAAAATATTTTATTAAACCATGGTTAAATTTATGTTATTCAAAAGTTAAGAGGTACTTTTCACATGAAACTTGTTCAATGCTCCTTTATACTCATATTGCCAAGAGACACTCAAAACGGTCTTTTTGCAAATAGCTTGAAGTTAACCACATCAGATTCAGCAGGATTAAGCTAAATCGTCTTTTGATATCTAACGTGTTATACTTCCAAAGCAATTCAATGGCAAAGACAAATAGTTGAAGTGCAGGAAATTCACATGCATCCCCAGTGGCAACAGATCTTCAGGGCAGTAAGTATGGGAAATAAAGAATTCTTATTTGTGTTTCTTCCAATTTCTTGCCATGTTTCCCCATCCTAGCCAGAACTGCATTGCTAAAGATTCCACAGTGGCCAGTGAAAGGATGAATGGAATTTAGTTCTCTTTTGTGAGCTGTGTGAGGAAAGAGAAAGGACACAGTAAAGCTTTTATTGACCCAACTCCAAATCTAGTGTGTCTAACTAGGAAATTGTTCATTCAGATGGAAGCCAAAAAAGCGTCTATGCCTCAATGTGGCTGAGACAGCAAAATCAATTCAGAAAACAACAGCTCTGTTTAGTAAGGATTCAAGGGAAGAAAATGTACCTAAATCAATAAATAATATACATAATAAGCCATTTATACTGCATAATATTTTATTAAAGTGTCAAGAAGCACAAAATCCATCAACCTCTGCAAATACTGGGGTTTCATGGGCCAGAAGGCCTAAGTGTTTTTTAAAATTTAAACAAAGTACTTAAGAGACAGAAAGATCTATGCAATTTCTCACTGCTTTCCATGTAGAAATGATTTTGCCATGCTTTTTTGTCTTGCTTGCATTGTAAAACATTGTAAACACTTATAAAATCACAAAATCTTGAAATGTTAAGATCTTTCTTTTAACTTTTTTAATCACGCCGCTGGGATTTTGACTGCCTACAGACTTACAGCTCAGGAGCATAGTACATGAATGGTGATGATCAGCTCTATAGTACATGGCTCAGCAGCTGGCCTTTTAAAGTGAAGGCTGTGCTTGAATATGCTTCTAGTCCACCATTTTTCTCATAAAACATCAATATTGAACATGGAGACTTAAAGTGGTCCATACATATTTTAGTTAATCAACAACTTCTACTAATGGAAATAAGTCAATTTATGTTTATTTATATCTGTATATGAATATGAATTTGTAATCCATGTTTATAAATTCTTTTATTTCTCATGTTGTTTTTAGAGAGAGACTAAGTTTTACTAATATTTGGAAGGCTTGTCAGTTCTACACTGGTTTCTCAAGCTTTGGATGAGCTGAATCCAGAGCACAGAGTGACCTGCTTTCGTTTTAAGTTGGCCCAAGCACAAAGTGTCTGTCTCATTCCCTGAGTTACAAAGGAAACCCAAGGTGAAGAGGTACCTTTTTAAAGTATCTGAGTTAAGGGGAAGAGATCCAGGTACTAGAGAGATATAAAAACTCCCAGTCTTCATGCCTGGTATTATCTGATTGATGAGAATTGTTATTTTCATGTTTCTCAATACTGATTTGTGTAGCAGAGTATGCATATAACATACTTAGCCATTATTTTAGGATGCAACTGCAAAGTACTTTCTCAGTACCATGTAAGACATGATTCGTGTGTTTAGAGAGAAGCATGGGATAGTTCTTTTCAAAAAAGGGAAAGGAAGGAGTGATGCATCTTGGCATCAGAAGGTATCAGTTGTCTCCCTTACAGCAGGGCCAAAATCCATATCTTTCACTTCTTAGCTGGGTTCCTGCTCTCCTCCCCATCTGTCGCAGAGGTGATCTTTCGTCTTTCCATGCACTTATTTCCTCCTACTTCTCCATCTTTTCCACCATCCTTTCTTTCTGATTTTATAATCCTAAATTACATGTGATTTCTCTGACTCTGCCTTGTGTAAGTGGCAGACTTTTTGATTGATATGATATTGCAAGTTAAGTTATATTGTAAGTAGGAGGAAGTGCAGAATATGTTGAAAATAGAAATTCTTCATGAAAAAGGTGGCAGCAATTTTAAAAGCTATTTAAAAAAACTAGTGTGATAGACTTATAGCAACTTGCTGGGAATTATCCTGCTTTGGGTTGGATGGAATAAAACAAGCTAAATTTATTATAAAATATAAAACATAGATACACTGTACTAAGTGGAGTGTTCACTTTTGCAAGTGAAAAAAGAAAAGAGGTTCAGTTCAACCTTTTGTAGAGTCTCCAGCTCTTCATATCCACCTGTTGCAGAAAACATTCTGATTGCTTCAGTTCATCATAAAAAAAGCCAACAATCTAGTTGTCTGTAAATTGAGGGCAAGACTGATGGAAGACTGAAGGCAGAGAATAAACATAGTGGACATTTGCATGTCACATCAGTTCTCTGTGGAAAGCATACATAATTGAACGGAATATGTGATTTATTTATTGGGAAAACGATATCAAACATAGTCAAGTCATTCATTCTCAGTTGGTGTTGCCTGACAGATGTTTTCAGAAAAAAAGCTAGGCTGGAGAAGTCGAAATTGAGAGATCTTTCTGTTTCTTTGAAACTTACTTGGAAGTAGGATTCTGCAGGTACTATGCTTTATTATAGTGACGTAAAAAAACATATCTGATTTTGTGGAATATTTACTAAGCTCAGCTTGAGATAAGCTGAATTTTGGTCATTGATTCCTGTTTCCTGAACTCCTCCTGTGCAAACTATTTCATACAACCAAATTTTGTTTGTATTATTGTCCTGTATTTTAATTCCCCCTACACCTATTTTTTTTTTGAACACTTCTGTGCATTTAGTTCTTTTCCACTCTTCCATAATTTTAAACTTATATTTTGATGCCATTTTTATTGTAGTACTGTGCAAAGCTACATTTCCCCTATTTGATGCATGAAGACCACTAGCAGAGAGATTTATCACATAAATTTCACTGAGGGTATACAGTTTGACTATTGCAGGACAGAAAAGAATCATACACCTCGTGGGACCCAACCCCCTGTTATTGAACACTAAAAAATTAGATAATATTTTTTACAAACTCATTAAACCCGAGAATGAAACTAGTTGTTTCCCCTTTCCATATCATTGCAGTTAAAAGAGTCTTCTAGAACCTTATTGTTCTGATAGAAACCTTCTTTTAGTTCTGATGATGTATTTAATCCTGGATGATTCATACTCATTTTTTCTACTGCCAGTATTACCTTTTAATGTAAATAACCTTTCTCTCTCACGGATGTTTATTCATCAATGCAGTAATTATATCTCTTTCCAACTTTTGTTCTGCTGGACCAAACAATCTGTATTATTGATTTCTCTTCTTGGACAGTAGATTTTCCTAATCATGCCATCTGCCCTTCCTTCAACCTATATTGGCTTGAAATCATCTTCCTTTAGATAGGTGAATGAAACATTACACAATGATGTCTTTCCAGGCCCTTGGTGTTAATACTTCTTTGTCTTTACAGGAAATCCATTCTTGATACAGCCCACTATCACTTCTACATCCCCAATAGTAATACACACACCCAAGCTTTAGTTACGTGCTGATCAGAGATCTCCGATTTCTGCTGAGTTTGTATATCAGCAATAATTGTCTCAATGGATCACTCCACTCATTTTTGAAATGCATCTGTCCCTGGGAGGAAGACTGTTTTAAAGAGAACAATAGCTCTATACAATTCTTTTGGATAACAAACAACATTATCCAGTGAAACTTTGTGTGTTTAGCAGGAAGCACAGAAAATAGTAGTGAGCAAGATTTTGGTAGTTTCGTTGCCATAACTTAAATCATAACTTAGGAAGAAAACTGAAAAAGAAAGGAAAATTAAGTCCCACATAACCACACAACAATTGCATTGTATTTCTTTAGATATGCAAGGCAGACCCTCAGTTTTAACATAAATAAAATTGAAGATGATGAGTACCTAAGGAAATACAACTGGGTATAAAACAATGTGAAGGATCTGAATACAAATGACATGCTTATGCACTAGCTGAAATTGCAGAATTTAAAGAGAAACTAGCAGAATTTAAGAACTGTTACACTCACAAGTGTAAGTCATCACTGTCTTTTTTTAACCACAACCTCTGCCACTTAAAATGTAATCTCAAGAAGAAGAGAGGAGAGGAGGAGAGAGGAGAGGAGAAAAAAGGAGAATTAGAGAAGAAAAGAGGATACCTAAATCGCAAGCTGAAACAAGAGGGATGCACTGGATGGGACAAAAGACCCACCTTTGTTTTGTCACAGATGGTTTTTCTTACCATTTCTGGGGGAAAAGGGAAAGAATATAGGAAACAATATATCTGTAAAGTCAATTCAATCTTACCTAACAGAAATCAATTTTTTAGGGACTTCCTGATCCTGAGTTACATCCAGACTACTGTGTACTAGTCTTTGATGGATCTGTCTTCCATGAATTATCAAACTCTTTTGTAAACTCCCACTTTTAGACTCCAAAATATCATGTGATAAGGAGTCTCACAAACTATTAATCATCCAAATTGTTCCATAATTTGTTCAATGTTGATAGATAACCCCTATTTCCTCCTCCTCTTTTTTTTGTTTACCTTTAAACTGTGAGAAACAGTTCTCCTTCTCCATTTCTCTCTTCTAATTGACTAATTATTTACATCACTACATAGAACAATAATTTATTTTCCTGTCATCTGTTCTTTATCCTGGGGAATCATATTCTATCAAGCCTCTAAGCTGTATGCTGTTCAGTGCCTCTGATCATCCTCTTGCCTTTTTGAGCATCTGTTCCACGGTGAAGCAACCAAACCTCAGGTGGTGTGTAGGAGCTGAGTACACCATATGGGGCAATAGTAGTGACTTCCGCTTGCTCTCAGTTTCTGGTGCGGTACTTCTCTGTTGTATTTGCCCAGTTCTGGATGATGAGCTGATGTATGTGGAAAGCTTTCTGCAATGACTCTAACATTTTTCTCAGACATTAATGACTAGTTTAGAGCAAAATTATTTTCTTTATAGTCACTTTTTCCAGGTGATTTCAGTGTTGAATTTAATCTGCCATTTTACTTGTCTCTAATGTGAGATCATTTGTAGCTCTGGACTGAATTGTTCTAGCTACTGGAAGTAATTGTGTGCAAAAATTGTTGCCTCTTCATGCTCTCTGTTAGAACATCTATGAATATGCTGAAACTAAATACCTAATAAACATTTTTGGAGCATATATTGGTAATCTGTTTTCTTCATGAAAACTGACAATTGCTATGTATCTGTATCCTTTCTTATTTTTTAACAATTTGTTCGAGAATCACATAAAACTGTTTCTAAGAGTTTTTTGTTTTTTTTTTTTTTTTTTGAGAAGCTCAATTAAGAAAGGAACTTTAGGAGAAGCTTTTTGAACACTCAAGTACGTTAACTGTACTAAAGTACCTTTGAGGCAAGATAGATAGATGAGTAGAGAAGCTATGGGTCTCAGCACAGTCTCTTTCAGCCTAGTTCTATGAAGCAAATTTACAGACCAAGCTGAAGGTTGTATTTTGTATTTGTATATCAATTTAAAGTGATATTTTAAAATACAAATCTCACAAAAGTTACTAAGCAAAGATAAAAACCTAAGCAAGATTTAAAAACCTGACAAAATACTAAATGTGTAGCACAGGAATATTTTAAACTCACATACCTTTTCTGAAGTAGCTCCTAAAATGAATACTCCCTTAAAGCTACCTGATCTCTACAGTTTCTGTTTATTTTCACTGATTTTAAAAATAAATTTCAAAGTTCACGTTTTAAAGTCTTATTAACTTAAGGTTGGAAAGTTCAAGCACTTAATTGATTAGAAGAGCAAAATGGAGCTTTGGCTGTGTTAGCTAAGTATCTAAAGCCTGATCTCAGCTATAATAGTTGATAAAGATGTGTTTTTACTTATACATAAATATATATATAATTTTAATATCTGCATCTCAATATATATATACATGCTCTATTAATAAAAACCCACCAGTATATAATAGAATGAAATGCACTGAGTACATAGACACACCTACTTTTTCCTGAGAGCCTTGAAGTTTCTTTAACCTTTGGGAATACTTGGTTTGGAGGCATTCTAATTCTGCTCCATGAAAATGAAATAGTACTACGAGATGATGAGAACATCAGACACTTGGTTTATTTAGTCATTCATCCCACATTCCACAGTGCCCAAATCAAGTATTGTGAAGGTATTTCAAGATGGAAAAAAAGTTAAAGGTCTTGGCTTTAGAGGCTTCATACAAGGATTAATAACTAACAGATGAAAGGGCATATAAAAATGGAGGAGGAAGAAAGAAATTGTTAATGGTAATGTGGCACAACAACTAGTTTATTTAGAAGTTAAGATCTCTTACTCATAACATATAAATGAATCGGAGGAGAATAATGCAGTATCATCTCCATGTTTGTATATATAACTAAAATTGGAGACAGACCAAAACCAAGCAAGACAGTTCTAGTTTGAAAAGATCTAGATTTTGTAGTGACTGCAGTAGCAGGTGTAAAGTATAAACACTCTGCATTCATAAAATATATTTCTAAAGGATCTCAAATACTGTCTATAACACAAAACCAGCTGAAAACAAGAAACATATAGAAGAGAAAATGAAAATGGTGGTATGAGATATATTTTTTCACTTTTCTATTCCATTTTCATTGTTGTATTTCCATTTTTGTTTCCTTACTTTAGGTTGTCAAATCATCCAGTGGCATAATGGGGCTGTCCAAGAGGGAAAGGATGAAAATCATCCATCAGTTTTGAAACTTTTCACCCACCATATTTGTTGCTTATTTAGTTCTCTTTGACTGCATTCTATTTGTATACAAAAGTACGTGATTTTAGTCTTTTGCTGGAAGAGGCAACTTGTGCAATCAGAAAGAATTTAATAGATTTAATTATAAAAAAAAATCTTAAATATATGGGATTCTGGAAACAATTACAGGCCAAAGAATATGGAGTGATTGAATAAAACTGTCCTGGAAAGGCAATTACATAGACCATATCATACCTTAGATCAGTTGTGACTCCATCTTCTACATATGTATATACAACAACTATGCTAAAACAAACAAACAAACAAACAAACAAACAAACCCTTAAACAACCAAAAACAACAACAAAGGAAAAAAAAAGAAAAAAGTGTCTGAGAAAGAGTGTGTTCTTACAACAGATTTCATGGTACTTCATTTCTCAGTTCTCTCTGAAATGACTGATTTCCTCATAGCTTTGATGATTTGTTCCTGACATGATTCAACTTTTCATCCCATTCAGTAATTTCTCCTTTGTTACTGATAGGTATCACCAATCTTGTGTCATCTCTGTTCTGCTATTCCTTTATTTTTTCACAATAATACACAAGACATATGCCCAAGCCTACAGCTTTCTCTTCATGATAAGAATTTTCAAATGCCACATGATCTGCCTGATAGGGGGAAATCTGTCCCTCTTTTGTCTCTCCTATGATCATTAATTTCTCCTTCTTCTTTGTCTTGCCCAGGCTTTTTGCTCTGTGCTCCTCCAAATGTTGCCTATTATGACCTGACAGAGATGAAAGAGAAAACTTCTCTGTGAGAAGAATACATTTCTGTCAAAAATCTTGGCATATTTCAGATAAAACAGTAGAGAATTGTTTGGATTACAGATTATGGTTAGAGTTGTAACACTTTGAACATCAGAGAATGGTGTTCACATCTGATATCACATCTGGTGTCACAGCGTGTATTACTTCTGATTTCCCTAGTCATTCCTCAATTTACCTGCCTATGAATGTAATACATGATTTTACTTTAGGTTTTATGGTCCTCCACTTTTGTCAAAAGCTCCATTCACTCACAGACACATTTAGTGGCAGCATGTGGTTGTTAGGGATAAAATGAAATGGTGTAATGGGTGAAGGAACTTTCTTCTTTAGCTGAACATCAGTTCTTCCTTCATCCTCACAGTGTGGTGTCTGATAGCTGTGGGTTAGTATGCAAGCTGTCCTGTTTATATTTTGTATGCTATGCCACTGTCACCTCTACTGTCTGCCGCCTTCCATCTCTGATTTTCCTGCTACACAATGATGTTTTGGCTGCCCAATATCTGTATTGTAAACAGAGATGGAGGAGAGTTAGAGACTAAAGAACAGACCTCAAAGCCACAATACTGTATCCTGCACATCATGTAGACCACTCCCTTCAATGTCATCACTTACTCTATTGCAAGGCACATTTGGCTTTTGTGGCATCCTTCTATATGCATTTTTAGACACCTTTTTCCCCTTTCTTTGCAATTGGTCACCTAATGAGCTGCTTTAAACTGCACTTCATGTTATGTAAGAAACAACAATCCTCCTTTAATCAACTTCATAGAAATTAATCTTTAAGATGAATTAACCGTACTAGGTTGTAATGACATGCTCATGATATTAAGAGCTAAGATGGTACAATAACTTCTGTTTTTTTCACCTATATGAAATGTCAGAATTTTTGGTGACTTTTAAAAAAATCTGGTAAGGGAAATAAACAAAATCTTTGTCAATTCATTGTATAATAATATGAGCTTCATCTTTACTGAATAACTATTTTGGAATGCCTGAATTCAGTTGAATGCTATCTTTATACAGAGTTTGGTGTAATTATTTAATTAATGGAAATGAAGTATTGCAGCACTGAAGGGTTTGAATAAGTGTTGAAGGACACTGTGGATAAGACCCATGGCTTGGCCACAGCTCAGGGTAATTCACATATTTGAATAATGAAATGGTGAATTTTCATTGCTTGTCTCTCTCTTCCTTCTTTCAGCTTTGCATCATGATGGAACCAAAGAAATCTGTCTTCTGCCAGACAGCAAGGACCTAGGTTGCTGGGGCAACATGTTGACTGCAAAAAAATCCTTAAAATAAAGGTGGCTCATTTCCAAGTCACCATTTTTCAGGGGTTTGGGGCTTTTTTCACATTTTCATAAAAAAGACACACACTGGTAAGAATGCCTTGCGGGAGGTTTTATAATCAATAAACCTGTTGTTTGTAGAGGGATTATGAATCAGAAATGAATGCTAAGCAGGTGAGAAATGCATGCCAGTATTTCCCAATTTTAAAAATATGAAAACCCATAGAAGAAGTGCATAAAAGATTTAAAGAACCTATTTAGAAAGCATCTGCTTAACTAAGAATTGGTTGCTAGGATTTACAGAGATTGTCACAAAGTTGTTCCAAAATCTACTTCACTGAAATGCTAACTGGGTGAAAAACATGTTCTTAATGCTAAAAGAGTTGCATAGGATTAGGCTGCACACTTTCCATTGAACAAAATGGAATCTGTGTAGTTAAATTTAAGTTCAGTCCTTTGGAAACATTCATTGTGTGTCATGAGTGCAGCAATGTTTCAAGTACAGAAGTGGAATAAAACCTCTGCTTTTTAGTAACAAAGATGTGACTCAGCAAAAAAAAAAAAAAAAAAAAGGAAGAAAATAGAAGAAAAAAAGAAAAAAAAAGAAATAACCCCCATGTAACAGCTCAAAATGTATTACTGTTTTCTTGCATAAGTCCATTAACAGTAATGATGGCATTGTAAACGGTGCTTGCAGAAAATAAAGCCCACTATGTTGAGGTGTTGAATAATTTTCACTTCTTCATATCAAAATTAATCTACAAGAGACACTGTGAATCTGTTATAGAGGGAGATCTTTCTTGAATTACAACACAACACAATGCGACTGATTTTTCTGGGTCTGATGACGATCCAAATGCTGCCAACTTGGGCGCAATTTGCTGAGTTCACTTCATCCAAGGCCTGGTGCTATATGGAAAAGGGTACTTGGTATCTGTCTTTTTGCGTATGATGCAGGGGTTAGAGCACTAGCGGGAAGAGATGGAGCTTGGGCTTTGTTGGTATTAGGAGAATTAAATTCTCTACGTCGAAGGAGGCAAGAATCCTCACCGTGTTCATGTATACATCATGATGGACAGAGCAGCCAACTCCAACCAAAAAAAAACCCAAACTCTGTCACAAACACAGTCTTCTTCCCTTTTGGAGCCAGGAATCATCTAACTTACATGGAAGGATGGCCTCACCACTGCCTATCTGTTAAGAGGAACAAACTAGGCTAAACAGAGATGATCATCTGTATGTATGTTGATTGTGAGATTCTGTCTATCAGGTTATGCAATTCTGTCACTCACACACATCACAGGTTCTAGCTTCATTAGGTGCTATGCAGCATGGAGAACCTGGTGCCCTGGGAACAGACCAAGAGAATGTGCCAGCTGCCCTAAAACATGAACATAGTGGGATCCCTAACTGATGTGATGCGTGCAAGGGTTTAAGACTGTCAAGGTAGATGCCAAGGATGTGGGAACAAGTGGACATGCAAACAGAGGAGTTCAGCTGCAGTGCATGTTGGACACTTGCCTGTGTGTTGTGGGGTTCTATCTACAGTGAACCATCTTATGGAAAAGATCTTTGCTTATGACAGATCAGCCAATTTCAACAGGCAAGTACCCAATACAAATGCTAACATTTCTAGTCCCAGCTCCAAGTGGAAGAAATTCATTCTTCACGTGGCCTGAGGACTTAAAACTAATAGTCTGATTCTTGAGCAGCCCTCTCTAGTTGTTTTCTTGTATTAAACATGCAAGTGATCACTGATTAATTTCTAAAATTGAGCAATTCACAAAAGTGTTCTTTTGTTTTAAACCTGCTGGGACTTAATTCTGAACAGTTCAGCAGTTCAGACTGGTATAGATCTGGCAAATAATTAAAAAAAAGGAAATTCCCATACTCAGTGGTCTAACCAGGAATAACAGGACAACTGAATGTTACACGTAAGCAAAACCAGAAAGGTATTTACATGTTTAAGGTCATATCCACCACAGATTGTAGCACAGTTTTAAAAAGCCCAAATTAATGCAGACTTAGGCAGTTAACAGTGCATAAATGCAGTCATACTGCTTTCAAGCCTGAATTGTCTCATGCAGAGCCAGAAGTGTTGTCAGTGCAGTGTGCATTTCCCTAATTTCCACTGTTAACCGATGCTGAGCCAGGGCTGGTATCTCTGCAACAAAACCCATGGGTCATGAAGAAGTACTTAGAATAATTTAAGAAGTAAACCACAAGTCCCAGTTTGTCTGTTTGTGCTTTCAACACAAACTCATTTTTCATGCTAACTGGTTTAAAATATTAAATGTATTTTGCATTATGATCTTCGTATATTTTCCATAAAACTGCCTTAGCACCCTTTCCATAAAACTGTGCTGGCTTAAAATGAGAAGACTGTTGACTAAATGAACTATTTTAAAGTAAACAAAGGATACTACCAATAAATAAGAAAAAAAAAAACTTTTCTAATAGATGGAAACTCTTTTTGTGAAAATTTACTTGCATCACTACATTTTTCTTGGGGTAGTGAAGAGAAAAACATAATTTTATCTAATCTGATATCTAATTAATTTGTTCTATTAGTCTCCCTGAAAACACCAGTTAGTGTGAGGTCTGTAGGTAAAAGCTTCAGAATAGTGAGGAAGTCCTGAGAACTAATGTGACAGCATTTCTAAGACATTAGAGGAGAGAAAAACAGCTCTTAAACTACCCAAATGGACTTTTATTAATAGTTGAGCTGCCATGAGAATGACAGATCAGACAAATATTGCTGGGCATAGAGATCTGTGGCAAAAGGGCCAATGGTCCTTCAACACTTGTGTTTTAAGAGTTAGCGGTGGTATGAAACTGAACCTCTAATCCTGTTCAGCAAATGCATCAAGCTATTGAGGAAACTGATGATTCAGAACAACTGACTGAACGAAGAAGTATATTATACAGGCAGAAAAGACTTTCAAGTGAATTATCTCTCAAAATACTATACAAAAGTGAAATCCTCTCAGGGAAGTATCATTCAACAAAGCCAGGAAGTAGAAGTTGTCATCAAAGGCATTGTACTAAAATCATACTGCTGAACATCTCAGCATCATTTCTCAGCTGAAAACCCCTGCTTGAAACAGCTTCAGATTTAGGAAAAACATTACTAGTACTACAATCCTCTTAAGTAAGTTTAATTACTAGATTAGGTAGGTGGTGCACTGTAGCCAGACTGGTGGTGCACTGTAGCCAGGCCCCAATTCTGTTTTGAGCTGAGATTTGGGCAACTTATTTCTTTCTGTGTCATGGAAAAGTGCTGTAAGAGGATTTGATGGAATCTGTATTTTAGAGTCCCGTAAAGAGAGTACCAGAACCAGAAATAAAACAAAATAGAGTAAGTATGGACACATTTAAGGAGACCAGTTTGCCAAACAGGACTAGATGTTTGCAGTCTTGTCCATCGTGCTTTTGGAAAATGAACAGCCCAAGGCAGGGATGGGAGAGAGGGCTGATGGTGTGGCAGAGTGAACGATTAGGCATCTTCTTCCCTGGGCTGCGGTATTTTAGCAGCATAGACATTGTTTGCAGGGGTTGGAAGCAGAGAAGGACTGCTTGGCCTGTGTATATCAAGGCAGGATAATAGATGAGAGTGGTACTGCCATGGCATTAGAGCATGAGTGTTTCTGTAGTATTCTCCAGTACAGTGTAGCACTAGTGGCACTACACTGTGATATTAATATATTGCTTATCTGTGGTGCAGCTACTGTAAGACCTGTGGGAAATAGATGGGTTTATCAGAGCAATTTGAGAAATTCAGGCACAAGTGTTAGCCAACTTAGTGTGCAACCAAAAATATTTTTTTTTTTGATTAAGTAAGAAAGTGTCAGCAGTATCACAATTCTATGCAGTTCTTTAGTATTCTGGGGGTTTTTGAGCTTCATAGTACTATTTCTAAATCTAAGAGTTGCCACAAAAATGTTCATTCTTGTTCATGCTTCAAATATGTTTGTCTCACTTTATTTTTCTGTTATGTCCTTGAACCAAGACTTCATTTAACTGAAGTATGACTTGTAACACTTTTTCCAATAAATTTGCTTTGGTTAATATCTCCGAATGTGCATTTTGAACAATTGCAAAATATTCTTCCCCTTTAGAGACACAGACAAAACTGCTAGCTTAAAACATTTGGGCACACTTTATTGTTCTCTTCTTTGAGCAGACTGGAGTCTGTGCTAAATAAATGAGAATGAAAGAGAAACAAAATCACATTTGTCACAGATGTAGATGAATATACTGAAAGTTAGACAGATCTTTAACTTCCGTAGTCATTCTAAGACCTGGTTGTACTATGTACCTCAAGAATTGTTTCTATGTTGTATAGTGAGTTCTATTGTCAAGGTAAAATTCTCTGTCAGTTGATCTCAGTATCACAAGAGGAGTGTTGATGTACATTTTAGCTTTTCATCAGTGAAAAGATGCTTATTTGTTTCTGCACTTTAGAACATGTTATCACAGTGCTATCACAGCACTGGCACTTGATATAGGTAACGGTAGGATTTGGGAGCAATTAAAATTCCAAGTTATACTGTTACATAGTGACAGAAACACAACCCAGTAACACGATGCACCCACAATGTGACGTTGCAACTGAAAACCAGAAAGCATCAAAAACTTTGTTCCACTTTTTGGTGTTCTAGGGTATAGTTCTTACAACATTATCTGCTCTGTAGAATCATTCTGGCTGTTACACTGAGGAATAGTTTCCCCTGGGCTAGGCTAGAAAATATGCATATGAAGACAGGGAAACTGCTAAGATGTCATGTCAGTGAACTATGAACTAAAAAGGAAGAAACTTTTCACATAGTTTCAAAGGAAGAAAACCTGTGTAAGTGAGCTGAAAGAGTTGATAGGAACACACACACATCACAACAGATCAGTATCAACAAGGCTTAGTATGCTCAAAGCAAAGCAATGTCAAGGCTATGAAAATTTCAGATCTGGATTGTAAATTTGATGAGAAATATAATTTTATCTCATTGTTCTAGACTAATGGATACACAATGAATTAATAATCTGAATGGAGCTATTTTTTATCACACTTTAAAATCATCCTGTGAGCAATCTGCAATAAGTTCTTATACATAACTATTGCTGTATCTGCAGTTACTAAAAATCTCTTGTGTTCAGTACACAAAATAGGAAAAAAAATGCAAATGAAAAAGCTTATTTTTGTAGGTTTCTCTGACAAACAACTCAGAGACTACTCTATACTGAAGGCCGTTCAAAAATTGGATAGATTACATTACACTTCAGAGTGTAATTTACTTCATTTACTTACGAACTTAATTTACTGTATATGAACTTAACGATAATCAGATTTCAATAGAATGTATCTGATAAATTGGAGATGTCTTACCACTTCAGATGCAAGTTCCTTTCATTCTAACACCTATTTCTAAAATAGATCAACATAATTATCCTCTGATAGTGCTTATTTGTTCCACTGCCTGTAAAGTTTTTCATACAGAAGGACTGGCTCACATGTAGACATCCAAATTTTGTCTAAAGTTAAGTGAGATTAATGTAGCACTTCCTCTCTCTTTACTTAGATGCTTCAATTGAACTTTTCAATTTGGATGGCTCCAGAGATCCGCCCGAGATTGTGTTCTCTCTTTTTCATTCTTCATCTCATTTGGATGGGAACTCCCTTATATTTGTCTTACAGGAGAGACAGAACAAATAGGTCTAACAGATAATCAACATAGGTAAAGAGAGGACTTCAAGATTTTTATCAAAAGAAGAAGAAGCAGAAGAAGAAGAAGAAGAAAGAGAGAAACAAAAGAAAATTTAGAATAATTTAGGAATAGTAAAATAATTTACAAATAATTGATAATATTTTTAGTTGTCATGACTTTAAATTATTACATTCATTGTTTATATTCATTATTTGAGCAGAAACAAATGTACTCTGTATAAAAGACAAAATATTTTCTTGACTGTTGGTGATTGCAGTTACATACTAATCTGATGTTCTGCCCTTTTGAGAAGAATGGAGACCAGAACTTGAAAACATATCCACAAACTTCAGTATATTGCAAAGCTGACAAACAGTCAGTCCTTTTAAGGGCAAAATTTTTAATCCAATGTACATAATGGAATTGTAGTTACATAGTCACCATGAATAAAGCTCATCCTTTGCAGTATATTGGTTTACTTTTTATCAGCCTAGGTTTCTGCTTTTTGTTTCCTTTATCAAATGAGTGAACTCAATACACCTCAGCATAAGCATAACATGCACTGAAATAATTTGTTTTTTATTTTAGGGATTGGGACCATACTCCCAATCACCACACAATGAAGGGATTATACATTTAAAAAGACTGTATGCAATCAAGAAGAAATTTTAATTAATCATAAATAGAACTGGTTTTGTGGAAATAATCTGACCTGACAGTTCAAGGTTTCATCAGCACATCACAGAGATTAAGAATACTTTTGACTTGAACAGACAGAGTCCCAGAGAGTCACTGCAGCCTGAAATACTTTAGGAAAGCTAATGTGTACAGATCACACAATGTCATTGTTTCTCTTAATGCTTCCATTCCATTAGGAACCAATGCGGGACTCTTTTAACTTCCGAGAAACCTTTTAATATCATGCTGCCCTGGTCAACACTGAAGCAACAGAGATTACTAGACATCAAACTACAATCTTTTATCCCATGTTCTGTGTGTATAAAACAAGGAGTCAGCTTCGCTTTGAAGTACTAATTGACTGTCTGTATCAATCAGCACCTAATCCCTTTCCTGCATGCATTTACTTCTCCACAGTAACTGAGCTGTCTTTCTCTGGGGTCTGGGCTGTGAAGCACTTACAGTAAATGTGTAGTATGCAAAGGGAGTAATTGATCTCAGTCTTAGAAAACCTGTCGGAAAGCAACTAGACCTTCTAATTCATGCTTTAGTCTAACAGCAAGATGAATATGAGTTAAGAGAAAAGAGCTCTAGATGACAGTACATTAAAAAATTATCAGTGAAAAAAGAAGCATCTGATTTTTTTTTCTCCTCCCCCACTTTTTTTTTTTTTAATTTATTTAAACACAGATTATCCAAGAACAAGAGGCATCAGAGATTTACTGATTGTTCTGGGTCCTTACATTTGAGGTTGGAGATGTAATCACAAAGAATTTTCTTGATGTTGTTAGGCACAACTCCAATCACTACCTTGTTCATTACAAGAATTGTTAGTACAAGACCTTAAAGATGCATTTTACCCATTGCTGGGAGCACAAGCCACACACAAGTGATCGTTTAGAGCTGAAAGCCTCATAGTCTAGCCAGGCAGCTGAAGTGATTTGCACTTATTTGATTGCAATCTCTGCTCTTCCCATGAAACAGAGATCAGGAAGGAGTCCACTTGGAATGTTAGTTTGTAATATTAAAAGGAGAATGAAAGTGACATAGTAAATGGAATTTGAGGGACACTCTCCAGCAAGTCCTAACTGTGAAATAGAGGAGTAAAAATACTATACATCACAGTAAATAACCAAAAATGTAGGTCTTCAGGCACACAGTAAAAAATGGCAATTCGTGTGGGAAGCACTCTGATGGGTAGTAAAAGTTTAGACTTAATGAACATTGACTATTCAGAGAATGTTTTATTTGAGTAATTTACTAGAAGCATTTGCAGTTTCCGTGTGTGATAAGTTTTTTCTACGCCACAAATGTTTTTTTGAAAGAATGAATATTTCCTCAAAAGGAAATAAAAAACAGGCTCGTACTAAGTTCCAGCATCCAATATTTATGCTCAATACTTACCCTTTGACATAAAATAGCACACAATATTCTTCATATTCTTTTCTTATTATTAATGCTTCAGATTCAAGGATTAAGGATACAGAGGTTTTATATTCTTTCAGAGAGGATGGGGAAGATAGCCATATTTGCTAAAGAGGAACTAAGCCTGCACTACTACCACAGGTGAACACATAACATGAACCTAAGATAGCATATTTTAAATATAGAATGGAAACCTCAGAAGAATTCTTACATTTGTTAGATTTCAACATCAAGCAGTTGACATGCTTGGCTGAAAAGAATTCCTGTCAAATATAGTCACCATTTGTGTTGATTGAGAACTTCTACAATAACCCACAACTTTTCTTCTGTTTCGAGGGTATTTGTCTTTCTTCACCACAGGTAAAACTTTTCCTATTAGGAAACAAAATTTTCTGGAAAAATCATTATTATAGGCCCTTTTCAAAGATATTCCCAGCTTTTTGTTATATAGTCATACAGTTCAACTAAATATTATCTGAAATCTTGAATTTGCTTGTTATTGGGCAAATATTATAAAGTGGTGTGTCATGGTTTCCAATTTTTTTTTTTTTTTTGTCTTTCTATAAAGCACGCTCTTAAAGGTGAATTAAATTAAATGGTCTCTTGGGTGGTCACCTAAGACAGATCTTTGCCTATAACCAGAACTGCCATAAAGACAAACACGTAGTTGTGTAGCAAGGGGGTCAAGACAGAGGGGACTGTAGAAAAAGAAACAAATCAAGCAAAGAAAACAAACCCACTTGTCCTACAGCTGCTTACACCTTAGCAGCTTTTTTTTTCCTCTGCTGCTCTCTGAATAACAACTACCCGATACCAATCCATGTGACAGATTCTTCCCCTTACGGGAACTGTCTAAACTGTCTGTTTAGAAAATGATGAAGCCTCAAGCCTTTCCCCTGCTGTCCTGCCCACCTTGCCCTGACCCTGACCCTGACCCTGTGCTATGGCTCTACTCACAGTTGTCAGCCTAGGAGGGGAATTTGGAGCTAGTCTGCTTTTGGCAGAAAAGGGTCCATCTTCATAATGAAAGCCCAGCCAGCAGAAGAGCAAGGTTCCTGTGAGATGTAGGGCTAGAGAGAACCAGTGCCTTTAGCTTGTTCACCCCAATAGCTAGATATTTGATGTTTCTGACTTACTTTTCTGACAGCTCTGGCTTTGCGAAGATTAAGTCTTTGTTCATGCAAAAACAGGAGAGGAAAGGAGAGGAGAGGAGAGGAGAGGAGAGGAGAGGAGAGGAGAGGAGAGGAGAGGAGAGGAGAGGAGAGGAGAGGAGAGGAGAGGAGAGGAGAGGAGAGGAGAGGAGAGGAGAGGAGAGGAGAGGAGAGGAGAGGAGAGGAGAGGAGAGGAGAGGAGAGGAGAGGAGAGGAGAGGAGAGGAGAGGAGAGGAGAGGAGAGGAGAGGAGAGGGAATGACCGAAGCTATGCTCAGGCAATGGACATTTTCATTTTCTCCAGTCCCGTGCCCACGTAAGAACGGCATTAGAACTGCGTTTGGTGACTTGTCACCTTTTATGCTGCATCCTTTAGGAGCCCTAGTTGATTGCCTATTCCTGGGGCTTGGAGAAAGAAAAGGGAGTTAATTTACAGCTCAGATTCTGACACCTGAATTAAGTCTAGATTGTCAGCTCTGGTATGGACTGAATACATGACCACCAACACACTTTCTAGAACAACCAAAACATTCCTTGACATAACTATCTTTTATCAAAATGTATTTAATTAGAAATCTTGTAAAAGGAGAGTGAGAAATTCTAATAACAACAATAGCAAATACATTGTTCTGCCCTGACTCACATGACAGAGTACTGAAATTACAGTATGGATAAATGAGTAGAAGTGATACATAAAAAAGAACAGCTCACTGTTTGGATTAGAACAGGCATAAGGATAGTCTCAGAATGCAGGACTTTAGGCAATGAATGACTGTGAAGGAGATGTAAGAATCTGAATGATCTTGAGATAGAATAGGTAAAAAGTAAATAGAAAAAATCAGACCTTAGTTTATTTCTTGAGGAATTTATATTAAAATCTTTATGTTAAATGAAAACTCATAACATTTTGCAGCCAGAAGTACACATTATGAACTGATTCACTGAGTAGTGTCCTTACTGATTTCACTAGGATTAAGGTACTGCTTTACCAACAGTAGCAAAAGTGAGTTTCTGATACACTCATGCATAGTTCATGCATTTTGTAGTTTGGTATTTTACTTTTTCATAATAAAAAAGTAATCAGCAGCATTTCAAAGTTATTTTCATTGGTACTTCTTTGACTATTGTCTTGTTTTCCCCTCCACTCACACTGTAGCTCAAAAAAAATCAGTTTATCACTACTCAAAGTGTACCTCAGTTTGATCCCGCTACGAAGCAAAATAGCTAAATTCCTTGTCCTTTGGCTTGAAAAATAGCTTGTCTTCACTTTGCCACTGTTGCTGTGCCAGAGGTAGAAGACATATTTATTATTGATTGTTTTCTGCCTGTTACTAATCTTGGTTTGAATTGGAAAAGCTGACTTCCTGTGAATGTATTAAGAGTGTTATGAAGGGCTCACTAATCAGTGCTTTATAAAATATCATTAATAATTTACATGCCTTAAAAACAGACCTATAGTGTTTCCAGGAAATATGCCCAATATTCTCTATGAGTAACCTCCTGTCAAATATTTTATCAGCAAGACATAATTTAAATCATCAAAGGAATTCCAGCTTTTGGTGTCATGATGGGTCGCATGTGTAAGTCTGGCATACTTCACAAGAGACTCCATTGGTCCTTAGAGAAGGAGGTAAGGTATGAGGGGGCAATGAAGACCACTTAGCTGGGAAAAAACTCTGTTTGGGGTCCTCAGAAGAGATTAAAGCATTTAAATGATGGGTGGAAAATGTAAAGATTACCTCTCATAGGTAGATTTAAGAGGTAGATATTGGAGGAGGTGGAGCTGGAACCTCAAGTGAGTCCATGCAAGACACACAGGGATTCAGTCTTACTATTGTCCTCCAAATTTGCTGAGCAACAGTGATGTGACAGTCTGCTTTTTGCATATTAACCTCCTTCAGGTGATGGTAGTAGTGATTCAACTGTCTGGCAAGGCAGCCTCTTTAAAAAGCAACCATGTGAGAATCATTCAATATAAAAGATCAGCCTCGGGTACTACTGTCAGCTAGGCTGTTCTCTGGACATGTTTCTAGGCTGCTGTCAGGAAAATCGGGGCAAAGAAGTTAGGACGTGCACTTCTTATCTTGCATGTGGCTGTACTCTTATCCATCACATAAAAGTTTTCTTTAAAAGACAGCTTTTTCTAAAGGAAATATCCATCATTACACTGTATATAGTGATCAACAGGTTTTGCATTCCTTGTGGTGTTATCATGCCCTCTCATCAGCTAACCAGTTAATTTACACCACCACAGCCTTCCTGTTACAGACAGAAGGAAGGATTTGATGTAACCTGAAACCCTAACTCAGTCATTACCCAACAGAGGGTCACTCTGCTATAGCAGTGAATGCAATGAATATAAAAGCATTTTAATGGAAACCTTCCGTGCAGCTGGAGAACATCATTCTGTTTGAAGAACTTCTGGTAAACAGGCATTTTCCAAAACATAAACATTTTTTTTTTAAATGAATATTTATTCTGTTTCTCTCTACATTTATTTATAAAGCGGAAATGTCAGTATAAATAGATGATTATGATCCAGAGTACATATTACCAAAGAGGGATTGCAGTCTACTCTTGATCCCTGTAGGAAGAAAACATTCTGAACCTGTGATGGTCAAGAGAAATACAATATTACAAGCTGCTCCTTGTACATTTAGAGTGGCAGAGTACAGTGTTACACATTCAAAGCTTTAAGTATTTCTTCTGACCTGTGGTGCATAAGACACTTGCACAACAACAGAGCAATAACCATATTCATTTGTAAAGCTGAAGAATTCAAGTTTGCTCACAGCTGGCCTGGAGCCTAGCATGTAAAGTAAGAGAAAGGAGATAAGTCTTCCTTGCAGATCAGTCAGTGCCTTCAGTTACTACTCTAAAATCCTCATCTAATGAGGCACTTTTAACATCACTTCAGCTGCATGGACTGTCTCACATATGCTTATTCATTTGTTTGCAGTCTTCCTCACTTTAAAAATGTCATGGAAAGGTGATGATGCTTCAGCTAAGGCAAAGCCAGACTTTCGGCTCACTTCTATACTTAGTTCAGTGAAAGAAGTTGCTAGTAATGAAGATACTTGAGCTGACCATTAAACTGAAGAACTCACTGTCAGCATGCTGACTGGGAAACTGGTCTGCACCTCTTAGTCCCTACTTTTGCTTTGCTCAGGTCAGCCTAACTATGTCAAAACAAAGTTTTATTCCTTAAATCTTCCTTTGGCTAATTTTGAAACAGCAGTGCAGTAATTTGTGGTCATAAATCTTTATATACTCTATTAGATCAAAAATCTGTGCTTGGATAATCACAAATATGTTGAGATGATGTTATTGAGTCAAGCTGCATTTCAGCTAGGCAAGTTACATCAGGTATGTGATGATTTTGAGTAATTCTTTTGAGTAATTTTTGAGAGTAAAATGTGCTCCTTACTTGTGTGTAAGGTCATCACACAATTTAATAGGACAAACTCTGATAATAAATTCATATATCATCCCACTACCCCTGCCATATTCATTAACAACACCAGGGACACAGGTAAACATGAATCACATACAAGTTTTTCCCAAAACTTGCGCTTACATAGAACTTTCCAAGAGGAAATGTAAGATATCAAAATAACGAGGTGATTATTGCTTTTAGAGGAGATAGATATCCTGCATTTGGCTTAATTTCTTCCTGTTGTTATTTTGGACTTGATTCCCAGCCTGCTGATCATTTGCATTCGTGTGTATTGCAGGTTGGTCTAATAGCAAGAAGACCTTGTGTGGCTCTGTATGACTCCTGCCTAATTCCTCTTGCTGAGAAGTTTCCATTACCCCCTTAAAGGAGTTCAGGAATGCTATGCAATACCACATGTAGAGTTTTGCAGCAGTCATTTTCAAATTAAAATGAAACAAACAGTTCCAACAAGATTAAAATACCCCAGAAGAGTAGAGTTTTCCAGAAAAATTGTTTTTTATAGAAGTCTGCAGCCTGCTGAAAAAATAATTCAGAACATGCCCTTCTTATTTTATTGCACTGTATTTTGCAAAATAAGTGGGATTAAGGATGGACTCAAAACAGCATTTTTGCATTGATCCATTTTTTGTATAATACATATTTAACATGTTTCACTTGAATGGCCTTTTTATGTTAATGGCTCAGAGGCTTTACCGGAATGATTGCAGGAAGGAATCACTGTTGGATTCTGAGGTTATTTGCTTTATATCCATTAAATTGCTGTACTCCCTGAATTGTAATTGACAGAGTAACATCTGAACAATTTCTTTGTTCACTACTCCAGTTTTACTTCTTGCTCATTCTTAACTGCTTTCTGGGAAGACATTTAAAAACAAACTAAACCCACAGTGGCGTCTAGATGGTAAATGGCATTCAAAGCCAAAATCTTCTAAATGCAAAGATGGGTTTCTCTGAATGAACACTTAATTGTTTAAGCCTTTAACCACTTGGTTAACCTTTGTTGATTTGTGCATTTCACCAGTAGAATTTTAATTATTTTAGTTTTCACTGAAACTAAGTAAAAATTATGTCTTTCCTTAAGAAGGGACCATCCTGTTGAATGCTGTTTTTTAAAATTTGTGATACACATACCTATGTGCTAATAGATACAGGTTTACAGCAAGCAAGATGAAATTAGATCACTACATTTCTTACTTATATTTTTAAACTCATAAACCAAATGAACATGGGAAGGAAAAAGTATGGAAAATGTTGAAGTGAATCTAGGAGGCAGTAAAAGCTATTTCACTGGCTATTTCCAAACTTCCATTCCGCAAAGGTCAAAGCAGCATTTCTTAAAAAGGAAACTGAATGGTCCTCATAAATCCTTCTCTCATGTTACTATAATTGTTAATTCTAGCACATTAGGGGGTGCATTTCTATTTTTAAGAAAATAATCTTAAATATGTATCTCATTCCTCACATTACTTGCTCTCTTTTGGACTAGCACAATTCCCCCCGTGTCCTGATGTAGTAGAGAGTAACTTTAAGCTGTGTGTATGTAGCTCAGTTGGTGTCACTTTGCCTGTGGATCAGGAATCAGCACCTGTTCCTTCTTTTACTTAGTAAGAGAGACATAGGTATAGTGGATGAAAATAGAAAGTACAGACCAGAACTCTGGAGGACTTGAACAAACACGTAAAAATAGATGGTCCGTGTTAAGGCAACTTACAATAAAGATAAAAATTAACCTGTTGATACAGACTGAGGCACAGGACATAAATTTTTTGTTGGATTGAAATGCCAGTACAATTTTCTAATGCAATTTTGTCTGTCAGCCCAGGGATGTAGTCACAGGCCCAAGCCTGACAGTATTCAAGAAGAGACTGGACAACACCCTCAGACACATGATGTGAACTGTGGGCTTGTCATATGCTGGGGCAGGACTTGGACTTGATGATCCTTGTGGGTCCCTTCCAACTCATGACATTCCATTATTCTATTATTCTATGAATATTCAGTCATACAGATTTTAGTGTTTATAAATCAGCCATGTAACACTGAAAATTTTAGTGTGCTTCAGAGAAAAAAAAAGTATTTTAAAGAGGGATTAAGAAGATCTATTTATTGTTAGATGGTATTCTTGCTATGTCTGAGGAAAAATATATGGATAGGGATGAGTACAATAATAAGTTTTCCTGTAGTTGAGAAGGTGAAGAACCTTGGAATTATATACAGAATAAAACTGCTTCCTGTTACTGAAGCACGTAGTGTAAGATTAGGACAGGAAGGGTTTGAGGAGCAGAGACAAGAAAGATCATCACTCTCCATGACAGAGTGAAGAATGAGTCAAAGTATGTACAGAGCAGTGATGTTGTTCAAACTATAATTTAAGGGAGGTAGGGACACTGATTTTAGCAGAAGCTTTCCAGATGGGTGTTATGTTACAGTGAAAAAGTCTTTTTATCAGTAAAATGGAACTCAGCATGCATACAGACTTATCCATTCACTGTTAGTCCAAATACAATGTCATCATTACAACAAAAAAATGCAGTTGACTTTATTAGTAGTACAATTACATTAATATCAACACTTCAATATTCAGGTAATTTGACACTATTTAACATAGATTGCTTCTTTCTATTGATCCTAACTAAAATTTAAAAGTTGCACGACAGCCAGCCCTCTTCAATTAACATGGAAAACTGCCATTTTGGAAGTGATTATCTTTGTTAGCCCTTTACCATGCACTGTGTTTTCAGAATTACTCTTAAACAGACCAGACAGTAGCCCCTTAACCACTGGGCAATTGTTATTACAGCTAAAACAAACTAAACCCCATTTATAACAGGGCAAACCCACACAAGTTTTGAGACCCTGAAGTATTAGGTCAATACAAATCTTGTGGTGTTTTACCAGACATTGCATTTTTTTTTTTTTTTTTTAAACTGGGTTAGAATGGATGGAGCACAAATATATTTTATGGAGATAAAAAAATGTCTATTGCAGTAGTTATAGTAAGACCTTTTCAAGACAGCAGCATTTCTAAACACAGATGTTTGCTAAGGTATAGAACTTGCCAAAAGGCCTGTGATGAAGATGCTGACAAAGTTAAAGGCTTAAGCAGCAGACTTAATGATGCTGCCTGTTGTTATTAAAGAATAATGCAATAGAGAAGGTTTAGTAGGAAATATATTAACAAATCTTTTTTTTAGCTGATAGAGAAAATTGCATTTGAAAACAGTATCAACATTTCAGTCCAAACAAAAGATTAATGAGTTTTTCTGGTAGAGTCAACTATTTGTGTGTATGTTTGTGTAAAGATGTTGACAAATTATTTGAAACTGTTGTGAAAAAAAATTGAAAAAACTTGTTGAAGACATAATTGGAATAGTAAATGAAGAACAAAGAATAGACTCATGAAGTAAAGAATACACAAAATATCAAGAAAAAATATAGCTGATTATTTTAAAGCTAACAGCTCAAAGAGATGACTATGAAGTAGTGATTTTGTTCTTTGGCTAAACAGGATCATGAGAAATTCCTAGTGAGAAATTCAACTACGTGCAAGTGACAGAAAATTGTTTTGGAGAAGTTATTGAACTTTCCTAAATCTGAAAATAAGTACTGAAGTGTATGATCTATGTTTTCTGCTTCTTTTCTTGAGTTACTACTGCTGGATTTCATGGAAATAACACTGTTCTAAAATGCACTTGTAATGACTGAATGTACTGATATTAATTTCATATTGAAGATTCAATTGATAGTTAGATACATGTTCAAGTATGCATATAGTCCTGCTGTCCTCATTAGGTGGACTAGTAGGAACTAGTGATTAGAACAGCTTTGCATTTTTTAGCAATATATTTATCCTCAAAAAATGTTGATTAATCAACAATTTTCTTGGGTAATGTTTCAATGAAATTTTCCTCTGGGGTGGGTTCAATATTCCAGACTGAAGGTGGAACTGAGACAATCAGTTTCATGCTGGATTGGTGTACCAGACCAGGACCTAGAGCACACAAATGCTCTTCAGCTTGTCCCTTCAATGTCTGGTTTAGAGACATTAAATCTGGGACTTTTGCAGGTTAAAAGAGTTACCTCAGAACTAGAGCACCAGCTACCCCTATTTGGATGTTTCTGCTTTTCTTCGCAAAATACATAAATTGGCTTGGAGCCTGTCCCATTGAAGAATTAATACAACTTAATACCTGTTAATTCTTTTTTGATTGACATGTCACATGCACATTTGATCACCATGTTACGTATTCCCCATCAGGTCAGTGATTTATTTTATAAGCAAAGATAGCTTTAACTCTTGCACTCTTTTAACACTCCGTCTATCAGCTTCCTTATACTTAATCTACAACCATTCATCATATGGCTTCATTTTTTAAGCAATTTTTTCAACCAGCTGAGGATTTGTCCATCAATATCACATCATCTAAAGAACTTACACCAGTCAGTGTTGTATCAAAAGCCTTATTCAAGTATAAATGCTGATTATATCTGCTACATTACCTTTAGCAGTTTTTATTTTCGTTTCATACCAAAGTTAATCAGGTACAACTGTGACTTCTTTAAAATCTATGCTATTACATCTATAGTTATTAAAATTCCATTCTGCTTGGTTCTTGTACTTGAATTGATTATTCTGCATGATAGTTTTACTTGATTGTTGAATTACAAATAATTTTCACAGAAAACTTCTAATGCTTTACTTTGTTTCTCTTTGTCTTGAAGCTTATGAGACTGATACTAAACTCATTTTATTAATGATAATTTGTAAAACTTCACTTAGTGCTGTTGACCAGCAATTACGTTTCATGAGATGAGACAGGTGCCTGAACACAGAGTTTAACAAGTAGTGTCTTGGATATAAGAGTTCAGAAAAAAACTTCACTACAGCTGGTTTGTTTCTGTTAGGTCCCCCATTTAACATTTTTTCCCATTCAACACACCTCAGCTCAACAACCTCTATATACCTAAATAGTCCAACAACGAGTCCTTTAGAAGAGGCAGAAATGTTTTTGCCAAAAGTAATCCTTTAAGTGAAGAAGATCTTGTATTAAGAACAGGATCTCCTTTCTTAAAGATTTTTTATAAGGTCTGTTTTTGTTCACTGCACTGATTAGATTTTTGTCTACTCTGTGTTTTTGTATTATACTGAAATAAAATTACTACAGGTTATCCTCTAACTGACTTAAAAAAAAAAAAAAAAAAGTAAGGTAAGAAAGGAAGAAAAAAAAGAAAAAAGTGTCAAACACAAATCATTTTACAGAAGCACATTTAAGCTCTGTTTTTGTTTTTAGAGCAGAAACAATCTGTTTGAAATATAATAAATCACTTCCTTCACCTGCATGTCTCTGTGCATAGCTGTGTGTGCTCATTCTCTTCATACTCTTTCACTTAAGAAACAGATGTTACTTGCTCCAACAGGAAGGGAAAGGTGCTAGCAGGCTCTCCAAGACCAGCTGGGTATGTAGAGTTTATTATATTCCTGCAACAGTTTATTCTTCTCAAGACTGACTTATGGCTTTCCACTTTATATACAAAACTTCCTGTAGCCAGAGGAAATATAACCCTGTAATAAAATGTCCACTTAAAGAATCAAATCACCCAGATTTAGCTCTTTCCCAGTCTCTACGTGTTTCTCTCTGAAGGTGTGACTCATTTTAAAATTTGAGGCCATTCAAAAGCCTTTGCAATGACAATTTCAACACGTACAGGAATTAGGAGTGGTAAATGACTATGTATTCTTCTGCTGGTCATTTTGATTCTTACCATATTTGCGATCTGAAAGTCTTTCTCATTGATACCCGCTCAAGATCATGCTTGAAGTTACTTAACTTAAATGTGTGTCAGCACACTACTGTAAAAGCAGCCTTCTCTCAGGCAATTTCTCTAGAGTGCTAGCGACTAACTAGCTAAAACTGAATGTCTTTCCTGACATTCAAGATGGTCAGGGATGAGGAACAAGCATAGATTTTCATACCCTATTGCATGCAAATACAAAAAGCTGCTTCGTACTTCGTGAAGACTGAATAAATTGAGTTAACAAAAAATTCAGTTTTATTTGGGTGCAAGAAGAGAGGTTTTCCTAAGTGTCTGACTCAAGAGCTAAAAAAAATTAAAGGACTTTGGTCAAGCTTTCTGGTTTAAATCTGACAATGCCACCCAATTCCTTACCATAAAAGTCTTTGCTACGCTGAGCCAGCCATATTTTCTAATGACAATGAAACACTGAAAATCTTTCTGAATAGTGAGAAGTCGTGTTTCTTTTGCTTGTTGACTGTAACAGAGACAAAACTAAAACTAGCCCAACATTGCTGACATGGGCCCCCCAAACCAGTATTTGTGCAGAATCTGGAGGTGAAAGCCTGATGTGCTAGCCTCTAGCTGTGACCTGATCAAAACTTTGCTCTTTTTAAAGGTAGATAGTGCTTCTAAGAACAGTCAGGAATTGTATGAGTAATAGGAGATTGTAAAAATAAGACATTAAAAACATATATGCACAGACTTGCTTTTGTGTTTTAGAGTATAGTGGTAGTCTAGGGCCTCTCAAATCTTACATTTTTAAAAGAATAAAACAACCAAAAGAAAAAATGAAACATTTGTGAGAAGTTGTATCTTCAGTACTAAAACAGTGGTAAGAGTTTAACTTAAAACCAGGAACTTAAAATATTAATGATAGTGCACTGCAGTGGCATCACAAAATGAGAAAAACTGCTCTGATAATTTCTGTATTAATCATCTGTACAGATTTCTTTCTGTGGTTTCTCTGTAGGCTTAATAGCTAGTGAAAAAGCAGAAGCAGTCAGGCACTCAGAAGGCATCAAAAGTTTAGATTCATACCAAAACTGGGATGTTTTAGTTTTCAACCATTTACTCTTGGCCTCTTTCTGTTTCACAAATGCAGTAAATACATGGCTTTATTCCTCAGTACATGCTATTTTATGTAGTTTGGGATGAGAAAATGAATGTCTATAGAGTACAGTTTCTTTTAGCCACCTCGACATCAGGGGAGAGATTCTGTTTCCATTTCAGACACGCTGAAATATCTAAATTTAGGCATACAGACTGTAGATGTTTCCATTTCAGCTAGATGTCTAAACTTACATCGAATCTATGCTGATCTCTAGAAAAGTTTAGCAACTCTTAGGTGTGCAACTTTAAAAAGGAAGGCAATGATTCATGTGCTTATTCATTGCTGTCAAATGCCCCTGTGTCTAAGTGTCCTCCCTGGTCATCATCTACCACTCCAAGAAGTGGTGGTTTCTCATCTGTACTGTGTCCAATCTTATAGGTCCAGTAGATTTCTTAGATACCTATGACATCTCCGCTAGCATTAAAAGCTGATATGGATGCAAATGAACCAAGCTGCCTGAGTTAAGTGAGTTGGTTTCCCATCAGTATTGTGTCCAATCTCATAGTTAAGTGTCTTACCTCTACCTACCTTTCTCCCATAAAGTGAAAATATACTGTTTGATTTCTCAATTTTATGTCAGTTGAGGGATTTCAATTAATATGACTTCTTTTTTTTCCCCCCCCAGATCTGAGAAAAAAATAAAATAAGAAAAAGTATTAATAAAAGACAGGAACACAGTTTCATTTAACCAGATGAAACGTTTAAAACTTAAGATACTAGTTACTTTTCACTTTCTGTGAAACTTGACTTTGACAAAGGCTGAAGAAGTTGATATAGTTAACAGAAGGCACAGATTGTTTCCCAGTTTGGGATTTCAACTGAGAGTTTTTATTTGCTCGACCTGTTTGTCTTCCTGTTAGTTGGTTACTAGTGGCCTACCACTTTATTAAACACATAGTAATGCAAATTCAAATATCTCTGATAACTAGGATGAAGTTCTGATGTATTGAATTTTTTTTTTTTTTTTTAAATTCAGTTTGGTATAATACAAGGTTTCACCTACCACACAGCACACGGATCTAGACCTCCATGCAACTGCTGCACGGGAGAGTGTTCCCAGAAGGCTTTGAATTGCTGACAGAATATGATAGTAGACCTTAGAAATAATGATGAGAGGAAGTAAAACATTTCTGGGAGAATGCAGGTGGAAAGAAAAAGAAAAGCATTTGGAAGGTAAACTAATTTTCTCCAATAATTTCCACTCAGTCAAAAAAACAAACAAACAAACAAACAAACAATACCACAACCCCACACAGATGGGAAAGAAGAACAAAAACATAACTAATTGTAAAAATACGAATAAATGAATCTGAATGTGTTTGGGATCATTTTGGACTGGAGACTTGCTCTGTGATACTTGCCAATGTCTAGCCTAGACATAGCTAAGGGAGGTCATAGTTTAAAAAAAATAATTATAACAACATTTTTGTATGGGACAATGAGCTCTTCCAAAAATCAATTGAATAGTCACTTCCTTTCATGTTCAAAAGAATAGAAAAACAACTTCATTTTTATAGTGTGCCATTTACCCTCTGAGTGCCCCAAAATAATCTGAACTCTGTCCATCAGGATCTTTGATAATGAGTTTTTTTGTGGAACTATGAGCATAACTCTTGCACAACTCAAACCCCCTTTTAACATGTAAATGTCATCATCTTAGTTGTTATTCCTCACAGTACCCCTGGGGCTAGATTTCCAGGACCAGCATTGCACAGCAAAGGCATTTTTCTTGTGTTTCTGTTAAGTGACACCATTGCCACGTTTATCCCTAAACTAGGTGAAATGTTGGTTGGCACTCTGATGTTGTTTCTGTAAATTTCATGTTGCCATCAGTAATGGCATAAAAGACACTTTCACAGGTAGCACCAAATTTATGTGCTAGCTGAAATGTATTGTAGTTAGACAGACATCCTCATCTCCAGGAAAAATGTCACCACAATATTTTTGTGATGGAATTATTCTGCCATGTGCTTTTTTCTTCTTAATTTTTAAAAAACATGTAGAACATTGATGGACTGAAAATGTAAAAAATCTTCCTGTCTCCCACGCTTACTTGTCACATTATATCTTAGATTATTTTGGCGTTCATATGAAAACCACGTGGAACCAAAACAAATATATGTAATTGTGCAGTGTTGTGTTTCCCATCCTTCAGTATTTATGTGAAAAGGCAAAACAACACATTACAGAGTTGTTAAGTTAAGCCTTGATATCTCTCTTCTGTTACTGGGTTCTTTAGAATACTTCCATACCTGCCAGCACGGCAGGAAGGACAAGTTGTCTGAAGTCCATAGCCTATCTACCGGCTATTAATTCTAAGAAACACTGAATTAGCTAAAATACATCAAATAAAGAATAAAACAGGAGAAAAGCCCTACGCTGTTTGTAATATCAATTTGACTATGTGAAACTGGTTGCAGCTGCATGAAACTGTGTTTATGTGACTCTGATAGTAATGACTATAGCACAGGAATTGTGAGATTTTTCAAGCACTGTTACATAAGAGGTCATGACAGCATCAGAAGAGAAAATACAAAGAATAAAACATGAAACGTGGGAAGAAAACTGCTTCAACTTACAGAAAATGAGCTAGTGTTTATTTACAGCAAGGGAAAAAAAAAAACAAACCCAAAACATTTATTGTACCTTCTAGGGATATTCTTCTGTTGCCCCAAACTCGTACTGTCTTTGGTAAGCAGAGAATTGACCTTTGAAAGCAAAATAGTAACAGGTTTGCATCAGATTTTTAGAGTAAATTTCCTCCTATAATTTAGCAAATGCTATTTTGAATACTATCAGCAGGACCCTGAAAAAGAACAAAGAACTCTTGCAAACCTCAGTGACCAATGGGCAACATTTGCATGAAATAAACCAGAGCAGAAAGAGGTTGATGCAGATGGATGTGCTTCCATCTTATAATGAATCACCTTTTCTAGAAATTATGTCTGAATTATGCTGTGAATTAGAATTGACCCAAGCAAAGGTGTGGCCTGTGTGACTTTTTAGTTTTCACATAATTTTCTCCTTCCTAGTTCCAGACAAAATAGTTGGAGTGTTTCTATCAAAGCTTTGTTCCCTTCTTACAATTCAAAATTTAATTTTCCCACACAATATTAGTTTCTTTGTTCAAAATCCCATCTTCTGTAAACAACTTTTTAATGACTTGAATAAAAAAAATATAGAGCAAAGAGACAAGGAAATGACCTTTTATTTCTTTTACTACAGAAATAAGAAGAAAGAAGAGGCATCCAGTCAGTACTCACACTGAGAGACAAAATCAGAATTTTTAAAAATCTTTGTGATAAATAGAAAAAAAATTAATAACAAATAGCAAACAATAAGAAGATTTTAAGCACTGAGGTCAATACACAATTTTTCACAGAAATTTCTAAAATTTTCTATTCTCAAGCCTACTAGCAAAATTTTGAGAGCTTTCTAAATATCGGAATCAAATCTATGGTATTAAATTAATAAGACTAAGGTGCATTTGTGAATTTGAAAAGCTTGCTTTTATAATTTAACTTTCTTTCCAGAATTAAAACAGTCATGGTGCTAACAATAATTTCAAATTAATACAAAGTCAGGAGACGTGCTCAGATTAGCAGCACAAAATATTTTACAGTTGTTCAGTATGAGTACTTAAAAGTCCAGTGTGAAGTATAATCGTGGGAGACCAGGAGCTCTCTCTTAATTCTCATTTGATCACTTAAAAAAGTGTCTGATTTCTCTCATTTAAAAGGTTTGTCTGACCTGCTGATACCAAATGTCTTATAAATGTTGCTAAATTTACAGTTATTTCCTAAATCAGGAATTATCTCCATTTTCTGCCCATGTTAATGAGCTCAGCTTAGGTATACTTGATGAGGCATGTCAAGCTTTTCCACAATAAGGATCTGGCTCTCTTTAGCAAGGCTATATCATAAAACTGCTGTACAACTTTCACCCAGATTCATAAAAACTGGTAATAAAGAAAATTGCATAGGAAAACAAGGGCTTTGCCATCCTGTGGAAATTATTATGAGGCAAAAATCACAAGACAAGTAACCTCTGCATTTGTGGCCTCTTACGGTTGGTTGTCTCATAAGAATCAATGGTAGGAAATAAGAAATAATTTCCATTAGAGGAGAACACACTGCTTGCCCGTAGCATGGGGTCAAATGAGGCCTTGATTTTTATCAAGACAGCAATAAAACATATGAAGTAATTGTTTTTTATGATAAAGAACATCACTGTGGAGGATGAATTGAATCTGGAATTTATTTAATTGTCCTTTGCCAATAATACATCCGTTAACCATGGGAAGCACATTTCTATGCTGCAGAGATTAAAAACATTCTAACCAAAAGCAGCTGCCAACCAGTTGCAAATCACATTTTTCATAACTACACTAATTCAGCTTGACATCCTGACTTATTTATGAAGTATTTGTCATTAAAATAAATGTGCATTTTATTCAACAAAACAGAAATATAGTATGTTATTGCAAAACTGATGAGCATACTGGAACATTTGCTACACTCCAGATTGTAACAGGACATTGTGTTGCCACATTGGGTTCTCATTGACCGCACTGAATGTATCTTCTGTGGTATGGCTCAACTTTCTTCAGCACGGTGAGCTGTGTACAAGGTCTATTTTGTCTTAAATGCATTTGATGGCTTGGGGCTCCTGTTTTAGGAAGAGGGCTATGACACAAATAAACTGTTTACAAAAGGTAATTTCTCAGTGGCTATCCTAAATTTTGGGATGAGTTCCCACAGGAACAAAGGGAGACTGTTCTGCTCACTACTGTCTATGAACTGCCTTTTCTAATGTAAGCACATATTCTCCAGGATATATTACAAAATGAGACAGGAAAAAAAGAAATTTTAATACCTTGGTGATGCAGGAAGCACAAGAACACAAATAAAATACTGTAGTGACTCCTATAAAGATGAATGACTTTCAGAACACACATAAAATTGGAGTAGAATAAGAAAATTAAGCTTATTTTGGAAAGATTTGTCTTGAGATTTTCAAATTATTTCATATTAGTCTAACTCCACAGCCATGAAATTTAGTTGAATGCTTTTTTAGCTTGTAACTTCACTGGCATCAATTAGAATGTTTTTAACAGAGGTCAGCAATTACTTTTTGTTTGTATAGCACAATAAATTGAATATTTTGTTTTTTTTTTTGTTTGTTTTTTTTTGTTTGACTTTGCAGTTTAACAACAGATTCATATTTAAAAAATACATCTGCAGTTTTGTAGTTTTGAAAAAAAAGTTAAAAAATTGTATTCTCAGTGTTCTACACACTTAGGTATTTTTTTGTTGTTCTTGTTTTTTGTTTGTTTGTTTGTTTGTTCTTTAGAAAATACAATTATTAGATATCTCAAGCTGCAAGCTGACAGGAATTAAGTAAATAGAATGAGACAGCATGGTCAAATTTCCACGGCATTCTGAGTTGTAATTTCAGTAATAAGGAGACAAAATTAAATATGGTCTTTCAGAAATTTTAATTACTAAGGGAAAAACTAACAAAAATCATTACAACATTGTCATTTTCACTATATACTTTGAAACACAGTTTGAAGGAAATTTGACACACAATGTTAATACTATTATTTTTTTTTAAATCAGTTTGATAGCTGAAGAAACAAGTTGCAACTATACCTTTAAATATTTCCATCTCTTACCCTGAAAATATATGCTACAATCTACATGAAAGTATAGTGAGTCATGCAAAGATCCTACCATTGACTTTTTTTGTTTCTTTTATCAAAATTTTAATCTCCTCAAAGTGATATAAAAAATATTCCACTGGAAAAACAGCAAAACTCCAAAAAAACCCAAACAAACAGAAAAAAACCAACCAACAGCCAACAAATGAGACTTCATTGAATTTTTTTGACATGTGTTATATTAGCCTAAAGCATAAAATAGCCTATGGCCTCAAACAGAAAGTACAACTGCCAATTTCCATTTCATGGTGGAGAATTGAATACTCTACTAGATGTTAGAGAAGGTTCCAAGGACTTTAATGCCACCTTCCAGTACCTAAGGGGGATCTACAAGAAAGCTGGAGAGAGGCTTTTTACAGGGGCATGTAGTGACAGGACAAGGGGCAATGGCTTTAAACTGGAAGAGATCAGATTTAGATTAGACATAAGGAAAAAAAATCTTTGCTATGAGGGTGGTGAGGCACTGGACAGGTTGACCAGTGAGGTTGTGGATGACCCATTCCTTGAAGTGTTCAAGGGCAGGTTGGATGGGGCTTTGAGCAACCTGGACTAGTGAAAGGTGTCCCTGCCTCTGGCAGGGGGACTGGAACTAGATGATCTCTTAGATCTCTTTCAACCTTAACTGTTCTGCAATTCTCTGATTCTATGATGTAAAGCAACTAATAGTTGCTTGAATGTCTGATGATAATTTACACTGATTTATGAAATTACTGAATGCCTTCAGATTTGAAAAATTCTCATAGAAGGTCTAGCACCAAACCATAAGAAAACCAACACTTCTATGAGGTCTTGCACCAGAAAATTAGTATGATTATGGCTTGAGTATTTTTTTAATGGGAACTAAAAGAGAAGAAAAAAAATATTTGTATCTTTTACTCTCTATACAGTTTAATAGATTGCATAATATGATTGAGCAGTGAACGGAGTGGGGTCTTCTTTGAACTGAAACCTTTGAACTCCAGCATTTCTAGACTGAAGAAAAAAAAATCTCATCCATGTTGACGATACTATATTATAAAATGAAGTCAGAGTATACACAGCAAAATACTAGTTACAAGAAGATGGTTAGATTTTCTTTGTGTAGCAGTTGTGATTGGATAGAAGCAGAAAGAAGAGGTGGAATGTGGAAGTTTGGTGAGGAAGAAATGGAAGACAGAATTTTTCAGAGGGCAAAACAGATGATAAAAAATTTAGCAGGTTCTGCTCATGACAGCTGCGGCAGAGACAATATACAGTTCGAGAAGAAAGCCTTTGTGGAGGCAGAGTTGGGCAGTATTCCTTCTCCTTCCCAGAACAGTGAGGTCAGAAGGGACCTATAGACATCATGTAGTTCAACCTTTCTGCCCATACAGGATCAGCTAGAACAGGTTGCCCAATACTGTGTTCAGTCAGGTGTCAAGCATCTCCAAGGGTGAGGACACCATGACCTCTCTAGGCAACCTTCTCTTTCAAAATTTAGACTAACATCTGTTGTTCACTCTTTCTGCAGAAAACTAGAGATTCTTGGGTATCATTAGGGCAGCTATACAGGACTTCTTGTATTTCCAACTGGCCAACATTTTAACTGACCAATATGGTTTTGTGTCCAAATGAGCAAGTTCTCTTAGATACAGACAGGCGTAATAGATACTTAGATACAGACAGACAGCCTTCTGTGGACAGAAGGCACTGTACTGTCGAGAGTCCTAAAATGATTATTGGGTTGGTACCATTTTTGATTCCAGGCTGGTTGCACTGCATTAGTACCAAATTCACATTGATTTTTGTCTGTCTCATATCTTGGAGCACTGTTCCTCACAGTCCACAGATACTTCCTTAACTTTTCAGAAATGTCCTTGGATTTGGCATAGCAAGTATTGAACTGGAGTCAGTCTGGCTTGCTGGATTCAAGCTGGGTTCTTTCTGATCCATATTTCCCAGGGAATTTTGTAGAACCTGCATTGTTGGAAATTTACATTATTCAAGTCCATCAGTATTTTGAATAATGTAAATCTAACTTTGCATTCATTGAAATACATTATATTTTAGAAAGCATGCCTCTCACTTCATAAAATCATAAAATCATAGAAGGGTTTGAGTTGGAAAGGACCTTTAAAGACCATCTAGAACAACTCCCCTGTCATGGACAGGGATGTCTTTCACTAGATCAGGTTGTTCAAAGCCCCATCCAACCTGATCCTGAACCCCTCCAGGGATGGGGCATCCACAACTTCTCTGGGTGACCTATTTCAGTGTCTCATCACCTCATCACAAAAAATGTCTTTCTTAGGTCCAATCTAAATCTACTCTCTTTCAGTTTAAAACCATTGCCCCATGTTCTGTCACTGCAGGTAAAGTCCTACTCTGTCTTTCATATAAACCTGCTTTTTATATTGAAAGGTCTCCTTGGAGCCTTCTCTTTTCCATGCTGAACAAACCCAGCTCTCTCAGCCTGTCTTCCTTGCAGAGGTGTTCCAGCCCTCTGATAATTTTCGTGGTGCTCCTCTTGACCTGTTCTAACAGGTACAAATCTTTTGGTCCGACTACAGAAACTGATGTAAGCATTTTGCTAATATGGTGGCCTATATCTTTCTACTTCTCTACTGTTATTTCCTTCTACTACCAGCTCTTGCCTGGATGTTACATCATTCCTACCTCCTTAGATAGTTTTCTACTGAAAGACGTGGTTTTTTTCTATATGGTTCCTCTGACTAGTCTTTTCTACTTTTCTGCTTCCTGTTCCTTGCTTGGATGCTTCATAATTTTTGTACATTTTCAGTTTTTTTTCTTTTTAAACTTGCCAGTGTATATCTGGCTCATTCTCCATCACACTTCACAGAATCACAGAATCATAGAATGTTAAGGACTGGAAGGGACCTCAAAAGATCATCTAGTTTAATCACCATGCAGGAGCAGGAACGCCTAGATGAGGTTACACAGGAAGGCTTCCAGGAGGGTTTGAAATGTCTCCAGACAAGGAGACTCCACAACCCCCCTGGGCAGCCTGTTCCAGTGTTCTGTCAACCTCACTGAGAAGAGGTTTCTTCTCAAATTTAATTGGAACCTCCTATGTTCCAGTTTGAACCCATTACCCCTTGTCTTACCATTGGTTGTCACTGAGAAGAGCATGGCTCCATCCTTGTGACAATCACCCTTTATATATTTATAAACATTAATGAAGTCACCCCTCAGTCTCCTCTTCTCCAAGCTAAAGAGACCCAGCTTCCTCAGTCTTTCCTCGTAAGGGAGATGCTCCACTCTTTTAATCATCTTCGTTGCCCTGCCCTGGACTCTCTCCAGCAGTTCCCTGTCCTTCTTGAGCAGAGGGGCCCAGAACTGGACACAATACTCCAGATGTGGTCTCACCAGGGCAGAGCAGAGGGGAAGGAGGACCTCTCTCGACCTACTAACCACCCCCCTTCTAATACACCCCAGGATGCCATTGGCCTTCTTGGCCACAAGGGCACATGCTGGCTCATGGTCATCCTGCTGTCCACCAGGATCCCCAGGTCCCTCTCCCCTACACTGCTCTCTAATAGGTCATTCCCCAATTTATACTGGAACCTGGGGTTGTTCTTACCCATATGCAATATTCTGCACTTCCTCTTGTCATATTTCATTAAATTTTTCCCTGCCCAACTCTCCAGCCTGTCCAGGTCTCACTGGATGGCAGCACAGCCTTCTGGTGTGTCAGCCACTCCTCCCAGCTTGGTGTCATCAGCCAACTTGCTGACAGTGCACTCTATTCCCTCATCCAAGTTGTTGATGAATATATTGAATAATACTGGCCCCATTACTGACCCTTGAGGGACTCCACTAGATATAGGCCTGCAACTAGGCTCTGCTCCATTGACCACGACTCTCTGGCTTCTTTCTTTCAGCCAGTTCACAGTCCACCTCACTACCCTTCCTCCATGCTTGATTAGGAGAACAAAATGTGGGACATAGTCCAAAAAAGTGTATCTGGTATATTTTAAAATTTTGGCTCAGCCACCTGACCAGAAGTTGAAGAGCAAAAGGACTGAAGCCATCTGGCAACAGTAGTGTGAGGAGATACTGCTGTTTTATTTTTTAATGTCTCCCTCCCAGCTTTACAAACCACTGATTCTGCTGTTGCCTGAATTTAAGCTACTCTTGCAGCTGTGGCTAAGTCTTTCACTTCTTATTATTTCCTTACACCATCGTAAAGTAAATATGAAGTTATTAATTGTGAAATAATACTACTATTTTTTACATTTATAACCTTACATCTGATTATATTGAGTCATGTGAACATAATTACAATATTTTCTTCTGTGCGCTTCTAACATTTTATTGGATATGGTCTTCTTCTTAATTTTGGACATCTATTAAAGTCTAAACAACTGAAAGTCTAAACAACTAAAGAACTGAATAAGCTGAACATAATACTAATTATTTAAAGAGGATGTTCTTTAAAATGCGTAATTAAAATGTTTCTTAATTCTGTGTACCAGAAACAGACAAATTTCATTACTGAAGTTTACTTCGGTGTTAACTGTTTTCATCTACTGAATATGACTTCAACAAACAGTAAAAATAGAATAAGTGGTGTGATAACAGCTACTATGTTGAAGAAATGAGGCTCAACTTTTACTTTTAGTTAAACATGTAAAATATTAGAAGTCAACAGAGTTCCACTGACTTACTATTAGTCTGTACTAATATCAGCTCCTGGAACTGTGTTCACTGAAGGTCAGCCAATGAAACATTTTACCTATCCTATAAGTGTTTCCTACTGAAATTAATTGTGGTATTTGTAGTATGTGGGTAGGATTAATTTCATAGAATTAACACTAGAAAAATGTAAGCTGTCCAGAATGGTTCAGCTTCCTAAACAGAAGCATGTTGTGTCATTTGAGACACAGCACTGATGTTACTTAGACATCCACATTTGGCCAACAAATATGACTTATGAGAGAGAGATCTGCATTCCTCCGGAAGAGCAGATGGTAGCCCAACAGGATACTCAAAATTGTCTACAACAACTCTAGATACCTATGCCTGAAGATGCTCAAATTAATTTCCTTCTCCATATGAAGGCAGTCTCATCTTCACCAAATGATCCATTCTAGACAAAGATGATCCTGTCTGCCAGCACTGACTATGAGGGAAGGAGGAGTACGTTGGCCAAGATGTTCAACTCTGAAACAACTGAAGTTAAGCAAGATCTTTCTTACTTTAGTTGATTTAACATCATTTAATGGTAATAAGTGCAAGTAAATGCTGCAAAGATAAAATGACACATTTTTCTTTTTTTTTCTTTTTTTTTCCCATTTAGAAATTTGTTTTGAGCCAAACTATTACTAAAATTAAGAATATCCCTATGTTAATGTAGGAAAGAGTCAGCATGTTGCAGCATTAAGGCTAGGAGAGAAATATGGTGCAGATGAAAAAATCTTTTTTCATTTTTTTAATGTACTGTGAAAAAGCAATGTTATGTCTCTTTCGTCATTCATGTTGAAGCCAGTGATGACTGTATTGTCATTTTTTTTTTGGGAAAATGATCTAATTCAATATTTTTGCACAAAATGTAAAGATAGTTGGTCATTTAAAGCTACATAATACATACCTAGCAAAAGTTCTGTGGAAATAGAAAGAAACTTTTATAGCTTAAAGCACAAATGTCTTGTTGTTGATCTGGCAAAACATCTGGAAAAAAGAAGGAAAGAAAAAGACACCTAAAAAAAGAGAGACAAAAAGAGAAAGACAGAGAGAGAGAGTGAGTGCAGCCTGGTCTTAATGTCTAGGCTTGTCATTTATTTCTTTCACACAAAAAGTATGGGACACAGGTGGCTGAATGTCAAAGATCATACTCTGTCTGCATGCTTCATAAGGCATGGGACAAATACATGAAACAGGCTGGGTGAACAGAAAAAATCACAAGAAGTAGGTGCAGTTTCAGTGACCCAGGTCAAAGGTTGCATTGCTTTTGGTGTTTTACGAATGTTTGACAGATTAAATGCCCACCTCCCATAGTTAGCAAATAAGCCATGCAAGTAAGAGTATTCATAAGAAATAAAACTTCATTCAATGTCCTTATTGTGAGGGATAAGGGTCAATTAGCATGAGTAGCACGTGTATGCTCTTGGTATACACACACACCCCCTTGGATTATCTTGGATTTTGTAAAACATATATATGAAAATGTGTTTGTAATGGTAAAATAACACCCTGGTGAAGGGAAAGAGGATTAGAAGTAAGCAGGTAGGATATTTAGATACCATTATCAAAGAAGGTGATAATTGTATAATTTCCTGTATGTGTGCTTGACTCTTTGATATCCTTCTTTAGCAAAAGTCACTTCTGCTTTGCATTCCAATGAAAATTGGTGAGAAAAGTATGGTAGACTGAAAGCCCATGAAGTTTCAATACATTATAGTTCACAGACCTATAGTAGCAGTTTTCAAATTTGTTCTCACTAGGTCCATATTGCATTCAGCCTTGTCCCCAGTGGTCATAATTTTGACAGGTAAGGTGAAACACTGTAATTATATGAGAGAATATATTTTTACATAGTAGCAGCATCTTAAGTTCTTGCTAAGCCCATGAGAGTATTGTAAATGCACTTGAGAATCAATGAACTGTATACACAACTGTTTGTACAAGTGTTGATACTCAGGTATTTCAGGACTATTGCAATGAATCATTCTTGAAGAGATTGTCTTATTCCCTCAAATAATGCCACAGGTGCTATTACAGTGACTCTGAGATTTTGCGTTTATCTGTGTCAGTCTTTTTTTTTTCTACCTTGTGCTAATTACTCAAGGTACATAGTATTCATTTTACTTGCTGATTTTGTCTTCATAGTGCATAAAAAAGTATTGGTATTATCTTGTCCACGAATCCACATGGGTTAATACCTTCCAAAAGACCATCTTTTACTTTAAAATGCTTCTCAAGATAAAAGTAAGCCTTTCTCTTTTTCTCTAGGCCCTGAACGTTTCCTTAGATAACTTGGTGATGGGATGGGATCAGGACTGGGCAGCATTATATGCTAGTATAGGAAAAGTGTGATTTGAGACCAGATCTGATAATGGCTAGGGCAGATATTAATTCTGTTATTGAAGGTTTTAATACCAATTCATAAGGAAAGAAGGTTTATGCAGTCATCTTTTTTCTTTTATTTTTTTTTTTTCTCATTATCTATCTCATTCTATTATCTCCTCTTTTAAAATCAAGCAAACAACAATCTATGAACTGAAAAGCTGTAACAAGTTTCAGTCAAAATGCATATAAGGAAGAGCTCTCACAGACACAGATATTTCTTTAAGAAACACACAGCTAAAGTGATGAAGAAAGATATTGAAGCGATGATCCCTGTGGGCCGTTGTTGACTGCAGCTAAGTCTCCCTGTTACCAAACACCAAGGAAGTCACATAGAAAAGCAACTTTATGGGGAAAGTTTCAATCAGAGCTTGCAGTCAACCATGAGAAGCAAATCCATATAGGAAATAAGGCTTCATGAGCTCTGGTGCTCAAAGAATTTCTTGTTTTACTTAAAGTGAATGAGATTTTTTTTCTTCATTAGACTTCATAATAAAGATGTTTGTATTGAGGCTTAATGAATTTGAATCAAACTGACTCCAGTGAAAGATACCTCAAGCTGTTTTGCAGCTTTCTCTAAATGATTTATTACATTTCCGCAGCATTTTGCTCCTGAGAAACATGTTTCATTGGTTTCACATTCTGAGTATCAAAATTTCTGAAAACTTTCTAAGTAGAAGTTGCAACAAAGGAAGAGTTTTCCATAGGTTTCTCAATGTCAGACACATCCATGATTATGCCTATGTTACATGCCAAACAAAAAATATATGTCACTTCTTGCAGCTGCCACTGACAGTTTTTTCAAGAAAGATCTTCAGAAAGAGCAAAGGCCTAGAAAGCAGTAGGAATCAAAGGCTAGCAACATCAGGGAACTGGCTACTGGGAAAAGAAGGATTAGGATATTACTATAGTAAGAATATTTGGTTATTGCCATTAGTTTTGTTCTGTATCCTACATGCTGGTTGTAATATACACAAGTAATATTTTTTTTTTTTTTTACTACAGATTTTAGAAAAGAGAAAATATATGTTCACAAGGCTCAGGACAGAGTGTTGAGAGCATCTTTCTGAATGACTGTGTTTGTGTTTGTGCATGTGTATGCCTTTTATGTGCATGAACTACCTGAAATTACAAAATAATTAAACAGAATATGAACAAACTGAAGGGCGTCCACCTTATCGAAGTCTCCTTTTCAGAGAATACATTTTGCCTTTATTTGGAAGAGAAAAATGTGTTCCATTTCTTCACCTGATTTTGTGTGTATCTGTACAGAAGAGATTAGATTTCTGTACTCAACAGATTAATAGTTTGCACTACATCTGAATGAAAGTCTTGATACATTTGAAAAAAAAGAGTGCAGAGCTGCAATGTTTTTTCTTGTTGTAGATATATTTGCTGCTTCATTTCGTGGACTGAAATGACTGACTCACTGAGATTCTGGGCCTCAAGTTCAGTTGTGAAGAAAGTAAGATATCACAGGTGTGTCTCCCTGTTCCCACATATAATTTATGGTATGCATAGGCCAAATTCAGCCCTTCAGAAGGCAGTGGCCACACACCAGACCTACTCTCAGAGAACTCCTCCTACGCCTCTTCTGCTTGGCTCAGATAAGGTACCTCTTGCCTAAGTGAACTTCAAAATCATGTTTACATTTGACAGCAGAATAACACTTCCTAACAATTTGGAAATTCTGGCTAATCACGTGCTACCTCCAATTTGACCACTAGTTACATGGTTTTGGTTGCTACAAAGCCTTGTTCTCCTGACTGTTCATGGTGCAGCTGTGGTCAGAACATGCTACACTTGCCTCTCAGCATGCTTCCTTGGGTCTTTTTTTACTGAAATGGGTAAAAGAAGGTATGATATATAGGGTGTTTCAAAAAGATGGACCCAATTTGAAATCAGTATATCTCTGCAAGCACAAACTGCCCATGAATGAAACTCTTACCACAGGGCTGTTTAGCCTTGAGAAAATGAGATTGAGGGGAGACCTTATTGCTGTCTACAACTACCTGAAAGGAGTTTCTGTCATGAAGAGTGTTGTCCTCTTCTCCCAAGTAGCAAGTGATAGGACAAGAGGAAATGGCTTCAAGTTGCACCAGTGGAGGTTTAGATTGGATACTAGGAAAAAAAAAATCTTCATGGAAAGAGTTGCCAGGCATTGGAACAGGATGCCCACCATCTCTGGAGGTGTTTAAAAGGTGTATACATGAGGTTCTTAGGGACATGGTTTAGTGCTAGAGTTAGGTTAGGTTATGGTTGGACTCAATGATCCTGAGGGACTCTTCCAACTGAAATGATTCTATGATTGTATGAAAGGGTGGGGCATAGAGTTTCAAATAATTGCCGTTAGATGCCTCTCCCAGTGCACAAACAGCCCCTAGACTTTTTTTGTATAATTGTAACATGCTACCATTGTGAAATATGCTGCTTTGAAATTGGGTCTATCTTTTTGAAACACCCTGCAGGCTTTCAACTCTCTCCAGTATAATGCTGGGATGCATGGGATGCAGTTACAATGACCATTTGAACTCAGAAGTCTGGAAGTATTCTGATTCACGTTTTGGCCCAGGCTCTCCGTCTCTCCCTCCTTTCAGATTTGCTTTCCCCAAGTAGCAGGTTTGCAGCCAGGTTTTCATGCTTTCCCCAGGTAGCATCTCCTACTTCCAACCCTGAAGGCAGAATAGTGGCCTGGATGGGCCATGGATCTAAGCCTATCAGATATTTTTTATGTGCTTCTGCTAAAAACTTGTGGAACCTGCTGTAGGAGGGTAAGTTAGGCGAAGTATTCTATGTAATAGAATTTTAAGACAACTTCATGCAAAAGACTTAAAAGATACATGCTTACTGAGGCAAACCAGGTATTATCTACTAGGTGGTTGCTTCCCTCCTCAACCAAAAGTAGCTCTCAAAAGTTATCTGAGAAATGAAAACCCTCTACACTCTTTCAGTTTAATTCTGGATTCAGTTCTACCTCTGAAATTCCTCTTTCTGGTTGCTCACTTTTGTCTCTTAGTGGGTTGAAACCATATAATGAATTACAATATACAAAGATTCAGAGCAATTTAAATTCAGAAATAGATCTGGAAGTCAATATAAAGAACATACTATCCTAACATACTCGGTGGTTCGTCAAGCAGCAAGAATGACTGCTGGTCCATAATGCAAGACTGAAAGTTTCATGCTAGGCTGAAGAAGAGAAATCCCAGAGGATAACAACATTCATGTACTTTAAAGGCTGTTGCTTCTCCTGGATATAGAGTTACAAAGATAAATGCAAAACAGTGAAATGACATTTCTATGTTTCTTTCCAAATATAAAAGTGATATATCCTAAGGTAAAATACCTATGTGAAAGGTTATGGTAGAACACAATGCTTTTCCTCTTTGAAACTATACATGTAAGAGCAAAGAGGTTTCCAAGTGTGACCTTTTTAAAAGGGTCTCTCAGTTTCAGAAGCCATATATGTAGTTCAGTACATGCAAAGAAGTGTTGCCAATATAAACACATTTTCTGTTTCAATATAAAAGCCAAAAAGAAAATTATCCACATAAACTCTAAATAAATCATCAGTGTTCACATTTACTACTGAATTTGAGAGGCTCATTTTTCTTCTGAAATTTTTATGTGTACTTATCCTTGTGCGCTTGAACACAGATGCATGTACATATCTATTTGTGCATATCTGAAAGTAGGGATGATATATTTTTGCATTAATGTTTGAATGATAGTGAAATAAAGTTATTCCACCATGACCTGAGAATTGTGTGTTTCAGACAACTGGTGATAAATCACAAATCTATCTTGCCTTTAAACATATATATGTATATTTCTTGATTTAAAAAGTTATTTAACGTAAATATCTTGAAAACAAAATTGTACAAAAGGGAGACCAGGATTTTGTATTTGGGTCAGGGTAAGAATATATCTATTTTTAAGGAATGTTAGGAATTTGGCAACAGTTTGGTAGAGAAAGGGTAGAAGAAAGAAGCAAGGAATAGCAGATCGTATTGGTTATTACCCTAAATAGTGTGAAGATACTAGACGTAGACATGAAAATACAGAATATTCCTAGCATGTTTGCTGGAGAATGTAGAAGGTGAGTAGGGAGAGGAACAAAGACATCTACTATGAAGTAGGAACAAAATGTTTTACATTGACTACAAATCCTATAGCTTAGGAATTAAACTTTTAAAGAATAGCAAGGAAGTGTGAATAGTGTCTACACTGTCTACAGTCTTTATGTTGGAAAACAAAATTTCAGAGGCATAAACTGACTGAGGTCAGAAGGGACCTCTGGAAGTCTCTGGGTCCAACCTCTGCTCAGAGCAGCACCTACTTTGATCCAGTTACTCTGGGCTATGTACAGTCGAGTTTAAATATCTCCAGTGACAGATACTCCACCATATTTTTGGACAACCTGTTTGAAAATCCACTCTGTTAATTAAAATGTTCCTTACATATAATCAGAATTGCTCTTATTCCAACTTCTGCCCATTTTATCTTCTTCTGTTCCTGTGCACTTCTGAGAAGAGTCTGGCTCCATCTTCTCTCCACAGCCTTGTAAGGTTATTGCAGAGAGCTGCAAAACCCTTTACCTTGGTTTTCTTCAGTCTGAACAGGACCAGGACCAGCCCTCTCCGTCCTATGACCTGAGCTCTAGTTTGATTAGCTAGATGACCTCTCTGCAACAGTATGTCTACTTTCCTGTACTGGGGATCCCAAAACTGGACACTGTACTGAAGATGCAAACTCACATATACTGAATACACTGAAGCAATCACTTCAACCTGTTGGAAGCACTCTTGCTAGTAGAGCCCTACATTAACTGTCTCCACAGGAAGGCACTCCAATAGCTCCTGTTTAACTTGTTTTCTACCAGAACTCCAAAGTGGTTTTGTTCAAAGCTGCTTTCTAGATGCGCAGATGTGCAGGGTTCTGCCTTCTCAGATTCAGAGTTCTGCATTTGCTTTTATTAAACTTTATGAGGTTCTTGTTAGCCCATTATGCAACCTTATTGAGTATTCTCTGAATAGAAGCCCTGCCCTGCATTGTATCAGGTGCTTCCCCTGCAATTTGTTATCATCTGTGAATACTCTTAAAAAAACAGTGATGTTAGTTTGGTTTAGTTTAATGAAACTAACCAATCCATTAACTTTTTAATGAATACATACTGCTGCTCTGTTCTAGATACTCAGAGGCTGCAACCAGGAACTCAGCATCACTTTTCAGTTGTGGAAGTGAGTTTGTGATAACAGTGGAAGAAGTAATAGTGTTACTGATAAATAAATCTATGAAGAAATTATGGCTATATATACTATTAAATAAAAAATAATCCAGTCCAAAACTCAAGTCGCCAGAAGAAGAGGAAGTTCTCATATGCTCAGGGACTCAAGCAGCAGTATGCAGGATGTGAAAAACCTAGATTCAGTTCACTCCTCTGCATGAACAGTTTTGAACCAACATATCACACTTCTAAATGCTTGCCCTTAACTTTAAACTAACATAAAAGGGCTCTCTCAGTGTCTCATGTTGACACTGTTCCACTGCATATACTCAATTAAATATTTACTGGAGAGAGGCAGTCCATGTATTCCCATCTCCTGGGACAATGTCCTAGCTAGAAGGCTGGAGAGCTGTTCTTGTTCTCCATCTGAATGACCTTTTGAACATTTTATCTAAAGTGGAACAGTGTCAACAGGAAAGGTTGAAATAAGCTTCCTAAGAATATCTTGTAGTCTAACAGTTCACATTTTTGTTCACTTCAGAATGGGGACTGAAAGAACGTAAATAACCTTTCAGGTAGATTGCCTAATCATCAGGAGTATTTTCAAACGTCTCTCTCAATCTCTCTGCCTGGACCTGGAGTAACTTTTTATAAAATTATTTAAATACAAATTGAGATAACAAATAATAGAATGACTCTGTTACCTGACAGGTGGATTATTTTGTAAGCTGAAAGTCTGCTACTCAAATATCCTTGGGCAAAGGAAGAACAGAGCTGCTGAGCAGGACATTTTATAACGCACATTTGATCACAGTTAAGAAAGAAATAGAAATATTAAAGTTTAGTTGAATTTTTTTTTTTTTTTTAGAAAAATAAATTATTATGTGTAAACCATGTGCTCCCTGAAAAAAAAAACAAAACAGTTTTTGTCATATATTTACTGTCAGAACATAAACCCATCACATAAAAGTTTTTCTATACGTGTAAGTGCCTCATACTCAATTACTTCGCATCATGAAGGTAGATTTACTCTGCCTCATGCAAGGAGCTAGAACTGTATTTCTTGACCAGAAATATTTTCAGTTTCAGTCTTAAACTGGCACCTTAGAATGTTTTCTGGATTGATGGTCTTGCAAATTGAATGATTACAGGAGATTCTGAAAGGGAAACAAACCTCCAAAAGAAACTTTGCGACAGTTACGTACTCTATAATTTTTGAAAAAGGCCTTGGAGTTTTCCATGCCTCTCGTGTTATTAGCAGTACCAGATCAGTGGTTTTGTCTGCAAGCCAGACTATAAATCATCATCAGTGTTAGGCATGATATTCACTATTAATGCCTTGTTTTCCCTACTGAAATGTCTTTTTGTACTTATTTTCACTTGATCCTTGGCATTCTGCTGACCATCAATCAAAAGAACAAGTTGGACATTCGTCTCTGTCTTGCCTCAGTGAACCCCTGATTTTCTTGACCATTAACCACTCTCTGGAATGTACATTTACTGTCGGCACCTTTAAGCCCCCATATTCTCCTCTCCCAGCTACGCTCCCTTCCTGGCACTGGGTTGCAAAGCAATATTTCCCATATACTGAATGAAGAGCATGTCATAGGCTGTTTGACATGGTCTGAGAGCCCACAGAAAACCACTGATGCACAACCCACTTTTATTCCACAGGCCTGTGGGAGCCTAGATGGATAAGAAGCCTTTCTGCTAGGCCGAACACACCACCTCACACACACAAAACAAATATTCCTGCCTTTACTGTTTAATAGGTTTCATATTCATGCAGAAAAGGATTGTAGACTGATGTTTATCTAAGGATGTATTTTGAGAGAACTTTTCTTGAAATGTGCAAGGAAGCTTGATTTCATGCACCAGCTGTTCTCTTTCTTTACAAAAATACAGTGTTTACTCGAGTGAGTCTGCATTCATTATTCAGGAGCAAAAAAAAGTTTTGACTTTTTCTTGAGCTTTTACAAAACCCTTCAAAGGGAAGGAAAAGGAAAATGGTTCAACGCAAGTTCAGTTAGATGGTTGAATAATTTGTAGTGATATTTCCCAGAAGGCTGCTGTTTCAAAGACTTTCTTTTATAAAATAGACTTGTCAATAGGCCACTTTTCCTTAATAGACTGCTTTGTTTTCATGGGCTAAAAGCTAATACCTGTTTTCTTATATTGCTTTGAGAAAGGGAAAACATGTAGACATACTATACCAGTATGGAACATTATCTTAGTCATGTTTCTTCATCACTAAAGCAAGTTATTAATTTTGCCAAGTAAAAGGCTGCGAAAAGTGTCACAGATTCATTGTTCAATGCATTCTAATTCATTAATGATATTTACTTGTCCATACTCTATCAATATAGACACAGTACTTCAGATACATTTTTAAGCCTTGATACTAAATGTAGTTTCCATGGTTAAATAGTTATTTTTATGTAGATTTTATTACAGTATTGCAAACTAAGGAATTGGCTTCCATATGTAATTGTTTTGGCACAAAGCAGGTAACAGCAATACCCCTTGCAGTACTAGAAGAGGTTTGGCACCTCTCTTGCTGAGTGTGCTGGTGTGACTGAAATCAAGTTCATTTTCTTCATGCATTTAAAAACTTTTCTTTTTTGTAGCTAGCATCATTTTTTGGATTTAGATTAAGCACAAGAAGATAACACCTTGGGATAGAGTTAATATTTTTCTTCAAGTAACTTTGCAGCATCTTTGGTTTGGAACGAAGAGAATATAAGAGTTTACTGTTATCTTAGTTGTTGTCTGGGAGCCGAGGTCTTTCTGAGCAATCTGCCTGCAGGTGTGAGGCAGCTAGGAACGGCAGCATAGATGGGGCAGATCTTGACTGACATCCAGATGGATCAATAAGAACATTACACGCGTTTAGTATCATGCTTCATATTTAATGAGAGTTGTGCTTTCTACCTGGGGACATAGAAACCCATTCTGGTTCTTCTTGGTTTCAGTGGAGCTCCATTCAGGAGGTTCTTTTAGTTTAGCCTTTTGCTGTTTTGCTGTGGGTGTCTGGGCCTTTCTGCCTTTTTCTCTCTTCTCCCAGGATTGGTTGTTTGGGACTAGGGTGTTCTCTCTCTCCCTGGGACTGGCTGCTCAGTGCAGATGGAGTTTTTGAGGATTCACATTGAGTATCTTTTATTTTGTATCCTATTTCCTATTTTATATATATGTATGTATTAGTAGTAGTATATTAGTATTATTTTTGTAATTATATTAAACTGGTTTATCTCAATCCACTGGTTTCTCCCTTCCCTTTTGTTTCTCTCCTGTATTTGGGAGTGGTAGGGGGACTGGCTAACGTGGCTAACATGGTTTAGATTGCTGGCTTGGGTTAAACCGTGACACTCAGAAAGATCATATTTCTAGCTATCCAATGAAGTGCAACTTACCTAAAAATACTTGAATTACGTTAAAACAACAGATGAAATTAATTGGAATTAAGAACTTCAATAACATTTTAGTCGCATGTCAACACTAGAGAGGGAAGCTGTTCAATGAACTGGATGAGTTACCACTAGCAGTCTTGCAGTTTATACACCCACGATCTGATGACCAAACACAGTGGTCCCTTCTAGATGCTTTGTTCCACTGGCTTAGCTAACCCATAAAGTCAAGTTGATGACTGCTTTGCATTGGTAGAATTATAAGCAGCAGCTGTCATGTAGCTATGAGTTTGATCTGTGCCTTCTAGGACTTTGCCTGCAACCGTCTCTAGTTGAAGATGTCCCTGTTCATTGCAGGCAGGTTGGACAAGATGACCTTTAAAGGTCCCTTCCAATACAAACAATTCTATGATTCTATGATTTCGTGATTTAAGGAAATAATGGAAGTGTGTATGTGGAACTCTAGTAGATAAATCATACACATGCTTGTGTCATGTGTTAAAAAATCATTCTTGAATTAGCCCATATACAAAAGTCCGTAAGTGGCCATAGAGGTTTGTAATTCAGACTGGGATTTTTATCTTCCAAATTTAGATATCTAAGTGTTGAACTCTCAGCTTGTCTCCCTAAGTTCCCTGTGTGGGGAGTGTAGAGGAAAGAACAGGGTTGTTCTTATACGTCAAAGTCTTGATTTTAGTATGAGCTGAACTGCCTTTTAGAGTTGCCTGTTAAAGTGAACCTACATAAATTTATCCAGATTTAAATTTCTAATTTTTAGGTATCTAAATTTTAAATTCTTATCCTATCTTAGTTTCTTATGACTTGCATGCTTACTGAACAGAGGAACCATTAAATGGACAGCACTAATTTGGATCAACTACAAGTTCCTCTTGCAAGAACAAATTTTTTAATGCCACAATATTTTTCTGTTTGTTTCTCTTTGTTCCTTACTAAACACATTCCATCCATGAAAGGGGAAGAGGGATTCCTGGCCCATTCATCTCTATTTGTATCAGTCCTCCTGAGAACAAGACCAACAGTTCATTTCCTAACAAGCTATAAGTCATAGCTGAGAATCAGTAACTTGTATATTTGCCATTCTTCTCAGATGGATATACTTCTTTAAAGGGTTGATATTTTTTTTAAATATAGATATTATAATTTTCCTTCTTCATCACATTTTCTCTTACATGGTGACTCGTATTCTCATTCTCTAACACTACTGTTTTCAGTGGTAATATGATAAAAAAATTGCTCTCATATCTTTTAAAATGTTATATTAATAACAGGACATAAAAGAATGATCTAAATTCTCCTTATACATACAGAGCTTTGTCATCATTAATAAAGAAGGTTTATTTCTACAAATCACATTTTGTTTTAAACCAAGTTCAACTGGTGAAAGTTGACTTTTATTAAAGATCCAGCTTTTCTTTTGAGGCTAGGAAAGACCATACTAACAAAATTTCCATGAAATTCTAGGCAAACTTACATCCCCATAAACCAGATATATGTTCTTTCTTATAAAATAGATTTATTAGTTATTTGCACATAGACAAAAGATTAAACTAGCCAAATTAGGCAGCATTTTCTTTTGTTTCCTTTTCCATTTCATGAAATAAAGCTAGTGAAGAAAACAATATGTGCCCCTTTAAAAAAGCCTCCTGTATTTCTTTAGTTTTCTGTAGAAAAGAACTTGCTAAAGAGAAATAAATTGGATACATAAAGCACGTCCTTTGTTGCCTGAATGCAGATGCTTCACTGGACTCAGTTCTTAATACTATTTTTTTGTAAATTTTGTTTGCTTTTTTTTTTTTTTTTTTTTAAATTTTAAAGTATCTGAAATAATGCAGGAACTCACCAGAATAATGCTATCTAGTGAAGCAGAGCATGATTTAGAGGATGATACAAGGGCACTTGAGGGTGCTGGAGTGTGAAAGACCTGCCAAGGATGATGTTGGGTGACTGATCAAGCAGAGGTGAAAAAATCCCTTCCACTTCCTGGATGTAGTCTGTGGAAAGATCTTTTCCTAGAAAAAGACCTATGTTTTATCCTGAAGAAAACTATTTGGTTTGTTCCAAGAGAGAGCTCAGGAGTTTAATTGTCTGCATAATGGGGATGATTTGAGGATCAGGTTCTGAACCACAGTAAAGTGGAAGGATAAGTTATTTGCCTTTGTAGGAACAGCTGTTCCTCAATTTCCACCCCAGGAATGTAAACAAATTTTCAGTCCTGAAGGTTACAGGTCAAAATTAGCTCCAAGTAGAAAGAGCCATTTGTTATTCCACAGTGTTAATTTTTATGCTTATACTACTGACATTGGATTTTGCCTACTTGATATTTTCACTGTGTTCCTCCTTCTTACAATTATTTACTCTCTTTTTTTTTTTTTCTTTTTTCCCCTGCTTGTTGCACTGAAAACATGAATTCCAGTTTGTGAAGAGCTTCTCAAATGCAAATTCTTACTCTAATGGTCCCATGATAACTTCTGAATTGGAAGCTGAGAAAAAATCCATCAGTTCATTCTTCCTATGGCACCAAAAATGCACAAGTCCAGTAAGTTGTATCACTTATTTTGATTATGTCAAATACCTTTGATAAATGTGTGTATGACATTGTTTGGTACATAAATTAAATGGGCACTTCTTTACATTTGCCTGTGATGGTTCAATCAACTTGTATTCCTCCAAACAAACCATTTCTGCAGTTGGCATATAGCAGAATGGCTCCCTGGATATCCCTAGAGTTACTCAGATTGACAGCTGAGGAGGCAGCCGAGTAAGACCGAAATATTGACTAAAAAAAAAAAAGAAAAATTACTGCATATAAAAGTCTGTTACATTTTACTTGAATGAAAAATAAAGCTGAAATTTGTAAAATTTCCATTATTCAGAGGGCAATTTTCTTTAAGGGATGGTATACAGACTCACATTATCATCTGATCCTAGTTTGTTGGATATCCTTATGTTTGATGAATCTTTTAACCACATTGACTGCTGAGTATTTAAACATTCACCATGGCTAGATGAAAAAGTGGATCGTTGGTGTTGTAGTTATTTGTCCTTTCATGTTCACTTTGTTTATTTTTCTTCTATCAAGAAAATCAAACTATAATCTCCAAAAAGACAAACCTAAACTTTTGTCCAAAGTGATCATCACATTTAAAATGCTCTATCTTAATAAGGGGAAAAGGATTATTAGTTTGATTTTTCTTACCTTAATCAGTGAGGCTGTATATTCTAAGAAAAAAAAACCTACGAAGAACAGCTCATTAGCCAGATACTCAAACACAATAAATCATTCTGTAATTCATGAAAGATTTGGTGAGTAATATGGCAGAAGATGATGCCAAGTTATGGGAACTTGAACAATTTGCCTTTTTTTCCTCCCCTATAGGAAGCTGTGGAACCTTTCTAATAAATAAGCCACTTACTGTATCTTCTGTTAACTTTGCTCTCATTTCTACTGGAATAGGCTGCAAACCAATGGCTAGTAGTAGCCAGCCAACTATCAGAAATACCTGTACTAACTAAACTAAACTGTTACTCATGAATGACAGAAAATAACTTTGGGGAGATCTGATGGAAGGCTGTTTTATACTCACATTGGAGCTCCAAAAGTTCAAAATTTGAAACATTTATGTGCTTTTAGAAGCTTTAAAAATAATAGTGTTATGAAGCAATAAAAATCCACAGAAAATAAAAAAAATATGACTAATAAAAGGTGGCCTTATTTTTGGAGACTTGTAATCCCCTAATTATCCACAAAACATTGGATGAGATGTTCATTACTTGAGTCCTTACCATTTGACAGTATGTTCTTGGCAGACCTTTTAGTGGTATCAGCAGGAAAAAAGGAAATGAGCTGGAAAGCATTACAAAATAATACTCAAAATAATATTTAGGCATGTGATCCTCTTATGAAATTCACATTGAACTATTAAAATGCATTCACTAACTGCATAACAAAAAGCTAACAGGCTATACCAGAAAAGGGGATTTTAATGTGGTCAATAGATTTAAGAACATGGATTTTGATTCTTTGTCTTTCAGGTTCATGTGTCAGCAGTGATGAATTTTCCTTTCTCAAGATCATCTACTGGACTTGCCATTTGGACAATCAGACTGATTCTCCATTCGATTATAACCGAGACAGTCTTTTATGGATATGAGAGCATTCAGCAACTGCTTTGTTTTCCACCGCTATAAATGGCTGCATTATTAACAAAGAGACAGTAACTAACTTTGGATCTTATGAAGACACAGGGCACTTTTTAGTCTTAGCAAAGCAGGTGGTTCACATGACCTATTAGGTGGTGTCCCCTCTCAATGGGTGTTACCCCTTCTCATCACTCACCAAAGCGGGCCAGAAAGAAGTCCCATGAGCTTCCTATCTATTTGCCTGCACCAGAGCCCTGGAGAGCAGTCTGCTGCTCAGAAACATATGACCAAAAGAGAAAATACATCTTATATGAAAAGCCAAGAGGTTATTGCTAGTATATTTGAAATCTTAACAGTCTAATCACATAATTATTATTAGTCCAGATCTAATTATTGCAGAAAATGGAGGAGAAAGAAAATAATAACCAATTATTACTATACATAAATTTATAATTATTACTACTATTATTAACAAGAACAGAGTTAGAATTATTACACACACACTTTCTAGCTTCTAACCACTTGGTGTGATGTTCACTTTTCCTGCTCCTTGGGGTTCTAACATTGATAGCTTTGGTCTAGTACAGGTGCAGTACAGTGATCTGGAAGCATCCCAATTTCTGAACCAGGAAGACTATGATGCTGATGTTTTAATCTTCCGTACTCTAGGATCCACTCTTTACATGTTTGCTAACATTGCTTTACAGCGTGGTCTTTCTTCACTTGCCTGCAAGTTCACAGTGAATCCAAATTTACTGTATATGGTTGTATTTGGTTTGTGTGGCAAAGTTTTAGTAGCAGGAGGGGCTACAGAGATTGCTTCTGTGAGAAGCTGCAAGAAGTTTCCACCATGTCTGATAAGGCCAATGCCAGCCAGCTCCAAAACAGACCCACTGGTGGCCAAGGCTGAGCCAAGCAGCTACCATAGTAGAGCATCTGTGAGAATATATTTAAGAAGGGAAAAAAACCAAACCAAAACAATAACCTGCACAACAGCAGCCAGAACAAGAATATGTGAGCGAAACTACTCTACAGACACCAAGGTCAGTGAAGAAGGAGGGGGAGGAGTTGCTTTGGGTGTCAGAGCAGAGATTCTTCTGCAGCCCATGGTGAAGATCATGGTGAGGCAGGCTGTACCCTTGCAACCCATGGAGGTCCACGGTGGAGCAAATACCCACCTGAAGCCCATGGAGGACCCCATGCCAGGGCAGGTGGTTGTGCCCAAGGCAGGTTGTGACCCCATGGGAAGCCCATGCTGGAGCAGGCTCCCGGCAAGACCTGTGGCCCTGTGGAAAGAGAGGAGCCCATGCTGGAGCAGGTTTGCTGGCAGGACTTGTGTGGCAGACACATTCCCTCCTCCTGCCCTCTCTGCATACTCCATCCCCTGAAAGCACTATGAACTGCTGGACCAATAGACAGCAACTGTCATGCACAGACCTCTTGGTCAACAGACAAGCCCCTTGACCAACGACCTGCTCCAGCTGAGAGAAGTTTCTGGACCACTGACATAAATGACCACAGGTCAGATTCCACTTGGGTATAAATGGAGCCTGCCAGAGACCCCATTGATTTGGTCTTCACTGAAGCAGTGGGTCTGCAGGTGAAGACTCTCCTCCTTAGGCTGACCATCTAAGGAAAGTTCCTCGAGGACTGAGACACTTTGCCTTATTGGTAAGTGAACTTCTGGGTACCCTTAAGAGTCCTCAGTTTGTATGAGTGTGAGGATGCATGTTTTGCATGAGAAATCTAGAGTTTTAGTATCTGATCCCTTGTGTCTGAACTGTCAGTGTAGTAAATGAACTCTTAACCGGTATTTGAATCCATGTTTTATAATGTTGTCAGAGTGCTGAATAATTTTTTACAAACCCTGTTTCTAGTTGGTTTTCTGCTAAACAATTCTGGTTAGAATAAAGTTTGCTTTGAGCTTATTGCCTGCCTAAATTGATTTCTGTGGTGCCTCCATTACAACTTATGACCCTGTGAGGGACCCACGCTTCCACTTAAATTTGAGAAAAAACTTCTTCTCAGTGAGGGTGACAGACACTGGAACAGGCTGCCCAGGGAGGTTGTGGAGTCTCCTTCTCTGGAGACATTCAAAACCTGCCTGGACATGTTCCTGAGCGACCTCATCTAGGCGTTCCTGCTCCAGCAGGGGGATTGGACTAGATGATCTTTTGAGGCCCCTTCCAATCCCAAACATACTGTGACACTGTGTGATACTGTGAGCAGTTTGTGAAGAACTGCAGCCTATGGGAAGTACTCATCTTGGCAAAGTTTGTGAAGGACTGTATCCCATGGAATGGATCCCATGTTGGAGCAGAGAAAGAGTGTGAGGAGTCCTCCCCCTGGGGAGGAAGGAGAGGCAGAAACAACGTAAACAGCGTGTGATGAACTGACTACAACTCCTGCTCCCCCTCCCCCTGTGCCAATGGGGGAACAGTACTAAAGGTAAGACCAGCAAAAAAAGGAGGGGTAGGGGGAAGGTGTTTTTAAGATTTGGTTTTATGTCTTGTTATCCTGCTCTGATTTGATTGGTAATAAATTAAACTAATTCCCCAAGTCAAGTCTGTTTTGCCTGTGATGGTAATTGATGTATGATCTGTCCTTATCTCTCCCCACAAGCCTTTTGTTATATTTTGTCTCTCCTGTCCAGTTGAGGATGGGGGTGTAATAGAGTAGCTTTGGTGGGCACCTGGCATCCAGCTAGGCTCAGTCCACCACAGTGGTGCATTTTACATAATCGGGTAATTGTTCTTTATTCTGTGTTACCACAAAAGCTGGTTTTGTTGAGCTCCAGATCTGCATTTTTTTAAGTGACCACTGGTAAGTTATTTAGAGCTTTCAGATCTCCAGCATCAGTCTGTACGCTGACTCTAATCATTCTGTGCCTGTACTCCTCTCTACTGCATCTTGTATCCCCACTTCTCAAGGCATCTGCTTTTATATCAGGACCATATTTCTTCATATATGTAATTGTTAGAGTCATAAAAAATTTCTTCTACACAGAAAAAATACTGGTTACTATTATCTATGTAAAACTTCGGTTATATGATATAAAAAGAAAAAACTCCAAATCAGGAGAAGCCAACTCATCATTAGAAAAATTGCATTTATAGCTAAAGCAAGTGAAAACAGAGCTCCAGGTAAGACAAGAAAAGTTTGGAAAAAGCAAAACCGACAGGTTTCAGTCCTGAGGCCTTGCAAATTCAGTACAAAGCCAGTGGCCTACTACCAGCTATGGAAATTGAATTTCTACTGGGTTGCAGTATGGTAGTGCCACATCTGCATTCAGGCCTCTTAAGGAAACCAATATTATAAGACTGCCACCTCCAGCAAGCTGTTTATTTCTTAGGTGCTGAAGCTTGCATCAATTTAATGTGGTAATTAAGTTTTTAAGCTAAGCTGAATGAATACAGGCCTTCATGATCCCTTAGTGCCAACGTGACGACGACAGGAAATGAATAGCAGGGGATTAAAAAAAAGGCAAAATCTAAAGGATTATACAAACAAATAGCAGATTCTTTTCAAGACAGAGCTGAGACTTGTCTCTTTTTAGTGTTGAGATCCCTTGATTTCTCAGCTACTGGTCACAGAATAATCCCCATCCTCCTGATTTGGTTCCTAGAAGAGTAGGATCATAGCAAGCTGGAATTAAAATGCAAAAGTAGAGCAAACTTGAATGCATTTGCCTTCAGACTTTGCTACCCAAAGAAGTATCCATCATTTGTAAAAATAACATTAATTTGATAATTCAGCGATTATCAGTCTCACAATACCTTGGTGAATGAATTAGGCAGGTTTTGTGACATCTGGTTTGGATACCTGCAGATAAATTAAAGACTAAATATTTTGACAGTAGTAGGTGACTAAATAAAGCCACATGTCATACATGTAACTAAATAAAGCCACATGTTATGTGAATGCACTGGAACCATGTTCCTGTGTTCAGGCTTTTTTTCTGGATAGGTAGGAGTCATTTCTTCACCAGTAGTCGTAGTAAGACATGGCACACTGCCCAGTCAGTGTGTGCAGATGACCAGCTCAGAGTATGGGCAGGTGGAGTTTGGACCTGTCTACATGAGCCTTCAGAGACTTATCTTGTGCTTAACTTGTAAGGCTTAAGTTAGGTTATGTGATAAAACTTGTCTCCACACCTACAAATATGCTCAGAGAGACAACTGTGGGAGAGGAAGCCCAAATAATACTCTGCCAGTCTAGTCCTATGCTTATACCAGGAGCCGTCAGCCCTTCACATATTAAGTGTAGTAAAAGAAATTAAAATGCCCCAGTTTTTATAATAAAAGTGACTCTTCCTTTCATTATTTTTCTAGAATAGGGGAAAGGGATTTCTACATGAGTATCCCTGTTTTTTGAGTACTCCTCAAATCTTTATTCCTATCTTGTTAAATCATGTGCTGTAAACAAAAATGAAAACAAAGGTAATTGATCAACTTCAAAATAGTAAAAACCTCCAACAAAATACCTTCCGAACAGCAATAATTTTTGACCTCAGAGTCAAAAATAATCTCCATTATGTTATCTGATTCAAGTAAAAAAAGGTGACTGTCCCACTGTATTCAGTGTTAGTGCAGCCTCACCTCAAGTACTGTGTGCTGTTTTGTGCTCCACTATTTAAGAAGGATGTTCAGGTCCTTGAGTGTGTCTAGAGGAGGGAAACAAAGCTGGTGAAGGGGCTGGAAGGAATGTCCTATGAGGAGTGGCTGAGGAGTCTGGGATTGTCTAGTTTGGAGAAGAGGAGACTGAGGGATGACCTCACTGTTCTCTACATCTTCCTGAGGAGGGGAAATGGAGAGGGAGGTGCTGAGATCTTCTCTCTGGGATCCAGTTGTAGGACACATAGGAATAATACAAAGCTGTGCCACAGGATGTTTAGACTGAACATCAGGAACCATTTTTTTACCAAGGGGGTGGTCAAACACTGGAACACGCTTCCTAGAGAGGTGATCGATGCACCAAGCCTATCGGTGTTTAAGAGGTATTTGGACAATGTCCTTAATAACATGCTTTAACTTTTTGTGAGGCCTGAAGTTGTCAGGCAGTTGGTCTAAATGATCATTGTAGGTCACTTACAGCTAAAATAGTTTGTTCTATTTTATTGGAGAATTTCAGGGAAACATTGTAGGTTTGTCTCTCATTTACACTGAAGTGTTGGAAGAACATACGAGGAAAGAGATAAGGCCTTCAAAAATGCAAAACGTGCATTTACTTTCACTTAGAACTTCCTTGATACAGCAGGTTAACTCTCCCATCTTATAAACAGGAAAAATTTCTATTGTCTCTGCACTAAAGCTAGTGAAAGATCTTGCCTTGACTTCAGTTGGTTGAGGATCAGCCAGATTTCATCCAGAAATTTCAAATGCTTCTACAGTCGAAATGGCACTTTGAATGGTTAGGTGACAACTGTGTTTTGTATTGTTTTGTTTTTAATAAGCTGTATTATTTACTTTCCTTGTTACAGCTTTCTTTTCTCACTGCTGCACCTTTCTTGTCAATGCAATGTCAGTCTGAGTAAAGTCATGTTTTCTTTTATCAGTTTCTCTGGAGGTGGCTATTAGTCAGGGGTAATCCTATTATTCTAAAAGGTATCCTTTGACTAAAAACACATTTATTCTCCTTCCATGAATCTGATTTTGCTTTCTTCCATATGCAGCTGATGTCAAATGCTATCAGTATCAGGTTGGTAGCTTCAGTGTATTTTGGCTTTTACATATTAGGAGCAAGATTCCATTGCTTCTAGTAATTTATTCTATCTTTTATATTTGTGCATTTTTTTTTATAAAATACTCTAGCAAATGGACAACCATGTAGAGGCCAACAGAGAAAAAAAGCCAGACTGAAAAAGAAAGTGAATAATTAATGAAATGTGTTTGATTATTTGTGAATTACTTCTTATATTGCCCAGAAGTAGTCTGAAACCACTGTTGCACTTACCAGTGCGAACAAGGGAAACAAGGGAGAGAAGTTCACAAGGCATGGTTACATTCCAAGTTTACTTGTAAAAATCGCTGTAGGACCTATGGTAAAAAGCCTTCACTTCACATTTACAGGTCTCTAATGAAATTGCATCCTGTTTATCCAACATCCAAAATAAAGTAGACAATATGTATTCCTAATTTTGCACTGATTTTACATCAGTAAGAATCTGTTAGATTGGTTTCTTAAGAAACTTACATTGCAACTGATACAGTCACGTGTCCCTGACATAAATTCCACTAGTATTTAAGCATCAAAAAAGTAACTTTATAAACCCCCAATTTCTCTAAAAAATGTAAAACCTAAGTATCTGAAAATATGCTTAATATAACACTTCTATATTCTTCATGAATTTAGGAGATATATATATATATATACACATATAATTACAATCAATTTCATAACTTTCTAATGGAGTGCTAATTAAAAAGAAGTTCCAGTCAGCTGAGATGGGATTGGATCTTCCTGCCCATCTGAACCCTGTGATCCAAAGGGTCCCAACTCCATCTTTCCTAGTTAGACAATATTTATTTGCTCAACTTCCCTTCACATACGTATGACAGAAGAATGTGAGAAAATTTAGAATGTGTGCTATAAATTAGAACATAATTCAGAGCCTTCTGAGGTTGTAGTTAAATTTATCTCTGGCAAAAATGAAGGTGTCTGGCTTTCTATACAAAAGTATACACCGCATCCTTCAGTAGTTTTAGCAATAGAGCAAGACTTATTTCCACACAGTAATCTTCATTGGTGGCTTGGCTATATTTTCCACTAAGTTTAAAACCCCAGATTTTAGTAATTATGTTGTACTTGACAAACAAAGCTTTAAATGACGGGAAATAGTGTTTTCTAAAATAGAATAAGTTTCCTAGTTTCCTGACATCAAAACCATTGAAAATAAGTTCTAGAGGGTTCACAAAATGCTTCCAGTCTTTTCGTCTGTAACATGACTTGCTGCACACTTAAATATTCCAACACTCCTACCCTTTCCTACCAGCAGATAGGAAACCTGTATTATTTTTATCTGTCAAGTCTATGTTTATTCTTTTTTTTTTTCTTAATAAAATGCTTACATCCCTTTGCGTAAATTTTATGTTTTTAATAAGAGTTATCAGATTTAAGGAGAAAACTGACCTGTTAAAGACTGAGTAATTGACATTTAATGGAAAGGATTGTAGCATTACTCTTGCCCCATAAGATCTATATCAAAACAAACCCAAAACAAACCTGTTGAATCTGAAAGTAGATTTTTGATCAAAAATTTATATGACTGGATTTGAAGAGATTGTCTGAGGCTTTCTGAAGACATATTTGACTTATTCGGAAAACACTAGAGACATTAAATAGCAGACAAATATTTACATTTAAAATGATGCTGCAATTCTTCATGTAACATGGAAGAGGAAAGTTAGGTAGAATTCTACATCCTGCTGTTACAAAGTAAGTTGCTTAATCTCACTGGACTATATTTCCTGCCATAAACTGCTTTTTCTGTCTCCTACCAGTTTATGTGGCTCAGTTATCAACGGTAGAAATCTCGACAAGACATGGATGAAATAGGAACCAAACACTTTCAGTGCACTATGGCACTACTTTGAATCACAATAGACCTACTTTCAGTTCTAAAAAAAACATTGTTTCAGTTGTCTGAAAATGGAAGAATTTGTTTTTCAGACCTTTTTTGAGATTTATTTTTTCTTCTAGAGAAAGCCAAATTTAAAAATATGTTTTCTCTGAAACAAAACAAAACAAAACAGCCCCAAAAAAACATACCAAAACCCAAGAAAGTAGCTTTCTAATGACTCAGACAAAGTCAGGGGCATTTCAGTCTTCCTTCATTTAAAAAACATAATCTTCTTGATTACAACTAATAGGAATATGTTATAATTTCTCACAAAACATAACATACTAAAAAAAATTAATCTTATTTTATACTTTGGGAATCACAAATATATATTTTTCCTATGTATAAAAAGTAACTGGAAGCTGACAGTCCATTAAAGCCCAGTAAGAAGATACTACTACAGTAGGACAGGAGTATTACTGTAGAAGTTTATTATAACTGAGAAAAAACAGCTTCTCTGTAGAAAGAAACAAAATAATCATAAGGTACCGAAAGTGTCATAGTTACCACGTAGATTAAGAGAAAAACAAGAACACCTAACAGAGATCAATACTGTGCCAAATTTCACCAAAGAAACTTAATTCTAAGTAGATGTAACGATAGCTTGAAATTGCATTTACAGGTTTTTGTTTTGTAGGGGGGTTTGGGTGTGTTATGTTGTTTGTTTGTTTGTTTTGTTTTAATCTGCAAAGGCTTTTGGGAATATCAGCTGCATAAAGCCTGTAGTGATTGTATATTCAGCAGGATTGTTTGAAACATGCTTTAGGTCACAGAGATGCTAAAATTTCAACAAATCTCAGAGAAATCTGACTCCAATATAAACCTTATTGTGACCTGCTGTACAGTCCTAGACATTAAACTTTCAGTATGTAGCTCAGTTAGAGGAACACATGAAATTAGAAGCCATTCAAAATGAAAAAAAAACTAAGAACAACAAAAAATGACCCAAACAAACCATCTTATTTTATTCTTTGTTTTCTTTCTAGTAAGACACACAGTCCTGAAATTTTCTTCTGGCCTTCTGCAGTAGTTTAATAATGCTTTGCCATTGCCTTTGTCTTCTCACACAGATCTCAAGTGCTTTGCAAAGATGAAGAATCCTGAGTGGCTCTATGCTACAAGAAGTAGACTGAGGTTAACAGTGCTACATTTCGGTCTCCTCGTGGAACAAGCCGAAAATCTGCACATAACTATTTCCCACATGTTATTTGTGTTTTCAGTCTGTTGCGTGATTATTTGTAGGAAAGATCATCTATTGCTGTTCCATTCCATGACCCTAGGCCTCCTCAGAAATGGAAAAGCTATTTCTCAGAGGAGTTCTGGAGTTAACTATTTTAATGCAGCAGAAATAAAACAAAATTTAAAAAGCCAGCCACAGGGAAAAATTGTGGTGTTTGAGAATAAAAGCTGACGTTGTGCTGCTCTTTTTCAGTTCCTTTCTTAAAGCTGTCTTCAGCTCTCAACTAATTTAATTATTTATGTCTCAAGGTGAACTGTATACATGGACCAGAGGGGAAAAATCTGTCTGTTTTCAGTGATTATTACAACTTGTTGACATTTTTTTACATTAATAATGTTGCTAGTCAGTAATAGCGTATATGCAGTGCAAGCTGGAATACGTAAATTGTTCCACAAAGCATATAACATAAAAATTTCATATGGCAAATTTTCAGATGACAGAGAAACTTTAAAAGAAAATCTCAAGCAATTTAGATTTTACAGTGATAGATTTTCAGGGGTAAGAATGCTCCTTCTTTTTTTTCCTATAGGAGTTTGAAATGAAAATCAAAATGTACTTTCAACATCACTTGGTAAATATCATCCCTTTACTGAACTAACATTCAGTTTGTTGCATATATTTAATTTCTAAAGATGTGATGAAGTAAAACCATAACACTTTCAGAAGGACTATAAATTCTAGAATAAAAAAAAAAAGTATGAATTAATAAAAGCCTGTATAAGCAGCTTTTCTTGACTAATTTGCTTGTTTTCCTTCATCAGGATGGATTTAATTTAATTTGGAATGATTTAGCAAGTTTTTTTTTTTTTTTTTCTATTCTGAGCTTGATTATTAATCAAGCCCAGCTGTCTGAAGGGATATTTTCAGAGATAAGAATAGTTATTCAGTTTTGAAAAAATATTTTGATCTTGTGTTTTGATATGTTTTTCATTTCTGTATGCAACAAAAAAGAAAAGTAGTTGTTTTCAATTATTTTATGAAAATGTATTTTCTCTTTAATAATTCCAAAGAGAAATAATGCCCAAATTGTGCTTTCCCCCCGGCCCCTTATTTCTGTATCATATTAGTTTTTCTCACAGCTCAATTTTTATTATCACCAAATATGTTTGTCTTCAGATATATTCCATACTTGCCAAACACATAAAATTACCGCTTGATTCCATTCTAAAGCCTAGAAAATGACCAGTCTATTTCTTTAACTATGAAATAAAAGATTGCTTGGTTGGTTGGTGTGTTGTTTTTTTCCTCTGTCCAACACTTTCTCAAATGGTGTATGCTTCACATGAAAGAACATCATGCAGACAGGTAGTGACTGGTCTGGACACAGACACCTGCACTGTAGTTGTCCATATGCAGTTAAATGAATCCTACCTAATACGCCTCGGAGAGAACGTACCAGCTTTTATAACTCTTTTATAACATTACTCCTGTGGACTTTGCAGTGTTCCTGTTTTGGAGCACTTTGGGATTAAAAGGCAAGTTTCTGGAGCTTCATTATGCCAGACTTCCTCTACTATAGGACTCCACCAGCTGTGCAACTTACAGCCACCTGGTAGAAGCCATGAACAGCTCCATGATGTAGGAATCTCACAGTGAGAAAGCGCGGATGAAACAGTATGTTCAAAGCAGAACTGCAAACATTTAATAGGTTAAACATTCCATGACAGACCAAACAGTTGCAACTGCTGGTCCTCATTTCTGTACTTGAACTAAGATTTGAAGGATTGAATTCTAGAGGAACATAAGAGAAATAATAAGGTCACAACCTTCACTAGAGGATAGATGCACAACTGTTGAATATTTGCAGATTTTTCATTGTTTTACTCAAATCATTACTCATCTCTACTTACAGGTTTCAGTCAGTGAAGTACTGTTTGCCTCCTTCTAAGTGCACTATTGAACATGTAAAGTTAAAGTAGTTGGAACAATATTTCTTCCTGCCCCAATTAATTTAACAAAAACTGAATGGAAGAACATTGTCGTCTGACTTTTTCATGTTTGAAACAACAACCTTTCCTTCTTGTCCCCTCCTTTACCAATTTGATGTGTCTCTCAAAAACTAAAGCCAAAAAAAGATACTAATTTGCTCAGACATAACGATTATGAGCTTCAAACATAGCTTATAAATTGCATATAATTTGAAAGCTTTACTGGGATGATATGCACCTGCAGATTATTAGCTAACACCCACAGACACATTTTATGGCTCATGCTCTGGTCTTTTAACGATTCACACTACAGGCAGCTGTAAGTCTAAGAATGGTGAATGCTTGAAGTTTGTCCTAAGTGGTGTTGACATTACAGAGACTGAAAGATGCAACAGCAGCTCTCCTTCCCCTTAAAAAGTTGCCTTTTTTTTTTTTTTTTTTTTAAGGAACAGTGCCTCCTAACCAGTACAACAGAAAAAAAATAAAGAAGCAATATCTCTGTGACTGCAAATTGCAGCCAATAATACAGCTGCAAAGTTATAAAACAGCCCCAGAAAGACAGATGATTATCAGTACCTGGCATCCTTCCAGGCGTAATGGCCTCCTCCTCTTTGGAAAAAGAGCTAAAATGTGTTCCACGAGTCATTCTTTTTGGCTATCTCCAGTGTCTCTGTATGAATGGGAATACTGAGGCTTTGGAGTTTCTGGGTAGGGAAACATAGTCTTTTCCTATAACATGAAAAAGATTGAGCAACATAAGAATTCTTCACTTTTTTTACTTGAGAAGACTTAAAAAATAATTTTGGAGTCTGTTGGGAAAATAAAATAGATCTATAATAAAATAAAATAAATCTATAAATAAATAAATCAACACTTGCACAGCCTGGTCCTAATGCTGTGTAATGTAACATAAGATCTGAGTGCTATTACTATATTACATTCCCTTAGAAGTATGAATTCCCTGCGTTCTTTCATGCTGTATCTAAAATGTAGTAAATAAATCTATACATGCATAGTAGATGTTCTGTTTTGTATTAAGCTGTATAAAATCAGTAGCTGAGCTGACTGCAAAACTCCCACGGATTTTGATTTTCATATTTGTTAAACATACATTTTGAGTCAATTTGGACATAATTATACCATATGCATAAGATTTGCCAATCACGAATATAGTAGAAAACTCTTACTGAACCGAATAGAATTAAATGAACTTGTTTTTAAAAGATGAAATAGGGGTACCTTAATTTTTTTGTCCTCAGAAGTTTAGAATGTAAAGGATATTATTTTAAACCTACATTTAGACTTTTAAAGAGAAATACATAACTTTTTCTCATGTCAGAATTTTAACGATCCTACAAAATGTTCCAATTCTTTGTAGCAAATATATTTTCTATATGGGATTTTTTTTTTTTTTTCTCAAAAGATGATTCAGGAAAGAGACATCCTGAACAGACTACAAAAACTTAGAACAAAGTTCTACATGCATCTTAGGGACCCATCTGAGACAGAACAGAGAAAGAAGCAGGAGATGAGAGGGGATGACAGTTCATTTGACCTGAATAAAAGTTTCAATGTTTCTGTATTTTATGCTACATTCTGTGGTGAGGGTCTTAGTGTGTCGGACACATTGAAAATTTTGGTCTCCCCAACACATATTATGTTCTCACAGATGACAATCTTTTGTGCCACTAGTACTTCCAAATGAGAATAAAGTAGAAACCTTTTTTTTTTTTTTTTTAATAACTGTGGAATTGGCAATAGCATGGGGTTTAATTTAGTTCCAACTTCCTTTAAATGCTTTCTCAGTTTGTTATGTAGTACAGCACAGATTTGTAGCTTAAATGTAGTTGGCAAATCCTCCCCTATTTGTTCTAATTGCCCCCCACCCACTACGTACTTCGCTAACCAGCACTGAGCAAATACTTGCAGCTGTCTTCATACTGGGCCAGAGGTCATCCCAATCAGAAAACAGGGGCTTCAGATGGTATTTCCTTTACGTCAGCTAATTACAACCATATGTTTTTTGTGACAGAAAGGGAGGTATGTAAGTATCAGACTCATTAGCCAGGTTAATCGCTGCTTCCACAGCTGATACTCTCCATGTAGCTTGTGTCCTGCAGTTTTGTGTAGTCGGTGCTCCCTGGTTTTAATTATTTTGTTGTTGCTTCTGCCTTGTTTTTTTTTTTTTTTTATTGCCAGCAGTGATTTGTAAGCCATGATATGGGGCTTCAGCTATTTATGTCTGATAGCTAGGACAGTTTTCTCTCTACTGAATCTCGCTGGGCAATTCTTGGCTTTTCCTTGATGTTGATTTTGTTAAAATGGATGATTTAGAGCATAAACAGCAAAGAATCCAGGACAATGATAGGAAAGACATAACATGTATGCATCTAGCTGGTGATGAGGAAGAATTTCACAATTCATCACTAGGATTCCCCCCGGCCCACTAGATGAAGGAAATCTAGTGATACAGATGATCACTTTGGTGTAGTTCATGTACACATCAGGGAAATCTCCTGGCATTCAAGAAAACAAAAGTGATGTTTGTGAAAACCACACTGAGCTTCACCTTCAGATTGTTCTGGATTTGCCTGTTCTGCTCTTCTCTGAAGGCACTTAGCAGACTCTGGAGGGACAAGGGGTCCCCATTTTCCAAACTCTGGACCCCAGGGAGGACCCACAGGATCAAGGGAAGCAGGATTTGCTCTACACCAGTAGCCTCCTTGTGCACATGCTGTAATACTCACATTCTTGACGTTGCCTTTTGCCACCTGTACTCAGCATGTTGTCACATAGTCATTAACTCAGAAAACTAACACAAGCCAAACAGAAACCTCTAGAATAAATAAGTTGCCATAAGAAAACAATTAAAATGTCACCTGTTGTGGGGGGGGAAAAAAAAAAAAAAGTTTAATCTAATATGGGTAAAGAGACCACCCAAGATTAGCCAAAAATTGTTGTGTTTTTCTTCTACCCTTCTCTCCTAAACCTGTTATTTGCAATACAGGTGCAGCTTTAACTGTCTGGATATTACATAAGATGATAAACAGTGATTAGTTAACAAAGACTTTTAACAGGCTGAAGAGCAGAAAGCAGATAGCAATATATCTTTGTGTTTTAAAATATTTCCCTATTTTTAAACTAATCCATAGATTTGATGTTATGGAATGTTATTTCTCAAACCTATGTGCACAAAAATATTTGGGTAGATAATCCCAGCACAATCCTGTGACAGAGACTTCAAGATCGAACCTCTGAAAACTCAAGCTGATTGCAAAATTTGTTATATATACTGCATTTTCTGTTTGGGATACAAACACTTAAGTAGTAACTTTGGAGCCTGTTTGGAAGCTAAAATTGTTACAGTAATGCCAAAATAAATGTGTTGAAATTTAACCCTTAAATAAAGATCTATTATACATTAGAAATCTCTAAAGATACATTAGGGTAACATTACGAGTTATTTTTTCAAAATTCCAGCACTTTGCATGCTTTCACATATATATTGTTTTCCACATGCACTGATCCAGTGTATCATTTCTGAATATAGCTAGCCAGACTTAATTTCTTACCCAGAACTTTTGCTGACAGCTGATCAGAAAAATCATCCTGTTGCAGTCAAATGCTGGGAAATCTGTTAGCTGAAGGTAGCCACTAAAGTCATCTTAATCTTCCCACCTTTACAAATATATTTAACTGAGCTATAGCTTCATACAGTACACAACAAAGATTTTCTAGACAGTTCTGCTAGCGCTACTTGTTACTGGATTTGTTTATGATTTTCCATCAGAAAACCCTGCTTTTAGATGGCTCTTACTTTTCCAGTTTCAACAGTTGAACTAAAAATTCTTAAATTCTTATCTAAGACTTTTTTTTTTTTTTTTGGGGGGGGGGAGGCAAACAAGAAACAAACAAACAAACCTACAAACAAACCAACACCAAAACCAAAACAACAAACCCACCTTCATTTATTTCTGAGAATCACACTGGGGTAAACTATGCATTCTCACAAATATGATTAACTCCCTTCTGCTTCCACCATTCCCACTCCAAATTTTTATAATAAATAAGCACATTTGTTTAAAAAGTTATGATGGTATGCAATGTTCCTGTATTCTTATCATTGGTAACAAGAATCTACCATTAAGCAAAGTGAATATGTCAGGGAACTAGCTTCCTAACTTCTAGATGCCTAAGTTAGAACTCAATTAATTTTAACTGTGTGATTTTAATACTTTTCAATATGTCTATTGTACACCCTGGAGGTGAGTTTCCCTGAATTTTCATGTGCAGTGGCATATGCCTGAAATTAGGAAAAAGCTTGCTATGCTGTGCCACTGTAGTGTGGAGGAAAAATCTGTTGTCTTCATGTGCAGCTGGAACAAGAGCCATTTAATACTGTAATGGGGGCCCAAGGCCAGTACAAGGCATAAAGAAACAGAGATGAGGGACTGAAATGGGTAATGGAGGAAAGTTTAGGTTGTTGTTTCAAGAAGTGAGACCCAGGAAGAAAAACCGTAAGTAATAAACCAAAATGAAATGAGAACTTGAAGGGAGACTGCAGTTCTCCAAGCATGTCGGTCTAAGAACCAGTGAGGCCAAGACAAGCTGGACAATGCAGACGGAAGGGTAGTTTGGGTGAGGTGTCCAAATTCAGAAGCACATAGAAAAATAATGGGGAGTGAGTGGATAGTTCCCACATGGAGGATGGTTACAGTTCTCATGAAAGATAGTGGAGACTGGCTGCCACTCGGAAGTTCAGCAGTGAAGAACAGAGACCAGAGCAGGATGGCTGAGCTGGTTTAAACAGGCAGTGCAGAGGGGAAAACATGGTGGTGACCATTTGACTTTATATAAGTCTGGGGAGAGCCCTCTGTATACCATCAGTATTTCCACAGTGTCTAGTAGACCAAGGCTGAAATCCCTTCATGTGGAGAAACTTCAGCTTTATTCCAAGCCTAAGTCAAATAAGATGGTTGAAACGCAGGCAGCTCCTGGGTTTAAGAACAAATTCCTTTTCAAACTACAGCTGCCTCAGAAAAGTGTTCACTCAAAATATCTGCGTGTCCTAGAAAGTATGCTTGCTTCTTCGAGTGGACTTATGAAATAGGTAAAAAAAAGGTCAATGAAATACAAACTTTCAGGTACAGAGAAACTAAGCATTTTGCTGTAGGTTGCAAGGTAAATGAATCTCTGGCAGAACCAGAAACTGGACTTAGTTCTTCAGCCACAGAACATTCTCCTGCACCACTGAATTTCCCTTAAATGCTTGAAACAAATATCAGGACAGTTGTGATGGATATAGAAGAGTAAAAATATTCCTTTCTCTTTAGTTGAAAGCACTTTATATAGGTGAGCATTTCAGGAAGCATGAGATAAAAACACTTCACTAAAGAATTTAAATGCAAATATTGGTATTTGTTTGTTATTCATCTAAAAATATATTTCTTAGAGATTCTTTGGCCACCTCACTTTTGAGAAGCAACTTTGTGCACCCACATCTCAGTCAGGTGGCACAATTTTCAATGGTCTCTGAGTCTCAAAATGTGATTTGATTGAAGTTTTACCATAGACTTGGGTGGTGGTAAAATTGCTGTCATTTTCTGCAAATGATGACACAGATGGCAAAATGCTTCTCTATGCCAGCTGAAGATCCAGCATAGAATGTTTCCATGACTATTATTTCTGAAGTTAAAAGTCTTTCCTGTTGATTAGTGGTTTTAATTTACTGGATGTGTTCTGTTTGAACTGAAGTGGGCTGAGGAGAGACTTGTCTTTCCACTGGCAAGGTTCACTGTTATTCCTGATACAGATGGACCAAACCCAGAACCTCATATTCTAATCGTTCCAATATCAGGAAGAAAGGATCAGATGTGAACACTCTATTCTAAACCCATCACTGTGGCTTTGATCCTAGGTCAAATCCAAAATTGGAAGGGGCCTCTTTCATAGTTCCAGTTTAGACACAGCCAACTTCTATTTTCATCAGATTGTGCTCCAAGAAGGAAGAAATTGTGAGTTTACCACTGTTATCTATGAAGACCGACACGAAACTTAACCTAATTTTGCCTCAAAGCCAAACTTTAAACTGTACCCCTCATTATTACAGGTTTGAGTCCGACTTCCTTATTCTACCTGAATCCATGTCTCATGAAAGTGTGTTTCTTAATAACAGTTTATTTTTTTATGTGTTTTGGAATGCATTATATTACATCTAATTGCAAATTGTTGCAAAAAAAGCCCATATGTTGGAATGCTGTGTGTGATGCACATATGCTAAAGATTATTCTCACTTGTCTGTAAGGTATCCAGTTTGAACAGTGACTAAACAAGTGAAAACAAAAAAGAACCCCAACCAACCTACCACCCTTCCCCAAAACAAAACAAAACAAAACAAAAAAAAAAGAAGGGTAAACATTAATTTTTTCACCACTTTGTTGGGAGAGCTCCAGAAACCAGAGGCAAATGAGGGAGAAGGCAGCAGCAGGGACCACCAGCAAACAGCAGCTGCGATGTGAAACAGCAGGACGAAACCACTCACAAGAAGAGAAAGGGCCGCTCCTCCCCAGCAGAAGTTTGTGCAAAGGTGAAAGCAACCAGCAAATGCTTCCAGCAAAGTAAAAGTTCAATTCAAAAGCAGTGAGTAACAAATAAAAAGGTTGAGAAATATCCAACTTTGAGACAGAAATGACCAGTAATGTTTTATTTAATTCTCCTGAAAGTTAGGGATGAGCGGGTGAAAAATTAATGTTGTTCAATTGTACTGAAATAGTGTACTGATGAACATACTAGTATTATTCTCTGCTAAGAATACTTTCCATAACCCAGAAAGAAATGGTGCTAGTCAGTTTGTTGTTTTGGTTTTGTTTTTCTTCTTCATGGCAGTAGAATAAAAAGATTAATGACAAAATAATCTAACAAGAAGCAGTTATTCAGCAACGTACCATTAGCTGAAGTAAACTTAACAACCTAACCATAAAAATGTTCTAAACCACCCCATATATTAGGCAACTCGTGTAAGCATTGTTGAGAATGGCCTAGACCAGGGATGTCAAACTCATTTTCACCAGGGGCCACATCAGATTTGCAGTTGCCTTCAAAAGGCTGAATGTAATTTCAGTATAAATGTAGCTACTCCTATACAGTTTGACACCCCTGGACAAGAAAGAACGATCTAGCACAGCTGGTGGAAACTGGGGATAGCTACATGAGAAATAGAACATGGCTTTTTTTTTTTATTGTTTTTGAGTGCATACCATTGCCTGACAGGTTAGAGGAACATTATTAACAATGCTTGCATTACAACTTCAGAAAGCTGAATTTGCACAAAATGGTTTTAAAGGTATTCTGCAAAAATACATTGTATTCTAATAAAACCCAGTCTGCCTTTTCCTAAGCCCAATTCCAAATCAAGTGATCACCTTTTGCCCTCACGTCTACTATGTTTATGAAGAACTACAAAGAAAAAGAATAAAGCTCGAGGTTTCATGAAGTTCTGCTAAGTTTCTAGAATTAATGTGAAGTTAAATGAAATGTCTCTCATAAACAAATATTGCTTATTTATTATTCTACACACTGCAGTTGCAGTTTCCCTTTTAGTCATACCCCTGCCCCCCTCCCCTCCAAAAAATGCATATTGACCAAAAATGGTGCTAAAGTCAAACTTGCCCTAAAAAAGACTACTTTGAAAAAGAGTACTTTGAAAAGTGTGTGGGGTTTTTGTTTGTGATTTTGTTTTGGTTTGGGTTTTTTTTGTTGGTTTTGGTTTGGTTTTGGTGTTCTTTGTTTTTGTTTTGTTTTGTTCTGTTTTGTTTTGAGAGAAAGAGAGGGTATTGTATTCTTACAATATTCAGGCCTATTCTCCTTTATTCTCCTTTTAAAATTCAGAAACAAATTGGTTTCTCTGGGAGTTCTTACCACAGCACTTGTCACTCAGTCTATGCCTCCTTTTGAATTTGGCTTCAGGTGTTGATACATTTATTTTGGTTCTTTGATGCCCTCCAGTACTCAAGTGCTCTCTGGATGATTAGGTTATATGTGCAACTCCCTAGTATGTTCACAATACAGATGAAATTTTTACCATCCAGCTAATAACTGTTTTTATCTTGCCCACCATCATTTTCATACTTACCTAAGGGATCTGTCTCTTGTGGGTGAGTCACACTGGTACACCTACACTGCTAAGAAATAAGGTGGGAAACAAGTTCAAGTACTGGATCCTGCTATTTGTTTGGTAGTTTATATGCTGGCACTGTTCTGGACCACTCCAGCTACTCCAGAGGGGCTTGATCCTGAAGCAATGTAGACTTGGGACAGTCACTAGCAGCCCAGCTATAGCCATTGGCCTCATGTATCCCCCCTTGTTGAATAATGGACACCCAGCACTGCTTCTGCAGACTAACAAAAGACTGATTAGCCTTCTCCACAAAGATGCAGATTATGACTAAAATTATATGTACCTCAAGACCCTTCTCTCCTACTAGATGTGTATTTTTTTTCTCTTGCATGTCTTCTTTTCATCATCAAGGAAGTAATTAAAGCTATAATACATAGAAAATGAGTGAGAGAGGATTACAAAGGGTCCTTTCTCCCTGCTGTTTTCCTTTATTCTTTTAATCTATTTCATCTAATTCCTATTGTCCCCCAGGCATTTCTGAATTGTTTAAAGGTGTAATTAATGGTGAAAATCCTTCCAGCTGTTACATGCACGTGGTCATGCAAACACGCTTCAGTGCTCTTCAAAGGAAGAACTTTGATACAAATATGTATATACACACAAAAATAAATTTGACCATCTTTTCTACTGTCTGGTAAGAACATATTTTTAACCCTTTTAATATTTAACAGCAATTCAGATGCATGTAACAGAACCCACCGTACAACAGCCCTGAGAACGTGACACAAAATAGCTTGATAAAGTGGCAATCAGAAGAGGAAATGAGATTTTTCCAAGCAGGAGAAATGTTACAACCTAGCGTAGCTCAAGGGCTGATAGCATACCCCTATTGCTTCCTTCAGAACTGTTTTGAGTGTTGGTTTCCTAAAAGGGGGTTTCCGCATGGAAATTTAGTAAAGAGCAAAGCAAAACTAGCCACAAGTTTATGAAACGACATGGTTTGAATGAATAAAATTTATATGCTATTTTAAATGGAGGTAAAATATGTGAAGACTTGTGTTTCTCAGAGTAAAATGATAAATTGAGTGTATTGTATTAGAATGTGTGTTTACATGTATGATCAAAATTATCTGCTAAACACAAGCGTCTTCATAGAAGACATAATTATTCTGATGAAAGGTTAGTACTGCTTATGTGTGTATTCATTACTAGAACGATACATTCTCAGTTGACATTATTCTGTCCATTTTTCATTTGTTTACTTAATATGTACAATAAAAGACTATGGGATTCTGAATATAGGATAAGACGTTACTTTCCCAGATAACCTGATAAAAAAATTAGATCTTGTCTCCTCATCCATTAAATGAGGCACATGGACCAGCTGAGACAGGTTGATGAGTGTTTAGCTGCAGGGAACCTTGATTTCTTGGGTTGTATCCACTGCAAGAAATGTCTGAAGTTATTTATCAGTCTATAGGATCAACAGCCTGATGGCTTGGTAGGGGGCTTTGGAACAGCAGAGATGGGCCTTAGAGGTCTCTCTGGCTTTAGGGGCCTTGTGACCCACTGCATGGGGCAGTGACCGCCATTTTTTGACCTATAGACCCTGACATCTGTAGCCTTGGTAATCTGTCACGGTAGGCTTTATGAGGCAGATTTATGCTTAAATAGTGTGCTTGTGAGTACTTTACATTTCCATTTCTGTAACTGTCAGGGTTTCTTTTTTCATATTTGGCAAAAACCAGACCAAACCAAAAATACAAAGCAGTCATGACCAACAAACCAAATCTTTTTACTAAGTGTTGCCTAGTAAATGTTCCAAATATCATATCTGAATATGTGAGGATTTAACAAAATATTCAGTGTTTATATCTGCAAGTTCTGCTACCACACCTCCTACAAGGACCAGCTGTCAGTTCTCTGCATTTGGAGTGAGAATTATTTCGGGGCACAGTAGTGCGAAGGAGTATTACATTTCCTGTTCCTCCAAGAAGGCAATAACCAAATCTAGTGACGCCATTCTGATCCTTAGATAGGTATATACATAGAAATATTTTTTTACTGATTTAGGTGTTGACTGAATATTTACATTTATGTGTGTGTGTTCAAGTACATACAATGAAAATTCTTAGAGTGTTCAGGGCTTTTGCTACTCATAGTGCTGAGGCCTGTGATTTTAACAAATATATGATTGATTCCCTCTTAGCTAATGCACTGGGAATTTATTTCCTCAAAATGCCAGATGTAATGCTCGATGCTTAGCTTAGTGAAACTATACATATAGAATGGGAAAGAAAAATAACCCCCAAAAGTGTGCATTTTAAGTAAATCAAGCCATCAAATACTCAGAGCCATCTAATAGTCTCCAGGGAAATTCTCATAATGTGGTCATTACTACTTAATCACTTATTGTTGTTAAAACAGCATTTATAGCTTTGTTATAATTAAGTATGTGATTAAGCCATTAAGGTTCCAAATATACAGAGTTGGATCAGTGACTGATATATACTGCCAATTTTCCCTTTGATATAAATGAATTAATCTTGACAGGGTAACCCAGAGAAGCACTGAAGACAGACAGCTGTTGTCCTGGTTTTGTTAAAAAACAAGTTTCTCTTTTAGTGAATTTGCCTGTCAGCTAAAGCCTTCATATTAGCTGCATTTTCCTGGAGAACCAGATACATGTTTTGGTAAACATAGCAATGGAATGCAAGGTTATTGATAATGAAGTGATGCACATCTCGCGAGAGGAGCAAAGAGAAGCAGGTGACCAAGAAACTGACCAACTGAGTATAACATCCCATTCACGTGAATATTTCATATAAAAGTGGGAGATCACAAGGACCTCATCTCTTTTGCTTTTTTTCTGACATTAGGAGAGGACCTTGCTAGTCGTCCCTACGAACTGAGGCCTAGTGGCAGACTGAATTCAGCTCCGGTTGGCTGCAGAGTCCAATCCAGGACTTCAGGTGCCTGCTCTGCAGTTGCTGAGACTTTCAAGATTGGTTTTGTATATTTTGTATTATTTTCTCTATTCTTATTAGTAGCATTAGTAAAACTTTTTTAATTTTTCAAACTCTCTTCTCTCTGTCCTTCTTTCCCTCCCAATCACCTGTCCTGACTAGGAAGTGGGAAAAGGGAGGGACAGGAGAAGGGGAAAGAGGGGGGAGAGGAGGTTAACAATACATCTGCCACGGTTTTATTGTCACCCTGCAATCAAACCCTCAACAGTTGGTTATTGCACTTAATTAAGAAGTCAAAACGGAAATACTTTGAGAAGACAGGAAATTCTGCTCCTTCCTTGAATTTGCACCAACAGGACAGAGGAGCTGCTGAGTCCAGAGGGAAAAAGATACAGTAGGAAAAGTAGCTCAGAACAGGAGTACTAACTAGGATGAATTTGAAGAACATCAGCTAATTTTTTTCAGCTTCTGATATAAATGAAACATTTTGTGCTCTAATAATATGTAGTAGGTCTGCACTATTGAAGTCAGTCAGGTTTGTGATGTTCGTTTGTTGGATGATTCTTATTGCATAATTATACTGGCCCCATATGGTGAAAACTATAACATGGAAAAATAAACTTTAAAAAAAAAAAAGAAAAAAGACTATTCATTACTGAAAGCTTCTGTAAAATATGGGAAGGGGACAATACGTATACTTCTATTGCAATGTGTGGGACGAGAACTTCTTAGCTGTGCAAAGAAAAACCTACAGTAGGATTACTAAACATTTTCCTTTATCTCAGAAAAAATGTGTGTTGGAATCTGTTTATCCATCTTAGTTCTGTGAAATTCAGGGTGGTGCCTTCTGAAGTTCTGAATGGCTGAAAAGGGACATCTGTGAAGCCTGAGATGGCCGTCAGTGTGAACTCTTCCTTTTGTATCTTATCGTTTTAACTCTCTTCTGGTCAAAATGACAGTTATAGATCTTCATATAATCATTTATTACTCTTACTCAATATTGTTGGGTCCATACTCACCACCTAGTTTTAGGACTGATATAGTGTCACTGCTGGCAGTACCTAAACTTGGACTATTAGTAAGAGGCAGAAAATCTTCATGTGGATTTTGCATTTCTTGTCATTCTTTTTTTCTAGTCATTAATGAAGTTCAGTTCTGAATATTCATAAATGTCCACAAACCTTGCTGAAAAGCAGTGTTTCAGAAGAGATTGTTCTGGTGCAAAATCACAGCAGATTTCCATTTGATTTCAAGGATGTTTGCAGAGTGCTTCGTTCTACCATGGAAATGAAGTTTCAAGAGCTTTAATTTGATTCTGCACTATTTCCAGATCTATTTTAGAAACCATGCACACTAATTTGAGAGCCCTCTCCCTTCCCCTCCATCTCACACTGAAGTAAAAATTCTGGATGTACTAGCAATGCCAGGATTGTGGAATGTAAGTTCCTCTTATGGAATATCCTATAGGAATAAAATCTAAAAAATTGTCTGTGGCAGCTGGGAATGAAAGGACCACCCATTCTTTTACCTGTCCTATCACGCTGACTATTAAGTTGGAAATGTGTAGAATAAAAGTGTCTAGGAACATTGACTGGATATCTCTAGAAAAAATAAGCCCTTGAATGGATTTTGCCAACCACTGAATCTCTTATCTGGCAAAAAAAAGAAAATAGAAAGCTAATGGCTAACCTACAATTTGCTTTTTGACAAATGGAATTAAGTGAATACTAAATGAATATTAAGTGCTTTCAAAAGTCCTGCATTAACCATTTGTGGTTATGACTACCCAGATTGGCCAGCAGTGTTCAGGTGAACACTCAGCACCTCACAGAATCAGGTCCTCTGTCTTCACACAAGAGGGCTGAGACCAAAATTGTGACTGTATAATTATTTCATAATGGATAGCATTTATGATATAACTGCAAAAATATTAAAGAAGACAGGTCTTTGTGGAGGTTTGTCATCTTTCAAGTAGTTGCTGTCTTGCAACCAGTTGTTTGCCAAAATGACAACATAGATCACAAACTGGTTTTGTTTGTTCTAATAAAAATAAAACCATATATTTCATGAAGTCCCTGGAAAAGAGGACAGAGCGTTGAGTACTAAATATCTGTAATGCTAAGCTTGTCAATATATCTTAATTCTCCTATGTGGCAGTCTTAAGAAAGGATGTTGTCACAGGTCAAAAAAAAAAAAAAATTAAAAAGAGTTCAATATGCAATGTTTTTGAATAAAAGGTTTGCAGATAACAATGACTTGTCTGCTATTCTCTGCCTCTTTCATAAGGACTTATTACAATTTGCCTGTACCTCTGTAACTGAGGTTTTAAAGTTTCAACTACTTTGGTTGGTCGTAATTCGAAGGGTCAGTTGTTTGATTAATTCCAGCCTTCTAATAGCTTTTGTTCTCATTTTTCTTTGTGGCAGTATAATTATTAGTTACATTATAGATGAGTATGAATTGTTATGTCAACATATAGCAGGTTGTAATGAGGAAAATATATAGGGGTATAATAAAGTTAATGTGACTTCAGCTGTACTTTGTAAGCATGTCTTTTGATTTATACTGGTTTTAAAACCGAAGTGATAACATTCTTGGAAGTAAACACAGTGAGATTCTGTTACGCTCCATGTCACTCTGAAGACATATTCCAGTTGGCCAGAGCCTGTGGCTGCAGCTGTCTCTACTTCATTACACCACTTCTAGCACCTGCAGGTTTAGGAAATAACTAAGATTTTCAGCTGACATCTTCTAAGCATTTATTTATGCTGCAACTTAAAATGATTTAATCTGTATGCTAGAGGGAAGTGTTCTTTCATTAAGAGCAGCAACTGCACTCTAATAATGAAAGGCCATCATCTGTATCACCATACACAGGAGAAAAAGTGAGGTTAAACTAACGTTAATCTAACGAGCAGGCAAAGATAATGAATTTCTGATATTTAGACAAACATCCTAGTTTATTCCTCTGTTTCCATTCTGGGGGATTGTTAGGAGTCCCAACCTTGTGAGCTATTACATATTACACTGCTGCTTGTATTTAAACACAATAAATTAGAGATATTGGCACTGCCATGCTTTAATTAATTAGAAGTTTGCTTTACTTTGTCATTTGAATTCTTCTTTAAAGAAACACTTGTCTGACCTTTCATAATTACAGCATTATGAAATATACCTCACTACTTACATAAGTATATTTTCAGATTTAAGAACATGAATAGTCCTACTGTTACCTGTATCATGCTTAAAATCAATCCAAGTGCAAGAGATATTTAGGAGGGAGGTGCTTAGAGAGGTTAGAGTGAACTGTAGATACAGTGAAATAAAATTTAATAGGGAATTAAGCTCTATTATAGTAACTATTTCATAAATATTATAGTAAATTTAGCAAACATTCTAATTCACTTTATTTCTCTACACTTTAATGCAATATGTGGCATAATTGCTCTACTCTGGATTACTACAGCACAAGGATGAACCAGTTGTCCTCTTTAGATTTACTCTTCTCAAGTATTCCCCTGGTTACAGGTGTTTCATATTAAGCCTATTACCTGGAAAAATATTACTAAGTTTTTCTAATGAAGAACAGAGTGTAACTTCTCGCCATTAGAATATACATTTTTGTTACGCTATCTTCAGTTGTGGAGTGTTAATGTTCGTTTTTGGAAAAGTGTAATTCTCCTTCCTTAGATTAAAAAATTTTTCCACAACGAACTTCATCTACTGGATTTTATGTAAAAAACAATCAATATCATAAATGTGCCAGACACTTTATAGATTGACTTAGGAGAAGATGTAAGTAATAACTTAAGAGAAGATGCCAAAAAAAAAAAAAAAAAAAAACCACAAAAAAAAAACACTCAGAAGAAAAATGACAAATGACTAAGTCTAATCATTTTAATGTTTCATTAATTGAAAAAAACATGTGAAACCTGGCTTTATTAAAATTAATCCACTGAAATACTGGAGAAAAAATTGTCTGATTGAAAACTTGAGGAAAATTATGTGAAATAAACACAGTGATATTTGCAAGTATTAAATATCAAGCTATGTTTCCATTGAAATTGGAATTTTCCAAATTCTGAATTGGCAATTCATTTCATTTACTTAAGGAAACCAAACCAAACCAAACCAACCAACCAACCAAACCAACCACAGCATGACTACCATGAGGACCTTTTGGCATTAGCCCTTTTGAAACAAAAGGTACTAGATGACCTTCAGGGATTCTTTCTGACCAACGTTTCTACAGTTCCATGAGAGTAAAATATCTTTGTATGTAGCTGTAGAAAATATCAAAATATAAGAGAATTCTAGGTTAAAACTGAAGACAAGTATGATAAAGGCACAGAAATATCTTTACCAAAGCTTTACATCTATTCCAGATTCCTCACATATACTAACAGAGTTTATTTACCAGGAATAATGCCATTCTCCAAAGAAAGTTGTTCCTGGAAATAATTATATATTATAGTATCTTTGTGATACCACAGCTTTTCTGTGTGCTTGTGATGAAAAATAGCTGTGGCATCTCAGATATTGCCTTGCAAAAGGTGGAGGTAATCTTTTACTGTTTCATAAACAATTATAAGTGATCTGAATTATTATTGTGCAGTGTTTGTTGGGGTTGTATTTCCTGGAAGGCATGCAGGTGTGTGATACTGGCCTTTGCTACAGGAACTGAGGTGTATGGAAATGAAAGCATTGTATAGCATTCAGCCAGAACACGTGGTGTGTTAATTAGTAGCTTCTATGAGTTTCAGCAGAATGAAGGTTAGAAGCAATTTTCTGAAAAACATGTAAACAAGGAAGAAGAAGATGCATGTATTTCTTATTTTGTTTGGCATTTAAGTTATTAAAAATGCAGAACTGCTTTTATTAGACACAGTTATAAAAAGAAATGCAGTAGGAATATCTGTGTTACAGTATATGATGTGAATTCTGAAAATGATATAGCAGTTGATGTAGCAATTTAGAAGCTTAAAGGTTCATTTTTGTAAAGGCAGACTATGGGTTTTGGTAAGTGGTAGACTGAATATTTACTGCAGGAATTTGGAGAACCCTTAAATTTTCAGGTATTAATAAATTAAAGTTTTAAGTTCTGTGTTAACATCCAATCTTCCAAATTACATAATTTAAAATAATTACAAATTCTTTAAAGTTCCTTTGAAAACACTGATGACCCTACTATCTCTTTGATTTAAACTTTTACCTGTAGTTTCATTAATTTGAAGAATCACAGAATGGTTGGGGTTGGAAGTGACCTCTGGAGATCATCTAGTCCAACCCATCTGCTAAATCAGGTTCACCTAGAATAGGTTGCACAGGAAAGTCTCCAGAGGAGGAAACTCCACAACCTCTCTGGGCAGCCTGTTCCAGCGCTCTGTCACCCTCAAAGTAAAGAAAGCTTTCTTCATATTCAGATGGAACTTGTGGTGCTTCAGTCTGTGTCCATTGCTCCGCTTCCTGTCAATTGGCAACATTGATAGGCATCTGGTCCCATCCTCTTGACATCTACCCTTGAGATATTTATAAACATTGATGAGATTCCCTCTCAGCTTTCTCTTCTCCAGGCTGAACAGACCCAGGTCTCTCAGTGTCTCTTCATAACAAAGGTGCTCTAGGCCCCTAATCATCTTCATATCCCGCTGCTGGACTACCTCCAGTAATTCCTTATCCTTCTTAAACTGAAGAGGTCAGAACTGTACACAGAACTCCAGATGCAGCCTCACCAGGGCAGAGTAGAGGGGCAGGATAACTTTCACCGACCTGCTCGTCACACTCTTATTAATGTATCCCAGGATACCATTGGCCTTCTTGGCCACATTGTTGACTCATGGTCAACCTGTTGTCAACCAAGGCTCCCACGTCCTTCTCCACAAAGCTGCTTTCCAGCCTGTCAACCCCTAACCTGTACTGGTGCCTGGGGTTATTCTTCCCCAAGTGCAGGACCCTACACTTGCTCTTGTTGAATTTCATCAGATTCTTCTCCACCCAGTCCAGCAGCCTGTCCAGGTCTTGTTGAATGGAAGCACAGCCTTCTGGTGTGTCAGCCCATCCTCCCAGTTTGGTATCATCAGCAAACTTGCTGCAGGTGCACTCAGTCTCTTCATCCAGGTCACTGATGAACAGGATGAACAAGGCTGGACTCGGTACTGAACCCTGGGGAACCCCACTAACTCCAGGCCTCCAACCAGACTCTGTGCTGTTGATCACAACCCTCTGAGCTCTGCCATCCAGCCAGTTCTCAGTCCATCTCACTGTGCATTCATCCAGCCTGCACTTCCTGAGTTTGCCTATGGGGAGGTTGTGAGATGTCAAAAGCCTTGCTGAAGTCAAGGTAGATAATGTCCGCTGCTCTTCCCTTGTTTACCCAGCCTGTCATACCATCATAGAAGGCTATCAGGTTGGTCAAACATTATTTCCCTTTGATGAATCCATGTTGACTATTCCTGATAACCTTCTTTTCCTCCACATACTTGGAGATGATGTCCAGAATGAGCTGTTTCATCACCTTTCTAGGGATGGAGGTGAGGTAATACAGAATTCAAAATTTCTGCCATCTTTAGTCAGATCACATTGTTCTCACATTATCTAGAAGGCTTTCTGTCCTACTGTAGCAGGTGTACAAGTGTCTGGTGGACTCATCTGACAGTTGTTGGCTCAGTTTGCTAAGAAACAGGGATACAAACAACTATCTAGCAATCCAGATAGGTACTCTTGCAAGCTGTTCTGAAAAAACGTTAGGATTCTATTCTGTTGAAGCTGTTTGTCTTTATAAAACATGTTAAGGATTGTTTTAATTGTTAAGAACCCTCTTGAGAGACTTTTTAGGAAGAATAGCAATGGTCGAGAATACGTGTCAGGAGTGAAACTGTGTGTGAAGAAACTTGACCCTTCGATTGTCACAGAGCCAGAGAGACAGAGGTCATGGAAGAGGTGAAGGCTTGCTGAAACAGTTTTAAAGGGCTTCAGAGGATATACCTGCAGTCTATTTGAAGCAGGAATTAGGAAACCAGACCTCATTCTCAAGGGAAGGAAATCCTCCCAAATTGCTGAAGAGTTTGATGGTCCTACTTACTCCAAGTGTCTGCTTGTTGGATTTGCTAAGAGTTGTAGAAAATTTTGCTTATTGAGACTTTTGAGACTATGCAATATAGCCTATTGAGGCTATGTAATACAGCTAAAACACCATAGTGATAATCACTGTTGCAGACTACGTGCCATTGACTACATATACATATAATAGACTACATATCTATTTCTTTCACACATTCAGAACAGCATTTTTCCTATCCTCTTTGTAACTTTTCTATTGCCATAATAATAATAAAAACCCAAGCAGATGACCAGTAACACACTGCTTTTGCTGGTACAAAGTTCTGCTGCAATGATTAATTTAACAGGAGTATTTTATTTTAAAAAAGAGCTAAAAAACCCTCCAAAATATGTTGCGGATACAGTATTCTCACTTGACAGGTTTACTTTTATGTTATTGTTTAACATTGATGGAAAAAAATGCTATTTCTTATTGAGAATTGTATCCTGAGTTCCAGCTTTTTTGAAAAGATTCCAACATCATTCAGGTTGTTTCTGATATATATTCCAACACCTACAATAATGGAACATTAAATAACTTTTCTCTACGCACTACTGTTTTGTGAACAAATTAGAGGACTGTTTACACATGAGATTATCAATATATTAATAAACAGGATGTGTGTATATGATATACATTATATATCATATTATACACACATCCTACTTATATATGTTTACATAGTATATATGTATCTATAGAATATGTGTAGAGATAGTATCATGAGATATCAATGTGTCTATATATATTTAATAAAAGCATAAATATTCTGGTAAATGGGAGAATATAAATATTAAAAATATTTTGAATTTTCAGAAATTCATTATGATTGAGATTTTATTAAAATCCTATGCTGATGTTACACCTGTGGTTACTCATGTGAGTAGTCCTACTGATTCCAGTGAAGTTGCTTAATCCAAATAATATAACATATCTGTAAGCATTCACAGTATTGAAAACTAAGTTTAAGATTTTTCAGTGATGTGTATAGCTACACAATGGGCTTTTCAAAAGTCCTTTAGCACAAAGCTATCAGCTATTCAAACTGAAACTAGACACTGTTTTATTCTGAAAATCTGTAGAAGTAAATGTTTCTTATCTAGAAGCATACTCTTAGATTTAATCCTTAAACTAGATGAAGAAATCTTTTAAGGATAATGAAAGACAGTCCTATTTTATCCCATGTGCCAGAAACCAAGGTTTTACTACCCTTTGGGTAATAAAGACTCTTAGGAAAGGGAAAATCCTTTGTAATGTGTCTCCAATTGACCTACACAGAGAAGAGTAACATTTTTTGGTCACAGTCCTTGTCATCGGAAAATAAACATTGAATGTTGAATTTCTTAAAGTAAAATACTGGGGCCTGAGCACTGGAGAAGTCTATGTGACAATCCAAACATGAGATGTAGATCCTGGACCTTTAACTCATGTAAAATCATCTTGTAAAGGAACGCTGGTTGCCACCATCTGTCGAGAAGCAGCTTTAATTCAAAAGGGCTGGTTTTAGATGTTTGTGTTCTGTTTGGTCAGCTAAAAGAAATGCGAAGCTCAGAACTTGATTAGTACCTAAGCTTAGATGTTTTAAATTGTGGCAGAAGTCTCTCCCTCTCCTGTCACTATAGTAAGAGTCTTGGAAAATTAATCCACTATGTGGAAGTAATAATTTTCTATATGCTCTCTCATTTCCTTTACAGTAGTAGAGAGCGAATCTCTTTACTTGAGTTGGATGAACAAAATTAGGGCTTGTAGATATTCCCCCCAAAACAATATGACTTTAAAAACTTGAAAGAGATAGATGATGTAATCATCTGATCATGTGTACAGTCTTTAAATAGATTTTTGTCCTTTTTCTAAACCACACGTACATCTAATGAAAAATAAAACCCTCAACCATTTTAGCAAACTTACTTTGAAATTAGTTTCGTAATTAGTATTTATAAGTACAGTTTTTTGTAAGATTTTAAAAGTAATGACAAGTGGGAAAAGAAATATCAAGTGATCACTGTAGCTTACAATTACTTTTTGAAATGTGAAGCACTTTTTCAAATATTTGGAGATTTAACTGTATAGAGGTTAGAGAATAACAGGAAGTACAGACACTCTGCTGAAAAGGATCTGTGGGTTATAACAAATCATAAGCTGAAAATGATCAACAAAATTAGTTTATTACAGAGATTATATATATGTAGGTCAAACATTGTAGTGAAACACAGAGACATTGTATGCATCGTTTAAGTGACAAGTGAAGTAGTTGAATTCTGTTTGGCTTTGGTTAGGCCTCAGATACAATATTATATCAAGTTTTGGGCTTCGTGCTTCAAGAAGGATACAAATCAATTGGACTGAGTCCAAAAGAAAATTACAAGAATGCTTACAGGTCTAGAAGACATAACCTCCGAAGAAAAATTGAAGGAATTAGACTTGTTTAGTCTAGAGCTGAGGAGACTGAAGTGAGCTATGACAGCAGGATACAGAGAAGTAAAAACAGGAGATGGGAATAAACAGTTCTCCATGTCTAGCATGAATAGCAACATCATAAAACAGAATTAAATGAGGCTAAGTCTAAACATTAATAAATTTTTTTTAGCAGCAAAGCTAGTTCAGCTGTGTAATAGACTGTAAGAGTCTTAAGCAATGTCCCTTTGTGTAGAAGCAAATAGTTAAACCTCTCTGTAGAATGATAGAGGTATGTTATACTTCTGAGTCAGGAAATGGATTGTATAGCTCCTTGTCATCCTCCTGAGCTCTATGGTTTGTGATTTTATGATTACTTATTTTGCATTCTTTTTATAAGATATAATATGGGACATATTGTAAACAATTTGTGTTAGATTATGTGATAAAAGCTCAACTGCACACCCAGAAAGGAAGAGGTGGAAGACCCCAGGCTAATCCCAGGAGCCATCTCCACAAACACACAGAACAGAGAGGCCCAAGGTCATGCGGGAACCCAAATTAAAGACTCAAAGGAATTGACAAACTGAGTATCTCCTGGAGTTGTCCCTGGAGAGACTCAGACCCAGTGTTCTGGTGTGAAGCTCCTCAAGATAAGCCAATGGCAGAGCACCTTTTGGATTGAGGGGATTGTGGCCCAGGGTGTGGGATGTGTTGTGACATACAGGGGAATGTCGTGACATTTTGGGTTACGCAGGTTTTTCTATGGGATGTTTAGGGGATGAACCAAAGGTGAAGAGGGGGGTAGTTTTAGATTATTTGGAGAGGAAAAAGTGTGGGAAAACCAAAGATTTAGGAGCCAAAAAAGGCTCAGTCTTGCCTAAATGGTTGTTGGTGGATATGTATGTCCGGTCATTCCCTGTGCCTGATCAGTGCAGTCTTAGCTGTCCTCTTGTCAATTCCCCTTCTGTCTTTTTTTCCTGAGTGAGGGCTCTGTATTCAGTGTGTGCATATATGTGTATGGGACCATAGGCTGGAGGGTCCATTTGCATGGGGGCAGGGACTGGAGAAACTGGATTCAGTGAAATCAAATGCCAGTAAGTAGCTGGGACTATGGGGGACCATGTTTCAGTTTTGCCAGCAAGTGGAATGAGTGTGGTTGTCTGAGTGCATGACCTCTACCGAAGGGCAAGCTGGACTAGCTAGTGAGTAGGTGAAATAGCCTGGGAGCCAGGTTGCATATTTCAAAGGTCAATATCATGGGAGAAGATGGATGTTGGGTACCAGGGGAGTTCTCTGCATGTGTGTGTGTGTGTGTGTGTGTGTGTCTGTGTGCATATGAGTACAGGATGGTCTGTAGCAGCAGCTGGTGTGGGGATGTGGACTCAGAGGCTTATATGTCTGAATACCAGAAAATGAGGAGACTGGGATCCAGGGGCAGCTCCTGTGCAGACTAGGTGAATACAGCTGCTGCCTGGACCCACCTTGTACATTTGTACATATAAATATATATATATTCTCACTAGTGGATCTTCATCCTGGTCAGTCAGAGAGGAGAGCAGGATGAGGCTGTTAGTTCATGTGAGTGCTGAGTATGTTTGTGATCTGTGTGGCGCTATCCATATATTTACGTATGTACATGGTGTGTATGTCTGCCTTGTGTACATATGCCTAAAAGGAATGCATTGACACCCTTGTTATGGGTTGGAGCTGGGGTCATGCAGATGCAGCTTCCTCGTCTTCATCAGGTTACTGGATTTGAACCAAACCACCAATGATTTTATTTCAGTTTACAGAAATCAATCTGTGCATCTATTACTTGGTTACATGTGCTTTCTTGTCTCCTGTGTTGATTAAAAGCAAATAGATCTTTTCTGTATTCAGGTTTCTAAATGCCTGAGTAAACTCTAGTACTTCTTTCCTTCCTGGCTATCTCTAGAACATCTGTTTTTCACACATTCCCTGTAATAAATGCTTAACAACGGTGACCCTCAGTAGCGCTTCCTGCAAGGATGCTGACAATTCAGAGTTCTGTTGCCTTCAGCCCACACTGTTACACAGTCTCATCTTTATAGGTGCTTCGAGATTGTCAGGGCAATAACGGTCATGGCAGAAAACAGACAGAACTATTCCATAGATATAATTCTAAAACCAAATTATGTCAGTAATGAAGGGATTAGTATATTTTTTTTTTATAACATTTGTAACCTTCTCCCAGTTTCCTCATAGCTGTTGATCACTTTTTTGATTTATTGTCCTGGAGAATATACCTTGTGAGACAAGGTAAATGTACCTGCAGGAGCACATGGGATGTGGACATACTATGGATTTACATACAGTGGATTCCACCTATGCAGAAACAGTGCATAATATAACTTTGTTCCGTAATCTCATAATTTTAATGAGAATCTTTAAATCATAATCACCTTATTTTATCACAGGTGCATACTTTGAAACACAGAAACTGTATTGACTTTATTTTTCTTGGGTAAGTGATACCTGGTTAGCAGGAGTTTGACTTTTTTTTTTTTGCTGAAGTGGAGTGGATCTTCATGGTGCTCTACATTTTTGCAGTATTGCATGATACTCAAAAATGAAACTGTCCCAGTACAAAGACCTGACAGTTGGAGGGTCTCCTCTCACTCCCTTTTCCCTCAAGGGTTTACTTTTATTTTCCTGTTATAAACACTTTTCTGAAGACTGAATACTTTGAAATGGACAGAAAGCCTAACTTTACATCAAACATACTTTTCCTGCTCTTTGAAGATATAAAGTAATGCATATGTGTGTATTCTTACAGTTTATCTTGTTTGTTTGCTTCCAACCCATTGCACCTCTTCCCTTACAGTCACTTCACTTCAACCTCACTCAAACTGCCACCCATATATCCCTTCCTCTTATCTTATTCCTCTTCCAACTGCTTCCACCACCCACTTTGTCTCTCTCCTCATCTTCCAACAACATCACCAGTCAACAAAGAAAAAGCAAATAAAAGAGAAAGGAACTAATATGACAGCTCCAAAGTATTAATGAACTTTCTGTCTTTTATGTTATTTCTCTTGCCTTTTATCCCTTTGTTTGTCTTGCCCATTTTTAAACTGTTTAGGGTAAAGACTATTCTTTGTTGGCGAGGTTGGTACCATAGCCCCTCTTGGGAGTGCAATGCTTAAGCTTTTCAGTAACAAAGGCTGTGACTGTATTGATGCTTTGACTGACAATATTTTTTTTTTTTTTTTTAATTGACTAGAGATCTTACTTTGTGTAACAGAGAAAGAGCTATTAAATGATCCCTGAACTCAGTGTTGTAGCTATGTTTTGTTCTTTACTTTTCCTTACTGAAGTCGACTCCCTACTTCAAGAGGCTTTGTAACAGACTTGGTAATACTTTAATATAGACATGGTTATGTGCTGAGCTTTAATGAAGGGCTGTTTTATCACATTTCCTGCATTCAATTCACATCTCATAAATAGTCATTACCATGGCATCCATGGTGCCATCTTGATTTTATCTTAATCTGCTAAGATGTTGCTGACGCTTTCACAAAGTGTATAGAAAGATAAGTGAGAATCTCTACAAATAGAGATGCCAATTCCTGTTTCCATGCTCACTCTCTCTCAGTCCTCTAGTGCACAATATAAAAGTCTGAAGTAAACTGTATCTGCAGTGTTTGGGATTAAAAAATGGAAGTTTTTCCAGGAAGTTTACAGGGATTTTGAAATGGCAAATGACTTAAAAATTAATTGCTATTTTTCTGTGTGGGATGGAGATATTTGTTGTTTTGCTACTAGCACATTCGGCCCTGAAACTTGTTTTCTGTAGATATGGGCTAGCCAGGTGTGGGCTTACTAGGAGGAGGCAGAAGATGGGAAAGGCAAGATGTCCTGCAGGTCAGGACTTCCTGATTCAACAGGGGCTTTTGGTCCTGTAATACAGTTGTGTGGACTGGCAGTCTCACCCAAGCAGTATGCAGGTGTGCCAACCTCACAGAAACTTGTTCATTCTGACCTATCCTGTCTGACCTCTAGAAATCCATGTATTTGCAGGAATCACTTCCTGTAGATATCTCACTGAAGTAAGAATGTGACCAAGGTTTACTCATCCAGGTCATGACATGGATCAATGTTGTCTGAACATGATACAAAATCTCTTTCTTGGTTCATTGTAAGCTTCTAAGATTGTGCTGCTGATACATGCAAACATATACACACATATACATTTATACACATATACATATACACAGACACACATATACACACACACACAAATATATATATATAAAAGAATCAGTTAAGTTGGAAAAGACCTTTCAGATCATCGAGTTCAAGCGTAAAGCTAGGACTACTGAGTCCACCACTAAACCATGTCTCTAAGCACCACATCTACATGTCTCTTATATACTTCCAGGAATGGTGCATCTACCACTTTCCTGGGTAGTCTGTTCCAATGCTTGACAACCCTTTCAGTTAAGAAACTTTTCCTAATATCCAATCTAAATCTCCCCTGGCACAACTTAAGACCATTTCCTCTTGTCCTTTCACTTGGTACTTGGGAAAGGAGACCGACATCCACCTTGATGCAACCTACTTTCTAGTAGTTGTAAAGAACCATAAAGTCTCCCCTCAGCTTCCCTCTCTCCAAACTAAACAACTCCAGTTCCCTCAGCCGCTTCTCATGAGACTTGTGCTCCAGACCCTTCACTAGCTTCGTTGTCCTTCTTTTGTCACACTCCAGCACCTCAATGCCTTTCCTGTAGTGAGAGGCCAAAAACTGAACATGGTATTCAAGGTGGGGCCTCACCAGTGCTGAATACCGGAGGAAGATCACTCCCCTAGTCCTGCTGGTCAAACTATTTCTGATACAACCCAGGATGCCACCTGGGCACACTCTTGTCTCATATTTAGTCAACTGTAGATCAACACCTCCAGGTCCTTTTCCTTCAGGCAGCTTTCCAGCCACTCTTCCCCAAGCCTGTAATGCTGCCTGGGGTTGTTGTGACCCGGGTGCAGGATTTGGCCTTGTTGCAGCTCATACAGCTGGCCTCAATCCATCAATCCAGTCAGTCCAAATCCCTCCGTAGAACAGACCCCTCCTGCCCTCAAGAAGATCAACACTCACACCCAATTTGGTGTTGTCTACAAACTTATTGAGGGTGCCCTTACTCTCTTTGTTCAGATCATTCATAAAGATATTAAACAGAACTGACCCCAATACTGAGCCCTGGGGAACACCACTTGTGACTGGCCACCAACTGGATTTAATTCCACTGACCACAACTCTTTGGGCCTGGCTATTCTGCCAGTTTTTACTCAGCAAAGAGTATGCCTGTCTAAGCTGTAAGCAACCTGTTTTTCCAGGAGAATACTGGAGGAAACTGTCAAACTGAATGTGTGCTTCAATGGGGGCAAAATTATCTCTGAATTCAATAATTAGGTAATTCTTCTTTCCATTTCTATTTTTACTAAAGATAGTGTATTTTTTTTTTCCCACAACATAATGTATAATTCTGCTTCATGAGTGAAGAATAATGTCACTGTAAATTTAAGAAAAAAAAAAAAGTTCATGTTTAACGTTTGCTTTTCCATTACTTACTTGATCCAGTAAAATTAATTTTAGTGTTATGTTGAATTCAGTAGGACCAGTAACTCAGATTTTCTTAACTTTAAGGCCTCTGGCATTGTTAAAATGGTTTATCAGATGCCATTCAAAAATGTTCATGAGAATCAGTTTTTAATCCTGAGAAATTACTCCAAATATGTCCCACAGGTGTACATCAGTCTCTAAGCCCCTTCTCTTTGTTGGGCTGCCTGTTTCTCTCTGCAACAGGCTGTAAATTATCTGCTGTAATATAATAAAGAATAAGAGTAGTTGTTACGGTCAGTGACACAACTCACATGTTGAAAGTGATGCATATTATTCTTTCAGATCTCAGTCCTGTGACCATCGTTTTGCCAGAATGTCCCATGGATGTTAAAGAGCAAAATACTGGAACACTTTAAATAAGTGGATTTACTGTCACAGTGTGTGTGTAGTTCGGTTCTTTTAAGAAGGGACTTCAGGATTAAGAGATAAACGTGTTTGTTACTTCCATGTTTATATGCTTTCAAACCATCATGAAGAGAAAGTAAAATAACAAATCCCTTACATCTTAGTTCCTAAAAGATTTGGAGAAATTTTTAAGCAAAAAAGGATTTACTTATTTGATTAAAGCTGGCAAAGTTTGAACCCAACTATTCCTGAGTGCTGAACAGATGCCCATAAAAAGAGGAGTTCTTCCTCTCTCCACATTGATGTAATTTATTAATTTACTGACAGATTGCTCAAGACTCAGATGGTTGCTCACCGCATTTATGACTCAGATTGATTTTAGCAATAGATAGTTTGTACAATTAAGGCCATTGTGTGGCTTCAAGTCATAGCCTGTTTGTTTACATAAGAATAAGAACTGTATATATTCAATTCAGTAAACTTATTTGTGAAAGTCTTGGTGGTTTACCCTTGTAATCCCACAGGAGAAATAAGGATGTAAGAATTGTCTATATCCCTAGATCACATTAGACAGTAGACCACATCATATAAATACCACAAATCTCATTTGAATCTAATTTTTACTTGTGTTTTGCTTACAGAATATTTTCAAATCTTTCAAATGCCTCTTATTATAAACGAGTGTATATATAAGACTAATAAACTGTAGTGTTCTGTACATGAACGTCCTGTCCCCTGTATGAAACAGACAAGAATCTTTTTTTTTTCCCTTCTCTGTTTAAGCAGTCTGTATTTATTAGCCTCAGTATACATATAATTGTGAAATGGGGAAAAAAGAAAAGAATATATCAAGAAAGGGAAGGAAAAGTAATTAAAAAGAAAAGAAAAAAAGAAATAAAAGAGAAAGAAAATACCAAATTCAAGAAAACAGATCTAGAGCAATGAATGCAACTGTTGATATTAAAGTGAAATTGAAACCACTGCTATTATATTTTTTAAACCTACTTCTATTAATTTTTGTAATATTTATATCCAAAATGAAACTGTATTAATGTGTTTTTCATTATCTCAAATTTATTAACTAAAAGCTTGATAATTTTTGCAATTACACTTCAATGTTTTTTTGTTTTGATAAGAAGCAGTTTGAAGCCACTGATTATGATATCAGGATACTAAATACTGTACAGAGTAAAAATGAAAACCAAGAAACAGCTAAAGAAACACATGCAAATTGCTCATAGTACTTGTCCACATGGTAAACAGCGGTTTCAGTGAATTAAAGTTTTAATTATATTAATGTATTTGGTAAACATCAAGGTTGAAGACAGGTTTAAATGAAGAGAAACAAGAAGCTGTTTTTAAAGATGTTAAGGACAGAATCTGCTGCATATGAAGGGAAACATCAAAGCAAGATGTTGCTTCTTCAATAAAGACAGAATAAATGGTGGTGATGTAAGTAGAAGTGGGAGCTGGCTTCCTGGCAGTGACTGAAGTTCTCTAGTCTGCTTAAATGATATTGACCATCAAGTAGTTTGAAATATGTACTGCGATTGTGCTCAGTGTATCTCCACAAGACAAGTCCATTGAGACTTACACAGGGAATGGGCAACTTTTCCAACCCCTTGGGTTACAGAACACAGTAACTGAAATTCATCAATTTCTGGGCAAGTACTCTAACCATTAAGAAGCATTACAAAATGCAGGGTTAATACATCTATCCCTGTTTGAGCGAGAGAGAAAGGGAGAGAGGAAACGAATACTCAGAACTTTCTTGAGAAGAGGAAACCTGAATCATGAGTGGTGAAAGCACCAAATGTTTCCTATTGGTTCCTAACAGAGATAAACAAGAGCGGTAGAAGTTTAACTAAGTGCTCTTGAGAGGTCTTGAAGTGTGCCCAACCTTCATTTACTGACATTAGTGTTTATCTAAAGAGGATTTTTTTTTCTGGTGAGTATGAAGTTTAGGAGCAATCATAATGATCTTATGATCTTAATGTCAGGCTGTTACACCGGGTCTAGTACAATGTCACCCATTGCCATGCATCCAACATGTTCTGAACTTTCAGATGACATTTAAAGCGAGCACACTGCCTCAATTTAAACATGATATACGTGAGCAAGCTATTTCAAAGCTAGTGGAAAGTAAAGAAATAATTAAATGTTGTCTTCACTTATTTTTCTCATCTTATAAATGAATTTATATAGACCCATGTATCTTTCCTCACGTATACTCTCATTGGTAGTCAAGTGCAAGACCTGGGAAGAGACTGAGGAATAGGAGAGGAGATGAAAAACCAGAAGAAATGCGGTTGAAATAGTTAAAAAGAGAGAGGATTGTACAGCCACAAATTTAGGGATCAGGATCGAACCTCATACTTTACTGTCATGTATCTAAACCTAGTCCTGAATTCCCTCCTTGAATTTTGTAATACATTGAGTTCTGAGAAGATGATCAATTTTTGCTGACAGGTTTCTGCATTAATACAACAAGGAATTTTTTGTCAGGACTTGGTGTTATGTAAGGGACTTCCTAATCAGGTGGGAGAAGCTATATGAAGAACTTTTTCTTCCATGTAATTACTGCTGCTTGGAAGCTTTCTTAGCTTAACAGTGTAAGAAAAACTTTGGGGGGAGGAGGAGCAACAAATAGAAAAAAGAAAAAAGAAAAAAAAAAAGGAAAAAAAAAAAGAAAAAAGAGGAAGATATAAGAAGAAAAAAAAAATAGCTCAGTACCTGACTGACAGTCTGGGGACACAAAATATAGTAAAAAAAAGGCATACATATGCCTGAGATAGTCACATTAAGACCAGATATACCCAGAAGGAACTTTGCTGTGGAAAGGGAATGGATGAAGGATTAGTGGGATTAGTATTTAGTGGTAACTGAGGTGGCTCTGGTACCTCAGGTTCAAGAAAATTTTGAAAACAGACTCTTAATAACCTTCTCCAGTAAACTGTCTAGATATGTATTTTTTTTTTTTTTAACTTTTAAAAATAAGGTTCCTGTATACAAATCTAATGTTTGTGTAATTTTACTTTTCAGCCACAAAGTGTAATATTTAATGCTATTAAAATGTTAATGACTGGAAAGTTGATAAGGGATTTCTATAACAATTCATTTCATAATTGAACAAATCCAGTGATTTTATGAATCAGTACATATTTTTTTAAGAATGTGCTCTGAAAATAATTCCTAAAATGACTCACCCTTTCCAATCCATCTGCAAAAAACATCTTTAGCCAGCAGACTGCTTACAAGTGTTTGCGATTTTCATAGCCTTTCTAATTGTGTAAAAATTATTTGGTGGTATATAGCTATACCAGCACTATAGCACACTCTGCAAGCTCTTTCTGCTGATGTTTGCATATTGTTCATTTAGAATGAACATGCTTTTAGAATGTAAATATCCTCCAGCTCTTTGTGAGCCTTGAACTGGCACTGGCAAGGCATTCTAACTTCAAACCAATGTAAAGTTATTTCTTATTACTTTATTGATTTATTTCCCCCCCCTCCTTTTCTCTCTTAGTCCCTCTCCTTTCCCCTACCCCTTTAATTTCTTCATTCATTTTGGCTAAGTGTTTAAGTAAGTGGCAGAAATTTGTTAAACATCACATGATCTATTGTAAACAATATTCAGAGGACTTCTGAAATATTTACATGCTGTCTTTTAGATACTCTTTAACGCTTTGAAAATGCGTACTCATTTGGTTGTATACTGAAGAACATACACCAAGATCAAATATCTTCTTGTTTCAAATAAATTGTTTATGAAACTCTAACATTGCTAATGAAGAAACTAAGAAAAAGATTATTTTCTGTGGTGTTGTTCTGTTTTGTTTTTCCAACAAAGATTGTCCATAAGCCTATCTTTCTGCAGCATGCACATTGCTTCCCCACACCTTTGGCAAATATTTATATTCCACTGTAGCACATATTTGGCATTGTTCATGCTAACCTTTACTTTTTTTGTCATAAAATGTCAGCACAACGTGTCTTGATAATGGCTTCTGCAACCTTGCAAATGTTTTGAATTAAGAAACATAATTTGCTTTTATTCTGTTCTCTAAAGGAAATACCTTCAGAACTTTTGCTTTGTTTCTCCCTGCCTCGGTGGCTTAGGTGTAGAATAAAGATCAAGTTGTCTTTGCTTTCTTGCTTCTGCTTGTTCACATTTAAATTGCTGCGGTGTAGGGAGGGAGTTCATGCTGTTTCTCCTAATCACTTTGACAGTAGTCCTTATTTAGATTTTAACACTTGCGGAAGAGGTGATGTTTTCTTTTTCTAACTGTGGCATTTTACACCAATCTGATCTCGTTTCAAAACTTTAGGTTAAAAATTAAATACTAGTTAGTATAAACTCAATCCTCAGACTATGTGAAAATAATAAAAATTTATAAACAGTGCTATAGAATATGGCATAAAAATAGGATGAATTGCCAAGACTAATGATTACATATCAGATGAACTTTTTATGTAATAGATTAACAGGGACTGTAAATATAAAAGAAGAAGAGGGTGTTGTACATCTTGACTTGAATAAAATGAATGGCATCGTGTCATATGATGTTCTTGTAAGTAGGTTAGAGAAACATATTACTATAAGATGATACAAAACTGGCTGAAAGCCAAAGAAGTTATCAATTGCTCATTATTAAACTGCGGGATGTACAGATTTGAGTCTTTACAGTCCTCTTTTAGCTGTTTTTGAATGATAATGCAATAGTGGATACTTTTAAAAAAATCAGAAGCTGATCAAGGTTACAAGCACAATGGAGATTGTAATTAGCATTCCAAAAGGGAGTCAGAAGTTGAGAAAATGTTTTATTGAGGGATGTAGTTCATCAAAAAAAGAGGCAGTTTCTATATTTAGAAATGAACAGACACAAGACAAATGGCTTTGAAAAGATCTGTAGGATGGAACGGAACTCAATTTGAACATCAATGGAAAGTTGTTTAAAAGGGTCTTACAGAGGGGAAAGAATAATATGTTTAAATATCCATAGCAGGTAAGAAGAAAAAAAAAAATGTTTTAAATTACAGAAAAGAAGGTCTGGATTAGATAGAAGAAGTAAGAATTCAAACAGAAAGGGCCAAGGAAATACTGGAACACATTGCCTGCAGAGACTGCAAAATTTCCTCTACCTGGGTCTTAGATTAAGATAGCTGAAACCACTCCCTGGCAAGTGAGTTTGGTGATTCTGGAAAGTGTACTGTAAAAAGATGGCATGCATCTATGTTGTATCCAGATTACAAAATCAGAAATCTTTATTTTCCTTGTTGATACTTGGAAGAAAGAAACAAAAGCATATGTTCAATTTCTGACAGACTCAGTTTCTCAATTTTCATTACATAACTATTGCTTAGGCCCCACACTTCTCCGGCCAGTTTTGTGGAGGCCAATCTGACAGCTCATCAACAAGAATTAGGATTCATTTCTAAGCCCACGTTAACTTATTGCTTTGTCTGCTTTCTGAGACTGTAAACAAGGGTATCAATGGATACCAAATGTGACTGTGGTTTTGCTAAACTATTACAGGTGTTGATTGAGACCAGGGCTTCATTTAATGTAACCAGAACCATAACTAGGAATATTCCAAATCTTGTTACAAAACTTTTAATAGGCCTTGTTCCCTAATTTACTTTGTTTTGTTTTGTTTTGTTTTTGTTTGTTTTGTTTTGTTTTAGTTGGAGTCCATCAAACTATTGTTGTGTTATATTCTGTTTCATGACTGTCAAATTGTTGAAAAATAGAGGAATGCTATGTTAAATTAGAGGCTAGAGATTGCACACAGTTTGAAGGCTACCCTTACGTGGAGTTTTTAAAATTTACCAGAATATGGATATGTAGCATCTCCCTTGGATCAGCAACATTTTTTGTTGATGTTTTGTTTAGATATTTTTGGGGTAATTCTGGAGAAAAGCTTTAATATTATGTAAAGAAACTGCTAACAAAATCTGTGGCTGGAAGAATGTCAATTCCATGTTAGTGGTTATAATTTAAAAATATGTATCACAGAAAACAAGTATGTTGTTAATAGCTGCCAATATTTTTTCAGCCTACAACTTCAGTGACAACTCGGTACTTGAATGACACAAGAATCTGGTTACATCATGCTTTAATATATTTTACAGTAGGAAAACGACCTAATTTTTTATAATATTTCCTTTTCAGTTGACAGTATATATTGGCATGAAGAACCCAAGTGAAAGAAGGAATTCTAAGAAAAAAAAATAAAATTAATCTTTTGAGCTTGACCTGTGAGGGTTTACAAACAGTACCACTTGGCAAACATTCTCCTAAGGGCTTTATTTCTGTCACAATTTATCATCTGTAGAACATGGATTTTCATGCAGCAGCAGAGACTGTTTCCTATTCAGAAGTACATCAATCTACCTCTGGTAATGATGAAATCAGGTATTCTACCTCCCTCTTTTCCATGGCAAAAACCTGTTAAATTTCTCATACCTGATGATGTCAGAAGACACATACGATTATACACAGAATCACAGAATGTTAAGGACTAGAAGGGACCTCAAAAGATCATCTAGTCCAATCCCCCTGCCAGAGCAGGGACACTTAAATGAGGTTACACAGGAATGTGTCCAGGTGGGTTTTGAATGTCTCCAGACAAGGAAACTCCACAACCCCCCTGAGTAGCCTGTTCCAGTGTTCTGTCACCCTCACTGTGAAGAAGTTTCTTCTCATATTTAAGTAGAACCTCTTGTGTTATAGTTTGTACCTATTGCCTCTTGTCCTATCATTGGTTGTCACTGAGAAGAGCTTGGCTCCATCCTTGTGCCACTTACCCTTTACATAAACATTAATGAGGTCATCCCTCAGTCTCCTCCAAGCTAAAGAGACCCAGCTCCCTCAGCCTTTCCTCATGAGGGAGATGCTCCATGCCCTTCATCATCTTTGTTGCCCTGCGCTGGACTCTCTCCAGCAGTTCCCTGTCCTTCTGGAACTGAGGGGCCCAGAACTGGACACAATATTCCAGGTGTGGTCTCACCAGGGCAGAGTAGAGGGAAAGGAGAACCTCTCTCGACCTACTCACAACCCCCCTTCTAATACACCCCAGGATGCCATTGGCCCTCTTGGCCACAAGGGCACAGTGCTGGCTCATGGTCATTCTGCTGTCTACCAGAACCACCAGGTCCCTTTCCCCTACACTGCTCTCTAATAGGTCATTCCCCAAATTATACTGGAACCTGGGGTTGTTCCTGCCCTACACTTGTAAGACTCTACACTTGCGCAGAGTGTAAGAATCTACACTTGCACTTATTATATTTCATTAATATTTTCCCCTCCAAATCTCCAGGCTGTCCAGGTTTCATTGGATGGCAGCACAGACTTCTGGTGTGTCAGCTACTCCCAGTTTTGTGTCATCAGCAAACTTTATGACAGTTCCTTCTATTCTCTCATCCAAGTCATTGACGAATATATTAAATAATACTGGTCTCAGTACTGACCCTTGAGGGACTCCACTAGATACAGGCCTCCAACTAGACTATGCCCCATTGAACACAACTCTCTGGCTTCTTCCCTTCAGCCATTTCAGAGTCCACCTCACTACCTGATCATCCAGACCACACTTTCTCAGTTTAGCAGCAAGGACACTGTGCGAATATGTCAAATGCTTTACTGAAGTCAAGGTAGACCACGTCTACCACCCTGCCATCATCTATCTACCTTGTTATGTCTTCGTAAAAGGCTATGATGTTGGTCAAGCATCACTTCCCCTTGGTGAAGCCATGTTGACTGCCCCTAATGACCCTCTTATCCTTGATATGCCTTGAAATAGCACCAAGGATAAGTCGTTCCATCACTTTTCCTGGGATGGAGGTGAGGCTGACCGGTCTATAGTGACCCGAGTCCTCCTTCTTGTCCTTTTTGAAGACTGGAGTGACATTTGCTTTGCTCCAGTCCTCAGGCACCTCTCCCATTTCCCAAGACTTGGCAAAGATGATGGAGAGTGGTCTAGCAATGACTTCAGCCAGCTCCCTCAGCGATCACAGGTGCATCCCACCTGCACTCACAGATTTATAGATGTCCAGATTGCTTAATTGGTCCCTAACCCAGTCCTCATTAACCGAGGCAAACTCCTCCATTGTCCTGACTTCCTCTGGGGCCTCAGCAGGACGGGGATCCTCAGAACAGCCTCCAGCAGAGTAGACAGAAACAAAGAAGGCATTCAGTAACTCTGCCTTCTTTATATCTTCTGTCACCAGGTCACCCACCTCATTCATAAGTGAGCCTACGTTGTCTTTAGTGTTAGTTTTATCTGCCACGTATTTGAAAAAGCTCTTTCTGTTGTCCTTGACCCCTCTCGCAAGGTTTAACTCTGAGGAGGCCTTAGCTTTCCTAGTTGCCTCCCTACACCCTCTGACAACAGCGTTATATTCTTCCCAAGTGGCCAGTCCCTCCTTCCATGATCTGTAAACTCTCCTCTTCCACTTGAGCTTACCCAGCAGTTCCCTGTTTAACAACGCAGGTCTCCTGGCTCCCTTTCTTCTCTTCCTGCATGTCGGGATGCTGTGATCTTGAGCTTGGAGGAAGCAGTCCCTGAATGCTAACCAACTATCTTGGGCCCCTTTACCTTAAAGCAGCCTTGTCCATGGGATTTCCCCCAGCAATTGCTTGAAAAGGCCAAAGTTTGCCCTTCTGAAGTCCAGGTTTGCAATTCCGCTTGCCACTCTGTTCCTGCCACATGAGATCCCGAACTCCACTATTCCATGGTTGCTGCAACCAAGGCAGCCCTCAACCTTTACTGCTTCAACCAGACCCTCCTTGTTAGGGAGGATGAGATCCAGCAGTGCACCTCTCCTGGTCGGCTCCTCCACAATTTGCATCAGAAAGTTACCGTCAATGCACTGGAGGAACCTCCTGGACTGTGGCTGGCTGGCCAAGTACTCCTTCCAGCAAACATCAGGGAAGTTAAAATCCCCCACGAAAATCAGAGTTTTCTAGCATCTGAAAAAGGAACTGTTTCTTTCCTGTTAGCTGGAATGTCATAAGTTACTCAGTTTTGTTTGTATTTTTTTAAAATTAGTTAAAAATCATTAGCTGATGGAAAAAAAACCTTAACCATGCTGAACACATAAGGAAGTAAATTTCTAAAAGCATTATTCACACTTAAAGTTAATTGAAACATTACATAAATTACATATAGATACATACATAGACATAAATATAGTTAACAAACTGAACAGTTTATCTCTGGTAACCATCCTCCTCAAGGTTTAGAACTCTTTTTGGTTGATTTTTTTTAGGTACTGTAACAGAGAATGCAGATTTTCTTGCTTTTTGAAATCTTGGTTGGTTACTTAATTTAGAAGACTTAGAGATTGAATTAAGTAATAAAACCTGAATAAATGGTGATTTATTTGTTGATGTTTGCTTGAAATTTATTGATGTACTTTTTTTTTTTTTTGTTTTGAGTTATTTATGTCTTCAGATGCTGAGTCTGGGGTTTCACATTCCACACATTCTGGATGTTTTCTGTGGATGAAGGACCAGGTTTCTTATTCTTTCTCAGTGTATGAAATCCTACTCACTCCACTGAGCTACTGCTTTATCATAATATAGAAGGACAACTAGTCTTGTCATGCATTAATTTTTTGCTCTCTTTAAGAAAAATATATTCCAGTATTTGTCTGCTTTTGTGATGAACTTTCTTACTATCTGTAGATCACAGTATCACAGTATATTTGGGATTGGAAGGGACCTCAAAAGATCATCTAGTCCAATCCCCCTGCTGGAGCAGGAACGCCTAGGTGAGGTCGCTCAGGAACATGTCCAGGCAGGTTTTGAATGTCTCCAGAGAAGGAGACTCCACAACCTCCCCGGGCAGCCTGTTCCAGTGCTCTGTCACCCTCACTGAGAAGAAGTTTTTTCTCAAATTTAAGTGGAACCTCTTGTGTTCCAGCTTGATCCCATTACCCCTTGTCCTATCATTGTTTGCCACCGAGAAGAGCCTGGCTCCATCCTCGTGGCACTCACCCTTTATATATTTACAAACATTAATAAGGTCACCCCTCAGTCTCCTCCAAACTAAAGAGACCCAGCTCCCTCAGCCTATCTTCGTAAGGGAGGTGCTCCACTCCCTTAATCATGGGTACATGGGATGGCTCTGTAAAATGACAGCTTCCTTAACAGCAATATGGATCATATGTTGACATCTAATTGGATTTCTTTCAGCAGCATGCAAGGCAGACAAAGCTTTTAGGGGGTGGGTTAGGTCAGCAATGAGTACTTCATTTATCTAGTATATTTCCCATAAAAGATGATCTTTTACTGTCACAAATAAGTAAGCCACCAAATTAGAGTATGTTAGAAATCTTTCTTTCTCTGTAAAGTTCCTTTATTATTTCTGCCTAACTTTTATTCAAAAAAGCAGATGTTCTTTTGAATTTAAGACTCCTGATTAGATTACTCAGCAAGGTACTGGTAACACTGTATTTATTGAAGTCTTATAATTGGAAAATGGCCACAAATGGCCACCTAACTCCTAAACCTGAAAGTACAACATGCCGAAATATATACACATCTGACAGATATATCCTCCTAAAAAGCAACAGATATTTTATGATCTATATTCAAGATTTTTTTTTATAGATACATTTTTTTATTTGTCTGTATATTAGAAAAATTAAGCTTAAGTCATATTACTAATGTCTTTGCATATTAATACATTTTTGAAAGATTTAAAGTCATGTTACTGTGTACTCAATGCTTGTAAACCTTGTGCAGTAGAAAGTTATAGAATATAAAACAGCTTTTGTAGTTCATAGGAAACAGTCTGGAAGCTTTGTAAACACTGAAACCTAAGTTAAAACCAAAGTGATTCTGTTTAGTACTGTAGGGCACTTATCAATTACATATGCAAACAGAAAATGTTTCTTACAGAACTCACTTCTAAATGAACTTCTGTTTCTGGTCGAAAACTGAATCTTTGTAAGCTTCAGTATTGCAGAAATCAGAGAGAGTAAGCTGATATTTTCTTGCTTAAATCATTAGTGCTTTAAGCTTCTCTTACCTTTTGTCACCCCCACCAGTTTTCATTATCAACCAGCTCTTCATATAAGGGGTCAGTTTTTCAGAGTCTTTCTGTGGGGTTCTATTTCCTACCTCCCTCATTGTGTTTATAGTGAATGCACTGTTTGTATATAGAGAGAAGACATCAGAAACTCCACAACTTACTGGAGTTTAGTCTATGAAGAGCTGATTGTAAACAAAACTGAAAAAAGACCAATTTGCTTTGCACAGGAATGCTATATGTTGGGTTGATGTGTTGTTTTTGTGGCTTTAGATACTCTTCTTGCAGTTTATTGATGCATTCTGAACCATTCAAACAAACCATAAATACTATCTCTATGAGATATGATGGCTCATAAATAGTCATATACGTTTTTAGTTTCTGTCATAATTATTTTTAATGGAACTATGCCTTTTTGTAATTAGCACTTTTTCCAGTCATGCCTACTTGACTCAGCACAGAAGACCAAAAATACTGTAAATGTTCCATAATCTAATAACTATCTAATACAAAATCTTATGCAAAGTAATTTAAATGCTCCAAAAAGCTACTCTATGCCCTGACTGTTGCACAAACCTGCAACAGACAACACTGAAAAGAAGGTGGCACATTTGTAAGTGTCTTATTACATTTGTGGCACATCTGTAAGTGTCTTATTTCCAGACTGCTGCTGGCAGGATACTGCGCTGATGAAAAAAATTAACATAGTTTAGTAATATAAGTAGTAAATAAATCAGGGTATAAATTTATGATTCACTTGTCTTTTATTTAAATGTTAATGGCTTGAACACAAAATTATTTTATTTTTTATAATCATTACATAAATTTTGTATTAAAAATGAAGTAAGATAAAATAAGAAGTAAACAAAATAAGAACTTTTAAAAATACTCCAGTCTCAGGCTATTTTGTGGATTCAGCTTTGTTTCCATTTGTCTGTGGTGATCACTGCTGAAGTATTCAAATTTTCAAAATCCTTTCAGTGTGGTTTAACTTTCCTTTGCAGCAGTTCATTTTATAAAGTTTGAATCAAGAGGAGGATCAGAATTTTCCTGTTTTGGAGCCCTTTCTATTAATTTTGAAGTCTATATTGTAGTTAAGTCTTCAGCTACTGAGAAAGGAAGTTGAAGGAAGAATCCAGTCTTCATAGAATCTGAATCTCTCTGTAGACTTCCTCTCTCTTTTCATTGACTGTGAAAGGAGACTTGGATAACATCATTCTTAAAAGAGGCATATGAGGTTGAAAAAAACTATAATTAACACAAATTAAAATGTTGAAATTTGCTGGTTTTGCAGCTCACACTCATTTAAAAACCACATTTCCTCTCTGTAATCTAACTCTTTAAAATGTATGAGACAAAATATGAGACCTTTTTTTGTTTGTTTGTTTTGGGGTTTTGTTTGTTTGTTTGTTTTTAATTCTTATAATATTTATATAATATTTATCTGACATCACTAGAATGCAATATACTTGAGGACATGCAGACTCAACAGGTGACACTAACCAGGCATAGCTGGCCTATAAAAGAGGTTCATCTAGCTTCTGTCTTTCAAATGTTTCATGCACCGTACTGAGGAGATGTCAGGAAAACTCCAAGCCAGATAAAACAGTTCTGGCAGCCAGAACAGCCTTGTCTTCACCTCTGTCTTCTTCAGGCACTTTCCAAGTATGAGGCTACTTGCCACATGTGTGCTCCACATGCACAGCAGAACCGCTCCATGCATACTCAGAAAGCCAGAGACTCCTTGGCAAGCCATGATCTTCCTACTTGTTCTATCAGGGCATGCCTAGCAGCACATTCAACATGCCTGCGAAATTCAACATTTTCTCCTTAAGTACATGGAGCAATATTTCCACATTTTTTCTCTTCAACATTTTGTTTCTATAGATTAAATTTGTAGTAAACTTCCCTGTTTCTGCAGGGTGACTTTGGAAGAGGTGCATTTTGATGCATGGGTGTTGTAATAAAGAACACTGAAAAGAGGTGGGAGATTCCAGGAACTTTTGTTTGTACAGTCTCTGTTACAGGCAAAGATAAAGGGTGTTTCAAAAAGGTGGGCCCAGTTTCAAAGCAGTATATTTCATGATGTCAACATGTTAGAACTACACAAAATTTTACAAATGGTTTAATGAGTAAATGAGTTTTAGTAACTTTTTGAAACTCCATGCCCTGCCCTTTCAAGTGATAAGAGTTTCAGTCATGGGTGGATAGTGGTAGCAGAGATACAGTGATTTCAAATTGGGTCTATCTTTTTGAAACACCCTGTAGATTTATCTCAATCTGGTAAAGTCAGATACAGTTCATTAGAAATTACAGAATGAAAAAAAGTTGAAGATCTCTCAATACATTTTAAAATGTCATTTGAAGCTATAGTAGATCAGATCTAGGACTGGGATTTTAGGAAAATTCAAAATGTATATATTCCCCTGTCTCAGAGTTTATAACTTCTGGAGAGCAGTGCCTGGTCCTTTCTGACAAAAGTAATTACAGATAAGTGTAATAAAATAATTTTGCTTGGCTCAGATAGCTAGCTATGAAGGCAAGTTATGGCTTTCAATATTTCTAGTATACAGTTTTAACAGTGACTAGTTATATATTCCAAAGTATTAATTAACAGTAAATAGCCATTTGAGAAGCTTTTTTTTTCAATACATGGAGTGTCTGTTTAGAATTAAAAATATGCACATGAACACACAAAAGCACATGGACAGAGCAACAGCAAACACTTTTCTAACCTTAAAGGAAAAAAGTTCATTTTTAAGGCAATGAACTGGAGAAGTTTACATAAATTAGATCAAAGGTAGGTGCTTTGATTACCTGGAAATAGTGACATCTGAATTTCCCCAAAAGAAGTCTGAAATTGGAAAGATCTGTGCAGCTGGGCAGGATGTAAAATAAGTGATTGCAGTAGAGACAACAGTAATGAAATGAGAAAATTCTAATAGGCATGAAAATAGACATGCAAGAAATAGCTGGTTATTCCAGGCATCAGAGAGAAATGTAAAAACAAAAAAAAAAAGAAGCTAAGAAAATTTTCCTTTGCATGCTGTGTAATGGGGCCTTTGACATTCTTGCAAATGTATTTGTACACAGATATTAAACAACAGTCGAAATAAGTCTTTCATTTGTCTTTGAAGAGAAAATGTTAATGGCAATGACAACATGATTTGGTTTAGGTTTTTTTTTTTTTTTTTCAATTGTTCTTTTCAGTTTATGTCCTCACGGTTCGCGTAGCCTCTGCTTTCGTCCACAAAACTGGGACAAAAATTATTTGCATTACAGAGATTAAAGAAAGATTATTAATTTATCCCAGTGTCCACAAACAGATAAAGAGGAACATTCTAACTATTTCCTTTCCTTCCCGAATTAAAGAAGAAGTGTAAATGTGGCATATCTCCATCCAAAAAGTTAAAACAGATTCTGTCAGATGGGATCGGATGCTTCCTTTTAACCTTTGGCTGCTTAGCTATTTCTTTGAAGTCATTCCTGTTACAGGTAGTGAAAACTGAGTGCATGTTATTTTAGTTATTCTGCCTTCCCAAACAGGAAGCAGTTCTTTCATAACGTGCATTTTTTATCATCTGATTTATAGCCTTTGTTTGTTTTACCATTTTGTCCGTCTTTCTTTGCAGAAAAAAAAATCTCTCATGCATACCTTTGTCAAAGTTGTTTCCTATTCTTCACAAGATCTGCAAAGTTTGGAGTTTTTTTGGTGAAAAAGGTTCAGATATTGTTGAAATATACGCTAAATATTCAAATGATCATTTTCATATTTCATCTTTGAAACAGATAGCTTTATTTTAATTAGAGGAGTGTTTATTGTGTAGTGGCTGTTTTGTGGTTTTGTTTGCTTGTTTGTTTGTTTGTTTTCTTATTTCTTCACATGAAACTGACCTTCTCCCCACCCCCCCTACCTGGAATCCCCACCTCCCTGAGCCCCCTACCCCTATGCCCTTGGCAGGATTAGTTTAAATACTGTTTTTCAGGAAATTTGAAGGCAGCAGGAGGGAAGGTACCTTTAAAAATGATATTTGTTTACTCATTTCAGGGATTACTTTGTGTCACCAAAGAGAACACAGTCCATTCTTTTGTTCCAAAAACATCTGTAATTTTTTTTCCAGTTCAAACCAACACATCTCCTCAGCTACAACACATTTCACTAAAATCTTCAAGAAATCACATAAACAATATTATAAAACTGAAATAAAGAGAAAGAAAATGAAGTACAAAGGTGCAGATATTGAGAAGATTTTAGGATGAAATGGGCTGCGGTTTTGTGTGCATCCTGACTTCTTGTATATTTAAAAAGGTAATGTAAAAAACATTCCTTCCAACAGTAATCTCATAACTATGTACCTTCTGTTTAGTATCTCTATATTGTGTCATATCTGGATTTTATGCAATGACTGCAATACCTCTTTAATATTGTCTGAATTCTGTAGTGTGTTGGGCAAAATCTCAGAGCAGATACAGAAAATGTAGTTCTGTGACCTGGCACACATATAATTTTTTTACAAAAGCTGAAGTGTACTACAAATGAGAGAAATATATCTGTAATATAAAATGTATAGGTCAGGCAAATTATGTTTCTCATTGGAATCAGCCTTGCCTATTCTCAGAAGAAGAGTACATACATTACCTTATGGCTATGTATCTATAACCTTCACTTGATTGCTCCAAAGTTTTTTAAAAAATAATCTCAAAATAACATAATGTGCATTTTAAAACATCTGTTATTGACTATGTCTTTTGGGGGAACAACTATGCTAACTCAGCCTCTGGTCAATGAGAACTTAGTGTGCTAAACAACAATAAGACAGCAGATGTACAATAACGGCCGGAAGGCTGGAATATTTTGGCTACTGCCTCTTCCTTGGTAACAGGAAATGAACAGCTCATGGCATAATCTGTCTAAATATTTCTTTGTCATTCTTTGCCTGACTCCAGCATGAATTCAGTAAGACAGCACTTTGTTCTCTTAAAACATCCATATTCCATGGCCTAAGTTTCTATGCTTCCTTTGGACAAGCAATGCTTTTGTACTGATCTACTGAAGGCAAATATTTTCTTTTAGAATTGAATATTTTTTAATTGTTTTTGCTGTGTTTCTATACTTTTGAAGATTGCTTAAACTAGTTCTAAAGTCATGTTTTGCATTTAATGCTTATGAGCTGTATGAATGTAAGATTAAAAACAACAAAACAAACAAAAACCTAAAATAGTATGCTTCAGTCTAGCTCCAGATTATGCAGAAAAATCATAACAAATCCAGGGAAATATGCAGGGAAATTTGCAGATAAAAACCTCCTGAAAGGAATGCTATGAAAATGTTGTCAGATACTTTGAAAAAGACTTTTATCTTTCCAGGTACATACACAGCAATATGATCATAATACTTTTGGAAATCTCCATGAATTAAAAGGCAGAAACATTTTTTGTCCTGTTTGCTTATTTGGTCATTGTCGTGGTTTTTTTTGTTTGTGTGTTTTCCAATCATTGATAAGACATATTTGGTAAAGATGGCATTTATTTTAATATTGAACAATTACAATGGCATGTCCTGTTGATTGATCATACCAGATTCCATTTAATGTGGAGAAATTTTTCCAGACCCTGGAGTATAACCCCTTATAACACCATTCTTTTTCTCCAGTACCTTAAATGTGATGTGTTTGTTTCAGATGTGTTGGGGTTTCGATAGCACTAGTACCATTCTCTTTGCTATACCAAATCTTCAGCTGCAGTCTCCCCATTATGGAACAACAACCAAAGACTTGCCTCAGATGAGTCCTTTTGATATTTCAACTGCCCCACCTTCCACCTGTGTATTATTTTTTATCAGACTGTACAGAATAACTTTGGGTATCTGCCACATTACTTAGCATAAAGTGCTCACTACCACTGTAGTGGTATCTCTGGGAGTTTTGCTTTGACACTGAATACAGAAAGGAAAACTATGCACCATGATTGAGATGCAAACTGTTATAAGTTGCAAAACTTCTGTAGATAGATCCTTTTTAATACAATTAAATGTCTCTTCCTAGGAATGATGTTTTGATCTCTCAAAAGGTGACTGTGGTTTTGTATCTCTTATGTATGTATCATCAGTCTTGATAAACTGAAACATTGTGATGCAAAGTTTATTCATACATTTCAGGGCTACTTCGCCACTGTATACTATCGCCTCAATGTCCTTTTCAATGTAATAGGGGTAGAGCGGGAATTCTCCTTTCGTTTGTGTGATGTTAAATCTGAATTGCTTTGGTGCCACTATCAAAACAGTCAGTAGCCTTCTGGACGCTATATTGTGTGTGTTCAACCAAAGCAGAAATTTTGACAAAAAGTTATTAAAAGCTTCTGTCATTCCACTCATATTGAAGACCTTGTCATCCTGCCATGATGTAAAAAATACGAAGAATATTGACAAATTTGCCCAGACAGCAGACTTTTTGCAGGACCATCTAGAGACAACTGCAGTTACTTATGTTAGTTTGGCTAGAAGGGCAAACAGGTATAGAGCTACGTGTACTGTGTTTTAATTCAGCTGCAGAAATAACAGGCAGCTTTGTTTTTCCCAAAGGATTTTTATAGCAACCGAACCGCATTATCCGAACAGGGATTTATCCCACAGCTAAGACGAGTGGTATATCCTGGAGTTGAGCAGATTTTTCTTTGTAAAGGTTTATGATGCTCATGTAATGTTCTCCTTATCCCACTTGACGGAAAACATCTGCACTGATATTCTGATTAAGAGATGAGGTCTGTGCAATTATGTATTGCATATTTCTGAAGGAGAGACCTTAGTAGCTCCTGCCTTGCCTTGTAACAACTTTTAAGAGCCTTAAGAGTATATTGTACACATTTTTGCTAGATACCTTTAGATGGAGCAAAACTTCATTTCAGGTTGCTCAAAGAAGAATATTTTAACAAACAATCAAAAACCTCAGGGCTAATATTTCACATTTCCTTTTGATCAGCCAAAAGGACTTGACCATGTTTATTGGAGAGTGGCATAGAAATAAAGATTTTTGCTTAAACTTTATAGAACTTTCTGAAATCTTCCTAATCACTAAAAACTTTGCCCTTTTTCTTCTGATCACTTTTTATGACTTGAAACTAGAATTTCCTGTTTAGCAGTACGATTAGCTGATATTTTGTTGCCAGTTTTCTGTTTTTATTCAAGCTCCACTTGGAACAGACATGCAGTTTAATAATAGTCAGAAATGGAGCTATCATCATCCAGTCCTGACATTTTACAAAGCTGCTGTATTACTGTATTTGTTTCTTAGAATTTTCTACCTTGATTTGATGTTTTTGTACGGTTTTGGAATAGAGCTGCAGCAACAATATTCTTAGTTTACAATTGCTAGTATATGCCATTTTGAGTAATGCAAGTCAAAGCTTCTATTGAATTCAGAAATATTGGCTATTTTAGCAGGAAATAACATTCAGTATCTCATTATTTTTTTGACAAAAAATCACCAACAGATATAACTATGATAATTCTGACATTACATTACTGAGTTACAATAAAGTAACAGTTATAATGCCAGTGTCTGAATCTAGATAGTATCTCTGTTGTTCTGTTTTAGCATTCTGTATCAATTCTGATTGCTTTACAGGTAAAAATTGCTGAAGAACTTGAAACCTGTGGTACACACGAGTATTAGGAAGAGGCAGAGTATCATTACATCTCATGACAACAATGAAACTTTTCAGAAAATATTTATCTAATGTCTAGGCCAAACATTTAGGAAGTCTTTAAAGATGTTATGAGGATACTAAGTGTTTTAATTGAATGTTTTTTGTTGTTGTTACAATACCTCTATCAGTTTCTTCAACTGCGTCATTAGCTTGGTAATAATTTTAAGGTGGTAGAAAATTATAGTGATATACAGTTTGTTTTTTTTTTTTCACTTTACTACATATCTCTCAAGAGTTAAAAAACAGAATAGAATTAAAACAAAAACAACATGCATATTTAAAAATATTTTAAAGGAGTGATTTGGGGTCAACAAGAGTGTTTACAAACTTTTTACTCAAATTCAGCTATTTTTCATTTATCAAAATAATTGAAAAAGTGACAGCATACTTGCATTTGTATATACATGACAATGAAATTAAAATATGTGTTTAAGAATCAACCACTCACATGCAACTTTTTTCATCTGTCACACATAAGGAATGTATGTTCTCATGGTGACCACTTCTAAATTCTTGTGGAAATGAGGAGAATCAAGAAGGCATTCATTCAATTTAGTAAGGCCAAATACTATATCAGACTTCTTATATGCAAACTATTTCTGTATATATCTACCAATATTTACATCTGCACGACTGTTGTTTGTTTAAGCTATTCCTTATAGTAACATTAAATGAAAACAATAATCACTTAAAAAGCAGAAATACTTAAAATTTTGGATAAATGATCTTTTTAAAACCTAATTCACAGTTTCATGATAAACATGTAGTGTTGATGAAAATGTACTGAGTGTCACAGCAAAAAAATTGCCTGGAATAATAAAAGCTCCCAGACATATCCAAGTTTACTTGATGTATTTGCCACAATGCAATGTACCTGGAAGTCCTACTGGCACATATACAGTATAAAATAGTAAAATTTAGCCAAAAGCACTTCACCAAACAGTAGAAAAAAACCTAATCACTAAAATGAAACCACATGCCTCACCCTGCTGAAGGTGAGAAAGGAGTCTTCAGGTCCTTGTGTCTGTTTTTAGTTCCCTGATGGCTGTTCTGCATTCTCTTTTAGTCTGGCTGGTGGTTTATTTATTTTCACTGGTATGAGCTGTGATTTCTATTGGTAACAACTATATGCTCTAAGCAATTTGCCTCCCACAAGAGCTACAAAAGTAGTTAGACCTGGAAAGATTTACCAGTATAAAATCATTGCCAGAATGGGAAGCTTCTAAGAACTATAGGGAGCTGATTACCTGCTGAGTTTATGGGATCTTATCTATTCTATCTCTTCCTAAAGAGAAACAAACTGGAAACAAGATAAACTGAAAACAAATAAATTAAAACCAAAGAACCCACTTAATCTGTTCATTCCTCTTTTTTGAAAGCCAAGTGTCTATATGCCACAATTTTCATATGCTGATTTGCAAGTCATAGGGCAGATACTCTTCATAGTGAGCTTTAATACTACTATATCAAATAGCCATTATGTTGTAGAAAGATACAGTGATGTCCAGGAAATTCTGAACTACAATTGGTTTCTTCATTTATTCAAACAGCAGAAACAAGCTTAATATTATAAACATATGAGTTTCTGATACATTTAGAAAAGAGTTCAAAGAAAGTAAATATATCTGAAATTTTCACCTTAAACGCCTTACCAGTCTACATTGAAAAGTTTAAAAGTTCATTCAGAATTATTTCTGTCTAAGTAATTATTTCACTCAGAATGTCAGAATGGATGCACATCTCTGTCTGAGAGAGGAGATAAGGCATAGCAGACACACAGCATGCAAGACAATAGTAGAGGGAGAGAGAGAGGGATCACTTATGGAAGATGTTAGAAGAGTCTGTATAATTCAGTTGCAAATCTGATATTTCTTATAATTTTTACACAGTTCTAAATCAAACACTGGGCACCAACACACTTTCCAAAATCTTTGGGTTGAATGTGGAAGATTCAAAATCTAGCTCTAAATCAGGTTTCTCTGTCCCAGAGCCATCATTAATACTGAAGAATAACACAACTATGACAGTGTAAGAGATGTGTATTTATATGCACTGCTCATGACAATCCCAAACAACACTAATGGTGTTTTATTTGAGAGCCTTTGATGTTAATAAAATATAGGCTTTTGCCAAGTCTGGCACATCAGAGTTTGAATTGTATAAAGGCAGCAGCCACAGCAGCTTTGTTCTGCCTGAAGGCTTACATGTTGCGAGAGAGATTGTGCTTACAGTTGTGAACAGTGTAAAAACATTTTCAGAGGCCATAATGCTGTTTCACATCAATTATTTATTGAACTGAGCTGACTATCAACCAGCTGACAGTTTTCAGACTAGTGGGAAATGAAGAAACTCATTTCCTCCCTGCTTTTATACCAGAGACTTTAGATAGCTATGTCCCAACCCCAAGAGAGTGGTCTATTTTATGATCTAGTTAGAAATAAATATTCCTTGCCTCCATCTTATTTTGGTTTCACTTGGGAAAAAAAAAAAAAAAAACTTATATTCTAAATAGATATATTTAAGAATGACTTTTGTTTTAAAAAGGAGGAAGTTAGAAACCCTACGTATGTCTGTGAATACTTATAAATCTTATATATATGGCTTAAAATTGCAAGTAATAAAATTTTGAAGTAGTTATAATGGAATTATAGGAACTAAATGTATCAGTGTTTTTGGGTTTCTTCCAATCCAAATATTTTCATTTTTTTCATCAATTTAAGCTTCTGAAAACAATGCCATCATCACTATACTGTCAACTTAGTTTAGACATCTAAAATTAGTTGTCAACATTTAGTTAAAGCTCTGATCTGATGCTATTGTCTATGAAAATCCAGGGCTTGTTTCAGCTGTTGTGCACGGATAGATATCTGGTAGCATTGCAGATGCCTCTAGGTACAGAAGACAGCTGCATAAAACTGGCAGTTACAGCAGAAGACCCATGGGAGAGACGCACACTTCCAGATGGGCAGCTGAAAGCAAAGTAGGGAACCAGAGCACATCAACACTGTGCATTCAGGTGTTGAAAACTGAACCAAGCCTCATGGAGTTTAGAGAGGTATTCCTGTGAGCTATGCAGAACATGGATAGTTTAGAGCGAGCTCAGTAACTCTCTAAATCTATTGACCATGTTGCTGAGATCTCCACTGTGTGTTGGTGACTAGCTTGCATCTAAAAATCTGCCTTTTGGCTGTAGAGCTCAACCTACTATGTCTGACAAACGGCTGTATTCAGTTGTCTAAACAAATAAACTATCCCATTTGAGATTCACAAGAACATTCAAGGTATCTGCACAGGTCTGCTAGGGGTCAATCAAAAGACCCATATCTTTCCCACACACAACTGAAGATATGGCAGAATGTTGTAGGCCACCCAAAAAGGCACTATGTGCCTCTGTTTACATAAATTATCTAACATGTAAATGTCTGCAACTTTCCTGTATATTTTCTGGTTTACTAGTACTAGTACTAGGACAGTCTGAGTTCTGATATGCTCCTTTTTTATTATTTTTTTTTTAATTTTATTTTTTTTTTCTGTTTTGCAGAAAACTTATCTGTCGTGGTTGTAACGGACAAACAACATGGACCAAGTTCTTCCAGGATGAAAGTAGTAGATGCCATTTGTTGCTGCAAGTGCATTTTTATACAGTTTTACCAATTCATGTGTCTCTTCATTATTGGTTACAAGTTACAGCAGTAACATCTCATTGGCTACTTTTGCTATCATGGATGTTACTCTTTTACTCCCTTCTCTCTCACAGGTACATCCTTAACATCTCTGGATACTCCTTTACTCCCATCTTTCTCATGGGTAGGCCTTAATATCTTCAAGGCTAATTTCTGTTCACATGCCCTCTGTCAGGGAATCCACAGACCCACCGTAGTCCCACAATTATCTAAATATTTAAAAGTAATAAACATTTTTACTAGCTTTTTACAAGTTTGCCTAACTCAGATTGCCAATGAGGAAGCAGTAGATGACTAACATGTTATCAATAACATACTTTGAAGACAAAGCAGAAAATTAAATTTTCATATAACTATACTGATTCAGTTGAGGTCCACGGCTTTAGATGAAGTTCCTCAGAAGGAAATGATACAGCTTCATTATTGTGTCAAGTTTTCCAACATTAGCTCAGTTTATCTGTCCAGTCATTTTTACAAAAGAACAAAGTTTACTCATGGTATTGACCATAGTGGAAAAGTACAGGAACATATTTGTATAATTAGGTTTCTAAATAAAAAAAATCATTATTTTTCATATCAGGGATATTTGGAAGAGAACTCTAACAGATATGCACAAGACACAATTTTAAAACATTCTCCACCATTTTTATCTCCTCTCTGTCTAGACTGTGTGCCATTTAACTTAGATCTCTTTTTCTTCAGATATCACTGTAGGCATCATTATCACCCTCCCTACTTTCCCAGTTTCTACCTCTTTCTTTTCCACTTGTTTTCTTGGCCTCATGACTTCCAGCCTTAATCCATACACTCAGTGGTCTCCTCAAGTAATTCCAAACAAAGAATTAGCTCTCTTCTCCCCATCCTAGTAACCTTGCTTTAACTTTTCTCTCTCTTTTTCCTATGTTATTCTCATACTCCTTTTCAGGCCTTCTTCCTTCTCCATCTTCTGAGCTACCTTCCATGAGCCATCTTATTTCTGATTCTAATATCTATTTTTTCTAGGTTTTGGTTTGTTTGTTGGTTTGTTTGTTTTGTTTTGCTTGTTTGTGTTTTTTTATTTTATTTTTTTTAGAAACTCACTGTACTATTTAATTTAATGTTCTCAGAATTATTTTCTAACTAGTGTAGAACAGCTCATCTCCTCTTACTAAATTCTCTAAGGCTCCAAAACACAGGGCCTACATACAAACCATCTGTTGGAGTGGCCTCAGTTTCACACTTGACTGAACTGAAGTAATTAAAGTAGCCTTTCTAACAATTGATATTAATGGAGAGTGAAATGTTTAAAAGCTATTTAATTTACTAGTGTAGACATGGATTCTCTGTTCTGGCCTTCATTTTTTGTTTTGAGTTTTGTTTTGCTTTTTATCTCTTGAATGTCAGCAGAAAACTTTTCTTGTTAAGAGCATGTCCATTTCCAAGTCCATGTTGGAAGGTCACACCTTTCAGCAGTTGAGTACAAGATCTTTTTCTGCTCATGTAATGCCAATAGGTTGAGCGTACCACAGACTATGCCACACAAAAGGATACAGCAGATACAGCCTTTGGGAAATATCGAGGGAAGACTGTGACAATCCTTAGTGCATGCTCAAGCACACATGCACCTACACCTTAAGCAGGACAAACAAGTCATGCGTGGATGAGTGTCTGCCTCATAACTTGTCTGTCCTAAGTCATTCAAGGTCCTTGCAAGTGACTAACTGGAGAAGAGGCAGGACTAAGCTCTTCCTTAACAGAAGTCCTACTGTGGATATTCAAACAGTCACAAACAGATGGTTTAACTGAACAGGCTGTTTCACTGTATTATCTGGAGACCAGAATTTTCAGTTCTTAGACATAAAAATATTCTGAAATCACTTATGCTTTGATTTTTTAAAAAGCTCAAAATATCCAGCTTTAAAATTTCACATATAATCAGATTTTATGTATAATCACTTCTTGGACCAGCTGAACTTCAGTACTTCAGAATACATCACCTCAAATAAATAAATATTTTGATAACATTGAAAAGTTTTAAATAAAATATACAACACAACAGAATTTAAAATGAATATATTATTACATAAAAGTTAAAATTAGATGTAATTATAATATTGAATGTAAATATGGTAACTATCCCAAATGAAATTATTTTTGATACTAGCAAGATAATATTAGAAAGTCTAAATGCTCTGTGTTTCTGTTCACTTTTTTCCACCAAAGTTTACATATTGTCAACCCCAAAATTCCAATAGAACTAGCTTTGCCAATGAGCACTATTTGATCCAGTCGTCACATTTAAATCTCTACCGAGAGACATCTTTCAACTTTCCTAATTAAATTAGTTTGAACTGGTGACTTCGTATTAATCAAAGTAGAGAGACTCAGTGTATTCGTGTCCTAGACAGAACTTTTTTCAGTGTTTACATCATTGTAACATACATATTCTTCTGGGAAGAATTAATAGAAGCAGGAAATCTGTTAACATTTAGAATGGATAAATGAGTTTATTGATTAAATTCCTTTCTTACAATTGAAGCTTTAAAGAAAAAAAATATATTTACAGTATCTAGAAGCATGGCAGAGAAACACAAACCACATTTTATAATGATGAGCACTATATAAAGATTAGGTTAATCCTCAGTTTTATCCCTATTTGATTGTTTATATGAACTCATTGTTTCATGAATTGACAGTTATAATGTGATTTTTTCTTCCATCTGAAGTGATTCAAAAGGCTAGCTCATAGTGCTAGTGACTGAGAATCATTAAGATGGTAGTTTAATAGCATTCTGTGCAAAAATACATTTAAAAAGATATTGAAGTCATAAAGTCAAGTGTTAAAAAAAGGAAAAGAACCATTATTGTTGAAATATCCTTAGCATAATCAGCCCCAGGGAAAATCCATCTTAGAAAATTTTAGCTTAAATGGTAAAAATCTTGTAATGAATGAAATAACTGAGACAGGAGGCTTATAACAGTTAGTGCAGGCCAAAATTAACTGTAAATTGAATTAATTGTTTCACCTATGACATAGGCCTGATTCTTTTTAGGGTTCCCTGAGGCTGATTCTAATGAAATTTTAGCAGTAATGTTGATGTACTGCTTTATCACCATGGACCGTAGCTATTTGATATAACACAGTGGCCCACTGTGGTAGTTTTGTTGTCTGGGAGAGGCGTGGTCTGTAGGCAAAATATAGTGTTGAGTCACGTTTAAGGTTTGTTTTCAGTCAATCTTGCTGAAACTTGGTAAGCTATCCTCTTGAGTTCTGGGTATCTTTCAAGAGAAATTCACTCTTCAAAAGGTAGGCAAGACCTGGAATCAAAATGATAAGTGTAGGAAGCCAGAAATGTAAACTTGAGTTCCATTATGATATCAAAGACCCTACCTTTAAACCATGTTCGTTCGTTCGTTCGTTCGTTCGTTCGTTCGTTCGTTCGTTCCTTCCTTCCTTCCTTCCTTCCTTCCTTCCATCCTTCCTTCCTTCCTTCCTTCCTTCCCTCCCTCCCTCCTTCCTTCCTTCCATCCCTCCTTCCCTCCCTCCTTCCCTCCTTCCTGTTTTCTCTTTCTTATCTTTCTTTCTGTCTGTCTTTCTGTCTTTTCCTCCTTCTTATTCTAATTTTGGGCCAGTCTGTTGACTGATAGTTTGAGTCTACGATAGTGACATACGTATTGCATAAAGAATATATTAATAATATTAGATCAAATTACTGTAGACTAGTTCATTAAAAGTTATAATTTCTAGCAACAACCACCTTTTTTTTTTTTCTATGTGGTCTACAGCTTAACATTTTAGAGAGAATATTCGGAAGGAAGTCTAAAGAATACTTACAGTTTAAATAGGATTATGTAAACCAAAGAACACTGGCCTGTTATATTTATGGAAATTAAAGTCAGGTAACATTTAATTTGCAATTTAAATGAAAAGGAATATAATTCTATTTTAGGAATTCAACAATAACATCAATATCGATGGCTATCCATCCTCCACATGATATATTCAAATGCTTATGCATCTCTTCCCTTCTTTCATGTATACAGACATGTACACAGAGATAAATCAGTGTTCTTCCTCCTATCGGCCTTCTCCTTGGTGTTCCATGATTCATATTAATACTGGTTGGTACTTTTGTGGCATTTCCTTGAGGACTTCTTGTTTTTTACTTCAGTTTAAAAAGAAATCTTAAAGGTGGAAACATTCATGATTTTGAACATATTAATCAGTTTGTGGGGAAAGCAGTCTGTTTTGTGAATATAAGAATACAAAAACATAATACCTGCATGTGCTGAAATTCGCAACAATAGTGTAAATCACTATTACTTAATATTTTTTTTCTGAGTTAGATAGTATATGTGTCTTCCCTGGAACTTATTTAGAATTTAAAAAACCCTCTTGCAATTTCCACTTCTGTGTTAGATGCAGTAGGGTTGTATAAGCTGACCAGTGGAAAAATCAACCTTGGAGCAATCAGAAGCATATATAAAATTTCCTCTGTACCTGCCACATGAGTGGTCAGCCTGCACTGTCTCTTGACAAGGAGAGGGATTCTTGAAATAATTGCCTGATTTGGACTGACATAGCAGAAACCTGTTCTTTTTACAACCTTATTCTCCTGCCTGGGGAACTGTTGCTCTGAACAACTGAATGAAAAATCAGAAACGGTGCTTCACCAACCTAAGCTCGGACGTGGGCACATGCCTTTCAGGAGTGATAAGGAGTAACTAGTATTTCTCCCTGTCCCTAACGAGTCAGCTTCATGATGATATTTTTCTTTGCTTTCCACACTGAGGCATGTAAACAGGATGGGTGTAGTAAGTTATAAAGTTTGTGTAATTTAGCACTGCTCATGTAATGGAGTGTCTTGGTCACTACTGTTCTAAATTTGTAGTGAAGGTCATGGAATAACTTTCTGGAAGAGTGACAGGGGAAATGGTGGGTGGCGTTCAGTGAATGACTTAATTCACTTAACTTTAGACATCTATAATGTAAATGTCTACACCTGTACGAGGATCCAATTGAGACAAATACGCTGAATGGGTAGTAATCACAAATAATATTTTTGGTTTAGGATGAGATAAATCAGTCCATAGAAGCCTCCACTGATAATAACATGACTAACTTACATATAATCATCCTGCTTCAGATACCTAAAGTTACATTAAATGAATTGTGTGTCTGATTTCTGGTTTAGAAAACACTCGAACTCTTCTGCATTTCCTTCTTTTATTTTCAGAAAAGGACACAAGAACACTGCAACACTTCTGGGATGAACATGGAGGCTGTTGTGAAAAACTGAATACTCTCAGCATTGGCGTGGTCTTTACTGCTAGATTCTTTCACAAATAGGTTAGTAAAACTTTGGACAAGTTAAACCATGGACATTGTGTCTTGTACCTCTCCTGTACTGAAGCAATAAAGAGAAGAAAATAAGATTGTTCTTCTTGTCAGGTTTTTTTTTTCCCCGTTTATTTTTATAACTGTGAATCTCTGCATTTTTAGGCTGACTAAGTCATAATATGAAGCCACATCAGCTTTTGATACTGAGATATATCTGAGATGATAAAACTCTTTGGGGCTGTGTCTTTGCTGTAAATGAAGTTTGGAATACTGATAATGTTCAGTATTTAATAAAAATGAGCAAGTGAATAATAGTAACTAGCAAAATACATCATGCTTTGCTTTTGCCCCCCTTTTTTTTTTTCCTTAGACTGTGTTCTTTATCTGATGGAAGAAGTAATCTCAGCCATAACAACTAATGTTAGAGAGACTTGACACTGACTAAATTCTTCATTTATTTAGTAGTCCTGTGTTTAACTGTTTAACTTGTTGTTTCTCAGCTGGTTTTATTTTATTCTCTAAAGAAGATCCTTCAGCAGCAAATGTCACTACAAACTGAAATTACAGTAAGCTAAAACAAAAGAGGAGAAGGCTCATCCATGGTCTCTGTTTGTTTCTAGATCTGCTAATCATCTTTGTGCTTCTTCTCTGAAAGCCCAAAGCCCAAGCAACATGAACCACAGGTAGCAATTCTCAAGTCCAAATAGAGGTAGAACACTGACACTGAGAGCTGAATATGCCAAATATTTTAGTATTGTGAAAGTGCATTAAAATCCTTGAATTTTTAATAAGAACTGTAGCAATGGACTTGTAGTTATGATAATGCTCTACTTTTTTCCTTTAAGTATGTTGCAGACATCAATTTTTCGCCCCCCAAAAAAATGATCTGTGAAGTCGATAATAATTTTATTCATTTTTGCAGAAACTCATGAAAATATTGCCAGAGCATTGAGGGAGCTAGTGTGAGGGCTGGATGAGACAACATTTTATTGCTGTTCTTAGATCAGAATTTCCGAGAATTTCGTGATCCTGGAAGAAGCTCAGTCCAAGTGCTGAGCACAGAAAAGGATGTGGTATGCTCTAATACATACATATATACACACACACCTCCCCCATGTATACAGATACTTCCTGAATATTACAGCAGATCCTCTTAGGACACAGAAGACTTAATTTGATCTCATCTGTTTTGGGTCTGATCCTGTGTATATGATGAATATGGAGATTTCACCAGAAAATAAAGGAGAAAAAAACCTGAGCCTAAATTATATTTTTACAAATAGCATTTTGTTTCCTCATTTTTTATTTTTTTTCAAATCAGATCTGGAAGAAAGGAGGGGTTTACTATAAATATTTGAAAGGTGATTTCCCCCCCACTCCCTCCTTTAAAAGATGATTCAATGGGGCAAATAGTTATGCCTGAAAATCCACAGCAGACACAAATTCCAGAGAAAAGTACACATAAATTCATTTTTAAGCAACTTTAAAATATACTAATTAATCATACAAAGAAAATCTTAAATAATAACCATTTGTTTGAATAAATGCTCAGAGGAGCTCATCTTCTAGCGGAGTTTCTTCAGCAAAGAAAGCCAACAAGTCCCATTCACAAAATTCTTTACATTTCTTGTGAAAGAATTACCGTTTCTAATTTCTAATGACTTTTGAAAGCAGGTCAGATGGACTATCTTCAGTGCTAGTTCTCTAATCTTGCATGTACTAAGCTAATTACCCACCAGAGCTGAGAGTATTCAGCATTAGGACCTTTCCCAGGCTCTGGGTTGCACTTTTTCAATGTGGGCTGCCAGTCTATCAGCTGTTCGCTGGGCCTGGAACAACAGCTGCCAGCAACTGCAAACATCCGGCTTCGACTGAGAGGCATAAAGAGCCAATTGATAGGAACAAACGTTAGGATGCATAGGAATGCCTGCACAATTATAAATTAATTCTTTGAATTTTAGTAGTCTTAGTAGAATGAGAGAGAAGGAAAAGGAAAAAAGGAAGCTGATGTTAATAGTGTGGTATATTGATACAATGCTCTTGGTTGCCCCAAGATGATTGTAGTGATTTTTAATAAACTTGATTGGATTTAACCCTTTCTGAACTTCGTTTCCTATGCATCTACCCTTGCAAGCAAGTTCTGAAATACTCTGATAAGCCGCTTAGCCAAACGTCATTTGGCTTTAACAGTGGGCTGATTTGTTTCTTTGTCAAAGGATAGCTAAGCCTGTTATTCTGACTCCAGAGCATCAGGTGAGAGACTAGATGGATACACTAGTCTTTCATGACTGTGAACCGATACCCCTGCCAAACTGACACTCTTGTTGTACTGCAATTAGTAATGTTAAAAATATCTTTGTGATAGCTTAAGCATTTGAACAAATGGCCACTCTTTTGTTGAGAGAGGTCTCTCCTGACTGAGTTAACAGTGCCAGGTCAGATAGAATTTCTTAGTAAAATGTTTCCACAGTTAATCTCCTTTTTTAAAAACTAACATGAAAAAAATTGAAGAAACGTGTTAGTTTTGTGCTGCTAGATATGACTAAGCAACTGTTTTGTGCCTCACAATCGGTTATTGAGACAAACTGGCTCTTCCTTCAGCTAATGCAGCACTTCAAAATGGGTCATTATAAGCCTGGAGTTCATGAATTAAGTGTGTTCGAGCAGATGAAAGCCACATTTAAATGGTTGCATTAGGAACTCCAGTGGACAAACCCAAGACAATTCAGTCTATATGGTTTTCTCCAATGGCTGTGAGAACTCAGAAACAGGAACAACAGCATGAGTTTTTAATGGAATGCCCTCCTTAACACTGAATTTCCTGGCAGTCATTCATCTGAGTCACAACTTTAACACTGTTCAGCTTTTTTATTCCCACCCCCGCTGCACCATTACATGTGAATCTCCTCACTGTATTTTTCTTTTTTATTTTTTTTTTCTTTTTGATGGTTGTTTTAGTAACAGTTTCTCTGTCTTTTATAAACTTGTAGAAACATGTTCCACAGGTGTTTAAAAAAATATTATTTTTTAGGTTTGAAATGTAGTCTGTTCTTCATTAATAGTCAAGCCCAACCAACTCCTCTTTAGCCACATATGGGCTCTTGGCTGGCATGCTAATGTTTTTTTTTTGCTTTTAATCTGTAGACAAGTAAACAGGGTTAAATACTTTCAGCAGGGAGCACAGCCCAGCCTTATGCAAGCTGCATATATGGAAGCAGAAAGGCATTGCAAAAGTGTATGTAGGCCAAGATTGATGTGGGACCAGATAATCTAATACTGAAAAAACATTTCCACCCTGACTCCCTGTACAGAGGGATCACAGAATCAGACAAAGATAACTTCAGATGCCGATCTTTGGTGGATTGCTGGCAATAGACTTTATCCTCTCCTTTTCTAACAGTTTGTTTGACAGCTTCTAGCCATGGGTTCACATTAATACTGTTATGATGTCGGCTGTTTGTCAAATAGTGGATATCCACAGCTGAATAATTGCAGTATATCAGGCCATTTTTAGTCTTACTCTTTTCTTCCTGTTATCAGGAAAAGATTCCAAATTTGTATCTGTGCCTTCAGTCAAGTTTTATTTGCTATAAAGGCAAAATTCAGGGTGTGTTCTTAGGGTTATTTTTATTTTATCAGTAGAAAATAATATTTTGGTCAGAACTTCAGTGATAGTTTGTTTTTTTTTTTTCTTTTTTCCTGTTCAGCTGAAATGAAGGTCTGAGATTGAGCATGCTACTCCTATGCAAGCAAACATCCCCCACTGAAATAGGAGGCATTATGGCTCACTTTATTTTGGGTATCCATATTAAAGATCTTTGCATCTGAGCAGCTACTTTGACTTATTTTTATTCAACACAAGGACATAGACTTCTTCATGGTTCAAGCTATTGAACATTGCTTAGGTAGCTAACTTTGGATAAGATGACTTGCTGCTCAAAACTCTATTCTTTGCCTATAAAAGACCCTCAGGTGAATAACAAAGATGGATCAGTTTACACTGTCAATACCAGCTTTACCCTTTAAAGCGTAGAAGAGAACAGAGCTGGTAGAGTCACTTTATCATACTGATCACAAAACCTGGACAGAAGTTGGTTGTATTTTTTCCCCAATATTTTATTTTCTGAAGCCAGTGGGAGCTGTAGGAATTCAGCTTCCCCAGAGACATAGTGAAAAGAATACAGCAATTTTTATTAGTATGCTAAGGCTAGTTACTGCTTGTCTGTTTTTCTCTTTTCTCCCTGCATTCTAGCTCTTGCTATTAAGGTTGAGGTATTTTATCCAATGTTTTTTCAATACAGAAAGTATAAGGTCTCTGAATCATGAAACAGAACTTAAGACCCTTTTCTCCTGCCAGGAGGATGCAACTGTATTAACTACTGTGCAGTTTATAAGCTCTCTTCTGTGTTTCTCATTGATCTAGTTTTGTACAGTAGCCCAATGTTTAACAGGAGAGTCTCCCTACTGCAATTCAAGCTTTGCATGCAGACTGGTGGTTAGGCACTCTTATAGAAAGACAAAATGAACACCGATAGTACAGGACAAACCTGCAGCCTCTCTCTGTCAGTCTTTTTGACATGGTGGTCCATGTGATAGCTATGTGGTTGCACTTTGAGAGTACTCCAGGTGTGGTCTCTTCCTTTCTCTTCTCTCCCCTTCTCCTTCCTCCTCCCACTCTAAAAAATGTATTTCAGGAGAATTAGGCACAAGGAAGCCTCTTTTGCCTGAACCAAACTGCCTGAGGCATGAGGTAGGCACCATGCACGTGGCCCAGACACAATGGCAAGTTCTCTAAAAAAGTACCACAGCAGAACTTCAGGCACCTGAGTATGTTAACACTCCTGCGTTGAACTCTTGTGTCAATGACTGTTTAGGAAACTAAGCTAACTGATGCCCTAAGTCAGTCATGATTTCTCTGCATAGCTCACTTAGGTGTTCTTTTGGATTTCATCTTTAGTCATCAAACTAGAGGAATTTCGCTGCTTTTAGCAAAATCCTTTAGTGTTTAAGAAACAGAGTGCAGTTATTGTTGAGACGTGCATGAGTGTATCTGGTCTGAAAGGAGCAATAATAAGGAGCAATAAAGGAACAATGCTGCAGCTTCTTTAAAATATAGCTTGTTACTTTAGACTGACCCAGTAAATTTCTGTGGGATTTGGCATCCATTCTTCTGTTCTTTTGATAAGTACCTAAACAGGATGTCCTTGCAAATTAAATGAAAAACAGCACTGGAAGACTTCCTCCCTCAGGAATAAGTATTAAGATTGGCAGATGGCTCAAGTGGAAATACACAGGAATGCACTTCAGCCAGTACTTGAAAATTGTTCCAGCAGATATTACTGAGGTAGATTCATGAAGCTCCATCAGACATCCTTCTGCATTGAGTCAATTTTTAATGGCCTCAAGCAAGAGTTTTAATTTATTCTATCCTAATTGTTGCAAAGCAGACTTAGTCTAAAAAGAAAAATATACAAATAACCTAAAGTAATAATATATTCCACAAATTTTATACCACAGGAATGTCCTTACTATTTCTTGGTAAGCAACATTGTTGATATACCCTAGCTAGTAAAAATCACTGAAGACTTGGTGCAAGCTCTCTTGTCTTCAGGCAAGTTGTAGCTGAGTTCAAATGCATGTGTTCATGTGCAGACAATCATGCAAGCATCAAGTTTTATTATCTGTATGGACAAGGTTGCTGTGTAATAAATTACATGAATCAGATACTTATTAAATTTACTTGTGCAGTTCCGATCCCCTCACAAGAATCGTGCACTTCAAATCTTTGTTTCATAAGAACTCAAACAATTAGATTCTCTGAGCAGTGCCCAGTGGCAAACAAGCAAAACAAAGCCATGAGAAACTGCCAGAAATAATGTTTGCTCTTTACTTGCTCTGGATTCTTCCAGCATTAGCTATATAATGGGTAAGTAAAGAAATCTAGTATCTACTGGCCCTCTAGTGGTAAAAAAAGAGGTTTTGGGAAGATGTGAATTCTTCTGCTTCCAGCAGAAAATACACAAAATCTCTTAACTGTAGAAGAAAGAAAAATAAGAGATAAAATAGTGTGGTTGTGTATGTATGATGTATGTATGTATAGATAGATGGACGAGTAGAAGCTACTTCAAGTCATTTTTAGAGTCTTACTGAATTGGATCTTAGCTGGTTTGAGGGTCAACCACATTCCATCACACAGCACTAACATGCCTGATGACAGTTCTGCCATTGTTTTCATAATAAATAAGGTCTGGACTTCCTTGGTTGAAGCATAAAAAGAAAAACGACTGTGCTGAAAAATTTAACACTGAGAAAAATGAGTATCTTAACTAATTGTCTTTAATAGATGCATATAAAAACACAGATTGATTTCTGTATATTTCCAGCAAAGAGAGATGACAATAGGGCTTGGAATTTTTGACCATGATCTAGTGGTATTTCTTTTAACTCACAGGGTAGGCAGAAAGGCAGGAACTTTGTCTTTGTCTCTACATTTCTTTAAAGGAAAGGGTTACACCTTATTTGTTAGTCATCAGCGGTGCTTTTTTGTACTTTTTGCTGCTGTAAATTTCACATATTTCAGGGATCTTTTTTTTTTTTTTTTTTTTTTTTCAGGGATCTAGCTGCGATGAGACATGGTGCTATGCATACTAAAGTGTTTCCCTGTCATAAAGGAGACTTTCTGTGTTGCTCTATCACCTGTTACATGCCATCTGGAAACTGTGATGTGAAATAAAACAGCATGCACAGGTGCTACAATTTGCAGTTTAATTGCTACCATACAGCAGAATATTTGAGGGAGAGAACATGAACTACTAAATGGTTTTAAATGCTGTAAAGACAGTTCAAAGGGTAAATTAGATAATAATGTGAGTGCAGTTACTTATGGAAGCACTGACAGTAGGCTTAGTGTTATGGTAGTGCTAGGATTTTTCTTTTCAAAGAGAGAAAAAGGGTTACATTCTTCTTCAGGACTCTTTTATACAGGCCTTGGTCTGGCTTCCATATTATGCAGAAAAAAAATACCGACTGAATCTCTAAATAGTAAGATAGGAACGGTAGTTACTTTTATGTAGTACTCATCAGTTTTGCCATATAATATATAAAATAATAATCTTATTAAAACTGCATTAAATATTCTAGAAAGTATTAAATGTTACAAAATATATTTTGTTCATGTGTACAATAGCATAGTCAAAAGATTTTAATTTGTATTTTATACTTGAAAAAAGTAAACCTGTAGATTTTATACAACTAACTAGAAGAAGCCCATATGGACTCAGAAAAATGACTGTTGTAGCCTGTGTTTGCTGTATAATACTACTTTTCTTTTTTTTAATTGAAATTGTCTCAGTGTCAGACATCTACATGAAAGAAACATTTTTCTTACATAAGAAATATGTAATAAATGATTATTCTTGTCAGTGTTGAAAAGCCATGGTTATACCTTGTACATGGATATCACTGAGAGATACACAGTTTCACATGTTCAGATGAAAGAATGGATGAAAGACACTAAAAACATGGCAGACATAGTTCTAAAGTTAAAAAATCAGCTGTTAAATAATTATAATGAGAAAAAAAATGTCTGCATTCTGAACCTCAGTGTCTCTTCTGACTGGTTCTGTGATTTTCTAACTGCTTAATTTAATGAAGTTATTATATGATATGCTCCTTGAAATTTCTAACAAAGGATAACAGAAAAATGTCTGCAGGTTTTAGAATGCTGAGGTACATATGAACATTTTTGATGCCAACAGTTTTTAAACTTACAAGACGACTCACAAGAAAATTATAATTTCTATCCCATCCTAATTAACGTTTTCAGAAATATATTCCCCAAACATTAATTCAATAAGGAAATTGAGCTGAGCCACACTGTTGTGATACAGGTGAGATGAAATGTTATTAAATTTCAAAAACTTTTTCTCAATAAATTAAAAGTAATGGAGAAAATATATTTTGAGGAACATATCTGTGTAAACAGACAATACTTTCACTTGCTGAGCACTGACCTGAGAACAGGATGGCTAGCTCTAAGCAGCTGAATTGTTAAGTGTGAAGCAGTTGTGTGTGTTCTCCAAAGAAAGCTTGGGGGTTTTGTTTTAACTATGAAATAATTTTCACTGTAAGTTCCTAATACTGTTTGCTTTTAGTATTTTTCTGATCAACAATATCCTCACTGCTCTGACATCAGGGTGAGTGGTATGTGGGGTAGAAAGGAAATGAACTTCTTTTTGCATGGGGACATTTTTGTGTGTAGACTAAAATCCTTAGGGAATGCCAGCTGATTTACCACCACTAGAAACAATAGATTCTCTCTCCTCAGCCACATCACACCAGAAAGCTAGGGTTTGTTTTTTTTTTTAATTTGTTGGGTTCCACAAGAAACCTTTTATAGTACTATATGAGATTTTTATAACTGCAGTATGTATAATGACATTTCTTTACAGTTCTGTGTCTTCAAAGGAGGATCAATTTGACACGAATTTATAGTGACCACCACGTGTAAATGAGAGCGTTTTGAAAGTGGTGGAGTTGTGTGATAGCAGTACAGAATTTTACATCCCTAGATATCTTATATGTTTTTGATATGTGTTGTAAATTCCTGTTAGAAGTTTCTAACTTTAGAAAAGTTTTGTTGAGGATGCTTAACATTAATAACGTGGCATGGATTTTCTTTGAGATAAAATGATTATGTTTCTCTATTAAATTTGTCTCTGATATAGAGTTTAAGGTCACAAGTCACAAACTAATAGCACTCCTCATTTAAGAGAAAATGTGTTTTATATAACAATAATATTTTTGTACAATTGTATAAAGTATTTACCCTGGCAAAGTCAGTTCAACTAAGTTTTAATATAGCATTGAACGGACTTTAAGAACTGCAGAGTTTATATTCAGATAGTTTGATGTTTAGTCAGTTATCACAGCTATTTAAAATACTTGGCTTAATTAAGCACTGACAGATTGGCTAACCTTGTGACAAGTGTTTAGCGGTGAAAATTTACTGAATTCTACCTCCTTTGAAGCCATAAATACCTTACAAACACATCAGTATTTATCTTTTCAGTATTGTTCAGAACTGAAATGACAGAAGCCTACCAAACTGATTTAGATAGGTTTAGGTGACATTGCCTATCAGATTTTAGTTTATAGAGTCTATATCATTTATAACACTTGGCTGATAGATATGATATGATATGATCCCTGGTTCCCACGTAACTACTACTTAATCCCACTTGTGATTATCTAAGTCACTCCATTAAATTTGAGTTACAAGTCAGGTTACTGGGTCTATTTGTGTGCGTATTGTCAAGCACTTGATTAGAAACCTTATGAGATCAAGATTAATCAGATACTTTGTGCTGACTACTAATTTGACACTGAGGAAATCATGAATATCATGAATAAATCATGAATATCTTTAAAACTTCTAGTTCCCCTAAATTTGGACTTAGTTTAGGCTAGAAATAGTTAAACATTTCAACCTGAGCTATTCATAATAGTTTTCCTTAGAGACAATGGAGAGAAACAGGCAATTGACCTGAATTGTCTGAGATTTTAGATATGAAGATGAGACAAAGAGTGCTGAAGATTTCATTTTCCTCTACTGATATTACAGTGAGCAATTGTCGTAGATGTTGGTAACCAGTTTTAGATGTTTGAAGTTATGTGAGGCGAGTCCTCTCCGGGGAAGTCCAACACTTAGTGTTTTCACCTACTGGCGATAAAACAAACAAACAAACAAAACTGTTTCTGTCTATTTTGAGCTCTATTTCTGCAGTAATAGGGCCATACTACAACAAAGAATGTCAAGTCATTCAGCCTTCTCTAGTAAGGAATTTTGTAAAACCTAGTATCTCCATTGTATGAAAAAAAAAAATAAATCATTCTACTGCTTCCTTGATATCTTTTTTCTATAGTTAAAAAGCATGCCTTCATTTATGTACACTTGGCATATATATATACACATATAAAAATGGGACTCATATACTCAGTCCTCAGTTCAGTTCATGAACAGTTTTATACTGTTATTTTTGTATGCTAAAATATTGCACTAGCAGCTAAGTTTAAAGTTGTTGCTTAATTCAACAATAAATACTACATGCCAATCCGCATTTTGATTTAGCTTAGTCTTTTACTGCCAGTACTACTGTCCAATTGAAACAGCAAACATCCTAGGCTTAGCTGAAATGACTTCCTGTTATTTGGAATTTCATAAATGTTCATATCTGTAAATATATCAAAAATAGCACATGATGAGTAGAATAATGATTAAATTTCACAGTATAGTGGCGTAGTGTTAAATGGTGAAGGACAAGTCCTTGCTGTTAAAACAGTTCCACACAGGAAAAAGCCTGAAGACTTTATGAAATCCACGGGGTCTCTCTGGGGTTTAACAAATTGTCCAGGGCAAGCAACCAGAAGAGTTGAAGTCTCACACAAAGCACTGAAGTGCAGAGAAAATTTTGTTAAATAAAGCTGATAATTTCAGTGAGTTCTGGATGAAACTCATAATAATAAGGTGAAGACAAGTAGAAATGTATGAACTGGCAGGTAGATCTATTTTTAAACTGGCATTTTAAACTGATGATTACATAAACAATTTAAATAACTTCCCACTATCATATATATAAAATATATGAAAACATTCTTCAGAATAAAAGTTATTTTGTGACCTGCACAATAAACCAGGAACCCAGATGAGGACAGGTATGCAAAACATTTCAGTAATAGAGTGCAGCTGTCTACTTTCCAAACTGAAGCCACTGCATAAAATTGACTGTGATGAAACTGTATAGAAACAGTGTTGAAAGGTTTTGAGTTTTAAATATTTATCCTGTATTGACACATTAATTCTTCTGCAGTTTGATTCTGATGTTTGCACTTATTTTGCAAACTGTTCTCTAGAAAGTATCATTAATAGTACTACGTCTTTGATTCAATAAGGAGTGTTTAAAACCAGCATGTATATTAACTTTGTGACAATTTATCATCCCACCAAACAGCAGAAGTAAAAAAAGTACACTGAAGGTAAAATGGCTAATCAATGGTATGGAATGAGCTCTAAATGAAGACTCTGCAAAAGAACGAGGAATCTTCAACAAAATACAAGTATAATATGAGTAATATGCAACAGAAATCTTTAAAATCCTAAGGAAACTGACGTGATCATCTGGACCAGAGTTCAAATTGTCTTGACTTATTAGTGAAATTGGCTGAGAAGGAAATGAAAAATGTTTAACAAGGGCCATCATAAAGTAAAGAATAATTAACTGAAGAAATACAAGGTGAAAAAAACTATTTAACAGCAGTTCTTAAGAAAAGGCTCTGAGATTACAAGGAACCAGAATTTCACCATGCCATAGTGTTATGAAGAAGACAATCAAATTGAGATGTTTGAATAGGAATTAAGACTGTAAGACATGTCAATGATCCATGTGCTGTATTGAGCAACATTAAAGTATCAGCTGGAATTCAAGTTTGGGTACTACAGAGTCATAATATTTGGCCTAAATGAAGAGAGTCTTAATTAGAGAAACAAAAACATCCACAAGTATGAAAAACATGATATGTGATAGATGAATGAAAGAAACCGTGTTGCTTATGTAAAGAACAGAAGATTTATAGAGGTCATGATAACACAATTCAAATATAAAAAATAATTTTCCAAAGAAGAAAAGAACAATCCATTTCCCATAACTATGGCGGAGAAGAGCAGTAATAAGTTACTATTGTTTGGTTGAAACTCTTTTTAGCAAATTGATCATGTTAGATATCAGGAAAATTTTGTAAAGCTAAGAGAACTAAAGAACAGAACATACTAGACATATATCACTGGAACACTGTCAGAAATAGATATACATGATTGTGTCAGGGCTAAATTAGAGATGATGATTTCTGAACTCATGGCAATGTTATTTTCTTATGATTCTTTCTCATGATAATCTAGTGACATTCAGTATTGTGCATCCATTAATGTGTTAATTTAAAAGAAATAAAATCATTAGCTCAGAGAAACAGGATAACACTGAATCTAAAAGTAAAAATAGCTTGAATAAGTGACTAAACAGATTTGCCTGTGAGTCAGTTAGTAACTAGAACAAGCCGTGGTCTGGTGCTGTAATGTTTATATAGGACTGCTGTATCACACAAATAATAGACTGGAAAGATTATTTTCAGGAAGCTGTTATGCTTACAGATTTCTATCTATGCTCATATGCTTTTAAAATCTTTCAACCTGAAGATACCTTCCAGAAAAATATTTTAGATTCTTAAGTGTTCATACTGGTGTTTTTTTTCTTTTCTTTTTATAATTTACTCATCGTATTTGCCTATTAAAATAATAATAATAAAAAAGTTAATTTTCTGTATGTATAGTACAGTAATATGTGTTCTGTTAAGTCTTTTAAATGAACGTAATCCATCACTTTTTGCTCTTGTGCACAACTATTAAATTTCATAGATATTTATAGTGTACTTGGGCCTTCTTTCTCTTAGTAGAATGTAAGATGAGAGAGAAACTATAATCAGTGTTCTGCAGAAGATCATTTGATATTTCAGGCATAAATTATTTATGTTAGTTGATGCAGCAAGTCCAACTCAGCCTCCTCTTCTGGAACAGGCAGTATATAAAGAACACGGATGAAAATCTCAGAGAAGTAGCTACTCATTCAGTTTTTGATGGAGGTACAGACATTTTATTGCTTTAGGGAGGAAAGAGGAAGAAAAGCGAATAAAAAATATAGTAGCATATCTCTTCAGCAGATGATTCAAAGGGACATTGTCCTTCCAAGGGAACTGAAAGAATGATTCTCTGTCAACATGGGAGTTTGGAGATAATGCAGTTGGAAAGGCTTCTCATCTCAGAGGAAGTAGAGGCCTGGGAAAGTTGGTGAAAAGAAAACACACATAATATCAGCAAATTGAAATGCTGGGCCCAGTTACTGTGAAGAAAAAAAAAAAAAAAGAGAAAAATATGTGAGTTTATTTATCATTTTTGTTTGCAAGAATACTTTATAAGATGTGTTTTTTTCATTAGACTTCTGAAAAACTTCTATTTTAGGAATTAACAAATAATTTTCTTAACAGAAATCTGATTGAATATAGGAAAATTTTGAAGTAAATATAAAATTCTCATTAAGAAGGGAGATCTCTTCTAAAGATTAGTTGATGAAAGTAAAGCCTGGAACAGGGTTCAAACATTGTTAGATAGAGATGGAAATTAAAAAGTGAGTGTGTCTGAGGTAGCTGAGATACTTTAAAGATAGGAGGGATACAAAAATTTAAAGATAAGAATTTCACAGTTTTAATAAATTTGAGACCCAAACAATGTTTACTGTGCTTATAATGCAGCAACTGAAAATAACAAATACTCTGAAAAGCAGGACCAGTTCTTTGTTTCCTTCAGTGATTCAGTCTGAATATAATTGAAAGCTGGGTTTTAGATTAATGCAAATAATTATAAGAGAAGATCACAACTTTCCTATATTAATATTTTTGTGAATATTCATTTATTGGGCATTATGCTATGAGACTTCAAGGAGACAATGTTTCCCGGAGTACTTAGAGCCTTGTCAGGAAATGCAAACTCAGGTAATTTCTATATGATTGGATGAAGAAGTGCTCCTGCTCCTCAAGTCTGTGTTTCAAATGACAGGACACTGGAAGTTTGTTCTGGATACCATTCAGATACATTAGTGTGGTACAATGCCTCAATGAATATTTCTCACATTACTGCCGTCCACATAGACGTATCTGATATTTGCTAGGAGTCATGCTCATTTAGAAACAGCACCAGGCAAAAATAGCTACTCGATTTGTTGACTGGAGTTGCCCATCTTTAGTCCAGGTTACAGAACAAGCAAAAGTCATAATGTCTTTTATGCACGTAATACTCTGTGTAGACATCTCCAGCTATACAGGTGAGGAGCACAGTATTTATTATTCACTTTGACTAATATTTCTTAATATCCTATACACATATCTTTATATGTGTGTAATGTAAAAGAAAATTTTATATAGGTGAAAATATGTGTGTATTCAGGGATATATCAGTAGATACATCTTATTCTAAAGTAGGCATTTCAAAGCAATCGTATAATCACTTTCAACGATTCCTACAGACTCCTCTTCTGTAGGATACCCACATAACTTGAAGTAAATGTATTTTATATCATAAGCATGAGTTTTGAACTTACTTCAACATACAGAACTCCACTTCTTTACTACCAGTTCTTTTTGAAATTACAAACATTTTCCTAATCATTTGGGGAAGAGGGAGTTGCTTTGTGACACTCTGTTTCCTTTTTCAGGATGACTGAACTGCTCATCAGTAATTGATACAGAAGGATTATCTGTAACTTCAGAGATAGAAAAGGGCTAGAGAGACTAGCTAGAGAAAATTGGTCTACGTAGTATCTGTTGCTCAGCAGATGCTCACACACTAAGTCAACATTCGTAAGTAGTGTGGCACAGTGAATTTATGGAGGGAACCAGCTGGTGCTGAGCACATCGTATGTCAACATTTCGGGACCTTTCACAAGTTCTAGGTTGGTCTCACGGGCTTAACATCCATTAACAGTTGGAACAAATTCAGTTTGTTCCTTAAGCACATCTTCCATTTTACTTTCAGCTGAAACAAATGCATTTAGCACTCTTTGAGGCTCATTTGTAGTTACATGCAGTGTATTTTGCACCAACAGGGATAGACCTATTGGCGTGCACGCTGTGGAATTTGAGTACTGGACTGTTTAAAACTGGCTAAAATTAAACTGCAGCAAGGTTGAAGCTCTGGCCAATTGGGTGAAAGAGCTGTATTTGTCAGTGCTTTAAGAACTGCTATAAAATGCAGTAGAAATGTCAGGAAGACAAACGTGAGGGTTTCTGTGACTATTATGGATACATGCTTCAACAATTTAAATGCACAAGATGGTGTGTCTGTTTATCCCACCACTCTCCAGTTCCAAATAAATAGGCAAAAAAAAAAAAAAGAAAAGAAAGGAAATTATATTAGATCTTTAGGAGTGAGAATATGAATAATAGATGATTTGTAGTGCTGCCTCAAACAGCTATTCTTTTACGCTTGTTCAAGTCCTTTTAAACTTCCTGCTATTTGTTGTTGTTTTGTTTTGGGTTTTGTTTTTTGTTTTTGTTTTGTTTATTTGTTTGTTTATGTTTCCTTCTGTTCCTTTTCTACATTAATGTTTGATAGCTGTTCATGCACGCATACTTTATTTTAGTTTTGCACAGAAGATCCAACAACAACCTCCTATGCTAAAAAAAATTGCTGGACAGGTGGCTGGAGGCGTCTGCTTCTTCCTGCAAATATTTTTTTTTCTTAAATCTCTGTGGGGATGGTGAAGGAAGAACAGGAATTAAGGGAGGCCTGTTATAAACAAAACTATAGACCTCCTCCATATGGTTGGGAACAGGTTTCCCTAGGCTTGGCCTTGAACAATCCAATCCCCTGCAGGGCAAGTTCACTGAAGTGCAATGGCCTGCTATTAAAGGGCTGTGTTTGCTAACACCTGGGTGATGAATGGAGTTTCCAGTTAGTAATTAGACACCTCTTGCAGGCAGCAGAAGAGTCCCTTTTTGTACCTTGTTTTCAAAGGTGGGGGTGGGGATGGGGTGCTGAAAAAGCAGAAAGAAAAAAAGTTTCCTGTATGGTGTTTCATGTTAACTTGCACTCCATCAGGGAAAAAAACCAAACATATATATATATATAAACCACAACACAATCCTGGGATTGAAGTTAGTTTCATATTAAATTTCATAAGGGGGCATTCCTGCTGGATTCTCAACTGATTTTTTTCACTCTCTTAAAACTCAATATCATATTACAGGTATTGAAAATAAATGTGTTTTGCAAGCTAATGGGTAATGAGGCACTTAAGAGAAATCCCTGGACCCCTACATCTCTCTGGAGCCCAGAGAAGTCAGCATTCATTGACAGCTCCAAGGGGATTTATTTAAGCCTAAAATAAGTATTTCTTTGGACTTAATTATAGGAAGTGCTTAAGCTGCTGAATTCAAATGCCAAAAGGGATTCATTTAGTCCAAAGTGAATCTTTTCCTGTTCTGAAATTAAATCTCTCAGAACAGCTTGAAACAAGCAAGGAAAAGAGATGAATGTACATTACCTATTTTTTACTGTGCTTATGCCTATTTTTGAGCTCTACTTTATCCCTATATGCTAAAAAACTCTTTTTTTGGGAAGAAGCTCATGTTTACCCCCTTGATACCTTTTGAAACTGAGATGACAAATAATTTTGTTACAATAATAAGCAGTAAGCAACTGAAAGTTCAAATAATTAAATTGTTTGAAAAATAAGGATTTTATTATTTTTGTGGGTTTTCGTGCGTATATACTGTCCATAATTAACACAGGACTGATTGCTTGTTGAATTACAGCCCTACAGCTCTACAGTCTCTCATATAACTCTCTTATTAGAACTGGCACATCAGAAATTCTGATGAAGTGGAGTTTCAGGAAGTGCAGTGAAATACTGTCAGTAGATTTCTGGTCCTGATCTCTTAAGAGATAGGGAGTTCCAATAGACTGTAATAGCCTAAAGATTCAATATCATTTGCAAGCACAAAGATCTTCACTGTAAGCCCACCCAACAGTACAGGAGCATGGGAATGCCTATTTGGGCATTTATCAGTATTTGGGGCATGCATTGTGTTATGTTGGACCGATGCAACTGCATTAAAGCATTATTGATATTTAAATACATTTCTCAAAGCATTTTGTATGGGAATCATGGACTTGCTCTTGTGCTTTTCTGTTTGCCCTACCTAAATATGTTACTCCCACTGTCCTCTCCTGGTAAAATAAATCCAGGTAAAATATACTACGTCTCTGGATTTGTCTCAGCTTGTACCATTGGGAGTTGTCTCAGTTTTTCCCAACGTACCCAGAGTTTCCCAAAACTTCTTGTCTATATTTCCTTTAATTTCTAAGTCACTCTCTTCCAGAGCCTTCTAATAGGGCAACAGCTACGAAATTCTGCTGCTAGTATGAAGAACTTTATATGCATCCTCTGGTGTGGTAAAATAGGACCATTTGATAATTGTTGCTATTTTGTTTTGAAGGAGAGGAAAAATGGTTTGTCTTCAGGTCCAGCCCTGATATAGGGACTGATGTCGTTGACTCTAAATTCTCTGAAATTCTTTGAATTGTCTGAAACCACTTGTACCACATCACTCTGAAGGCTATAACAACCTTAGCCAGGTGGAAATAACTGTGTCCAGAATGGCTTCAGCTGTGTTATTCTATTCTCTAAATTCTTCATGATATCCCAGGCAAGTGGCTTTTCTGTACTTTCATTTTCTCTGAAACTCTGTCACTGGAAGGCAAGGATTCAGAAGAGAAGGTGGGACAAGACAAAAATAGGGAAGTTTTGCCTTTTAGTTAAACTGCAACTTCTTCTACCCAGCTCAGTACTGACATAGTGACTTTGGAAAGGAAATGAGCACTGCATCTCAGAGAATGGAAAAGGGACTCTTCACATGGTTTTGCGACACTCCTGTGCTCCAGGCTGTTATTATCTAAACAAATGCACATATACATTTAGTTCACTTGACTGGAAATATAAGGGTTGTGTTGCAGTCACAACCATATGAAATTACATATGACATAAGGAAGAGTTGCTTGCTTTTTATGCTAATATTTATATCTGCTTCATTACAGCAGAAAACAATTGCTGAACAGGCATACGAAAATTCAGAACTACTGATGGAACAGAAAAAAGCCTCAAACAAATGTAGCTGCATTAAAATGTATGAGAACATTGATACAGTTGGTCCAGAATTTTTATTCCTAAAAATAATAACTAGAAGAACATTCTCCTACCTGCAGCATTTTTAAGTCACTTTGGACAACAAAAAACCCAAACAACTAAGATGACTTCGTGATTCACGTTATTTTAATATGATGTAAAAACATTAATGAACCTTTCCTGTAGTGCTGAGTTTACGTAATTGCCAGTTCTTTATATTACATTTATCAAGTTAGTGTGCCTTTGTAGAGAAGGTGAGTTTTTCTACTGCAGGATCTATTTAACCATATAGCTTTGAATCCTGTTGGCCTCCTTATTTCATGGTGGTGATTTGTTTCTTTTCTTCTTTGTTTTTAAACTTGGAACTCTAAAAAGGCATTACTATTATTTTTCTTTCGTGTGTTTTTTCAATCAGGCATGTATGTAGGCATGTGTGTACATATTCATGTATATAGTATAGAGGTGTGTGTTAAATAAAAATATGCAGGTATTCTATTCATTTTATGGAATTTAATAGATTCTGTCAAGCTTCAGTCTAGAACTCAGGATTTAAACTGGCAGAAGTTAATGAAGTACTGCTGTGGTCAATAGTGTGAGTTTTCAAGAGAAGAAAAGTCTCCATTAAATATCACCATGGCTTACAGTTATAATATTAAATGTTGTATTTATCATCATAAATACATTTTCACTTACTAACATATTAACTAGTTATATAGTAATTATAAAATACTTGTACATTAATTTATTTAACAAAATATGTTCCTTTTTTTTTTTCTTTTTTTTTTTTTACAATAATTGGGCAGTAGTTTTTCAAAGGAAATTTAATTTAATTAATTTAATTTATTGTTTGTAACATTATTGTTCTTGTTGACGCTAGTATGACTGTAGTCTGAGTTACAGCTTACTTGTCTACTGTATACCTATAAAAAGGACAGTTATTCTTAAACTTGTTGTTTGTATGCCTGTCTTTACTACTTCATGCAAGTATGGAGGATTTTAGAGACCAAGAGCAGGAAAGAAACACATAAATGTAGGTGGGAATAATCACTGGCATGTTTGAAAAGATAGTTCTTCTATTTTGAACTTCAGAAAAGTTATGTTGTTTCAAGTTCTGAAATGCATTACTCTGTACATTCGTAGTACACCAGGAAGATACATTCTGTCAAGCAGTACGTATCTGAGTTTGGTTTTGCTTTCTTTTGAAGAATCAAAGTTTTAGAACGTAACCAGGAAGATTAAAAATAACTAGAAGCCTATTACTTCTAAGATTTTATTGCCTTTGTTTCCTGGATACTGAAGTGCTGATGTTAATCCCAGACATTCCTGCTCTCCTACTTAAGAACCGGTATTTAATAATGATATAATCTGGAATTAGCAATGGAATAATTTCCGCTTCCAACACTGGGAGAAGCAGAGGCACAAATAAGGGGAACACCTTGGAATAGTACCGCAGCAGCTGCACACTGTGTAAATGCATTTGTAAAATACATGAAAGATTACTTGGCTGATCTTTAGTCCTCTTTGTAAAATGCAGTATGTCCTGTTTCAGCAAACAGGGCCAGATGTGCATCTTAAGGAGAATTTGACCCTATTAGTTCAAGGAAGCTGGAACAAAGCATTTACAGAATTCTTGTTTAAAACTCAGTGTAGCATGCAGATTCCAGTGTAGGCAGATGGTTATTTACAAATCTACAGTTTAAATTAGACTGATCTCAGCTGGATCAATAAAACAGATATTCTAACTAGTAGCCTAACAATATTCTAAGCAAAACAAAAATTGTAAAATCTTTCAACTTATCACATGGGCCAGAAAAAGATACAACTGTCAGTATTCTTAAAATACAAACGTAAGCAGAATTTCTACTTTCACTTTTTTAATAGTAAGGTTTGTCTAATTCTTTGAAATATTGCTGATTTGCAAAACACAAAGTACAAACAACTAGATTCTGTTTCTACAGAGTCTTGTAATCAATTTTATTTTTAATATTAAGTTAAAAAAAAAAAATGAGTGAGTGTACCAGCCAAACAAAAAGTCATGGTATTACTTTCAGTAACACAGAAAGAAGCACTCCCTTTTTTAGAGTAGAAAAACAGGTCAAGATAAAGTACTGAAACACAATGTAACAAATGACCAATGTATTCTCATGGTTGTGGATATGGACAAATCTTATAAAGCTCTTCCAACTGATTTAATTGCAGGTTTACCTAAATCAAGCAGCTGATATTTAACACTTCCTCTCCAGTATTCAGTTAAATTCACATTTTGATTACATATACTCTGCATACTTTACTGTTTTAGGAAGGTAGTACTGTTAAACACCATGGTATATATAGAAACTTACTTAGCATGTCAGTTACGTTTATATGTCAGGAAGTAATAAAGATGCTCAGCAGATTTTAGCTACACTGAAATCAGTAACAAAATTGCCCACTGTATTTAATGTCGGGATTTCATCTTATGTTACTTTTGTCTGATAGCTTTGTGTATATTTTGACTGATTGTACAGTGAAATCTGTTTGCATCTTACAAAAAATCCTGAGTTGCAAAAGGATAAATTATCCATGTGATGAATCATATTGCTAACTTAAACATCTTCTTCCAGGTCAAACCTTCCTGAGAAACCTGCATATCCAGATCTTCTTTTGCTGACTTCACAGTGAGATCTGCTCAGTGTCTTCAGTCTTGTTTCTTCTCAGTTCTTCAGTAGGTTTCCAAGGAAAGGTGGTTTCAACCATGCAATTAAAGATCACAGTGTCAAAGACAGTTCCTCGGGGAAAGTTACAAAATAGTTTTTCAAAGTGATTTTTGCCCACCATTCCAAAGTCAATTGTTTGGTACTTCCACACTAACATTTGTTGATCAGAAGTGGCATCGTTAGTGCCTTCTGATCCTTAATAATACATTGATTTTAAAATCAAACTGTATGATGCCCCAACCCTCTATGATAGTTTCATTATATAGTTACATCAAGATATACAAGCCTGTGTTCAAAACAGCGGAAACCTGTTATATCCAGTCTTACTCATATTTGCTAATCCAAACAGAAAGATAAAAGTGCAAGTACAAAGACTTGTTAATATGTATTTGGAGAGAAAAAAAAGAAGAAAAACTGTAGTTAATATTTTTAACCAAGTTTTATCTGTCTGTGATCACATAGCCTGTGTATATTCTAAACAATTTAATCAGGGTTGGGTTTTTTTTGTTTTTTTTTTTTTTTAATCCTAATTGCTTTGGAGTTCTTACATTTATTTATTCTTATCCAGAATAATGGCTTCAGGATTTCCCATAAGAAGCCTGAGACAAGAAAGATGATCTATCAGGAAATGAAAACTTAAATGTCCCCAAGGAAAACATGTTTTGTTTGGGGATTTAGAGCAGATGTTTACATTTTTGCTGGTTTTGAGTAGTAACATATGCCTGTTGCATTGATTTGTTTATTGAATACTGATATAGAATACTATTGTTCCTGTAGTTTGTAATGAGAAACGAAACAGGTGTTTATATACCAGGAAGAAGAGATAAGAAGATCCTCAGAATAAATAAAACAAGCTGCTTCAATTTATATATTTTTTTTCTTTTTTTTTGGAGAATAGTTACCATTTTATAAAAAATCCCTTTTATATAGCAAAGCCCAGAAAAGGAGAAAATCTTACGGCCTTTTCAGTTGAGTCATCAGGGATGGAGATTTGCCTCGTTACTGAGCAGAAAACTGTGTATCCCTAAAGAGATTCATGACTAGTCATCAGGTCAGCAAGTGGCTTGAGCATGTACATAGACTGTCTCTGTGTCAGACTGCATTGGTTCAAGGCTCTCTTTTGCTGAAATTCTTGTTAAAACACCTATTGCAGCCTAAGTCTATACTATTTTTGACGAATATTTCCATATCTTTTGCGAGAACAGTAAACATTGCTGAACCCCGTGACACAGGTGCCATACAGTTTCATATTTGTCTCTTTGGTTACTTGTGAATCTCAAGCCAGAGACTCCTTTGAAACTGAGATTTATGGGTTTGGAGTCTTTTCTTTTCTTTTTCCTCCGCCTGTTATGAGCAAGAAGGAGTATAGTGACTCTTGAAAAGTAAATACATGACATTCTGTAGATCTGCCATCAGCATTTATCCCATTTTTCTGTCATTCATAACTGAAGGACCACAGGTAAGCTCAGAGCAGCCTCTTGGCCTTCATTAACCACATTGTTGGTTGTTCCTCCTGAAAAGTCTTTCCTTCTTGTCTTATTCTGTGTCACTTCATAGGTTAAGTACCTCAGAAAATGGGCAATTTTGAAGAAGCAGATTATTCATTCATTTTCTTCCCCCCCACCCTCCGCCCCATTCCTTTATTTGCCTTTTCAATGTAAGATGGAAAAGAACAAAGAAATTTGCAGGAAAGTCAGGCTAATCAGGTTGAATCCTCTTCACTTCAGATATGCAGGAGTTAAATTCTGCAGTTCAGTCTCTGAAGCTGTTCAATAAATTGAGAAGTGTATGTTGAGGGGGAAAGATGGGTAGAAGCCAAGGAGAACATTCTTTTATGGTGTTTTGTAGCCTCTGGGAAATGAAAGCATTGCTCTTTCAGAAGAGTCAGATTAGTGCTCTCCTTCAGGCACCTCATCTGGAGAAACTTTTCCATGGCTGACTATAATCACTGTCATCTGGAAAAGAAGGGAAATGCTGTTTTTGTAATGAAATAGATCATTAATTTGGAGCTGTCCAACAGGGTGTGGGCTCATTGACAGTTTTTTGTATTGATGCAGCCACTCTTCCTTCAGTAATAAGCTTATTGAGATTATATGGAAAGGCAATTGTTAATGTTGTGTGTTTTATGTAAAATAGGAATTTGATATCAAGAATAAGATAGCTTGAACAGTGAAAACAGAGAGAAGTCATAGGCATTTGTTTCTAAGAGTTTGCACATCATTGTGTTTGTGTGCTTGAAGTGTGGAAGGACAATTAATTGTGACTCTTAGTTTGTTCTAAAGATAAGAATGAACTGGGATTCAGCTTTATTAAAAGTATTATTGTTACTGAACTGTTATCTTTATGAACAACATAGGGGACACAATTGCCTTAATTTTTGGCATGTCTCTAAAGCTTTACACCCACCTAATTCTACTCTTCATCACCAGTCTATGGAGAAAGTTCAAATACATTTGTTATTTAATGCAGTCACAATCAAATTGTTTTGCCCTTGCATACAGAGAATAATACCTAACTCCACATTTTCCCAAATACAATAGATGACAAATAGTATAAGTGCAATTCAGCAAAGTTTTGTACTGTTACATTGCTACAGGTTTTATACCTCTCTTTTGAAAATAAACAGGATCTTGCCTTATGTATCCAGGATTACTGTAACATATCTCATGTTTCTGTAATTGCAGGAGAGAATTATTCTCTGACATTACCCTGATACAGTGACAATATCTGCTAAACACACCATTTTCCAATTTAGTGATTCACCTAGTGTTATTAAAAAACCCAGCAAAATAATGTTCTGCAGGCTAGGTGTTTTTGAAAGAGAAGAATAGAGAGTATACATGTTGTTCATTTTATAGCTTACTATAGTGTCCCAACTTCTGCTACAGCAGTGTTGTACAAGATTTCTGGACATTTATCTAATTTCTTGGTCTAAACCAGACAAAACCTCAAGCTCTTCAAACAATGAAAAAAATGCATACAGTACCTGTCCACTGTATATCATAATCTGGTCTTCATTTTACTGCATAGTCTTAGAAAAGTATACATTTAAAATAAATGTGACTCATTTTCTAATGAGCTTTTAGAAATTTGGAATTTAAATGGCATAAATTTTATGGGCAGATGCAAGTTTTTATAAAATTTCTTTTTTTTTGTTTTTCTCTCAATGAGAAAAATATATGAAATGTAACACTTTAGCTTAAGTGAAAGTTGTGTTGAGAGGTAGTAAAATGTATAGTCTGAATATTCAGTGGGCTATGTAGGCACATCCCTTCACCCTTCCAGAGCTCTTCTGGAGTTAATACACACATGCACAGCTGGAGGATTAAAGACTCAAATGGTGACAGAGCTAATTCTTAAAATTTTAGCCTATATTCCACAATTGTGGCTCCACACTTGCTCTTACAATATTGGCTCTGAGTGGATATTTCAGACTGTAGAAGTGTTTCTAAACAAATCAATGATTTGAATGTATGAGGAAAGCAATTTTTATTTCAACACAGTTTTGACATATTGATCAAAATTTCCAGAAATGTTCAAAGCAAAATTTCCATATTTTGATGTTGTTATCCAAAGATGTGGATTCTCTTTGTTTGTTGACTGAAATAATTAAGAAAAATGTGTTTGAACATGCCCAAACTCACTGACATGAACATAAAATCCAGATTCTTAATTATCACCCAATGATATGATCCCACAATTTAGCCCTGAAGTTGCCATTCAAAATGGATTAGACAAAATATTTTTACTGCTTTCCCAATACTGATGATATTATCGAGGGCTAACTTTTTATGGAGGAAAAAAAAAAAAAGAAGTTTGTTTTCTAAAGTTAATTAGCATGAAGACAAATCTTTTTACTTCTTAGGGGAATACACAGAAAAATTAAATATAATGTTTAAAACTATTTTATCCTTCAAGTGTTACGAATTTAGACAATATCTTTCATTCAATTTAACTTTACCTTCATTGAGTCTCCTAATCGTAGGGTTGGCTTGTTGTAATATTACCTTTGGATATGCACAGTGTCAGTAACTAAGGCTTCTGAGTATTTTTTTCTGGATAATTTAAACCAGTGAAGTAAACTCAGGAGGTGACAGTCAGATGCTTTATCTCGTGTATGTTTTTCTTTAAGTATAGGTGAGTTATTTTATATTTGAGCAAACTTATTTTAGTCAAGACATGCAAGGAGGCAAATGGGAGTTAATTCAAGCTCTCATAACAGATGGCTTTTACAGTTAAAGTAATTAAGAGTTTCTCCTATCTCTTCCAGGCTTACCACCCTGTTCAGATGAATGATGACATCTCATTCACAAAAGCACAATGCAACATCCATAAGCAAAGTTTACAGTAATTATTTTGCAGAAGTAATTTGAGAAGTGTTGAGGGAGAAATACTTCAGGCATAAAGAAACTGTATTAGCTAATGCCTTATTGTTTCTCATAAAATTTAGAAGTCTTCAAAACAATGTCTGTAAATACTAACCCAAGACCAGCAAAGCTAGTGACCACACATATTATGTGGGGTTTTTTTTGTGGTTTTTATTTTTTTTCTTTCCTTTTTTTTTTTTTTTACTTTTCCTGTTGTTTTTGTTGCTTTTTTCTTTTATTTTTTCCCCACCTAGCTCCCTGCAGTGCTGACTGCTACTTATTCATAGAGTGCTATCTAGGCTTCTTAGTACCTTAATTTCTGTGTAAAGGCTGAAGTATTTGGTGATTAGTTTTATCGTTCTCTGAATGTCAGTGAGTGAGGGTAGATTCATTTTAAACTGAACTAATTACTTTAATATACAGGATACAGGAAGTTTGATACTTTATAACAATGATCTCTATAGGAAAGATTGGTACAAAAAGTGACACAATGCTGTCACAATGAACACTTAAAATGGTGTCATACTAATAATTGCTCAAATATTTCTGCATGGAACTGTACTGTTTAGGCCAGTTGCATTCTAAAAACTACCTAACACTATCCTGGTGCCTATTCTACTGCGATACAACTGTTAATATGATTGCAATATATATCTTTTTATATTTAGTTCTCATACTCCACTAGAACCAGAACTCTGTCTTTTGTTCTCTTAAGAGAATTGTGCTTAAAAATGTGTTTGTAACCTTTTTGCAATTACTGAATTGGAATACATCTTTTTGAGTTAATCTAGGTCATCTCTTTATTGACCTTGAAGGATTTGGAGAACCTGAAACTTCAAAGAATCCAAAGTATTTTAATTCCTCCCTTATCTTTCTTCTGCTTCATCTGTAGTAAAGCTTTCAGTCTAAATAATTTATCTCCTACCAACTTAGCCACAGTATCCAAAACTTTGTTTACTGTAAGAGTTTATTTGTAAGAGTGCCTGTAAAGGTCTGGTGATACTTAGGCTCTATATTGAATATGCAGAGAGAAGGAGAGAGTTTACAGTCTAAAAAATCCACCCCAAAACCATCATTATTCAATCTTAGGAGATGGCCAAAGGAGAGCTGAGGGAATAAGGAATTAAAATAATGAAAAGATTTAGATAACTATTAATCATGCTAAGACAATATTTGATATTAATGGACCTCTGAACCTTTTCAGAACAGTTTTGTACCCTTTACCAAACCAGGGAAGCATTCAAAGTCCATGGGAAACTTTTTCTAGTTCCCGTGTACACAGCTCTTGGCATAGTCCTCAAAACCTCCAAAGCATACCTGAGTTTGCAGTGGGATTCTCACATTGTTTATTTACTTCTAGGGTTAGACCCAATAGTGCTTTCAAAAGCAGATCTAGAAAAAAGCAGGGAAATGAAGAAATTATGTTCTCCCTCATGTCTGAAAGCCTATTGCCTAGATCACCCACCCAGGCAGTGGTAAATGATGGTTCAACCACCTCCTTTGCTCAAGTCAGACTGCTAGTTGCAAGGCATGTTGTCCACCTTCTAGAAGAAATGTTTGGCAAATGAGTTGCAAGGTATCTAAGGTTGAAATCATTACATTTACAAAAATTTTTCAGGACATGAAGACTACCCTTAGATAAAGCATACCACAAAATGTATGGCTTCTGAATGTGTATTAGTTTTTTGGTGATATATAAATCTTTAAACTTAAACTGTCTTAAATTCTAGGTTCATCTTTCTAACTTATGACTATCTACCTTTCTGAGTTCGTTATTTCTTTTCTCATGGTGCGAAATGTGGGGCTGTCATATGCAGGGACAGGAGCTGGATTCAATGATCCCTTTCAACTCAAGACATTCTACGATTCTATGATTCTATGATTCTATGATTCTATGATTCTATGATTCTATCTTCCTTTTGCTCTTCAGGCTTTCTTGTATTTTTTTCTTTATTGCATGCATATGTTTATCAATTTGTGAAGGAACAGTTGTTTGTGATGACAGTCACATCTCTGTATTCATTCACTGTGTCTCTTACAAAAAAATGTTCTTTTCATGACAGGAAAAAATTACCTCTTCAGTAAATGGCTCATGGTGTCATATTGTTAGAAATTCTTCACCTCATCTTCCATCTATATGTAGTGGTAACTAAGATTATGTCAAAATGGTAGGTGTTTTTACACAGTTTATTACATCTGTGTCATGTGAGGCCGTGTCCTAGTTCCTGGTAGCTCCTGGCTGGGTAGCCTATCTCTTGATCGATGTTGGGATAATAATATGGTATGTATTGTAGGAGAGGTATCAGGAGCTGAGGTGGGGATACATGACTATGAAGTGAATAATTTAAGGACAAGGACTGCTTTGCAGAAAGCATATATTGTAATCTAAAATTAATCAAAACAAAATTAATAACTTACATTCTCACTTACCTAGTGGATATGAAGCTGAGTAAATGAATTTAACAGAAGTGAGACTGTAGCATTGACCATAATATCTTGACACCAAAACTGATGGTGTTTTACCTTAACTAGGATTTAATAGAAGGAGAGGTCATGTATGTATCCATTTGTTAAAGAGAAAAAATAAAACAAACTAACTGCCAATAACATTCCTTACAAATCCAAATATTCAGCAGGGATGTTACATTTTGGTTTGTTTTGTCTTGTAACAAAATAATGAAAAAATAATTTCTACCACTTTTTGAATGTTTTTGAACATGTTTTTAATTATTCACCAAAAAACATACTACCATCATACACAATGCAATCACATACTATACCTAGGCATCTGTTTGTACTAATTACCAGACACAAACTAAACATTTGAGGATATAATCACACTGAAATATATTATTCAACAAAAGTATGAATTAAAACATTGATAAGCTGCACGATGAAAATATAAATACATTAATGAAAAACACTGGAATAGAATAGAAAATGTTACATTTTTTAAATTGTTTAAGAATAATTTTTGGTTTTCCATTTAAAAAAAAAACCAAACAAACACAAATGTTTGAGTTCTTGGGTTGATGATTTCATCCTGAGGTGACGTTTTCTTGTCCTTTCACTATCTAGACATCAAAAATAAGCACAAGCTGTTGCATTAATTTACAATTGCTTGCTATCTTATGATATATCTTGATAGACTGTCTTTTTATTTCACATGCAAGTGTTTCATGTACATTTTATATCAGATTTTTGGTTAGCAACTGCTGTAATTACCTCCAATGTGTTCTTGCAACAAATATACTGTCTTCAGTGATTTTTTTTTCCATTTTTATTACTTTTTCTACTGCTTCCTATTTCTTGATATTTTCCTCCTCTTACTTTTTTTTTTTTTTTTTTTCATTATCATTCATATTTACATTCTTTTTTCTTGGCATTATTCTCCTGCGTCCATTTATTTTTTCTCATACTGCCTTACTGCTCCTGCATTTTTTTACCACACAAATTTGTTCATTAAGTGATTGTGTTTCTTGTTTCATTTCTTACTAAGTTTCTTCGTGCATGTGTGATTCTCTTTGTAGAAAAGTTTGATAACACTGAACTGTATGTGGTATTTAAAATCATGGTGTAATCGAGGGAGGAAGAAAAAACCTCTCTCGGACATTGACAGGACTATATGAGTCACATATCTTGAGTAATAAATCAGGTATCTCTTTTCTCTCCATTTGCCTTAAAACTCTGAGCTCAAAAAGGATTTTAGCAATGACATAGGAGCAGATGAGTTTGAAACTTTCAGTGAGATAAGGCTGAGATTTAAAAATAAAATAACAAAACTTAAGTTTATGTAACTTACACTGTGATAATATCTAGGTCAAGTGATGGAATTACCACAAGAACTTTAGAAAACCTAATGACAATTTCTTAGGACTCTTGCATCTCCAACTTCTTTACCTGAATCTGCAAGTTATGGGCTTTCATCCTATATTGTTTTAGAGCCGCATTGACATTGCTTGGGCGGAACAACATCCATTTTACAACCCACTTAGATTTAAATGCTGCTCCTAAATCTCTGTTTCACCAGAAGTATATAACTTTTGCTCTTTCATCCTCTAGCTTCTCATAAAGATACAGTCTATTGCCAGGGTCCTGAGAGCACTATTGATCCTATTAGCCCTGATGGGCCTGACCTGGGATCCCCCACTCAGGGTCCCTGTGCCCCATTTTGGCTTGGTCAGGACCCATCCTGGCTGCACTAATGCTGTAGGGGTCTCTGTGCTCAGCCCTGTCTCTGGCTCTGACTCTCTGGGGACCTCATCTCCTGACCAGACTCTTCAATCTTGTCTTGTCTCTGGTCCCATCTCCATCTGCTTGTGATGGGACAGGCTGGCTTGGCCCCAGCTCTGGCTCATTCCTCCCTGAAAGTTCTGGGGGCTGTCAGTGGTCTCTGTCACTCTCTAACATGTCAGCCCACCCCACTCATATTCTGGGGAATGGTGCCTGTCAGAGCTATTGTGACTTCATTGCATGCTGCCATTTACACCAAAAATTGTCAATAGGAGAAAAACACATCTTCCAAAGCTCAACTGGAGCTGAGCCTGGCTACTGCTGTAAAAGGGAACCAAAAAAAATCCTTCTATAAATACACCAGCAACAAAAGGAGGATTAAGGAGAATCTCCACCCTCTGGTGGATACTGGGGGAAGCATAGTGACAGAGGATGAGGGAAAGGCTGAGGTACTAAATGCCTTCTTCGCTTCAGTCTTTATTAGTCAGAATAGTTGTTCTCCAGGTACAAAACCCCCTGAGCCAGAAGACAGGAACAGGAAACAAAATGAAGCCCCATTAATCCAAATGGAAATGGTTAGTAACCTGCTACACCACTTAGAGACCCACAAGTCTATGGGGTCAGATGGGATCCACCAACGGTACTGAGGGAGCTGGCAGAAGTGCTCACCAAGCTACTTTCATTTATCAGCAGTCCAGGCTAACTGGGGACGTACCAGTTGACTGGAAGCTGACAAATGTGACACCCATCGACAAGAAGGGCTGGAAGGAGGATCTGGGGAATTACAGGCCTGTCAGTCTGACCTCAGTGCCAGGGAAGGTCATGGAGCAGATCATCCTGAGTGCTATCATGCAGCACATACAAGAAAACAAAGCGATCAGACCCAGCCAGCATGGTTTTATGAAAGGCAGGTCCTGCTTGACTAACCTGATCTCCTTCTATGACAAGGTGACACATTCAGTGGACAAGGGAAAAGCTGTGGATGTTGTGTACTTTGATTTCAGTAAAGCCTTTGACACTGTTTTTCACAGCATTCTCCTGTAGAAGCTGGCAGCTCGTAGCTTGGACAGGCATACTCTTCACTGGGTAAAGAACTGTCTGGATGGCAGGACGCAAAGAGTTGTGGTAAATGGAGCCAAATCCAGTTGGTGGCCGGTCATGAGTGATGTTCCCCAGGTATCAGTATTTGGGCCAGTTCTGTTCAATATCTTTATCAGCAATCTGGATGAGGGGATTGAGTGCACCCTCAGTAAGTTTGCAGATGACACCAAGGTGGGTGGGAGTGTTGATCTGCTTGAGGGTAGGAAGGCTCTACAGAGGGATCTGGACAGGCTGGATCATTGGGCGGAGGCCAATTGCATGAGGCCCAACAAGGCCAAGTTCCGGGTCCTGCACTTGGGTGGCAACAACCCCATATACTGTGAAAAGCTTAGGGAAGGGTGGCTGGAAAGCTGCCTGGTGGAAAAGGACCTAGGGATGTTGGTTGACAGCCAGCTGAACATGAACCAGCAGTGTGCCCAACTGACCAAAAAGGCCAACAGCATCCTGGCTTGTAGCCAACAGTACTAGTGAAGTGATTGTCCCCCTGTACTAAGTGCTGGTGAACCTGCACCTCAAATCCTGTGTTCAGTTTTGGGGCCCTCACTACAGGAAAGACATTGAGGTACTTAGAGAGAGTTTGGAGAAAGGCAATGAAGCTCATGAAGGGTCTGGAGCACAAGTCTTATGAGGAGCAGCTGAGGCACCTGGAGCTGTTTAGCCTGGGGAAAAGAAGGCTGAGGGGAGACCTTATTGGTCTCTGCAACCATCTGAAAGGAGGTTGTAGCATGAAGGATGTTGGTCTCTTTTCCCAAGTAAGAAGCAATAGGAAGAGAGGAAAAGGCCTCAAGTTGTGCCAGGGAAGGTTTAGATTGGATATTAGAGAAAACTTCTTCACAGTAAGGGTTTGTCAAGCACAGGAACAGGCTGCCCAGGGAAGTGGTTGAGTCACCATCTGTGGAGGCATCTAAAAGATGGATAGATGAGGTTCTTAGGGACATGGTTTAGTGCCAGAGTTAGGTTATGGTTGGACTCAATGATCTTAAGGGACTCTGTCCTCTAGAACTCCAAAAGGAAAACATGAAACTGAAAGAAAAGAACAGATAAGCCAGGCCATCATAAGTGTTAAAGACAGTCCATCTCTTCTCTTTAAAGTAAAGGAGGTCTCCAAATAATTGATGGTAAAAAGCAATGAATTAGTTAATATTTTAATTAATTAATACTGTATTAAGCTGTTGTGGTTACTTTCACTGAATGTAGGATGGATTTCTTATGTCATCACTAGGGATGAAACTGTAAAGCTGTGGGTAAAAGTTTACACCTGAGGAGAAGTAAAAAGTTATACACAAGATCATGAATGATACATGCTCTTATATCAAACATATTCTTGTTATCCATCTCAAGGTATTTAAAAATTCCTTGTCCCTCAACTGGAGTTGCAATCTTTTTAATTGTGTTACAGTAATTTACTTTAGATTGCCAATCATTTGTGCAAAAAATAGGCAGAAATATTATGTGAGTTCTTCTGGAAATAGTTGTTAATTTCTGGTGGTCAGGATAAGCCCCTGAAAGTCCCATTCATTTTCCTAATTTCTAGGGAATTTTGGGTTTTCTTCTGCTTAGCTCTGCAGTTCCCTGACCAGTACTTGCAAGTTCTCTTGATTTCCTGTCTAATGTGCCTGAATCCAGATTTTGGATTTCCCTCAGAGTGCCAGGTGTCTAAAAAATGGAAGTTCAGGCTTTGACTTTAAGGCATCTGAGGTTTTTCTGTATGTTTAGTTTTTCAACTTAGGTTTTAGATAAATTTATGTGTGTGTGCACGTATTTGCAGAATCAGAGTATTTTTATACATATAGCAAATAATAGAAAGTTATTTTCAGGTATCAAATGAGAGTATTGGAAATATTTATCTAGCCTGAATTTACAGCAGGAATGACCACAAGGACAACCATACCGGAGAAGTCAGAGACAGCTGTGCATTATATAAATAATGTATCAATTAAAAAAAAAAAAAAAAGAAGTGGGACACAAATTGTAAAATTATGCCTTTAGGTTTGGAAAATATTTTCTGGCAAGTTAGGAAATCTGGAAAGCTCCACAAAAAGAAGCAAACTGTGCTGAGATCTCAGGGCTCTTCTGTTATTTATTTACATCTGAATCAAATCCCATTGTAATTCTCCCGAGGGCAATCATTTTCAATGTGTAAATCAGATAATAATAAATCAACCAATACACCATACAGAGGCCCTTAAAATAGCAATGTGGTTCACATGAAAATAATTTTACTGAAGCCAAGACCCAATAAAAGAGCTAAGACCGAAGTAGATACTGTACTTACTTTTAATTAGATAGAACCCTATGTCTTAAATTACCTCAACTACAGAACATCTCAAAGTTATAAATCATTTATAGCTTCCTCTGTCTTGGGTCACTGAACACTCACTGTTCATCAAAATATATAGCTGCATTCTTCTGTCACTCCCATAACATTTCCTCTCTCTAATATCCTTTTTTTCCATTATCACTTCAGAAGAGATTCAGCTTTTTGTTATTGAACCTAATGATAAGCAGTGGATGAACAGAAAACATTAAATAAAATAAAAAAATAAATAATAAAAAAGTTTTTTGCAGATATAAATTTGTAAATGATCTTTAAAAAAAAGACACAACAAAAAAACCTTTTGTTCTCAGGAATGTTGAGCACAAAAACGAGGTGGAATCCTCATAACAGATGTGCTCTTGGCTCCAGCTAACTATTCACAAAGGAGAAATATATTTTAATTTTAAATGCAGGATATTGGGTTGTTTCTGCTTAGGGCACATTTAGAGTTTAAGTGTTTGCAGGATCCTCGTAAGCTGTATTTTGTCTCAGCACTTGTTAGTGGCTGTTTTTCTCAGCAGAAGACTGCAATGAAAATTAATGCGTTCTACAAATCTGTAGTATGGGATACAAAACGAGTTGAATTTTAGGATTGATTTGTGTGTCCATAGTTTCTCAGTCCATGCATAAGTGTATATGTTTCATTGTTTTTTTCAGATGACATCCACAGATAAGACAGGCATTTAGAGTTTTTTGTTGCTAAAAATAATTTCATCCTATTGTGTTGAATAGACTTCAGACACATAAGTCTTCAGTCCTCTACTGTGTTGCAAATCCTTCGCACACATTGAAAAATGGCTCCAAAGGTAGCGTAGGAATTGAGAGGTTCCATGCCAGGGGGATCCTCATATTTCTTAAAACTGATGCCACATGCTGTCCAATTTATTGCTTGTGAGCATAGTGAATTTTACTGTAAAAAGGGAATATGACTGGATCTTCCTTGCATTTTCAATAAGCACTCAGACATTGCAAAGGCTAAGGAGTCTAAGAACATCTTTGGTAGTTTTACCCCAAACACCATACTTTTAAGACACACTGCGCATTCTTCAGCTGCTGTCAGTCTGCAACTCGACAGTCACTTTCTTTAACTTTTTGAACCAATCCCCAGAAGATATGTGAAATTCCCCTGTGTGGGCATCAAGGCTCTGTATTAATTTAGCTGATGCTGACAATAGTTATGGGAAGTCACATGGTCAGCTCAACAGTAGGTACCATAGGTTAAATGTCCCCTCAATCCTCAAGACTTAATTTCCCATTTGTAATTGTGGGTATCACCTGGAAGACAGAGGCCCTGAAGACTCTGCATTGCAAAGAAGGTAAGGATTCATATTTCAAATACTGTAAATATGGTTTTGCTTACTTTCAACTGCAACAGAGTTCCTGCATACTGGTTAGTTGTGTTTCATAACGTACTTGGGGACTGTAGAAACTTCGTAAGATTTACATGAGATTTACTCTTTGTAGTTCATTGATATTTTACAAGTTGAATTTACATTTCTTTGAGGCTGAGGGAACCGAACACGTGTTTGTGAACAATATTGCAGTGATTAATCTTCTCTGGCATTTGATATGAATGTAAATAACCAAAAATTAGAAGTTCAATAGCCTAGCTGTAGGGCTGAACTCTAACCTGTAACTTAAGTCGTGTGTGTTACACAGGAACCAACACTCTGTTCACTCTGTTCAGATAGATTAGATAGATGGTGTTTAATATTTGATGAAGTACAGAACAGTCATAGAAGTGACAAAGTAGAAGGCCATTACCAGTACCACAAAAAATTTACAGACTGCTTTGTATGACACCCATCACACTCAGAGTAAAACCTTCAAATTCATTTGCATTAGAAGATAAGGTATAAAGTGCCTGTCTTGATTTTAATCATAGCAGAAGGAATTAAAAGAGCACTTGCTGTCACAAAATCTGGAAGACTGTATCTAACTGTATCTACAAACAGGATAACTTCACTTCTACTCTCAAATGGCAGTTTAAATATTTATGTCAGGTATATACATCATCATATTTAAGAGTTTTAAAACCATTTTATGCAGGATTTATGTCAGAAACCAGAGAATTTTAAAATTCTTTATCTTCCTTTAAATATGTTTTTTGCTCACCATCAATAAAATAAATACCCATGACAGATAAAATAAATAGCCCTCTTATTATCTGACCAAAAAAAAAAAAATAAAATAAATAAAAATGTAAACAAAATTATAGAATGAGGAGATACAGCTCTTTTATTTTATTTTTTTTTTTAATTTGAATTTCTTATTTTCGCTTTTTTATTATTGTCCTGAAAGTACTATAAAAGTTAGGAAATACGTGCATTTGAAATCTCACCCACCAGTTCCCCTTGTGTTTTCTTAACTATGTCTAAGTTCTGCCCTCCTTTTTATCACACTAATAAAGGCCTTTGGGACACAGGAGTAAGCCAAAGTGTTATGACTAGTTCTTGGCTATTATATTCAAGTCCTTTATACAATTCTGCTAATAAATATATTCAGCTCCATCCAGAAGCAGTAATGTTCCTTGTCTTCAGTTATTTTGGTGAAACACTGTTCAAGAATCTGGCTTCTCTCAAGATAGATAGAATCTTTGTTTAGATTTCTAGCCAAAGCTTAGTTAAGTACAGTTTATACTCATTCTTTTTCTACCATTATCCATTTACTGTCAATATATGCAAGGAGAATAACAATGTCATCTTTAAGCCAAATTCTCCTCTTTTCTGTTTTTAGCTGTTCTTCAAAGGGAGCAATTTTGACCAGTAACAACAGCTCATTCACTAGACATACCATGTGTGTTATTTTGACAGATTCATACAAGGTCAATCAACTTACCTTACTTTCATGGCAATCAATGTAACCTGAGTGGGGATGTAAATTCTATCATCACGCAATCAGTTACAGTTATTAAGTGGTTACTCAGGAGCAGGTTCATGAACAAGTGATATAAGTTGAACAAAATACAGTTTGGGTTTAGGTTCTATTGAAGATTTCATCAAATGTTGTGTTTGTATGGAAGCAGCCCATAGTCTTGGCTAGGGAAGTGTAGTAGAGCATGACAGCAATCTAAATTGAGTTGTGATGGCTGACAGCCCTACTGGGAAAGGCACTACTTGTACATGAGTCTTCCTGTGGAGCTTGTCCTGTTTCTTTTGACTACTGTTTTCTGGAACAGCTGGGTGCTCTTGCAGAATCGCAGTTTGTTGCTCTTGAAGCTTTGGAGTGATCTGAAAAGCTTTAGCTACTTATATATGGTAAAAATGCATGCGTTCTAGCAGTATTTTTCTGCTTGTGTTATATATAACAGTGCTTAAGGAAAAAAGTTATCTTAGGCAGCATCACACAAAAACAGCGCTGAAGTGAGAAGGCTGGAAAAAGAAGAGAGTTTGAAAGCTCACAGAATGGACTTGAAGAACGTGTAGAGCATATCATGTGGTGGACAGAAATGATGGATATGGAGTTCCAAGAGCTTTGTAATTTGATTTCTGGCTAGAAAGCATAATTCTACTGTCTCCAGTCTACTCAGGCAGAAGACCTCCTACAACAGTCTATGGAGTATTTCATTCATATCTTACTTTTCTTGCATCAAAATGACTAACAGATTGGTTTAAAATAATAATTTTCAGAGAATCTACTACCTTGTCGTTGTTTGTGACCAGTTCTGAACAAACAAGAAGAAGGGGCAAAAAAGTTTACTTTCTCTCAAAAAAGCCAGAGATCACATTAAGCCATGAAACATAGCATCTATTTTTATGCTCCCCATGGTGTATTTAACTAATGAATTTTGCATTCCTTAAGTGTCCTTGACTCATAAGCATTTTTGATCCCCTTTTTTCAAGCCTTGTTAAATTGTGGATAACTTGTGACAATTCTACACCACATGAGAGTATGTATTGTTACAAATTTACATATCTTCTTATTTTGCCATCAGTCTGTTTTATAAAAAGGAAAAAGAATAAAACAAAAATCTGCTCTTTCTTTTCCTGTACTACTTATCATGTTGCATGTGTTTATTAAATCTATTATTCATTCATACTTGATGAAAAGTATCTCAGTCTTTTTCAGAGTTTCTTCTCATGAACATTGTTCTACAGCCACAATAACTACCGTGACCAGACTGTTACAGTGTTTGTAACCTTACCCATATTAAGGTAGTGAAGAACATAGAGCAGTATTTGCAGTGAAGACAGACTCCTGGTTTAAACAAAATATTATAATATTCTGTAATTATAATGTTTGTTTCATTCTTCAGGCCTTCTAATGCTATGCTGGGATTTTAAATAGTATTACACACTGAGAAGATATTTTCAGTAAACTGTCCATTGAACTGAATCTTTACTCTTTCTAAAATCCTTTTTGTTTGTTTGTTTTTACTGAGACAATTGAGCTGGTTTACAAATCAGAAATGTCTGTTTTACATTATATCTGCTAATATGTCTCATTTGGCATTCACCAGCAGTGAACTTCCCCAGATCTTTTTTACATTAGAATGCTAATCCTGCTGTTCTCCTTCAGTGTTTGTGCATTTGATTTTGGAACTATACAGTTAACAGAAGGCTACTGAAAGTAACAGAGACAGTACTTACCTTTCTCTGAGCCAACTTTAGAGGTAGTCTCTTTTAAGATGTGAGACATCTTTCCTGTGTTAGACATCCAGGCCTCACAAAATGTCTGCTTCTTTCTAGTGATTATAAAGGGTTTTTAGGGTGACTAATTCAGGCAAACTCCAAGTCAGATTTTGGATGATACCAGTATTTATTAAAAGTTATTTCTTTCTATCTTCTGCTCTTTAGTTTAATAAAGAGTTTCAAAACAACTTCACAAGTTTTAATTTATTTTCTTGACTCCTCCATGTCCAGTTCATTGGTCATCAACATCCACTCTGTTGTTCTCTGAATATTTCTGGATTGGTCTTCTTGAGTCTTGTGTTTATGGGCACAGAACAGGATATAGATTTTCAGTAAGGAGAGAGTTTCATGTCTGTACAATAAGTTAAACGTATATTTAGTGGACAAACTTTTAAGACTGAACATCTTGAGCACCTGAAGTGAAACAAGTTGTCCATCTAGCTAGTATCCTGTTGCTGGAAATATCCAGAAATAGATGTCTCAGAAAAAAAAAAAAATATATATATATATATATAGGGCTACTTCATCAGATATCTGCCAGGCTTCTCTATGATCTAATTTCTTAGAGATTTTGGAAACAATTCTTTGTTCTCCAGAATTGAGATCTCTTAAAAGAACACCCAGCCAATAACAGCTTCAAGCAGGCCACATAAAAAAGAAATGAAAAGTAAAAATCCAGCTTGTCACCACCATAGACTTTGAGGACACTTCAGGTCCCTTCTGTGTATAGTGTAGACAACAGGAGCAATGTAACATTTCTATGACATGTATAACTAGGCAAATTAATACTTCAATAATATTTCAATTTAACCCGTAAAACCTATTTTTCTTAAATACATCCACTGAACCTCAGTGTCTCTAATCTCTTTGCCTTTAGTGAACCTGAAACATATGCTGGCACACTGTTTTCCAAACTAATACATAATTGAAACTATTTTTAGATAGTTTGTGTGCCCACTTCCACAAGACTCTTTTGGATTTGTAAGTAGACAGTACGAGGAATTATAGTCCATATACCTGATGCATTTCATTCTTAGTGCTTATCTCTTTGAGGCTGCCTCAAAGATCAGATGATAAATGTGAGTATTTAATTTTGCTACACGTTTTTAAAACCTTAAAAAGCTGTTATTCATCATGTTATTGATTTATTCCCCTAACACTGTAACATTTAACTTCTGAGGAAACACAAGTTTCTACAAGCTGCTGTAATTTAAGGAATTTAAACAAAAATGTACTTAAAACTTCAGGAAATAAAAAATATTCTCATGTTTTTGTATCATGACAAAGCTGCTTTTAGTTGGCTTTTTTTGAAAATTTTGTGTAAGTGTCCTTGAGAATCTGGACAAGATTTTACATCTATGTTTCCAGGAACTATACAATATTTCTTAATATCCAATTTCTGTGACTGAGGCTTCTGTCTGTCTTCAGGACATGCATATCCTTACAAGGTAATGTGATCCCTCACAAACTCACATTTGTTTTTCTGAAGTTTAAACCATTACTCCTTAAAAAAGCTTTAGAAGCCTTTCCGCTCCTGCCAGATGTTCTTCCGATGTTTTATGGAAACAAATGAAGTCATCTAAATACGTGAGGATGTTTAAAATTCTCAAAATGTGGCTTAGATCAGCTAGTGCCTTCTGAAAAGTCCCTCATGCACTCACAGTTTGAAAAGCATTCTAGAGGACTGAAATAATTGACAGGGTGTCATAAATATGTTTTTTTGCTCTTAATCTTCAGCTACTTTTTTTTTTTTTTTTTCTTTCTTTCTTAATTCAATAGTATCCAGATTCACTGTCAAAACTGGTAACATATTTTGCTCTTGACATGGAGTCTGGTGTGGAAGGAAGTCGGTAACTATCCAGCCCTGTCTATATAATCTGTTTTCTTAGGTCAGTACTTAAGATTGTTGGGCTTTTTCACAGTTACAGCTGAATATTTTCAAGACAATGAAAATCAGCTAATCAGAACATCCTGTAGCATACAGTTTAATCTTTTTCTCAGTGCTATCTGAGAAGATTGTGGAATAAATCCTCCTAGAAGCTGTGCACATGGAGGATGGGGAGGTGATTCAGGACAGCCAGCACAATTTCATCAAGAGCAAGTCCTGCCTCACCAACCTAGTGGCCTTCTACGATGGAGTAACTACATCAGTGGACAAAGGAAGGGCTACAGGTGTTGTCTATCTGGACTTCTGTGAAGCCTTTGACATGGTCCCCCACAGCAGCCTTCTCTCTAAATTGGACAGATATGTATTTGATGGGTGGACTGTTTGGTAGAAAAGGAAATGGAAAAAATTCTTCACAGAAAGGTTTGTCAGGCACTGGAACAGGCTGCCCATGGAAATGGTGGAGCCACCATTCCTCAAGGTGTTCAAAAGGCATTTAGATGAGGTTCTTAGGGACATCATTTAGTGCCAGAGCTAGGTTATGCTTGGACTCAACGACCCTGAGGGTCTCTTCCAAACAAAATGATTCTATGATTCTGAACGGATCTTTAGGATGCCTTTAGATCTTCCTTGATATATCTTCACAATTTGACTGTTAATAACTATTATTTGTGTATTTTTTTCAGCATTTTTACTTTCAACATTTTTACTTCTGATATGGAATTCTAAACAAAGTGTTGTTATATATATCTCAGGTCTACTGAATCACCTATATACAACAGACCTGTTACAGTATCTAGAAAGAAAATGACACACATTATACATGGCTGTTGCTTACTGTCCATGGTCTGTCTCTGGTTGCCTTATTATTACTGAGGTGTTAGCAAAGTGACTGTTCATTAAGTTATTCCATTGTATCTGTGAGTTCTAGAATTGATCTTTTTTTTACTTTTGATTATCCTTTTCATTTATATAGCTTTCCTTATGTTCTTTTAAATACAATCATGTCTTCCTTAGTATCCAAAGAAGAACACTAATATTCTGGATGTTGTATTTAGTGGATTCTTTAGAGCCAGAGGACGGATTTCATGAGTGATTACTTACTGACAATGAACCAAGTTGTCGAAATATTCCATGAGCCATTCTTTCCTTAATAAGTCACTTGTTTGTAACTTAGTTTTTGCCTTAGTCCTTTTTTAGCTTCATCCTTCAGTTCTCATGCTTTTCCTCTGCATCTAAACTTAGATACATATATTTATCATCTTCTTTAATTTTCAGATAACTTAAAGGCTCATTGGTGCAGCTGTATTTGCTTTCTGTTTTGTTTGTACCAGTTCTTAACATCATGATAGCATTTAGCTGTACCTTTACTATTATCTATTTTAGAAATATGGATATGCTTCTACAACACAATATCTGATTACACCTGTAACTGGGAATTCCAGTGCAGACAAGAGGTCAGTGTCAGAAGAATGCAGTTTTAGAGCAAAATCCACATTTGTTACCTTATAAGTAATACAAAAGAGCACGAATAAAAAAACGGAAAATTGATATATATTGATTTTTCTTCCTTGCAAACAAACTGAGACAGATACCCTGATCTACTACCTTGTTAAACAAGAGCTATTTGGTGTAAAAGTTTGTCACTCCTAATGGTTTCTTGCCTAAGACCCTTTCCTTTGTGTCTGACTAGTTTGATAAGCATATTGTGATGTGTGACCTACAATGAGCTACATTCGTACTATGGGCACTTCCAGTGAGGCCCGATGCTAAAATTGCATGCTCTTGTCTTTTTGAGGAGGTGTGTATGTGAGCATTGTTGTGGAATGAAAAGCTGCGGCTTTGAGAGAAGACAGTGAGAAGAGAGCTGCTAGACCAATGCACTGAACTCATCAAATGGCCTGACAGTGGAGCACAGGGAGATTCTCTTTCTTCCCTGCAAATAATTCTCAGATCTGCCTTTTTTCCTTAGTTTTCTGAAATATCTCTTTATTATATAGATATTTTTATGCAAGACTTAGAGATCTTGTTGGACATTGTTTCCCTGGGCCAAAACTTTCTGAACAGTGACTTGCAAGGCTTTTTGAAATATTTAAGATCTGCTACAGTGCTCAAGTCAAATGATACTGTGTGACTGCATACTCACTTCAGTAAAACTTCATGATTCACAAAAGTCTGGAAAATAATTAGTTAGGTGAAATCCTTTTTATCTAAGATGAGATATTGTCAGTGGTGTGCTATAGAGTATAACCTTGCAGTTATATATGAAGTGCTTCTTACCCTAAGGAACTATGAAAGTTTTAAATGAGATAATTGAAAGTAGCATAACCTCATGTACACCTCTTCAATTAGCATAGATTTGTGATACACACTAAAGTTTGATTAAAATTTAGGAAGCGTCACCAATAATAAAAAGTACCATTATTAGTGAAGGGTTCTTCAGACCAAATGAAGTGCTAACACAATTTGTCGTAATAATAAATAATATTTCTACACAATGGAAGAAGACTTCTGGAAATAAAAATCAACATAGCTCAATTGAAATTGATATTTGTTTACTGAGTCCAGTAGAGCAAAACTGATTTAAACCAGCTGATATCCTGAATCATTGTGTTTATAATAGAAACCAGTTGTAATACATGCTAAAAATGTTACAGGTGATTGTCAAATAAAGGATGGGCACACAAAACCACCAAACACGTGATCACAAGCTAAGTTTATGTTGCCTTTTGAAAATGTACTCTTAAGAATATGTTGTAGAAGGCAGGTTGACTAGCTTTATTGCTTTTAGGCTGATGCACTTCTAAAATATGTGAAGCACTCTAAGGTGATCTTCCTGTATAAACTGGACATGCTCAGAAACTTGATGACTCCCAAAGGGAATGGCACTTCACTCTGCACATCAGCAGTATCGAAAGTACACTGTTTTTTACATTTAGAAAATCAGTACATGTTCTTTAAGTACACCTTTATAAATTTTGGCATAACAAAAGATTATATAGTTCAAAACTTCCTTCACTTTCACACAGGCTAACATTTAAAACATTGAAAAAATATTCACTGCTGCTAAACATGTTTTATAGTAGAGATGGTAATGGAATGCAATAACATGATTTTTTTTATTTTCTTTCAATTCTTTCATTCTTTTCAGAGGAATGTATCTCCATGTACAAGGCACAAAATGTTTTTTTTTTATGTTTCCTTAAAAAAAAAAAATCTAAATGAAACTCATAATAAAATAATTTCTACTGTATAAATTTGTAATTTTGAGGTATTAATAACTACATTCCTTCAATGTTATTTTGTTAAAGGTATTTCTTTTGGTAAATATCAGGTGGGAACAAGGAGAATCGGGAAAGGATAATGATGAAGTAAATACATTAATATATTGAATTGCATACCCATGAATAGCTGAATATAAGCATGGATATAGGTGCATTCCTTAATGTCAATATGCACACACACACGCATGAACAAATTCATAGTATGTGTTTACCGTGTGAATGTGGCATGCCTGTGGATGAGAGGCTATCCAACCATCAGTGGGCTGACGACCTGAATTTTGACTTGGTAGGTAATGCCTGAAATTTGACACTGTCCTGTTTATGTTAACAAATTAGAAAATAAGATATAATTTCCTTTGCCATTCTGTTTTCTATCACATTAAATATGATTCTTCAGGCTTTTATGAGTATTTTCAGACAAAAATGAAAATCTCCAACAAGCTACTTCGTCAGTAGTGCAATACTATGTATGCAGGGAATCAGACTTTCCAGATGATGTCAGGATCAGTTCATACCTTATCTTTTCTTTATTCTTGCTTTAACAAATTACTTGCATATGGCTCTCATTTTTCAGAAAACATGCTGTTCTATATAACTTACTCATCACCAGTGCTACATAGGCTTTCTGAAGCTAGTTTTCTTGCTTTTTTGAAGTAAAGCACCAAGTAAAACCCACCAGAAGAGCTGACAATTGTTTAAAGAAAGAACTTTGCCTTTGTACTAAGGCAAAAGAGGAGTACGAACAACATACACTTAACTGGCTCTGCTCTAGTGTTGGGTAACCTGCAAGAGAGAGACCAAATGTACAGCTGGGGACAATTTTTCCACAAACCACATTCCCAGAAAGATTTGTGTCTGTCTACAGGGTTTCAGAATATGTTCAGACTATTTCAGCTGATCAAATTACTGCTGCTTATCAAATTATCTGCTGTGAATTGAGCCAAGGTAATTAACATATGTGTGCCTTCTTTTCTCAAACCTTTCGTGCCTTGCTGCAAATGAAATTAGATACCTTTTTTTTTATTTTTTAAATGGAGCTAAGCACATTAACCATTTTGAACGTTAAAAATCATGATTAAGCTGATCAATTGACAAACGGTAACTTGTTAAATTGCAATAAATGTATTGCTTGTAGTCATGTGAACATACAGTTAAAGTAATAAGATAGGAGTTAAAATTAAAAAGTTAGGCACAAACTAAACTAGCAAAGACTTATTTTTTAGATGGTAAGGTAGAACTGACAAGCACAAGCATCTGGCATTAGCTCAGTAAATTACCATGTCAGTTTAGCTGGAGCAATTCTAAGTGCAGAGGCAAGTTAATCAGACTTAGCAATGATGGAAAGCTACACTGGGTTGCACCACCAGTTTTTAGTCCATAAATGAACAATAGCTATGCTCAGCTGTAGCTATGTATCTTATTTGTTTAAGAAAATTTGTTTTTCTTCAATGCTTTGTGATTTCATTTGCCACATACTTATGTAAACAATAAAGAGAAGTTATGTTTTATAGTTATGATGTCATGGGAATTATTTTGGCTATCACAACGTTACAGTACTCAGGCATGCTTATCAGTGTGCAGGTCTAGAGAAAGCATTGTTAAAGCCTTTATTAGGATGAAGATTTTGAGGGCAGCAACCTTCTTCCAGTGCATCATGGTTTGTATACAAAGGGACTTTTTTGTGTTCTCTGAATGTCGGGATTTCTATATTCCAGCAAGGGATAGATGAAAGACACTCTCACTGCAGAGCATGCTGTTGCTCAATCTAATAGGTAAGTCTTGGATACCTGGACCTTTGTAAATGACACTGATATATTATGTGTAACTGAATTAAGCCCATAATACTATTTCCTGACTGAAATTAGACAGGAAAAATAAATAATTTCTCTTTAAACACTTTAGGAATATGGTTCAGGTCTTGTCTATAGATCCATGACTATATGTGCCTGTGTAGTGTGGAATGTCTAGCTCCCTCTATGGTCAAAATGCAAATCTAATTAAAAAAGACGGTAGGGTCTGGAGAGATATTCAGCTCACCCTAACAAAGACACGTAGATTTTGTCAACTGAATATCTGTCTGTATCTTCTACTATATTAACTAGGTCTCTACTGATTTGATGTTTATGCATAGATATCTAATATGTGCCTCTAGTCTGTCATTGAGTCCTACTTAGATTACCCTAGACTTCAGTGCATGGAAAAAGATGCAGACAGAAACAGCTAGAAAGAGGGGCAGGTTTAATTTAAGGGATGATTACACTACAATTTATTCTCTTACTGTAATTAATGCAAAAATATTTCAATTTTGATTAAAAAGAAGTTTTGAATGGAACTTGCTACTGTTATTATTAGAAGAGTGCAAGATACTGGACAAATGTAACACATTTTTAAAGTTTTACCATTTCCCCTAGTCCTTCTCAGAAATTATTCTGTTTACTGCCATGTTTGTTCTGCATGTAAGGCAGAAACTTCTGAGATGGTAAAGTCAATAATTAAACAGAAGTTAGTCTCACCCTCAACAGGCATCTCATAGCCCTGGTGACATTATTATGCAAACAAGCAAACAAAGTCTCTGCTGCATTGTATAATAAATGTGAATAAATTTAACACCATAGAACATGTAGTTGTATGCATTAGTTTTTTCACATTTTAAAAAGAAAATACAATGTCACACTGTTTTAAAATTTACATTCACCTTATTTTAATTCTTATTTAAAAATCAGGAAAATATCTTATTTGCTCTGCCATATTTGTTTATCCCTATGTATTTTACTTTACTATACCTTTATTATAACACCGTAATAGTGTACTTGTATTTTGGTTTGGGATTTTGTGCAAAAGAGATATCCACAAATAAGTGTATAAAAATATGATTCATTGTAGTAAATATCATTCACATACTGCACAATAATTTTGAAACATATATATCTGTAAATGAACAGATTCTGAAGACAGGATAATATTAAATATCCTTCTATTGAAGACAGGATTATAGAGTAAATCCTTCACATAGTGAAAGCTTAATGTGCTAAATAAATTCCTCTACCTAAAATAGCAGCAAATCAAAAACACACTCGAAGTTTTTTCCTGCTAGCCTAAACATATATGTTAAACTATTTAGTAACTTCTTCATAACAGGAGGGAAAGGGAACCCTCTAGTGCGTGAAGTAAGAATTAAACATGGATGTTATCTGAAGCTGTAACTGTAAAAGGTGTATTCAAGCTAGACTTTACAAATTAAAGAAATTAAATAAAGTATATGTGTTTCTTACTTAAAACATATTTTGATTTTTGGCACAAGCTCAAACATCACGATTAGAAACATTAATGGTGATTAATTTGATCTGTTTTTCTGGCCGATAATATATACGTTCATTTGAGTTTTACTATCTAATAGAAATTGTTATCAAGCTAAAAAATGTTATTGGATCCAGCATGAACTCTAAAGTAATAAACATTATGAGGAGCATGATAACTTTTGTTTTCATTAAAATACTTTAAATTAATATCTAGAAAGTCACTGCTGTGATATTTCACCCTCCGTGAGTACTCTGTTCCACTGAAAAAAAAGTCAAAATTCTCCCTATGGGGAATTTCAAATATTGAACAAATGCAGTATCAAAGCTTTAGTTGTTTCTGCTAATGAACACCTTTGTATGTTTCTCATATTTATGGATTATATGAGTCTTGAATGACTGTGAGCCCTGTTGTGAACTCTTGCCTTTGCATAATCGCCCTAACACGTTCCTATTTCAAATGTTTCTTTCATTCCTCATGTGCCTTGATCACTTTAGTAATACTTTTCTGCTTTTCTTTGGTCTTTCTAACAAACATTCAGCTACAGGAGAACTACAGATGTACCAGAATCATCTAGCTAATCACTTGTTGGAATCATTATCAAACACGCACATGCCCTCACAAATGAGTGGATATTTCTAATTTGGTAGCTGATGTATACACACTTTGCGTTCAGCACAGACAGCTGTCAAAGACAACACCAGACTCCAGCACTGAAGAATCATCTATCTATATTAAAGGTCTTAGACAACTTTGTATTACCTTTTCACACTATTTTTATACTGGGACTTTTAAATTGACTTTAGTGAAGTTATCCCTGGTTCCAACAATGTTTGTGAGATGCAAAATAACGTCTGATTCTGTCTGTTTCAGACAGATGACAAAATGAAATAAAACCCAGTGCATTCTTCCTTCCCAGGGTGCAGCTGCATTCTATTTACTTCCCAGATTGCTAATAGGACATTTCAAAGGTGGTATAGTCTAGTATAGTCTAGTATAGTCTAGTTCACAACCTATCTCATTGTGTTGACTTCTAGACCATTTATAGACTTATTTAAAAAAAAAAAAATGTCACCGATCTCAAGTTCAGTATCAGTTTTTCCATGTGTAAAGTTGAGTTTAACTAAACTGGAAGCTTGTCATTAATTAGTGTATATCCTAACAAAGGAAAATAGTAAAGGAAATGCATTTATTCAGAGATCTATTTTTTTTTTTTTACTTCAGTATATATCAACTTTTTTTAGTTGAATTTATCTTTAGTTGGCTGCACTTCATCTATATGTTGATAGACACTATGCTGTTTTTCTATGTCTGAGTCCCTTTCTTCAGAGATCTCTGTTTTTATTTCCCTTCTACCTCCCTACCTAACTTCTGCCAGTTATCCTACTCTCTTCTCAAAGCTTTCAAAGCCCAGGAAGACTGAGAGCAAATATTGTTGTTGCCACATTTTAGTGTTGGGCCAGCTGATAATAATGCATCCGTCTCTCAATATGTTCCCTCTGACCTTTGGCTGCTCCCTGTCAAGGGACATGCTGAGAAGGAGGTGAAATAAATGATTATACTCAGTCATCAGTTTGAGAAATAGAACTAGGAGGAAGTTTTAGAAAGACATCTCCTCAGCAGTTAAGAGAAGAGAACATCATACAGCAGAGAGCAGAGGTGAAACAGAGAGAAAAAATAATGAGGGCAGACGGCCAAGACAACCCCGTGGCAAAAGAGGCCAGCCAGGGAGGTGGAGAACTTAGACGAAAGCCTGAGTATCCAGCCAGAAGACATGAGTTAAGCAATTCTTGTGGGAAAGCTTGACTGTTGGTTCTTAGTACTCATCAGGAGCCCAACAAGAAGGAAAGACAGACAGGTGTAGAACACTGAACCTCATAAGTCATTCTGTAACCACAGTCCAAAGAAAATAAAAAGCTCATTAGTATTGGAAAGTTTGACTTTTGCTGTGCTCACTTGACCAAATTAAGTACTCATACCAAAAGTATCAAGCTGTACTGGTGAAATGTATTGCATAACCTCATTCTGTGTCAAGTCTCAATTGGTGTAAACTTTGAAAACTCCATTAGCTCCAGTGAAATTATATTTATATAGGCCAGCTGAAATTCTAGCTCTCAAAATGCAAAATTAATTTGTTTGTTTTATTACCTTTAAGCTGAGTGCTCATGGGGTAGCAATAGAAAAAAGAATGTCGTAAGAACTCACTAATGTAACCACATAATGAGGAAATGTTGCATTTTTAGCATGCCTGAACAATCACTTACAGAGTGCTTGGTTAATGTGCATTATGGATTACTAAAGCTGATTACTAAGGGTGCAAATTAATGGGTATTTCATAGCAACAGATTCTCTGGCCCTGACAGTGGTGAAACACTTGTAACATTGAAAAGTTTTAGACCCTATTGGCATGTATTTTCAATCAAAATCTAGACCAGAGTGGGTGGTATTAATATCACATAACTTCAGGGACTTGATTAATTTATCTAGTGTCTCAGACCAGAGAAATTGAAAACATCTCTGTATTATCTTTTGTTCTCAAACTAAGTCCAAATAATAAGAGTGCCATGTAGGATTCTTTTGCAAAACAGCCTGGCTTCAAGCTGCCACTTCAGGAAGGCCTAGATCTTCTACGAATAATATGTTATATCTGTCCTCCTCACACAAATATGTCTAACTTCAACCTCTCAGATCGCAGTAGATGCCAATATTTAGCTAACCAAATCAGGCCCCAGATGCCTAGACTGTCAATGCCTAAATTTGAGCTAGTGATCTTACACCTTCGCAGTAATGACAAATCGGTGCCTTTACTTCCCAATACCAGCAGTGAAATGTAAACGTTCTCTTGAAGATAACTGCATCCAATAAATGCTAGTTCATTCTATACTGACAAAAGGAAAGAAAAGTAATCATCTGAGGTTATATATCTACATTTTATGTGGGTATTGACATCTAGCACCATAATGTTGAATGTGTCTTCCCCCTTCCCTGCTGTCTTCTTTAGCACAATAAGGATTATGCCACCCATAAAACCAGTAGTACTAATACCAGTGACCACAAGTCAACCTGGTCTAAACTAAAGTGTAATTTTCTCCTTTGTTCATGGAATGATTTACCCTGTGAGACACACATTATCTTTGCTTGCGTGGCACTAAGAGAGCCTTGGGGATAGCAGTTGTTTAGTTCCATACAGGATATGGCCTTGCAGGAAAAGTATTTTGCTTTGTTTCTCATTGCACCTGGACAGTGTACTGATTGCAGTAACATTCTTTTGCAGCTAAATGTAACCACTTTTTCATAACAGGTCTTATTCACCTCATTATTTAGTAAATTATCTTTCTGAGGGACAGAAGGTCACAGCAATTTGAGCTGTTTGCCAGAGAATACATCTGCTAGTTTTCTTAATAATGCCTTTAAATGAACATCTGCAAACCTCCTGAAACTATTGACTGTGTCTTCCAGCCTCTTAACACAGAGCAAATAAACAAACAACGCCCCATTATTTTAAACTTTAGAAGATTCAGCTTTGTTTCCTCAAGAAGAAAATAAAGGATGAAGCTGAAAGTGATCGTACTTCCCCGTACACACAAAAGAAGTTAAAACTGTGACTGAATCTTGATATTTAATGTAAAGAGAATACAGGAATATGTATGTACATGTGCACGCATATGCACTTACACACACATAAATGTAGACCGTTGAATTCAGTGAATAATAGCGAATGGTTTAAGAGCTGTGTAAGAGTGGATGTATATAGAGAGATCAATATCCTTTCATAATGGTAAAGTCAGAAGGCTTTTCCACCTCTGCTTCTTTAAAATAAATTTAATGCAAATACATATAAACCAAAAAAGGTACATTACAACAAAAAGAATATTCGTACATTTTTGCAGTGTATGAATTACACAGTAAAAAGTTGTCTTCACATGTAGATGAAGGCATAACAACAGGACTATTTTTACAAATCAAAACATATTGTGATTTTCTGATTTTCCATTTTTTCTTTACTATTACATTTAATAAAATTTGTTGAAATTTTCAAGGTATTTAAATTACTAGTAAATTAAACACTACCCATTCTTTCTGATAAAATGTACTTGCTACCTAACTACAAAATATTGGGAGACTGACAACACTGAGGCTGTAGAGAGAGTTAATACATCTAGTTTTTATTCTTAGTACCATGGTATATACTGCTTGTGTACTACTACACCATACCCATCAAATTGCTTATTCAAAGTCCTGAAGTCTGTAAGGAGCATTCTCTTCCTTATTAAACTGGTTTTGGCTGGGATAGAGCTTATTTTTTTCACAGCAGCTTGCATATGGTGCTGTATTTCTAGATTTGTGACCAAAACAGCTTTGATAACACAAGGATGTTTCAGTTATTGCTGAACAGTTCTTACACAGCATCAAGGGATTTTCTGCTTCTCATGCTGCCCCATCAGCCCTTAGGCTGGTGGTGCACAAGAAGCTGGGATGGGACACAGCCAGGACAGCTGACCCCAACTGACCAAAGGGATATTCCATACCATATGATGTGCATGCTCAGCATATAAAGCTGGGGAAATAAGGTGGAAAGGGGGACATTCGAAATTATTGCATTTGTCTTCTCAAGTAACACTTACATGTGATGAAGCCCTGCCTTCCTCGAAATGGCTAAACATCTGCACACTGATAAGAAGGGAATTAATTCCTTCTGCTTTGCTTGTGCATGCAGCTTTTGCTTTACCTATTAAACTGTCTTTATCTCAGCCCATGATTTTTCTCACTCTTACCCTTCCAGCCCTTTCTCATCCTGCTGCAAGTGAGTGAGCGAGCAGCTGTGTGGGGCTTAGCTGCCTAACAAAGTTAAGCTACAACACCTATAAATAGCAGGCATTATTTATCTATAAACTAGACTTTCTATACATTGTAAATATAAAGTTTTCTCGGTGCAAGTAACTGTTAAAATTCTTTTAAATACTTCATTTTCTACCCATTTTGTTGCTGCTAAAATTGAAATTACATATTTAGAAATGGAAACAAAATCCTAACCAGTTTGAAAGTCCCAATGAAAGACTCAGTTTCTTGCAGAGTCATTAAGCCTAGTGGAAAGGGCACTCTCTGGGAAATGTAGGTTGGAACACCCTCAAGTATAGGAATCTACTGTATTAAAGAAGGCATGCCTTAGATGTGCCCTAAATTATGCAATAAAAACCACAGTGCTTCACTGTTCACATAAGTCTAGAATACCTGCCCCTCCAGTAGATATTCCAGGCTGTCAACACTAATAGACGAAGCCTGAACACAAGTATAACTATCTTATAAAACATACTCCGAATTGCCATACACTGATATTTCCTTTACAGGGTGGGGGGTGAGAAAGGAAGGGCAATAGTTCTGATATTATATTCTATTGTCAACTTCATTAGATAAAATAAAAATATTTAATGGCACCATAAAACTGACAGAGATAAGACCACTGTATTTATAGCAGTCCATGGCTGTAATTATTTAGTTATTTATACAGAATTATTTAATAAAATGGAGATAAGATTAATGAAACCTGCAAAGTCCAAGTACTATGTGAAGAATTTCAAAAGTGAGTCCCTTCAGTTTAACTCATTTTTTTTTTCATGCACACACACTAGCAATCTGGTTTTCTAATGCTACACTGAGTGCAGCTTTTGAAAATATTGAGTTACTCAAGAGCTCAAGATTAGACTCCCTATAAACAAATATTAATATTACCTAAATGACTGGATCTTTGAATGGGACCCCAGGTATCTGCCTTTACCATCAAAAATGTATGCCTGAAACCTGAACTTCAGTTTTGTACTATTTCTATGGTAACTGGAAGGAGACAGGAACCTACACAGAAAGACAAAGAAAGACCAACTGGTGAGGGGTCTTGAGCACAAGTCTTATGAGGAGTGGCTTAGGGAACTGGGGTTGTTTAGCTTGGAGAAAAGGAGGCTGAGGGGAGATCTTATAGCTGTCTACAACTACCTGAAAGGAGGCTGTAGCATGGAGGGTTGTGGTCTCTTTTCCCATGTAGCAAGCAATAGGAAGAGAGGAAATGGCCTCAAGTTGCACCAGGGGAGCTTTAGATTTGATATTAGGAAAATATTGTTCACTGAAACGGTTGTCAAGCATTGCAACAGGTTTAACAGTTATCATCCCTGGAGATATTTAAAAGACCTGTAGATGAAGTTCTTAGGGACACGGATTAGAGATGAACTTGACAGTGCTAGTTTAATGGTTGGACTTGATGATCTTTAAGGTCTCTTTCAACTGATTCTATGTTTCTATGATTAATCTTATCTGTCTTGAACATTTATTTAAAGAAGATATGAATTTATCTTGGGAGACACATACTTCCACTGGTAACTGTGGAATCAAGGTAACTACACAGCCCAGACCTCCAATTTTTAGACACTTGACGCTAAGTGAAATGCATCCCACCCCAAGTGAATGCCTGGTTTAAAACTACTGGATTTGTGATATACAAATGTCAAAATACTGATCTTGCAAGGCAAAGCTTATATGCAAGTAGTTCTTGTTACTTCCTCTTAGTGAAGAATTAGAAGTAATAATATTGTCATCAAATTGAAATTATCAAGTTTTAAATTATTTCTCTCTGTACGTTTCTGAATTATGTAAAAGAATAAAAACCAGCAATATTTATTAAAATCTTATTTTTTCAAGTGGTATAAGAAGTAAAATTAAAAAGAGTAAAACATAAAGTTAGATTTCTTGGCAAGCAAGAAGAATTATTTCAAGTGATGAGCACCCACCTGCTTCCATTAATATTTAACTCTTTATTCAATAATATATTCTTACAAAGATAAGGTCATTGCATTAGGAACAAATCTCTGGGCTCAGGCTGTCAAAGATACTAAAGGTAATTTAACATCTAAGTTCTGTTAGGAAAGTTGGTATACAATATTTGGGAATCTGTGTCAGATTTGCCTTCAGAAATCTCTCTCTTAGTGTTTAATTAATTTCTCAGTCTCTTAAAGCTATTAAAAAACCAATTACCAACTGAAATTCTTTAACACAGAAAATTGTTACCTGCAGATTGCGTTCTCCTGTGAAATGCTTTAAGTCTTCTACATTCACTTAGTTTTGCTGCACTAATCATCATTTCTGTTGCATGGGAACCAGCTGTTTTGAATGAGCAATTAAGTTATTAGGTAAAATGGAATAAGATGTTAAAAGTATTTTCTTATTAACTTTTTTTTCTTAAATTTTTTCTACCCCTTTTTAGCCTGCCATAGGGAAGTTACAACAACTAATGTGAATAGGTGAAAAACAGGGGATAGGTGAACTTAGTCAAACGAATTCTCGTCTAATCAAGTCTTGTTCATTTTGTCTAAGCAAAGACTTCAGTCACATGAAGAAGCCTGAAGGGACTCAGAGCATGAAAGTGATGACTGGCAACAATTTTGAAGTTGAAAATTCAGCTAAAGAAACTTTCACCTCCTCTTTTTATATAATGAAAAGAGGGGAGTGTACTTGGATCAAAGGTTTACTTTGGATTAAAATCGAAATAATGGGTTTGTTTAGTTTGTTTAGTACATTTTGCATTGCCTTCCTTACCTATTGTTTTTGTTTGTTTGTTTAAGAAAAATCTGTCATTTTGTGTCATTTATTCTAGTTTCTCATGTAATTCAGGAGTTTTGTTTTAAGGCTAGCTTGTAAACTATTCTGAGCTTCTATTCTTTTTATTTCAAACAATAACGCTGCAAATGCAGAATTAGGACTTGTCTAGCCATAGCTCATTTATTTTCCAGGGACTCTCATAGCCTCCAGGCTAAACATCTGTGGTGACTACACCCTGTTCTAAGGAGTTACTTCCTCTTCAGAAGCAGCTATGTAATGTTGAATTGACATTATACTCTACAGCCTTTGAAGCATGCACCATTGCCAGAAGTGAAATCAGAACTCAGCCCAACAGAGTGTACACTTCAGAGTGTCTTGCAAATATATGTTTATATGGACACTGCAGAAGGGTAGCTTGCGTCAGTGTAACGCGTATAAACCTCTCTGAAATGCCGAAATATGGTTATTGCAGTGGAGATTACAGCATATTCCTTGCATCTGTTAATCTAAGCCATTGGGATTTTTAAAAATCTCTCCACAAAAGTAAATGAGATTCTAACTAATGAACACTTTTTTAAAAAAATCAACATCCCAAATTCATTAGTGCCTGACCATTTATTTGGTTTCACTTTGAAAAGCTAAACTAACTTAGGGTTTTAATTTTACTATTGTACATATTCTATATTTAAGCCTTTTGTTCAGTGGAATTCATTAATTTATGGTGTTTAAAGTAATATCAATTTTTTCATACACAGCATCACAATGCTATCTTTAAATAAAATGTTATAGACTACATCTTCAAATTATCTTGCAAAACCAGAATAAAAACTAACACAAGCAGACATCTAAGACATATGTTCTTCCATAACTCCCAGAAAATTGGATGATTATTCGTGTTGTTGCTGAGTGTGGTGGAAAAAGGCAAAAATCTCAAAGAAAGGACTCTTTTGTTATTTAAAATCTATTATATAAGGACCTCTAAAAACATATTGTCTGCCAAGTAGTCACCAAGCATAACAATGATTTAATGCACAGTTTATGGTATTATGTGAAACTGCAAAAGTTGTAAGGATAAATGAAGGAAAAAAATAATTAATTAAGTGGTAGGAGAAGACAGCTGTTCAATCACATCTATCTATTCCACATTTTATCAGTCAACTGGCAGTGAGAATAAAAGTTTCTCTGGTACCTTAATCAACTTCAGAAGGTACTAATTAAAGGGTTAGAATGGGGAACAGCAGGCAGGAAGAGCTAGCAGTAAATTAATGAAGTAGAGTCAAGAGAGGCAGAGTAACTGAGAAAATGATAGGAAACAGGAACAGATTAGAAGCAATCAGTAATTGGAAAGAGTAATACTGGGGAGGAAACTTTATTTGAGTGGTATGTGCAGAAAAAGAGCTGTAAAAGAACTACTGTAACCCTTGTTTTTTCTTTTAACACAGACATTTCCTTACACACAATTAAAGTAGATTTGAGGGATTAAGAAATAAATGTCTCTGAGCCTGTGGGAATAGAGTTCTTAGATCTAGTGTCTTGGCCCCTTTCCAGTTTGGACATTGCCCCAATTTCTTAAAGCTGCTTATGGCAACTCTCTGTACTTCCTGTCCTAAACTGCCAAGTAGCCTTGCTTTATGTTGTCAAACAGCTGCTTATTCTTAAGTAGTTTGGGAGTCTTTACTGTGAAAGATGGTATAACCAAGAGTCTGGGTCAAATAAATTGCTTGGAGTTGCCAAAAGGAAGTTTTACATGGCAGAAGTTGTAAAGGTAAAGCCTTCCCAGAGTTCCTGCTGCAATGGGCACGTGGAGAGCAGGGAAAGGAACGTATTTGATGCATTTGAATGAGCTTCTGGCAACAGGACTTCTATTTTGGTTCTCATTGGACTCGGTGAACTTCTCACTGGGACAAGGCTAGGGTTTTGGAGTCCTTTTGATGAGTCCAAGTGGTGGTATTTGCATTGGTTGTGTTGAGAGAGTGGATTTTGACAGAGTGACTTTCATGCCCTCAACAGCGTAAGAATTCAGATTTTACATTTCTGAATCAAGGAAAAAAAAAAATACATTTCAATGCTGAGAAAGAAAACTGCCTTTGTTAAGTCTTTTTCCTGGGCAGTAAACTGGATAATGAATTATGATATCATCTTTACTATTGTCATTAATGAGAAATTAATCCTTCCCTTAGGAAATAAGACCTGCTGGATGTCATTAGTCGAAGTTGATAGACTCGCTTGCCAGGACAAATTTCTCCTGGATATACTTGCAGAAACACAAACAGACATCTTGACTTCTGTGACTGCTTGGCCAGTACAATAAAATACAGTTGTAATCTTGGTAACTAAAAGGGAGGAAAGGGAGTAATAAAATAATTACCTCCTTTCTGTTTGTGCCCAAGGCCCTTTTATAGTTTATTTCCTATCTGTATTTAGCACTGTTTCAACTAAAATGGTTTGAAGACTAATTATTCTTTTTCTGGGCCTTACTTGCTTTCACTTTTTTCAAAGCAGTGAAAAAAAATCATCCTACAAAGAGTTCTGTGGCAAACTCTTGTTTCTTTGTAACTTTCATTTTTGTCTAGTAGCTTTCTATTCTGCTTCATTCCTTCTGAGTTTGATGAGTGTTATAATGGATGGTTTTGAGGGTTACTGGGTGAAGGTAAAGTTCAGGCAGGTTGCCTTCTGGATGACCCTCAGTGACAGTTGTAAATGAGGCAAACCATTCTAATACGGAGTTCAGACTTACAATGGTCCACTTCACCATTTGGGGGGTTGGGAAACGAGGAATGGTCTTTATTAGCTAGAAGAGATTGTGCTGTTAAGCAGCTTGCAGTTCACATGCTAACGGTTAATTTTAATGGACGGGTTGTGACATTATTCTGAAAGAAGTTAAAATAACATTTTAACAGCCTGAGGTAATATAAGAAGCCTTGCTGTAATAAAACACCCCATTGATACAATATCAGGAGAAAAAGAACTTTTACATTGTAGTAATGGATATACAAAAGTAAGGTAATTCATTCTCATGCGCTGCAGTTTCTGCTATTAGAGATATTCTAAGATTTTGTAATACTAATGGTACATCATTCTATAAACAAAGTTTATTTAAAGCTATAGAGACACTAGTTAGAATATAATTTTCCCTTGATTCATGTGACTGCAGGAAGACATGCAAATGCAAACAGACTCTAAGACACTGTAAGTAAATGTTTTCATTTTGCTGCTTAAGATGTTTTTCTTGGTTGGAATAAGTATTTAAGATGAAAGGGATTATTAGCATCTGATTTTGTTAAACTAATTGGAAGAGTGAGATTCTTTGAAAAATGCTTGAAAATGTTGAAGCATTGGTACTGCTGTTAGCCCCACAGGGATTTTAGCAGTTTCATGTGTGGATAGTTTCTAGTGACGAGTTTAAAATGTCAGGACCTATGTAATATGAAAAAGACATGCAGTGAAAGCATGGATGGAAACGAGAGTGCACTTTTATTTCACATTTTAGTAGGAAGTATCCCAAAGGGAAAACTTTTGTTTGTTTGTTTTATGGTGTTTTTTTTTGTAATGTAATTCAGCCTTTAAAAATAGATATAAATATAACCTAACAACATACTTATTTTATGGCAGAGGTAGCATTGTTTGGGTGCCGTACATGAGTATTTTAAGGCCTATGCATAATTGAATTTCTTTTAAATGGTTTTCTAAAAGGTACCATGTAATTGTATTTCATTAATTCTAACCTTTACAACTTAGTCCAGCTTTTGTCTTCAGCCACTCTATGGTGATTTCCCTGTACACAATTTACTTGGAGAGAGAATCAAAAACACATGCAAAGAATCAAAATTGGCTCAAAATAACAATGTTTAGCATATTTTGCTGTATGAATTAATAAGTAGTATAAGAATATTTGTGGGAGCTGTATTATTACCTGTTCAATTACCAGAAGACTGAAACATTATTATCTGTATTGATGTAGACAGGAGTGCACAGACAATATAATTAAGAAACACACGCTATTTTTGTGATCTAAAGTACCGAGGAGGTGATCCATGCCAGTCATAAAGGAACAATTGCCATGACTTGTTTTCTCAGCCAACTGCATGCTGTTTGGCAAGTTAGCAGGGGAGAATTACATGGGTTATATATAATGGAATGTCTGAACAGCTGCTGCAGTGAGGGCAGTCGACAGGTTTGTCAGCTTTTAGAGTAATTAACCCAGCAGGAAATTCATTCCCAGGTGGCTACTGGAAAGAATCAAGTTTGGTGAGGCAATGACATGAGAAAATGAGAGTAGAGATGTGTACAAACATCTCTCTTTTTTTATAGAACAATGAAAACTTTCCTGAAATTTATGGGGTTGAAACATAAGAACAGAAACACTGGTTCAGTGCATTTGTCCATCTAGGCCCAAAGCCTGTCTTCAGCACTGGTCTCATAAGCAGGTACTCATGGAAGAGGATGAACAGGACAGGCATATAGCTTCCTAATACGCTCTCAGATTCGAGTTCATTTCAGCTGAGGAGATTTCTGGAGTCCTGTGTGTTTTCTCTTTTTGTTATACAAAATAAAATTACATAAATATTTCCACTGAAAGCTTTAGGTGAAACAAATGCCTTGATTTCAATGCCCTTTCATACTTAATTTCAGTAAAACAAATATACCTCTGGGCCAAATAGTAAAATGCAACTGTCATTGTAAATTAATTTTATTGTAGTCGCTAAATAGCCTTTTTTGAGTGGTCAGTATTGGCTCATGCACAGATAGTATCATGAGTGAAGCAAAAGTTCAGGTACCAAAACCAGAGACTGTATTTTGTGACATTTAGACCACTCTTTTTTCTCGAATGGTTCTTACTGTTACTGTCATTCATTTTTAATACTTCATGTTTATGTGCCTATTCTTAGGTACCTGCAAATTTATTTACAGCATCGAACATGCATATTCATTATTACAAGAGTAATTTGAGGAAAAATACTGATGCATTTTTACTCCACCTGGAGTACAAGAATGAAGTACCACTCACTGTAAGAGAAGACCAGGCTTGAGACCATTTAAGGGAAGTGAATGTGCACAGGTCCATGGAACCTGATGAGATGCATCCAAGAGTCCTGGAGAAACTCGCAGATGAAGTTACTAAACCGCTGTCCATCACATTTGAAAAGTTGTTGCAGACTGGTGAAGTTCCTAATGATGGAAAAGGGCAACCATTACTCCCAATTTTAGAAAGGTAAAAAAGGGAGACCTGGGGAACTGCAGGTCAGTCAGTACCTCCTTTGTGACTGAAAAGATCACAGAGCAGATCCGCCTGGAAACTATGCTAGGGCGTATGGTAAATAAGGAGGTGACTGGTGACAGCCAAACTGGCTTCACTAGGAGCAAATTGTGCCTGACAAATTTGGTGGCCTTCTACAGAGGGTTTACCTCACCGATGGATAAGGGGAGAATGACTGTCATCATCTACCTGGACTTGTGCAAAGCACTTGATACTGTCCCATGCAACATCTTTGTCTCTAAAATGTAGACATGGATTTGATGGGTGGACCACCTGGCCGATAAAGAATTGGCTGGATGGTTGCACTCAAAGAGTTTCAGTCAATGACTCAATATCTGGGTAAAGACCAGGAATGAGTGGTGTCCCTCAGGGATTCATATTGGGACCAGTATTATTTAACATCTTTGACAGGAACATGGACAGTAGCATTGAGTGCACCCTGAGAAATTTTGCAGATGTCACCAAGCTGAGTGATGTGGTTGATACTCTAGAGAGAAGGGATGCCATACAGAGAGACCTTGACAGGATAGAGGGATGGGCCCATGTAAACCTCATAAAGTTCAATAAGGCGAAGTTCAAGGTCCTGCATCTCAGTCAGGGCAATCTCAAACAGGCTGGACAACACAAGGAAGAAAATCAGCCCTGCAGAGAAGGACTTGCTGGTATTGGTGAAAGAAAAACTGAATATGAGCCAGCAATATGACCTCACAGGCCAGAAAGACAACCTTATCCTGGGCTGTATCAAAAGAAATGTGGCCAGCAGGTCAAAGAAAATGATTCTGCCCCTCTACTTTGTTCTTGTAAGGGTCCACCTGGAGTACTGTGTTTAGCTCTGGGGCCCTCAGCATAAGAAAGATATGGATCTGCTCAAGCAAGTCCAGAGGAACGCTACAAACATTATCAGGGGCCTGGAGCACCTCTCCTATGAGGACAAGCTGAGAGAGTTGGGGTTGTTTAGCCTAGAAAGGGCTCTGGGAAGACCTTATAGCAGCCTTCCAGTACCTAAGGGGGACTTACAAGAAAGATGTGGAGAGGCTTTTTATCAGGGAGTGTAGTGGTAGGACAGGGGGTAATGGTTTTCAACTGAAAAAGGGTAGATTTAGATTAGGTATTAAGACAAAGTTATTTACTGTGATAGTGGTGAGACAGTGGAACAGGTTTTCTGGAGAAATTCTGGATGGCCCCTCTCTGGAAATGCTCAAGGATAGGCTGGATGGGGCTTTGAGAAACCTGATCTAGTGGAAGTTGTCCCTGTCTGTGGTAGGGGGATTGGAACGATATGGTCTTTCATGTCCCTTCCAATCCAAACCATTCTGATTCTATGATTTACCATTCAAGAAAATGACTGATGATCATAAAATACTTAAATGACATGACCTTGCCAAATAGTATAGGATAAATGTTCCATATGCAATTACCAACCATGGTTTATATTGATCTATATCAAATGTTATTTGACATAAACCACATATGTTTTAAGAATGCTTACACTAAGGGAAAAAAACCATAAGAACAATCAAAGCTATATGTCATTATACTGAAGAAGGTACAGGTTAAAACAAATTATTTGGAGGTAAGGACTATTTGCATTCAGTTTTTAAGTTTCATAGATTTTACTTTTGAGAAGAGCTTCAAGATGTTCTGTTTGTTGAAAAAAAAAAAAGCTCACTTTTTATCAAAGAATGACATGAGACATGCACAGAAGGCTAAAGGCTAGAGACTGGGATGGGTGGAATTACTTTGCTATAGACATGGTTCAAAATACATTGATTTCTAAGAAAACTGGTTTCAAGTTCTTCTCAGATATATTTCTCTTAAGCGTTAGACAAATGTCTAAACCAAAAAGGAGTATGGTTACTGCAATACTGAATACTGCAAAACCTTTCTGGTTCCTGTCCCATAGCCACATCCGTATTTTAAATTAGATGCTTAAGCCACTTTTACAATGTAGAGGGAGAATTAGAAGCCTCAGAAACAGATCCAAAACATTTAGCATGCTAGAAAAAGAGTTTTGGGCCACAGGCTTCAGTCAACATTACTAAACTACATGTTTTACAGACAGTTAGGCAACCTCCTTTTATAGAAATACTTTATATTTTTGTATTGTGCCATCAAAAATGTCATGGTATCTAGATATTTAACTGCATTATGCCATGTAAGTTCACTCTATGTATCAAATCAGAACTGAATAGTCTGTTCCATTTTTTAATCAAGAAAAAAAAAAAAACATGTATGACCCTTAGATAATTATTTGTAGAAAATGGCACTTCACCGTGAGGAGTCTTGAAGTATTTATGAACAGAAAATAGGGATACTGAATCAGAACATATTGTTTTCTTTTGTGTCTGTAGACTATTTTAATATGCATTACTAAATATCCAGTACAGAAATGAAGCAGAAAGGCTTATATGACTCTATATCATCCTGCTGGCCCGGCGTTCCTGTCAGAAAAGTAGGAAATGAAATGTTATTACATTCTGTGCATGAAAAGTACTTCAGGACCCTGGAGCCCTGATTTATTATATTCTTTGCAGACCTTTGTTTTCTTACTAATTTTTCCATTAGCAGCTCAGCAGCTTTTGGAGAAACTTTCTCAGGTTATAGGTGTATTGATTGCCACTTTACATGAAAAATATCCTCTTTTCTGTTACCACCTTATCCTGTTGTGCTAGGCAATCTTTAGCAAACTGTATTTCATTTCTCTTTTCTGCTTTATGCTGTGCCATATTTTACTCACACTCCATTCTCCTATTACGTGCCTTATATTTATTTATTCAATAAGCTTGGAGTTGTCAGTATTTGTGCCTCAGACACTCATAAACTGTATTCAATGAATTATTGGACTTCTAGTTTTGTGTTTCATAGAATCATAGAGTTGTTTTGGTTGGAAAGGATCTTTAAGATCATTGAGTCAAACTGTTAACCTAGCACTGTTGAGTCCACCTTTAAACCATCTCCCTAAGAACCTCATCTACACACTCCTTCGGGGCATAATACCAGAGTCTGTTTCTTTAAAAATAGCTCACCTCTAACTGTCTTGGCTGATTTAATATTAAGGAATCTGGAAGTTGTAATCTCTGAGGATAAAGTGGGTGGAGATGTTTGGTGGAAAAAAAAAAAAAAAAACAAAAATTAAAAGAAGATACTGCTTTGGAAGGAAAATGTACCAAATACTGGGCAGCAGGAAAACCTGACAGCTGATTGCAACACAGCAAGAAAAATTCTACAAAAGTTAAACTCTTTGTTGATTTGTTTGTATGACAGGGGTTTAGGAGAGTCTGGGGAGAAAATTACTAGGAAGAATGCCCTGGGCAGTAGTGTAATTTGGAAAACTGAGACTACGCAGCATGAATATCCAGAGAGGCCTTACGGAGTTAGATGTTTTAGAGAAAACCTTTGGCATCTGAGTATGAAGAACATTCTGAATTCTACACAGAAATACAAATTATTATTGAACATTTACCTTGGCACAATCTCTCAGGAGAAAATACTGAGACTGAGGAGGTGCCACTGAGCAGAACTAATTGATGATTCAGGGCATAAGAAAGACTTGGATGACCTTTTTCATTTTAAATAAGCTTCTCTTTTCACAGAAAGGGAAAAGATTTTAGGTCAGACAAAATGACTGGAAAGTAAAAAGCACCTGGAGGATATATGTGAAGTCATTGAAACAAGCCACTATTAAAGAGGAGGAATTTAAATAAAACTTGTGTGAGGATACAGTTCTCTACATGATGTCCATCTGCCTCAGCTAGATGTGCCAGCAGTTGCCAGAAGTTTGGTGTCACTTGGCCTGTGTTGCTGATGCTGTGGGATTAGTGGGATTGTTTTAAATATTAAACAAATATTATGTATATGTAGCATTCTATTTCACAGCATAGAGAATTTTCAAAACCTAAAGACCTTTTCCTACTTGTAGGCAGTAAAGAGCTATGTTTTTCTAGATGCAGTCAGAATTTCAAATTTTTAGCTAACCTAAATGCAGATAACCATATTGACATAGCATTTGAACACAGATGAACTTAAAAACCGCAAAAGCCTTTCACTATGTATGTGGCCTGTGTGGTCTAGAGTTCACTGGTACGTGCCAGGACTCCATACATACTTGGCCATCCTCTAAGGACAATACACAAAGCCTTCATGTTCAATAGGGAACACTGAAAGTTAATCACTTAAAATCTAGGAAAACAGAGTTATTTAGCCATCCCATTGTGCTCTGGCAGCCATGAGGGCAAATCACGTTCTGTGGTGCATTAAACACAGCATAACCAGCCAGTCAAAAGAGGTAATCATCTTGCTGTACCTAGCATTGGTGTGGCCTCACCTTTTATTTCATGTGATAAATGATGAGTAAACAACGTGTTTTTGATGAAGCAAAGAAAAAAATATTGCACTCCAAAATGACATTGCTTTGTTATTGTGAAACATAAAGAAGGTCCTCAGAAATGCACACTAATCTGATTCTACAAGTATTTATTTAGATTTGTGAACACTCATAGAATTATCTGCACTTGTACACCAGTCCTGGATAGGAAAGAGTAAAACTGCTTAATGCACAGGAAGGAAGAATTCTTTAAGAATCTTCCTTAAAACAGAGAACAGGAATAGAAGAAGATGCAGAAAAAACATCAGTCTCTCACAAAAAAACCCCACATATTCATCCCATGAAAGTGGGACAGGTAAAGATCAACGGAGTCCTGGAGCAGGAATTCACTGTCTTGCATAGAAAGTCAAAAAGAATTAGATGCTTCTGACAGGAAGAAATGTACAGAAGCCCAAGTTAAATGTAAGAGAAGGTCTACAGAATGTTTCATTCCCAAAGTGGAAAGTGTGAGAACCTTGAAAATAGGAGGTCTCTTTTCAGCTTCAGTGTCTGACTTTTCAATTCTTATAGAAAAATAAACCTAGGCTCCAAATAAAGTAGAAAGAGGTAATGAGGATTTAGACTAACTTAAAATGCTAACTTAACTATGCAATCTCAGCAGCCTTAAGCAGAAATGAATAACTACAGGATTTTTCTATCTGATTAAGCTTGGAGGTGAAGTGCCAGTACTCCAGAGTACAGAAGAGAATATTAAAGAAATTTAGTAATGAATAAAGAAAGCATGACAAATTGCAAATACTATAATACTGTCAATTTTTAAAACATACACTCTATATCAGGACTGTCAAACTCATTTTCACTGGAGGCCACATCAGTCTCACAGTTGGTTTCAAAGGGACAAATGTAATTTTAGGACTGTATAAGTGTAACTACTCCTAAATTTATACAGTCTTAAAATTACATTCGGCGTTTTGAAAGCAACCACAAGGCTGATGTGGCCCCAGGTGAAAATGAGTTTGACATCCATGCTCTATAGGATATGGCAACAGTTCCTAACACAGAACACCCATTCTCAGGTTTCATGGTTCTAAACACTCTAATTTAAAAGCCTTATGACTTCTAGCACTGAATATTCTCAACCAGTAAGTTAAGCCACTTAGATATGATTAAACTGTCTCCTATTTATTGAAATAAGTCTAGACTATTTTTGTTATCTAGCTTACTCTAGAATATTTTTGTAGTGATGGGGTTGTCAGTGTGAGCTTCTCTCAAATGTGTCACTTTATGAAATTGTCCTGCTTTAGCATGCCTTGTAGTAGCATTGTTCTCAGAACTTTTTATTAAAACTTATTATTTGTTACCAGAAGATGAAAAATACTTAGTACTCAACTGCATGTATTTTTGCTTTAGAAAATGTGAACTTTTATCGTACTTTGATAGACTTTTCTATTTCTAGAAGACACATGTTTTCTGTCATTTAAATTTTAGTCTTAACTCAGGACAAGAAAACCCTCCATAAGGAATCTGGAAGTCTAAGGCTAACATACAGTAATCACTTCTTTTCCTAACACTTTTTTTTTTTTTTTTTTTCCCCAAATACAATTCATTCTTTCTATTTGGTTTTAAAAATAGGAATATCTGACTATATATTTTAATAAAGTTGAAGGAAAGGAGGGAGAAGATTCTAGAAAATTTTGTTTGGAAGTTTGTTAAAGTGTGATGTATCCATCATTAAAAACCCAGTATTTTTATTTTTAACTCATAAATATTCTGCTAATAAAATTACGTTAGTTGGTTATCACTAAGGAATATAAGAAAATTCAGAGATTATGTAGCTGAAGTATTAGTGCTAGTGTATAACCTTCTGTTAAAAACTTTGTACCAAAAGACAGTGTGTGTGGGAAGGAAAAATATGGAGGAATGCAGGAAATTATATCATACTGAGCCTGACATCTGTATAGGGCGAATGGTTTAGTAGAATAATGCTATCACTCCAATAAAAGAATTGGTAGACACTGGCATACATATGATCCACTTAGATGTGAGTCAACAGGGGTTTCATAAATGTAAATGCCATCTTACAAACCCCTTGGGCTTCTTTAGAGGGATATGAATCAGAATGATTCCATTGATATAAAGGGACTTCAGAATATTTTGGCTTAATCCCTCACTAAATTAATTTAAGGAAACTTTGCAGTCAGGAGATAAAAGCTAAGTTGAATACTCATTTAGAGAGTACAGGTAAATCATAGAATCATAGAATAATTTCGGTTGGAATGGACCTTCCAATCAAATAAGTTTGCCTTCCAAATAATCTTGTCTTTCCATGGATAGAGCCTGTAACTGGAGTTCTATCCAGAGCTGCCCTCTGAAATGTAAGTCATTAAGCATATTCATGCATAAACTAGAAAAATATAGTTATCAATGAAAAAACAAAGTTTGCTTAAACCAGAATTATTCACCATACTGAGAATGATGGCAAATTATGAAGAATTGTGCCAGAATCAGTAACTTAGATAAAATTCAAAGACACAAATATAAAGTGGTACAAAAAAGAAAATAATCCTTGTCTCCTGGTTTCACAGATGAAAATAAGAACCCTGAGGTGAATCATAATTAGAAATTAAATGTTTAAGTTCTTCAGGAAGAGGGGGTGGAGTCTACAAGGGATATCTAGAGTATTTCCCACAGACGGGTTTTATAGATGTGTTTTTGGCAACTGAATTTCTTCATTTATCTCCCTTGACTTTGCCTTATTTGAAGTTTTTACATCTAGTTCACATGAACACATACAGCTAGACGTCTTAATTTTAGTGTTTGTAGTCACATTGTATACTTCCCCATGTTTCCCATTTATTATATTTTGGTTTTAAAAAACATAAAGTTTTAGTCTTCTAGGCATGCTGTGTTGCTTGCCTGTGTCATCTTTACCTGGGCATCTCAGCCTATTTGTGTCTAAGTTAAAAGGAAGTATCTTAAATGAAAAAGAAGTAACTCTGCAGTGCAAATGATCCTGTTCTGCATGAAATCCATTCAAGGCACAAAGATAAAGTTGTTGGCTTTTCTAAACTTTGTCAGTTAATCTCTAATCTTTAACTATTTCTGATACCCCAAGTTGTACTGACAGTGATGGCAGAATGGTACCTAAACCACCAGAAAACACTTATCCTGAATGATTGTGGAATTATCAGTTCATTTCAATAATGACAGCAGATTTCTAAGCTGTTCCTGAGACTTTTTTTTCTGAGAGCAGTACCACATAGCATCCCACTACAGATGATTTCACTGCAATAGGAGCTCCAGTAACATCTAATTGTATTGCTTCAGTTGATCTAAGGGACTGCAAAGGTATGAAAGGAAAGAAGGTAAAAGTGAACTTCCATTTGAAATTAAGTAACTACAGTACGTGGCAGACAATCCTGTTGTCAGGAGGAGATCTATGCCTGGAAAGAAGATGGTAATGTTCCTGCAACTAGTGGAATACTGAAAACATGTAGAAAAAGCAGTTTATAGGAGCTGCTAAGGTAGCTGCAAGATATTGCATGGAAAAGGAGGAGAAAGGTAGAAAATTACCTCTCCAGAAAAATTGCCCCATAATAAGAGTTACATGACAACATAAGCAGAAAAAGGTGAGTATCTAGTCTCTGTTTAAACCTGTAGTTCACATTCCTGGCTAGCTGCAGCAGATGGGGAAAGGTAGAGCTATTTTACAGAATGTCCTGATGGTAAGATGCTATGACTGAAAAAATAATGTACGCATCTTTTTCTGGGCTAAACAGTTTGATATTGTGTTTTAACTGCTTTCTCATCACTCTGTTGACCAACTCAGAACTGGAGAAACTTCCAGTTTGTGGAGGATGTTGTTTCCTTAGAATTAGATTTCAACTCAAATTTGGCTGGAAGATTCTAGCCTCTGCAGCCTCAAGGGCTTGCCTAATTCCCGTTTCACTGAACATCTGCAGGGGGGCTGAGAAGTCCTCTTGCAGCCAGAGTACCATTCATACTGCTCTGGCACTAATGAGTCTTGAAAGTTTTTTTTTCAAGAAACCTAGTCTCCATGCCCCAGCTCTTTAAGATAGTCTAAAAATTCAAAACCTTGAGAAGGTTACCCAGAGATATGACTCCCAGGGTAATTACTGAGAACTCAAGAGCTGAACTTTATTTAGACCCTAGAGTCTTGCAGATCCTAGAGTCTTTATTCCATAGCAGGGAATATGAAAACTGGAGCTTTTATTTCACCTAAATCACAGACGCTGGCATTGCTATAATACATCTAGGCGGTGTGTATAACCCAGGGTAAGAGGCAGAACATTTCAGTGTTCCCAGCCCTGGGACAAACCAACCAGCAACCCAGGGAATGCTTTCTTTGGAAACCTGATTTGGATTTGGTGAGACTTTATCAGAAAGTTTGAAAGTAATTCTTTTGGCCCAGTGCACACAGATAAGTGTCTTTAATTTTGTCAGCTTGGCAGTTTAGAACTATATCCTAAAGTGACTGCTTTTTCTTCAGTTACAGTGGTTTTATAAAGCATTTATTTTTTACCTAATACATGAAAAGTTGTGCTAGATACTGTATGTTAAACAAGATATGGTAGGCAAAAAACATGGGTTATCAACAGAAGCACCTCATGCTTCTTTGATCAGTAAAAATATGTATTTTATGTTGCATGCTAGTTTTTTGAATTACCAGATTCTTCAAAATCTCCTTTTCATATAACTTTGGCATGAAAATGACAAAGCAATTTGTAAACTTTCCTTGCAACATAATCTTTGTGAGACATAGTGATGTGATGGCTTTACAAACACCTCATCACAGAACTCTTCAGAGAAAACAATCCAGTTCTGCTGTGTAGATTTCTCATCTCATAAACACGGCTCTGTTTAGCTATTTATTCAGGCCAAGACTACTGGACATCTTGGCTCAGAACTGGACTGCAAGACAAAAGAAACAGGGCAACCTCTTAAGAATCTTGCTTTCTTCTGGTATAAAAAGATACAGTTGAGTGGAAGTGAACAGACCTCTATCCTGGAAATGATTTTTCTTCATTTCTAGCTCTGTAATTTCAAATTTAAATATCATATTCCCTCCATATTAGAAAGACAGATGTGCATGCTTCTGTTCATGTTTACCTGAAAATATATCTCTACTATAAAGCATATGTTCTTTTTTTGTTTGCAGCTATCTTTTCAGGGGCTGTCTGCCCAGCTATATGACTGCACTATTGCAATGTTTGTTTCACCAGAAAAGGTTTACAGGAGCAGAATGTAGAACAATGTAAAAAGTATAGCTTTTGCAGCAAGTTTCCTTCCCTAAGAGGTGACGTCTGTAAAGTTTTGTTTTCTTTTTTTTTTTTTTTTTTTTAATTACAATGGATAACACCTGTTGAAACTTTTATGTCAAAAAAAGACATGAACTGGCAGGAAAAAAAGCAAAAACACAGTTTTCTGCCTCTTTTGACCTCCATAAACACCAGATGTATTACAGCTGGAGCCTGGAAAAATCATCATGTCATCATAAGTTCCATAATAAATGCAGTGCAAGTGTACAGCCTGCAGGCAACTCACATGAATGTGATTTGGTGTCAGAAAAAGATGGCACATAGGGGAATGAATCTCTAGTTCATTAAATAAACTCATCCACTGGTGAACAGCTAGTCTAGATGTGTATAATGGTAAAAAATGTCTATATGAGATGGAAAAGGGAGGAAGATTTAATAGGAAACAAAGATAAAAATGAAAATAACTTCATAATTATTTTCGAAAGTTACAATATTTTGTACCTCAGTCTCTTATCTTTCCTATTTCTACCCTCAGATGGTCAGCGAATAAAAATACTTACATGCTTGTTAAAAAATACATGTGATTATATGCCCTGACAAATGTAATTATGGTGAATGATATGTTAATCTCTTGTAACAACATAACCTATGGATGTTGACTTTTTTTTTTTTCTTGTTACAGTCACTTCATTCAGAAAGTCACGACTGTGCTTAGCCTATCACTTTGGGGCCTATCAGGATAATGTGAGTATGTAATTTTCAACCGTAATATAACGTTAATGATGCTGCCAATTTTACAGTTCTCTTATTTCCCTCTCCTTCATCTCCTATCATCTTTTCAAATTATTTAATTACTGAGAAGGTTCTAAAGCTGTCTTCAAATGAAGAGTGTATTTAATGAATTTTAATTAATTAGAGTGATTTTTTTTAAAAAACTCTTCCTCCATTTGACCACTATTCACATGCTGGAAGGTATTGCAAGCTTTAAACATGGTATCCCTGTAAGATACATCAAATGCCAGTTACTTGCATGCTCAGCTATGATGGCTTTGTGGCAATTTGTTTTGCTTGCTATTTTTTTTTTTGTTAGCTTTATCAGCACAAACACCATCTGCACGTGAAAGTTTTTTCCCAAATACAAAGGTTTTCTGGGAAAGGCAGAGAGAGAGAAGACGAAAATTTGCATTAGTAACCAATGTATGAACAAGTCAAAAGGAAATTGTTGGAGCTCATACTGCTTCTCTCTGGAATTTGTTCCTCAGTCCTATGCAAATTAATGTCAACTTACTGACCTTCAGAGGTGCTGGAAGACTACACTGTTTGATGAGTCTGGCCTTTGAGAGAAATTAGAAAAAAGGGCAGAAACAGTTATCTTGAGGTGATACATCATTTGGCAAGGTTTGCATAGACTTTTAAGTCCTGCATGTTTGAATGAAGCTAGAAACTTTTCTATGTACAGTACAGCCAGCCCTGTAGAACAGTGAGATAACAAGACAACAGAAACAGAATAAGCCATAATGAACTCTTGTGATTCTTTAATTTGTGTGGTGCAAGTGACCCTAGTTTACTTAATATGTTATGTTATGAAAGTTTTTACACCATTTCCCTTATCATTTGAATCAATGTAGCATGTGATTTGTATGAGTCTAATTCTGGTCTCATTGACTGAGCAGAACTACAATACTGGCCACATGATTTGACCCTATTCTGCATATCGGCATATTCTTCCAAATAAAAGCACAGCAGACGTATCTTCTTATATCCATATTTATAGTAGTGAAATTTCATGTGGTGGTGATCCTTTGTATGAGAAGATACCACCTCACAGGTGTTCTGTGGTTATACTCATGGCGCTAGAAAACAGCCAGACCACTTCTGTCACCTGCTCCTGAATGCAAACCTGTACCCACATATGGTGCTGTTTCTACACAGGTGTGATTTTATAGATACAGCAAATACAGCAGCCAGTGAGCCTCTGATAGGATAGAGCCTTAAATTGGAAACAAACTGACAAACGAAGCTATGTGAAATTCATACAAAGTCCTAACATTAATTGGCATTTAAGAGTAAAGTTAGCTATAAGATAGAAACACACGAATTCCTTGTGCACAGAAAGCAGAACTACACAAAGTTTTCACAGGGCAAAGAACAAGGGATAGTTACTCTTCATTGTAAAATTAAGTGGCAGGTTCTTCTACTCAAGTGACATTGTTGGTAACAAGTGAAATCAGTACTTTTTGTGAGAATTAAAGGACTGATTTAGAAAAATCTTTCAACATTATAGATGAGGCGACGCAATAGAAAGACACTTTCTGGTAGCATCTGTCCTTTAATGCTGCAACACACGGTAAACCATTGTAACTCTCACCTGGAAGCTTTTGGATGGCCTTGAGGTAGAGAGGGTTAAATTTGAAGAAGGCTGCTTAATTAAAAAACTTTTTGTTTGTTTGCTTGTTTGTTTGTAGGAACGGTATAATTTATGGGGGTTTGGTGCTGGGTACTTTTAATTTTTATTTTTGTTACTGTTTGATAAAATCCTTGTTTTTTAGTCTTTAATAATGAGAGAATATTTATAATATTCCTTTGACAATACCTGACAGCCATGATTGCCATGTCAGCACATCATTAAGGATGCAACATCTAACATTTTTAAGGTCACTTTCAACCCTCGCAGGCACAAATAGCCCTGACTGTTCCTGTCCATCTACCCTCAGGGCTCTCTTTCACCATGCCCACAGTGGTGGGACAGGCCCTGGCTGCCAGGCCCTGCCCTGATGGGCAACCTGGGCAGCCTCTGCCACTCCTGGCCCCCAGCCCAAAAGGAGCTGTTGTCCCACAAGACACCCACACAGTCACTGTTGGTCCTTCATTGCCACGAGAAACTAATCAAACCAGAACTTGATATAACTTTGAGACTGTCATTTTTGTAGGAAAGGTGTTTTGTAATGTCCAGATTCCTGTCATGAAAATATCTACTCAGAAATTCTTGAATCTTAGTAGCTCTATCTGAAGTCTCACCTTATTTTCTTTTATCTTTCCCAAGTTCACAGAACAACACAGAATGGTTAGGGTTGGAAAGGACCTCTGGAGATCATCTAGTACAACCCACCTGCTAAAGCAGATTTACTTAGAGCAGATTGCACAGGAATGCATCCAGGTGGGTTTTGAATGTCTCCAAAGAAGGAGACTCCACAACCTCTCTGGGCAGACTGTTCCAGTGCTCTGGCACCCTCAAAGTAAAGAAGTTTCTCCTCACGTTTAGATGGAACCTTCTGTGCTTCAGTCTGTCCATTGCCTCTCATCCCATTGTTTGGCACCACTGAAAAGAGTCTGGTCCCATTCTCTTTACAACCACTCTTGAGATATTTATTTTCCCTCCTTTTTTTCAAAATATATGGTTGTGTCATTTAGTCAGATTCATATGTTGTGTTATACATGTGGCTAAAATGGGTTGGCATGGGAGAGGAAGGTCAGGAAGAGGCAGATTAATTTGTTCCAAACAAGAATTTTTAAAGTACAGTAAAGCTACTCATTGTTCAGAACTTATAATGAGAACTGAAAGTATTTATAAAAACATTACAAGTGTCCTTAACTTCAATAAAAGTACAAAGAGACAGTCACTGTAAAATTCAAAGGTTTCTTAATTTTTTTCTCATATTTCCTCTGAAAAAATTTTAGAAAAAATGATGGTATAGACAGCCTTTTCTTCTTCCTTAAATTTCAAAGTGATACAGGAACAGAAATGTCTTTGGTTTTTTCTCAAGACCTCTGACAATTTTAGTTCTGGACACAGAAAATTTGCTTAATGGTTTGGCCAATATGTCTGTCATCTACAGTCATAGAAATTAGAACTAGAATTAACCTTGAGAGTCATATAAGTGATTCCTTTACTTTCTAATTAACTATGTCCATACCGTTAGTATAAAATATTTGTCAAATCTGTCCTTAAGAACTTCCTGTAATGGAAATGTTTTTCTTATTCCCTGTGGACACTAAGAACAAGTTATTCCCTTTTTCATAGCAACAACTACCCTTATTCATGCAAAGACTATGCCCTTAGTCCTCTGCAGACTAAACAGTCCTCATACCTACAGTCATTTTTTGTAGGTCATGTTTCCTGTACTTCTGCGTGTTCTTGTCACTTAACCTCTGGATTATGAGGAAAATAGATTTTTTTTCTTTCTTTTTTTTTCTTTCTTTCAGTATTATGAGCAACACTCATGTTTATACATCTCAGTGCTTGTCCCCCTTTCTGCTGCAACTTGACATTTACTGATTTATGTTAGGATTAGAAACTGTCAAAGATAGACTGAAGAACCCTGTGCAAAACTGTCTGTCATTTTGATGGTTAACCTGTGATTTAGTCATCCTGTAGGATTTTCTGGCAAGTTTTACTCCCACTCTATTATTTCTTCTTTGCTTTGCACCATGTATCCTAAGTGTTATTAAAAGGTCACCTGAGCCAATGCTAAAAGCTAGAAAGAGACAGTGACTTATAGTTCTCTCTACTCATAAGAACTGTTTTTTGTTGTTGTTGTTTTTTTATTTTTTTTTCCAAATTGCATTGATCTGATGTGATTTGTTCTTAACACTATATTTCATTTTCCAAAGGCTATAACTAGATCAGTTGATTATTTTTTTCCAGTACACTTCTGGCATCTGAGATTAACCTGTAAGATCAAGAAGCTGGTTCCCTCTGTCTATCCTCTTCCTCCCCCATTTTTTAAAGCTGCATATTATGTTCTTCCTTTTCTTCTCTACAAACCCCAGCTGTCCTCCAAGAGTTGTCAAAGACAATAGCAAAAGACTCTGAGATTCCTTTGATAAATTATTTACTCCTTCAGGTGAATTTCATTACACTTATTAGTTTGAAGTGATCCAGTTATTAATGTATGAGCACCAGTGTGAAAAATGGTGTGTGGCAAATGCTGCCACACCTCATGTGAGTATTTTGTATAGCTCTTGGATAGTCTTGAATCTTAATAGGAGCTGGGAACCAAGATGAGACTTTGCAACCTCAGAAGAGCTTTCCTTCTTCAGTGAGCACTCAAGAGGCATGGGAAACTTGAGGTCTCTGAATTCACAATGCTGTGGGGGCTGTAAGCCAGCACTGGGAACATCTGAGACGAATGGTACTGCTCATCAGCCAGCTTGCCTCTGGGGAGCAGTTTCACAATTAGTTTCGGTCGGTTTAAACCACACTGATGTGGAAAAAGATAATTCAGCCCTGCCCCTATGTGTCTTTTGGGAGCAAGTGCAGGACTTCTCTTTTAAAAACAGATGCTCTTAGATTGATATGAACCATCTAAACCCAAGAGTAAGAATGTGAGCCTCTCAAAACAGTATTTTCTGCTGTAATGGTAGGTGAAATAATTCTTGCTGAATTCCTCTAGATATGTTGAATGCAGCTGTCTGTCCTTCCCCTGTCTTCTTAAGCACTGTTAAAACAGTCATCTGCATACTGTCACACCTGGATACGCCTTAATGCTCAGTTATTAACACAGCAGTGTGAGGATGGCTGGTATGCTCACATCAACAGAAAGATTTCTGAAGATGAAAGCCACTAGATGAGGGTCATGACTTAGGTGTCCCACCAAGATCAGTGAGTGCCCACTTAGTTAACAAACATTCTCCAGATTGAATTTATTATGTGTTTAATCTATGAAGTGATGCACATGGTGACCTGTGCATTTGAAGAGTTATGAAACCCATGTCTGATATGGATTTGTGGGAAGAAAAAGTAAAGATAAATTAATAATTCCATTAAATATGTAGCTGAATATATGATAACATTAGAATATGTGGTAACAAAGCTGACATATTTTTCCTCTTTGAAATGAATGTGCCAGTGTATACTGAGGCCACTCAGCTGGAAAGCAGATTTGCAGAAAAGGACAAGGGAGTCCTGTTGGACACCAAGTAAAAAATAAAACAGCAGTGTACCCTTGTGGCAAAGAAGACTAGTGGTATCCATGAATTCATTAGGCACAGGACTGCCAGCATGTGGAGGGAGGTGATCCTTCCCCTCTACTCAGCACTGGTAAGGCCACACCTCTAGTATTGTGTCCAGTTCTGGGCTCCCTTGTACAAGAGAGGTATGGGCCTAGTGGAAAGAGTTCAACAAAGGGCCACAAAGATGGTGAAGATAGTGGGGTATTAGACCTGTGATGAAAGGCTGAAAGACCTGGGACTGTTTAGCCCAGTAGGGATCTCCTCAATATATATAAATACCTGAAGGAGAGTCTAAAGAAGACAGAGACAGGCTCTTCTCAGTGGTTCCCAGTGACAGGACAAGAGGCAATGGACACAAGCAAAAATGCAGGATGTTCCATCTGAAACATCTTTTTGCTGTGAGGGTGATCAATCACTAGCATGGGTTGCCCAGACAGATTGTGGAGACTCCACCATTGGAGATCTTCAAAAGTCATCTAGGCATGGTCCTGGGCAACTGGCTCTAGATGGCCCTACTTGGAGGAAGAGGACCACTTGTCCTTCACAGGTCCCTGCCAACCTCAGCCATTTTGTGATTCTATGGTGTTGTGATTCTGAAATTTCTCTTTCAAAATTTGCTGTTGTACATCAGTGCAAGAACAGGGAGCACTGCCAATATTTTCTTTTATGTCCCAGTCTGAAGAAAAGAAAAACCCTGAAGCCACAGGAATTGTTTGTTGAGGGCAAATTACTCTGCAGTGTCACAGTGAGCAGTTAATTAAGCTCTTGGGCTTCTGCTCTTGAAAGTTAGCTTTTGTTTAAGAGACTCTAATATTTCGTGCACAGCTTTCAAAATAGTTCTGCTCAGTACCCATTCATTTGAATAATTTATAACAAGTCCTCAAATACCATTTCAAATATTTGCCTGGAGTTAGCTGGAAATGAAGATTCACAAATATGTCAGGTGTTCATTAATCAAAGCACTAATGGATAGTGAGCGAATGCTGCTCAGCTCAGATGAGGTGGTGATTAGCTTTTCACCACCTTTTCCAGTTCTAACTGCTGTGCCTCTTGCAACGTGTTTCCACTAGATGGCATGCTGTGCCTCAAAATAAATATTTTTTTACACTATATAAGTAGGCTTGAATGATAACTTTCATGATAAATACCCACATTTTAAAGACTTAGAGTAGCAGAAAGATAGGCGTTATGTAATATAACCAACCATTAATGAATCAGATGTTGAAGCCATGGAGCTGTCACTATGGCTTAAATTTACACAGATACACAAGCGCAGAATCATTGTAACTGTACCACTTCAATGCCAAGGCAGTATCACTTAGCTCAGTGAGGTAAGAATTATACTATTCTGTTACTGAAGTAATTCCAAAGATTTCTTAGGCATGTTATTAGTTAGTATTGGCCTGTTTAGACTTCATTATTTTACTGTTATGTAAAAATGACATGTAAAAATCAAACCAACATTAGATCTTTCTAACTAAGCTACGTTGAACACACATTCTACTCTATTTCTGAACTACTTAAATTATGTTTCATTAATTTGTAATTCTGTGCTACAAAATTAAAAGCTGTAAATTGATTTTAATTTTTAAGCTGTCAGTTAGATCAAGGTGATAATTTACTTTCCTAGTACATCTAAAGGTAAGCTTTTGTTTTCTCATAAGTCTTGAAACCCAAATTACTGCTGTTTAACATTTTGCCATTTAAATTATGCAGCTATATAATTTCTGTAAAATGGATAAGATCATTCTTGAGTGATTACTATGCAGTCAGGCTCAGTATGGCTTACAGAAAATAGTCAGCGAGGTTGGAAGCACTCATATGAGGCGCAATCCACTAACATTGAGAGGATTCTTCAACATAGTGGGGAAGTGATTGGATAAACTATAACACAAGATAAAGAGGGCAAGCTAAATTGAACTCTTGAGTTAGGAAGACTAGGATCATGAAAGACTGAATATGTATGACAGAGGAAAGAAGTGCATGACAACCCAAGAAGGAGAGAGAAACGGAAGAATGTTTAACAGATTAAAAAAAAAAAAAAAAACATGGAAATGAAGATTTATGGGGAGCTTGCAAGAGGAAGCCTAAGGACTGAAAAAATTAAAATTTAATTTAGAAGCCTCAAGACCTCCCTCTTATAAACAGCTTAGCTTGAGATGGAGTTAAGTCTTCTTAAATATTCCTCTTAACTTACAGGGTTATTTCAGAAAGGGAGCTTCCAATTAATCCTGACCATTCCTACAAGCCTATATCTTCCCTTTTCTGTTTCTTTGTCATTGTGGTGCTACATTTAATATAAAAATATTTTAGTTCAATTTCATTCATGCAAAAGGTAAATTCAAGGGAAATATCCAACATACTAGTTGGTCTTCTGGAACAACAACAAAATCTGCCTTTGCAAATGCAATCAAGATGAGAATCTTTGGCTTGTTTTTTCCTTCCTCTATTTTGCCACAGTCAGTAATAGGTATTTAAAATTTGGATGAACATTGGTGTAATTTTATAGTTCCACTCAATTCAGTAACTTTGCATATATTGTATTGAAATCAACATTAATACAAATTTGATTCTGAAAATGAATGGGAATGAAATTATTCCAGTTCCTTACCAGCTCTAGGAAAAAAAAAAAAAAGAAAAAAAAGTCATCATTTTTTAAAATAATTGGAAAAATATGTAGAGGTCTTCATTAAGCTTCTGTAGAAAAAGAGAAACAAATCAAGCTACGTTCTGAATGAGACTCAAGCAAACTGTCTGAAAATATAAACTATTTAATACTCTGTATGTTTTAGGGAGATATGGATCTGTTTTTCTTCTGATCATATATTTTAATTATTTAGTGGAAATATCTTGGAGGGAAATATAAAAACTACTTGTTTCTGCACAAACAGCTACTTATGGAGGTATATATATTCCTGCACAAGTTAATTTTACCATAAATAACAGCACAGCATCTTAATGTTTGTGATATTTATCTTTTGTTTTTGTTAGGAGTTGCTGAGTTCAGTAGCCTGATGGAAGCAAGACTGCTGTAGCTCCTTCTTCCCAGGTCCAGCTAGAAGTGAAGCTGAACACATCTTCCCTATAGGCATGCATGCAAACAGACATATAGAATATATATATACGTATACAGACACCTGGCCACAAGGATCAGCTCAGAAAGAAAATATGTCACTCACATGAACATGAACGACACTAATGGCTTCATCATCTTCCCCTCTCTGGCTGATCAAGAAGGTGGCCACTCTCCGCAATAGCTCATCCCTAGGTCCCCTGGTTTTCGGTTACCTCATGTGCAGATGCACATGCACACACACATACACACACATATGTGAACAGGTTTCTCAGTTGACTCCACCAGATCTCGCAGGCTCTGCAGAGAAGTTGGAAAATAGAAATGGAGCTTAATGAGGAGACAGGACACAGTGCAGGAATCGGGTACAGTGCACAGCCACAGAAGCGCACTGACCAGGATCCGTTTACATGAATGACCTCTTTTATCTCTTTATTCCTCTATTTTCCTATGTTTATTTCTCTCTAAACCACCTTGATCCCTCCCTTTTCTGCCTTTTATTCCTCTCCTAACATTTCCTGCTAAGTCTGGTGAAATCCAAAAATGCTGCTCCTTTGCATCTCAACATTAGCTCCATAACACTAGACAGCAATACCCCTCTGTGATCTGGAGAGCTGCTCCTGCTGACTCATGATCCATGAGGCTGAAGGTTTCTGAGACACCTGAGAGGGGGGCCAGGGCAGTGACTTCTCTCATTGATTTGATTATTCCTATTTTTCCTCCGTGATCCTTCTTGTTTGTGAATCCTTCTTGAATCTTTGATTGCATAACCTAACAGTTTCAACATGGTTCTTCCTTTAAGGAAAAAAAGCATTCCAGTCAGGATAGAGTTTCATTACAAGCATGGACTGCAATGTCTTTCAACTATTTTTTAGGTAAATAAAATCTCCTAAATTTCATTTTGACAGTAATGGGTTCTAATTTAAGCATTTAAGAGTAAAGCTGCATTTTCTTTAGACCTCTTTATGAATTCCAGTGGATTTGGCAAGTTTTGGCTTTTTATATGCACCACATTCTCGAGAGTATTTTAGACTTTATGATATCAGTAGACCTTACATTTTCATCTCCTAACACTTTATTACACTGAGTCTGTTTCCTAAGATGATTTCTCCATTTGCCACTGATCCTGTTGTTCATTGAACAGTAAAGTAGTCTTATTCCACCCTGAACTGCCTAAATGTTGCTTTAGTGATTGTAGAATGGATATTCTTGGTTGAATTGTCAAGTAAATTGAAATCCCACTGGTCAACAGGTCTTTTTCTTAAACCAAGGTCTTTCCTGCTCCTCTCAAATTACTTTTCAGATTGGTCATGGCACTCTGTATATCTTTCCTTTGAACATCCTGTATGTTCTTCCACATTTCATGGTTACCGTTTTTCTGTATAGGATTTTCTGCTTTTGTTTCTCAAACTGTGTTTTGTTTGTTTGTTTGCTTGCTTGCTTGTTTTCCCTTGTTTATGTGTTATAATATAGTAACTTACTAAGATATGTACATACTGTACGTAAAACCAACCCTTTAGTCAGATTCCCCAGCTATACTGAATACTTTGATTTCTTTTTAGGGTAAATGAGGTGTTAATGTTTCCTTGTTCTTTGTTTCAATACCATTTTGATAACAAACAGGAAAAAAAAAGTTTCACAATTGAAAACAAAATCTATTCTGCAAGGTCCTATTCCTCTTCAGTGACAGAGAAACAATGAACCCATTAACTCATTTCCAGGACACTGGATTTCTTATTCTGTCTTATTCTTTGGATGAATAATTATGTAGTCAAAAAGTAGTATTTAATAATGTAAAATTTTGGAAAGAAAGGTATTAAAAAATAAATAAATTCATTTCAAATCTGTTCTTGGGTTTCACAAAATTTTGAAGTAAATTAAGGATAAATCTGGAAGACTAGATTTCTTTGCAGGGTAAAATAAAATAAAGAAGGCAGATGCAACTTCATATTTTTACATGAAGGAATAGATCAGAGGCAGACTGTATAAACAGAATTCTGGCAAAATGAAGTTATCTACCCATGGTTAAAGCTGGGGTTTGACCTAAAATGAACATTCAGAGCAGTGTATTTCATGACTGACATTTTTAATTTCAGTCAGGAAAATACTGTCTCATGTCTCTTCCAAATATAGAAATAATGTTCATTACAGAACTAGAGCTTGCTTTACAGATCTTCAAAGACATCTGTGTCTCTCCATTGATTTCACTGGGATTCACTGGGAACTAGTTCGCTAATATCAAAATTTCGGCATAATTGAGATTTCTAAGTTAAGCAGACTGGATCACAGCTGGCATTGGTACTTTACAGTATTCAAACCAAATGCTCTCTCCAGTGTTCTAAACATAACTTCCAAAAGCTTCAGGGAAAATGGTGGATTCCCTTTCTCCTGCGTAAAGTAGTACTTTTCTTTAAATGAAAGGAGAACAATTTGAATAAACATGGCATGGATCAATAAACTAATTTTTAAGTCATCAACTTTCTCCATTTGAAATATTATATTTTCACATTAAGATTGGTTCCTTTCTTCTGGATAGAGTAATTTCAGTCCTTGAAAGTAATCTCATCTGAAGTACAATGTTGCTTTTTTTTTTTTTCCCCAGAATTTTTGCTTAGCCTTTTACCTTTTAAGGACACGGTAGCTTTCCCAGAATCACAGAATCGCTGGAGATAATCTAGTCTAACATGCTTGCTCAGACCAAGATCAACCAGAGTGGGTTGTTCAGAATCATGCCCACTCAGCTTCTGAACATCTCCAAAGATAAGGACTTCACAACCACTTTGATCAACTGTTTCCAACATTTCACCATCACCAGAGTAAAAAGAGTTATTTCTTATAATTAAGTAGAATTTGTGGCTGTTACCTCTTACCCTGTCACTGGATACCACTTATTTAGTCCACCTCTCTTTTACATTTTCCTTAGTTTCCCTCATCAAGCATTTATAGACAATGATGTCACCCCTGAACCTTCTTTTCTCCAGGATCAACTTCCTCAGCGTCTTCCCATACGACGGTTTTTCCAATAATCATCTTTGTGGTCCATTGCTGGACTTGTTCTACCTCACTTGTCCACTTGTCTATATTCAGCTTGTTAATGTAGATGTACTAAAGTCAAGATAGCATTCACTGTTCTCCCCTTATCCATCGAGCCAGACATTTTTTCAAAGAAGGCAAAGAAGGTTAGTCAGGCATGATGTCCCTTTCACTGACTTCTGTCAACCATCTTCTTGTCCTCCAGTTATATGGAAATGGCTTCCAGAAAGATTTCCTCCGTCACTTTTCCAGGGACTGAGGTGAGGCTGGCTCTGAGTAGTTCCCTGGGCCCTCCTCCTTGAATATTGGGGTGACATTTACTTTCTTCCAGTCCTCAGAAATCTTCCCCAGTCACCATGACCTTTTGAACATAATCAAGAGTGACCTTGCAACGACATCAACCAGTTCTCTCAGCACTTGTGGGTACATCCCATCAGGTCCCATGGACTTGTGTATGTCCAACTTGTTTAAGTGTTTGCTAGCTTCATCCTCCTTTGCTGAAGGTTGGTTTTCCTTACTCCAGAGTTTTCCTCTGGGTGTCAGGGGTCTGGTATCCTGAATGCTGATAGCAGGTGGTCCAGGCTTCTCATGAAAAACTGCAAATATGAAGCTGCTTCTAGTTTTCTGCAGAAAGCCTCATTCACTTCTTCCTGATGAGACAATCTATGGCAGACACTACCTGCAACATTTCCAGCATTAGTCTGCTCTCTAGTCCTGACCCATAAGCTCTGAACTGGCTGTCCCAAGGCATTGATGATGCATTTCTGCTGCTCTCTCTCTGCCTGCCCTCATTATCTGAAGGGATAAAGATTTAGATCTTCATTTCTCATTTGGTGACTACAGTAACAGAGAGCTTTTGCTTGGTTGGTTGGTTGTTTGCTTGCTTTTTGTGGCTATAGTTTCTTTCTTCATACACATCTTACAATAACTGATTGCAAAACAGCATTAACAGCATTATGACTATGGCTGCTTCTTTCCTTCCCCGTCCCCTCCCAAGTTCTCTTTAAAGCATAAATATCCCATACAACTAGTTTTAATGAAGGATGGCTTTTTAAACACCTCATATTTCTACCTTTGGATTATAACCCAGCAGCCTATGCTTTTCATTTGATTTCTAAGAAAGAGAGAGAGGAAAAAAATGTCATTCAGGTAGCCTAAAACAGAATACAAATTCCTGAAGACTACTAGTCAATGTTTTCCCACAGCCAATGAACAGAGGAATAAGTAAATAGAAGTCGCAGAAAATGCTGGCTTGGGATGAAACCACCCTCCTTTTTTGGGAATATCTTCACTGGTAACATACTTCCTATTACCATCTGTCTGTGATGAATTGCAGTCCTGCCTTTTTCCCCTCCATTATTGAGCCAAAACTTCCAGTTGTGAGAAAATAGCTTACCAAAAAAGATACATTGTTGTCTGCCAGTGTCTCCCCAGTTTTATTACTACAGCAAGAGTTCGTTGTCAAACAAGTTAATAAAACTTAAGAGGGTCTGTCACTTGACTTATTGGTCTTTTATCCTGATGGAAATTTATTATAGATTAATCTGTTCAGAAAGAGAATCTGTTCCACTTGGGCAACTACTTCTGTGACTGTAAATCAGCTGAGGTTCACCTGGAAACTTGTCTATAATTTTAACTCAAAGCTGAAACTTCTCTTTTCTGTGCTTTTACCAGACAGGATGAAGTTTTAATAAGGCTCATTTAATATGTTTAAGATTAAAATTTCTGTTTCTGACTGAAGATCAATGGGAAGAGTAACAGTAAAAAACTGAAGATGTTAGTCTGAAGCTAGAGAGAAATGAGAATGCTAGACAAACATCAGTTGGTATGTTTGAGATCCCTTTGTTTATCCAAAACACCACATCAAAAAGCTCATTATCATGACTCGGTTGGAAACTCCTTTGGTTATGTGTGAAAGAGAAGTCTGTGACAACGGTCAAGTGTATGGACCATTCTCCAGCCTTAGAGCAAAGCGTCATGGAATACACCATGCCCATATATATATAAATTCTTAAAAATGAATAGTCACTTACTTGCCACAGGCCTTGGAAAGGGGTGTTTCTCATAAGCTTTTCTACCTACTTACTGGCAAACCTCTTTAACACAACACCCAACTCATCTGCCTGCATCTAGAGAATTTATTGTGAGGTGGCAAAGCTGGAAGTGCAAGGCTGGGTTATTGTGTCATCAATGTCAGGTGGATAGTCATTGCATGCTGACCCTTGAACAGGCTTTCCTGATAAGTCTCTCCAGCTGTCACAATCCAGAAGGTTTCAGCCCTCCAGCCCTTGTACGCCCAGAGTATAATACACATGCATAAGACCACCATCTAGAGCATCTATCTAGAGTTTTACCACGTTTCTCACAAAACTTTACCAACTCTTATTTTTTATCCTAGGAATACCCAAATTAAAAAAATAAATGGAATCTCAATGCTCCTCATGTGAGTGGTTTTTGCCACTCCTTGCTGAACTTTTCCACTTTTTAAAGAGTTGGATCATGCCACTTGCTTGATGGAAAGGAAGGTGGTCAGCTCATATGCGTTCACAGGTATGTACAGGATCAATTTTCTGCAGATGATAATTTCTCTGCTATGTTTAGCGCTGCTGTCCTGCATGTTGTGTTGGTGATATACTGATCAGTGAGTTACCTCATTACTGTGTAGACATACTCACTAATGCTGCTGCTTTGACATCTGTAGTTGCCCTGGGAGACTGTCTATGGAAAATATGACAGATTCTTTTTTTTCTCTCATAGTACATTTCTCAGCTTTTGATGTGATGAGAAGACATGGTATGGGTTTGCTTACTGGGACAATATTGGAGGACTGTGCCAAAAAGAGCATGCCAAAGTAACATATCTTCATTTTTTTTCTGCCTATTAGGTACATGTTTTTGCCTATTGCAGTTCCCAAAATTACGTCCGAATGTTGTTTGGGAAAATGATAGCTGAAAGAGAATTAAACCTTGCTAAAGATTGCCATCATCCAACAGCATGGAGAGTGGTACTCCAGAAGCTGAACACATTACCCATGATTGTTTACTATAGATCTAACCTCTCTAACCAAAAGATGTTTAGATCTCTCACCATTATAAATGACCAAGTATGTTTTTAGAGTGGCTGAGCTTTGGACCATGATTTTATTGTCACTGTTGTTAGATTTTTGTGAAATGAAACACTACAGTGGAAACTGAAATCAGGTGATTTGCTAATACACTTTTATCAATACACATGCACATGTATAAGTGGCAATTACAAATATGAATGTTATGTTATTAATTATCTCAGTGATACTATAAGCTACTTTTCACTCATGCAAATTATGCAATATGAGATTACAGTCCTTTTGCCCTGTAACAGGTTTTGATCCTTAAGGTCAGAAAAGGTTCCAGCAAAAGGTTTTTGAAATGTCCTGTAGTTCTACTGCAACACTGCTCGAATGCTACAGCATCATCTGCAACCTGGTCTGGAAATTGGTAGCAATTTTGCTAGTAGAAACATGGACAACTCCAAATAGTAGCACTTTTTTCTTGATGAACATGGGTCATATCCAGCAAGATACAAAATAAAAGGTTGTGGGGGTGCTGTGTGTTCTGTTGGCTGCCTTATTAGCTATCCTTTTTGATGAAGATGAGCGGTCATTCATCACTGAAGAGCAAACCTATCCATGCTATTTTTGGGAGCAATTCTCAAAGATAACTGTTCCTAGAACCACTGGCAGGCTTTGTCTAACAAAGATCTAAAGTGACTTAAAAAAAACAAACAAAACCCTATAAAAACTGAAACTCAGGCATGAAGTTATTAAGCATTGTGAGTGACCAAGGTTGATCAATGTCATTCATTGTGGGTTTTTTTGTTAAGTCAGGCACGTACTATATTATTAAGTAATATACTTTTTTTTTTTTTAAAAAAAATATGTGTATATATATTTAGGGCATGGTAGAAGGAAGTTCCTTTAAAGTAGTGTAGACATGCCCTAAGTAGTTACATCAGATTAGACATTGATATTTTTTCAGATTAATCTCTCTTTCCTTTCCCAAAAAGTGACATAAAAGCATTTACACAAAAGCATGCAGATACCTGATCTTTAAAAGAAAATGAACAAACAAACTAAACAAAACAATCTTATGTGGGTTAACTTAAATGTTTTTTACCTTCAGAACAATGCTAGTAATCTAACCCCTTTAGATTTTTCTGCTGCATAAAATTGCAGGATAAATATATGGAAGTTCCAATCTCCTTTTCACACTCACTAGTCTGTTGCTTAGATTTCAATTTCCAGCCTGGGTTAGAAATATTTTTGGAAACTGGTGTGCCTGTGAATAAGTGGAATTAGATTGCTTTTAAGCTAGAGGTTCTTAAATGTGCAGCGTGAGTCAGATTCCTTTCTTTGGTTGAGTCTTATCAGTGTAGAAGGGGGTATATCAGGTAAAAAAACCATTGTCCTGATTAGTATAGGCAGGACTAAATGACTGCACAATATGCATGTGAAAAAAGAGCTCAGTGCACTGTGCAGAAATATATTAGATTGATTTGTAAACTGTATTATATCCACCGTGGTATTTCAGTAACACCAATCAGTGATGGATGATAACATTTGAATTTTTTTACCACTCTTTCTGGTATTTTCCATTACATTCAGCTCAAGTTTTATAATCCTCTTAAACTTTGTGGACGTGTTACCATGGTGATATTTTGAGGAACAGTTGTTAGGCCAGAACTCTTTTGTTACTAATTATTGGTCCCTGGTTCATCTGCATTCTCAGCATGCTCAGGACCTGTCCCTTGTGGGATTTTTCCTCTTGGTGGGGACCATGGTGTCAGGGAGCTGGACCCATTTGTTTTAAACTATGTCCTCTATTTGAGAAAATCTACAGCAATGACAGCATTGCATCAGGAGAGTGAAGAGAGCTGTTGGCCAACACAGGCAAAATGACTCTGCTTCAAGCTCCTGCCACCCTTTTCTGCCCTGCTAGAACAGGAACCTGATGTCCCTGGCACCATCTCAGCTCTAGAGAGAGGAATGACAAAGCAAGGAGGAGCACGATACAGGGCAAATGACCAGCTTTGCATTGCATCTGTGGTGGACCCTGCAGTTTTGTGACTTCCTTGATTGCTCTCACTTTACCTGTTTGATACTATAAAAGGAAATCAGACTGTACATAGACTGATATCCTTACTGAGCTAGTGGTGCCGGGAGTTTTTCAAGAACGCTCTCCTGGAAGCACAAAACCAGGTCATCCTGTTTAAAGATAAGGGAAGTAGGTGGAGAAAGAGGCCCCCTTGGGTTAACAGTGAGTTCCTGAGCCTGCTCAAAACCAAAAGAGAAGTGAACCAGAGGTGGAAAAATGGATAAATAATGCCTACAAGGGCACTGCCAGTGCATGCAGACATGCAGTTAGAAAAGTGAAAGCTCACCTCAAATTGAAATTGCAAAGTTTCACTAGGGGCAAGTCATGCTTGACAAACCTGATGGCCTTCTATAACAAAGTAACCTGCTTGGTTGATGTGGGCCAGACGGTGGGTGTTGTCTACCTGGATTCCTCTAAGGCTTTGATAGGTTTTCCCATGGCTTCCTCCTAGGGAAACTGAGACATTACAGTCTGGTCAAGTGGTCGCTGGGTAGATGGGGAACTAGCTGACAGGCCATACTCAGAGAGTGGTTGTAAATGGCTTCTTTTCAAACTGGCAACATGTCAGTCAACATGTGGGATCCCCCGGGGAACCAGTACTGGGCCCAACACTGTTTAACATCTTCATAAGTGACCTGGATGATGGGATCAATTGTACCGTTATGAAGTTTGCTAATAGTACCAAACTGAATGAGGAAGTGGACACTTCGGAAGGGAGATCCATCCTGCAGGAAGACCTTGATAGACTGGAAGAGTAGGCTAAATAAAGTAGAACCATATGAAGTTCAACAAAGACAAGTGTAAGATTTTACACCTGGGGAGAATATAATCCAGGAGTGAAGCACAGGCTGGGATCTACCCCACTGGGAGCAGCTTTGTGGAAAGGGACCTGGGGGTCCTGGTGGACAGCAAGCACAATATGAGTGAACAGTATGCTGCTGCAGCAAAGAAAGACAACAGCCCAGGATGCTGGTCTGCATTAGCAAGGGTATCACAAGCAGAGACAAAAAAGTCATTATTTGACTCTACTCAGTGCTTGACAGGCCACACCTGGAATACTGTGTTCAGTTTTGGTCCCCACTATACAAAAAAGATGTGGACAGGCTGGAAAGGATTCAGAGAAGGGCCATGAAGATGATGCAAGGACTGGGAAGCTGCTGTGTGAGGAAAGGCTGAGACAACTGAGCTTTTTCAGCCTTGAGAAAAGGTGGCTTAAGGGGGAACCTCATAATGATGTTCTAGTATTTAACAGGTGTCAATGAAGAAGATGGAGACTTCCTTTTTGCAAGGAGTCACATGGAAAAAATGACGGGTAATGGGTACAAGTTACTTCTGGGTCATTCTGATTGAACACAAAAGGGAATTTTTTCACAATGAGAACAATCAGCCATTGGAATAATATGTCCAGGGAAGTGGTGGATTCCCCAACATTGAACACTTTTAAGATTCAGCTGGACAGGCTGCCGGGCCATCTTGTCTAGACAGAGCTTTTGCAGAGAAAGATTGGACCAGATGATCCTTGATGTCCCTTCCAACCTTGTGGTCTATGATTCTATGAATTAATAATTCTGTGTAATCTATTTGCATTTTCCTAGTGTTATAGATGTGAACACGAAGTTAAAGAACTGTCAACAAATAATTTTAAGATCCTGCGGTTATTCTATGCGGTTTAGGCTTCAGTACATTTGTATGATTGCAAATACTAAGGGTTTGCATTGCGTGTCAGTGATGTACAGACAAAATTAAATGAGAGCTAGCATTGTTATTACTCAATTATGAACACAGGGAATATAATTAATATGAACATGCTTTTTAGGTGACAGGATATAACAAATCATGAAGTATACAAACATTGCTTTAAAAAGTTTGATTATCCATTTAAATTAAATTTATTTCCTCTGAAATTGCCTCATAACTTTATAGTACATTTCCACAAAATGCTATCAGATTTTTATGTTTTGTGGTGGAAAATTCTGCCTTTCTTTCTCTTTTTAATGAAGTGGCTAAATTTGCAATTTTATTCTGTGATGTCCATATGGAACTCAGTGTAAAATGAGTAACTAGCACAGAGACAAAAATTTTGTAAGACTGAGGAAAACACAGGAATGAAATTACAGAATTTAACGCAATACAGTAGTTTTCACTACCATGTAATACAGGGATCTTGTTTATGTTTAGATCCAGAATAATCAGTGGTGTACCACAGATTTGCAGATGAATACTAAATGACAAAATAGTTTATCTCACATGAATTTTTTCATTCCTTTTTTATTTTTTTTTTTTTTTTAGTGTTATATCAGATGAAACCACTACAAAATTACTGAAATTACTTCTTTTAAAGCAGTAATTAGGATTTCCTAGCAGGCAAGGAATTAGTGCATTTAGCAGGCCATCTGGCATGGACTATCTGAGCTACAAATTCTACCTTTTGCTTTTTTCCCCTTATGTAGATGTCATTACTCATCAGAAAACATAGAAAATTCATTTCTTTATTTCATTGCACACTATGTTTCAGGCTACACAGATTCATCTTAGAAATATATTGAAATATATTAATGAAATAATGAAAATATTATTACAAAATATACCATGAAATATTATATGAATAATGAATAATAATGAAATATATGTTTATAATGAAATATTTCACATTTCTTGAAATGAATGGCAATTAAGTATCTAGGAAGTTAAAAAAAAAAAAAGTATTCATCTGTATACAGCCTTCCTCTAACAATGTGACATATTGCTTTGAGATTTGACTTTTTTCATATTTTTAGTGATGCGATTGGAAAAAATAGTACAAAATGGCTACACAGCTTTCCTGTTTCTCATTATATTGTGATGATGAAGACATTAAAGTGGTTGAGCAATGTTTTTATGATATATTAATAGTACTTATCAATAACTAAGGCTTGGAAGTGTATTCTTGAGACTGGGAAAGGTTATGTCTATGGTGATTCAGGCAATAGTATGTTATTTATGAATTTATTGAGCAATAACATCCATTCAGTATTATGCAGAGACTATTAGTACCGTGCCTATGTTTGATTAGTAAAGGCTAGACCTTGTTCTTTATGTTGCTCACTCATTGGAGGGATTTCTACTCTGTGGTCTTTTGTAGAGTGTAGAAATTTCCAAATTTGTTTAACCTGTCAGACTAAATGAAAATTCAAAGACAGAGAAAACTCATATTTAATACAGACAAGACCTGTTTTCAGAAGTGTTGAAAGTTTGCAGTCAAAGCAAATGGTCATGGTCAAGGAAAAGAAGTAAATAAAAAGCTGATAGTGTTTAAGACATTTTGAATGGGCTTTTTCATAAGTATACTCATATGGTGGTGAAACAGCTAATTTATCTGAACTTTCAAGGGAGACATTTCCTTTGCAATGACAGTCTGCATCAAGATTGAGTGCAATCATAAATTTTCTTGTCACACAGCGTGGTGTTCTGTTTTCTTGTTTTCAATCTTTATTGTAGTGAAGTACTTGTTTGTTTGTTTGTTTGTTTGTTTCTTTTTTAATTCAGTCAGGAATGATGTTTCTTAAAAAGACAGAGAATTCTTAAAAGACTCAGAGAGTTGATATTCTGCACATCATCTGAAATAAAAAATACTAACTAAATGGAAGGCTCTGATTATGCAATCAATATTTTTATGCTTCCTAAAGCAGCTATTCTGGCTGACGTAAGACAAGGAAATGCATATCCCTGCAATTTCTTCTGTGGGATTATGAATTGAAGTGAGCTGAAATCAGGCATACAGGAAAGCAAGGTAACTTGCCTGAATAGGTTTATGTTCTCATTCACCTATGATTGCAAATGTATCAATTTATTTGGACGAGTAAGCATATATGTTGAATATTTCTAAGCTACGCAATATGCTTAAATTTAAGAACAAAGGGAAAAGTTGTGTTTTTTGTTTTGTTTTGTTTTGTTTTCAGAAACAGTCCTAGATGCTCACATTTACAATATTATGCTTTTGTTTGTCAAGTCCAAATTATCTGTTTAGAGACTCTCTGTGACATCTTGCTTATTAATTTTGATCCAGTCTACGAGGAGAAATTGTGTATTTATTAGTGGAGTGTAGCTATTTTCTATCACATTAGGTCCTACTGACAAGATAGTTCTGCTGATGAGCAAATATACTAGCATATTTTTAAATGCAATTTTGAAGATATTGAAAATAAATTGATAGGAAACTGCCAAAAACTTTCTTAAATTTGATTTGATTGAAGTTAAGAGAGTAATAACTTTGACGATTCTAACATAAAACTTAAATCTGCAGCAAAGATTTCCAAAGGATTTTGTGAATGTAGGGGAAAGGGTTGTGACTGATTTATGATTATTTACCCATTTGGGCAAAAATCTTCTGAAAACAAGCAAACATTCTGGACACCAATCTCACACAGTCACAATTCACAGACCAAGTATTTACCAAATCATCCTAAGAAAAAAACAAAAACCCAGGAATAAGCAATTTAGAAGACACAGACGAGTCTGTGGTGCTCAACATTTCCTTTGCCTCAGTCTTCATCAACAAGATCTCCAGGTCCTCTGTACTTAGACACAGAGTTTAAGGACAAGAGGAAGTACCAGCTGTAGATGAGGATTCATTCAGGACTCAACCCTTACTAGTCCATGACACCTGACATGCTCCATCTGTGGGTGCTGAATGAGCTTGTCAGTGCCCTTGTCATTATCACTTAAAAGAATGAATGCTGTCTGCAATTGCTAACCTAAAGATGTGTAAATCCTTTCAGTTTTAGGTCAGTCTGACAAAGATAAGGGTGACTTCCAAAACACCTGCTCAGGGAAACTGATCTTGTAGCTTTAGACATTTTGATGCCTCAAGTCAATTAGTTGAGTCATACTTTAATACATATATTGAGACTATAAGATAAAGTGTCCTGTAGCTGTGCATTACTCATGATATGCTAAAATGATTATGTAATGCAATATGCAAATGTGTTACCCATTGGCTCTCTAGGACTGCCCTGAGTGTAATAAGATTTTGCGTATAATGTCTGTTACTTTTCTTGCTGGCATGCTGGCTTTATTCCAGCATCCAGGCTTGCACAACTCTGTAATAAACAATACCTTATCTCTGTGTGGTAAATTCAGCTCATTTGTATGCACACTGGGTAAAGAACCCTGTTTTGGGGACAACATCCTGCCAAGATTTCTGTCTGTCATCTTCAAAAGGTCATGGAAATCAAAGAATATCCCAAATGACTGGAGAAAGGCTAATGTTGCACTCATTTTAAAGATAGTCCAAAAGGTCAAGCTAAGAAACTATAGTGTGGTCAGCCTTACTGGAGTCCCTAGAAAAATCTTAGAGTCCTCTATGAACAGTCAGCTTGGATTTTTACGAAGGACAAATCATTCCTTATCCATCTGATTACCTTCTGTGAAAAAATAGCTCGATTTGTGGGTGAAAGAAGCTCTGTGGATGCAAGTTATCTTTACTTTAGCAAGGCTTTGACACAGTCTCAAATAATGTTCCTGTATCAAAATTGGGACATTTTGACCTGGATGGGTGGAAAAACTGATAGGTGAAAAACCGGTCAGATAACTGGACTCAGAGAATGGTGGTTAGTGGGTCAGATGTTGGTAACAAGTATCATGGGAGTCTCTATGGGAATGTGTCCTGTTTAACACCTTTATCAATGACATGGAGGAGGTGATGCAGTACATTAATAAAATTTGCATATGACACCAATTTGAGAGGGACCAGTAGATATGCTGTAGGTCAGTGCTGACATTCTCTGTGTGGAGAAATGTTTTGGAAGAGCCTCCTCAAATTCTACAAGATCAAGTGCAAACTCTGTCCTCTGGAAACAAAAACCTTCTGGCAGCAATGCAGACTGCTGAGTGACTGGAGAGGAGCAGTTCTGGGGAGTCTAAAGGACAGTGAGTCAAATGTGAGCCAGTAAGACATCCTGGCAAAAAAAGATTATAAGCAGCATATGGGCCTGTATAAACAGAAGCACAGTCAGAAGGTCAAGGGAAGTACTTATCTCCCTGTACTTAGTTGTTATGAGATCATATTTAGATAATGCACCTGATTACCTTTACACACACACACAATAAAAGAAAGATGTAGATAAGTTGGACAAAGTGCTATGGAAGACCACCAGGATGGTTGGAGTTGTACAGCTTACCATGTGAGGAGAGACTGAAGGAGCAGGGTTTCTTCATCCTGGAGAAGAGATGGCTGTGGAGGACATAACAGCAGCCCCCAGAGCCTACGGGCAGGTCACAAAGGAGACAGATAAAGCTAGGTTCTTGCCCGCAGTGTGTGACAGAGGACTGAGAGGCAAATGAGGAAATCTTAAAGAGAACAGGTAGTGCAGCAAGTTGCTCAGAGAGGCTGTGCTACCTCCATTCTTGGAGGTTTTGAAGACCTAACTGGACAAAGCCCTGAGCAACTCTCTCTGATCCCAGAGCTGATCCTGCTTTGAGCAGGACCTCTGAATAATAGAATTGTTTTGGTTGGAAAAAGACCTTTAAGATCATCAAGTCCAACATTAACCTAGCATCGTCAAGTCCACCAGTAACCCGTGTGTCTAACCACCACATCTACGTGCCTTTTAAATACCTCCAGGGATGGTGAATCCACCACTTCCCTTGGCAGCCTGTTCCAACGTTTGTCAACCCTTTCAGTGAAAAATTTTTTCCAATCTAAATCTCTCCTGGTGCAACTTGAGGCTATTTCCTCTTGTCCTATTGCTTGTTACTTGGGAGAAGAGACCAACACCTACCTTGCTACAACTTAATTTCAGGTAGTTGTAGAGAGTGATAAGGTCTCCCCTCAGTTTCATTTTCTCCAGACTAAACAGCCCCGGATCCTTCAGCGTCTTCTCATAAGACTTCTGCTCCAGATCCTTCACCAGCTTCATTACCCTTCTCTGAACTCACTCTAGCACCTCAATGTCTTCTTGTTGTGAGAGGCCCAAAACTGAACACAAGATTTGAGGTGTGGCCTCATCAGTGTTGAGTACAGGTGATCAATCACATCCCTGGTCCTGCTGGCCACACTATTTTTGATGCAAGCCAGGATGTTGTTGGCCTTCTTGGCCACCTGAGCACATTGCTGGTTCATGCTCAGATGCCTGTTCACCAAACCCGCCCAGGTCCTTTTCCACCTGACAGCTTTCCAACCACCCTTCCCCAAGCCCATAGCTTTGTGTGGGACCTTCCAAGGTTCCTTCCAACCTGAATTATCATTTGATTCTCTGATGGAACTATATTAAGTTGTGGGTGTCAGGAATGTCCTTTTTACTTCTGGAACTGTTCTTTAATATTGCTTCATGAATGGCAGTCATAATATTAAACAGCATAATGACTTACCAGACTTGATTTTTCAGTGACCTCCCCTTGTCAAGTTACATCATCAAATGTTCTTTGATGTTTAGATAATTATCTAGTTATCTAGATGTTAACTAGCTAACAATAAGGAAACACTTGTGAAAAGGATTACTTTTCATAGCCTAGATTGTTGTACTTTATTCCTGGAAGGATATCAGAATCTCACAGCAAGAAAATACCTCTGTGCACAAGTAGCATGGCTCACATAAGAAAAAAGGCATAACAATCAAGAGATGTAAACTGATATGCAGGACAGACTGAGCAGCACATTATCTTGTGTCAGACCCTTCCAAAACATATTGAAATTACCTCATGATGTAAAATGGCTATTGCTATTTTTTCAGGAAAGAGAACTTGTTTAGCATTAGTTTTATTTCTAAATTCAAAAGATCAGAATTTCGCTCTGGAGCTTTGCATTGGTCAACCAAACTCTCCTGAAATACAGAGGTGTTTCTGTTTCTACTGCATAGAAATCCCTGAGACATTTACTTTTTAATCTTTTTGTTAAATGTATTTTACAAGTCAAGGTAGAGGAGAACACCTGTGTTTCCTTTGTGTTAGCTGGTCCTATGTGTTAGTGTTCAGTGAATTAAAGTAAATAAAAATACTAGTATAGAATTTATTTATGTTTTTAAGTGAAACTAAGCTTCTCATACTTTCATACTTTCAGATTTGAATATGTGTTTCAACTCCTTAGTGATATCAACTTTTTAAAGGTATTTGCTGCCTTCATTAACATAACTACTATATAATACAAAGAAAACACCTATAAAAGCATTGAAAACAGCATTTCCTTTAAAACAGGAGTTAGAATTCAACCTGTAGATGTTAAATGCAGACTTTCTATACTGTTCACTAGTGATTTTTGCAAATGTGAAGAATTCACATATAGCTTTATTTTGGAATATTTTCTGTAATGAGAAGCAAATGGGCTTTCATCTTAATTTAATGATATAATATTTTCTTAATAGCTATAAATGCTAGGAAACCTATAATCTTGAAATACACTTGGATGTTTCTCTTTATTATCTAGAGAATTATTTGTTTTCATTCCATTTCTACTGTAGTGCTAATTCCCTTGTGTTGTTCCTTCTTTATAATTTAATGCAAATAGGCTGATTCTGATGCTGAGAAGACTTGCTCTTAAAAGGTATTTACGCTCATAATGGTGTATCCAAATATAGAAGTGTTCTAGTTTTTTGCATTTTTGCTTTGTTTTGAAGAGCATCCTTATGAAGCCAATTGAAATTTAGCTTCTTCTTTCGTACAGGAAAAAATGGCAATTAAAGTCCCCTTTACCAGTGCATTTTTTAGTAGATTTTTTATTATTATTATTATCTTTTTAAGAATATTTCCATAATTGTTTCCATTCAGCTACCCTGAATAGATTTTCCTTTTCACTCCTTGACAATGAAAATTCTGACTTAATTCCATTTTACCTGAGGAAAATGTTGGATGGGGTTTCCATTGAAGGGCAAACAACTAAGATCCATTAAAGACAAAAGGATTTTGTAAATCATTAACAGCAGCAGAGACCCTTGGCTCATTTCAACCTCTTTCCTAGTGTTTTACTTTCCTGGGTGTCTTTTCCTTCAGTTATGGTTTATGAATGTTACTTTCACAGAATTTGGAGTGTCACAAAATACGTGTTGTGAGGAAAAAAAAAAAAGGAAAGCAGTAATTCAGATCTTCAGATAATGTAAATTAATATTATGCCATCTGATTAAAAAAAAAATCACTGTTGATTTAAGAAATTCCTTCTGCACACATATCCATCACATCTAGAAAAACAACCATTAAGGAAATTGAAAGACTGGAAATGGGCAAAACAACAAATATAAGATTCTATGTTCATAAGATTATTTTTCTACACTGGATTGAGGAAACAATACTAACACAGTCATATTTTAAATGTCGAACAATTAACCTTTTTAATTACAGTAACAAATCATCCTGCTGAAACAGCATGTAACCTTCAGAGTAACAACTTTCTTGCTTCGAGAGTAATACTTTATGTGTGGCCGTTTATGGAAAGCCTAGAGCTAAACACATGAATTTGTCTCACTGAGAAAAAAGAGAGAAGTGGATCAGATCAAGCACAAAAGTATGTTTTTAAACTATGAATTATTAAGAAAGGGGGGGGAAAAGAAGAGATATCACTAGAGTAGTTCTAGGGATTACCTGTGAGATATCACTGAAAACAAGTCTGTAAAAGACTTGAATAGGTCAGCAAGTTTACTTCCAGCCCTACAGTGAAATACACTATTCACAAGCAATGCTAGACAAATGTTGCTAAAAGGGAATGCAGAGTCTAGATATGGTTTCTACAAAGAATAATTTCTACAATCTATCCTAGTGTTTAACTGGGACATGTTAAAACTTTTGAAAGCACTGTCCAGAAACGTTCACTTTATCTTAAGCTCATTATTTCTTGCCCTATACAAATATTTTCCATAACCTTCTCATCCACTTTGCATCTATTTTCTAAGTATCTGAGTACTTGTATTTCAGATTTCTCTTCCAGAGAATATGCAGCCTGGAACACCTGTGTTTCCCAGACCTGCCTGACTTTTTCTTCTGGACATTGCTCCTGTAATATTTTTGGAGGGTATTGGGGAGAGGACTTAAAATTTCTAAGGCTATACTTGACTTGAGACATTAACTAATAACAAAACAAAACAAAACACAAAAACCCACCTTCATATTTCTGACAAAATGCTGACTTTCATTAAGCCCAGCAAACATTATTTTCCCAAGATTATGAAGATAGATTCTATTACTTTTTCTTTTCCTCATTAAGTTCATTTATTTTTATATTTGCATAGCTGATTATCTCTTCCTAGTTACTCTACACTCTCCTTGAATTTGAATCCTACTTATTTCATTTCTTTCATTTTCCAAATGCACTTGAGTTTTATTCTGTATTCCTATCTACTTGGAAGTACAAAGATGTTCAAAAGTCTTAAACCTAAACATCTGCTCAACAGGTAGGCCTCTTTGAGACATCATCCATAGTTGAGCATTTGTCTCCAGGATGAGTAGCTCATCCCTCTCTTTTACATGTGAGGATTTTAGAGAATACCCACTAAAACTTCTTATTTTGAGGTAACTTTTAAATCATTTCTACTGAGGTGATCCCTGATAGTGTGGAGCTTCTCTGTTGACTGGATTAATTTTTTGTTGTCTCTGACAGAACAGTAACAGGAAGTAAGAAATTTAGTAATCTGAGTTTCTGCCTATTTTCCAGCAGTCATACTGCTTAGTGCTAGTATATCTGTGAAGATGCAATACATAGCTGCCCATGGGCACTAGGGACTCCCCAGGGGCTGTCAGAGGAGGGCCTGGCAGCCGGCACCCGTTCCATTGTCCCAGTCAGCGAACAGGGCATCTGGGGGACACTGGGACAGCCCCTGCCTCAGGCATCAGTTACCTTCTTAGAGACTTGATCAGGCTGAGGATTTTATCCTGTAGATCAGCCTGTGACATAGCAGAGGCTGTATATCAGGCCATTCCCACTAACATACCCTCATTTACAAAAGAAGGGAGTCCTACCAAAAGGCCCTACCAAAATGGCTTTCTTCACAGCAATTCTCCTCAGGGTCACCAACATGGACTCCTTTCCAGCTGGCCAGCAAACACCCAGGAGCGAGGAGAACTGGAACAGCCTCCTCAGAGAGGTGGTGGCATCCCCATCACTGGAAGTTTTCAATATGAGATTGGGCAACATGCTAGATAACCTCATGTAGGCTCCCTTTGACACAAACACTTGGACCAGATCATCTTCCAAGGTCCCTTCCAACCTGGACTACCCTATGATTCTATGAATCTATGAAAATGTGATTTAGTTTTCACAGAGGCAATTAAGGGTGTTCCTTGAAATTATTGAAAGTGTTCCTTGAAAATAATGCAAAATATTCCTTTTCATTTGATATTTAATTTTTAAAAATCTCAAAGGACTATTGTGTTTGTTTTATACAAATTTTAGAACTGTATATATTAAAAAAATCTTGTTATGTGACCATAGTTTACGAAGCATTTGAATAAATAAAAGACTCAGATTTTATGATTTTTTTTTTTTTTTTTAATTCTAGTTGTAGCTTTTGTGTTCTGGAAAAAGTTTTTTTATACTTTTATTATTTATTTAAAGTTCATTGAATTCACAAAGTGCAGGTTCTAAAACTCACATAACGTTGATAGACATAGTTCGTAAGCTTAGTATCTGGACTTTAACACACAAAATATCTGCACTTACTGATGCAAAAACAGCAACATGTGTTATAGCTATTATTTTATAAGTGTTAATTATCAGTCATTTCTATTGAACAAGCCTCTGTTATGATTGCTTATTTTATTTTCTAATTTCATAATTGTACCTCATCTGATTATACACCACTGGTTCTCAAGTTTGAACTTTATTTTAAGTTCACATTTAAAAATGTCATCATGTAAGATGACATTCAATTAAAATAAAAGGTGTTTTATCAATATCAAGTTAATGAAGTACAAATTTTTTTTTTTTTTTTTTTTTTTTTAATACTGTGTAATGATGCTGGAGATTTCTGAAGAAAATTCTATCCTTAACTATTAGGCTGAATATGCTCCTACTGGGCTTACCATATTTCAGGGCAGAGAATTTTTTTGCTTTATATCAATTTTTAGAACAGGGCAAAAAATAAAGAACTAGAGGAAACCTCTCCATAATTATTTAGAGCAATTCAGAAAAGGATGAAGACTCTGCCTATATAAGGTAATGCATAGTAACAGTTCCCAGTTAACAGTTCTTTATTAATTAAACCTTACACATGGCCTTAAATTTATTTTTCTAAATAGCTATTATGAGAAGATTGATATTTAACAGTGGAGTTCTAATTGCCTAGTATATTAAAGAACCTTTTGTTCTCAGGTATGTATTCATGGTTATTTAAAAGTTTAGCACTATTGAATGAATGACAGCAAGTTTTTATGTAGATATGGGAGCAAGTTTCTAGAGAAGTAATTAAAGTTGTTTCCATGTTTTTCAAAATATTTTGTAACAGAATCAGAAAGCTTCATGAATGTCAATCATTAACTGCTGTTTAGCATTTCAGAAGAACTTGATGGGGTGAATAAATAGTTCTTTTTAAAAAGCTTTTTTCTGTTTACAGTGATGGGTTTGATGGAAAATATGTGTCAATTATTATCTATTCAGCTTAATAAAACTAAATTAAACAAGAAGAAAGCTTTCCAAGAGATTTTTTTTTTTCTTGTCTGTACCAAGTACAAAAAACTTTCTGAAGATTCAAGAACTGAGGGAGACTGATGCAGTTCAAGTTTGCTAGTTAGGAAAAAAAAAAAAAGAAAAAGAAAAAGAGTAAGAAATCTTTATTTCTCAGGACATTGAGGACATTGTTTGTTTGTTTGCTTGTTTATTTGCAAATTCTGAGAAAAATACATTGTCTGTAAGTTTGTGAATATATACCTGGCCTTATCCTCATTAGTCCCAGACTAATAAGTAAAACTCTTAAAAAGGCTGTGCATATGAAAAAAAAAAAAATTCTCATTAAAAGTCTAGCTTCATGAAGCATTAGATAGCAGGCTATAAACATTACTAAGTAGAAATTATTATTGAATATTCTTTGCCTTTATATCTTAAATATCTTCATCATTTGTCCTGTGTGTGTCCATGGACAGGAATGTATGCTTCATGAATTGTAAATAAAAAAACATTACTTTTGCTGTTCAAGGTGTTTTTTGTTTGTTTGGTTGGTTGGTTTTGTTTTTTCTTTTATGATATGAATAAAATCCAGGCAAACTCTCTGGTTCCATTTCAAAAATGTCGTTGTTGGTAAATGGATGTATGTACTCAACAGACTTAACTACGTTACTATTTTTTTTCATTTAAGTAACTTATCGGGTATGGTTTATAGTTTACATGCTATACAGTTTGTGTCCACAAGAGTAATCTATGAGTGTTGGAAAGGTCATCTGATATCTTGACATGAAACAGAGTTGTTAAAGTATTTACAAGAAAACTATATAGCCAATTGGAATCTGTTTGTGCCTCACATAAAGCTATAGATAAATTAAAAACAAAACAAAATAAGAACCTTCTCTCTCTTACCCTTTGGTTAATGTAAATGCAAATTTGCTTTTAAGGACCAATGTATTTTGGAGTGTGTGATGGTGAATAATTAAAGCAATACACTAATTCTGTTTTAAAGGAAGAGTTGAGATAAATTCACCCCTCGGGACTTTTAGACATCAAGGTTGTCTGTGAAAAATGCTAGTTCTAAGATCACACCTGTATGTTAAATAATTTGCTAAGAATAAATGTAAATTTTTGTCTGAAAGAAAAAGTGTTGTGCCAATTTTCACTAATTATTAGCATTGTTCATTGCCTCCATGCAAACATATTTTTCTTTTCGTAGAGCACAAAATATTGTTCTGTCTGTGACTCCATCCATTGCCATAGTTCCCGATAATAGCCTCTGACTCAAAATTAATGATTCCCTTTGTTTTTAAACCTTGTCATTACAATGCAGTAGGATTTTAGCCTGTTTTTTCTTCCCTTAGGAAACCTGTGGTCAATATGTAAATGCATAATTAGCTTTTCAAAATAATGTGTATTAACCTGCACAATCAAGTAAGCCTTTCTATTGCATGTTATCTTGCTTACATCTTTGCTCTCTCTTGAAAGTTACTGTAAATGATTTCACTGTAAAAGTCAAGCTGTCTACCATGGCTAACAGGTCTCCTAATTCATGGTCTGCTATCCATTTAAAATTTTGGACCCTGTTATGTATGTCAGCATGAGTGTCTAAGGACAGATCTCTAGCTATACATTGTTATTACTTCTCTTTTAAAATGCACAATTAAGATGTCATTTAGAAGCTCACTAGTAAAGCACTTCACTATTCTATGTTTTCTTCTGCAGAGCTAAGGTTAGACTCTTCTTGACTTATTTTTCCTTGACTAAAATAGCTGGTGAAATTACTGTATTTCTACATTTCTCACCTTTTCTTTTCAGACTTGTTCATCCATAATGTACCCATTTTTATAGCCACATCAGATGGTCAGTGTCATCTCCAGTTCACTTAGGCTGAGTTATAAAAAGATCTAGCTAACATTTCCAGCTCCAGAGCTTCCTCAGATTCCAGATTAAATAAAAGTCTGATCCTTCTCTTCTGAGCACTTCCTTCTTTACAGAAAGCCAGACAGAGCAGTTGGTTTTACTGGAAATTGCAGCACTTTCCATGGATACCTGATGTGAATAGTACAGTGAGTAGGACCCTTATGCACCTTAGGATAACAGATAAATGTAGGAACAGGATGTATTACTTCTTTAGTTCTGTTAGTTTGCTTTTATTTTATTAACTCTTTCTTCCCCTTTTCCCCCTGAAATGATGCTTCAAACCTGAGGGGCTTATTGAGGTTTAAGAATTCTTCATGTTAAATCAAATATTATCAGCTACTGAATTTTAGCTATTTTACTGTTTCACCTGTGGTGCAAAAGGAAGATAAAGGGCAAAAAGGACTTGTATCCAAAGTGAAGCTTGCAGGCTTACAAAATGGCAGTGTGAGAAATGTCTGATGTCAAACGTGTGTGTGCATGCATGTATTTGTACTTGCATATATTCTCTCAACTGTCTGAGAATAACACTGAAGCTTCTAATATTCTTCACATCCGTTCTAGATAGCATCTTACAACAACATTAGTGAATAGTTTGGAATTTATAAAGTTCCTTCAAGCTGACGAAGAACAATTTACAAAACTAATTATGCTATGCTATTATAAAACAGACTACTAACTCTTACCTACCATATACAGTAATTCTATACACTTACTGTGTGTGATTGTTTAGACTGCTACTCATGGCAGCAGTTTCTAAGGAAGATAAACTTTATTAAATTATTGACAATAAAGTCTTCAACACTTTCCATAAGCTTGAAATAAATCGCAAGTGTAACTTAAATCTGTAAAATTACAGGTTACTATACAGGATACAACAAAACAAACTTAGTTCAGAACTCAAACTTGTTGAACATTTTCAGTTCTAAATTCATATTACTTGTAGAGCAAGTACCATTAGAATCTTGACATTTAGTGCTGATGGTAGTTAAACTTCATATGGTATTTGCTGTACTCCCCATTCCAAGCATAGGGGAACTGAAAATGCCTCACTAATGGTAAATACCACAGTGTGATAAATGTCAAGACTTTAATGGTTCACTGTAACAATTATGGGATAGACTCTGCTAACTTATCCCAAAATGGGCAGCATCTCACTCCATGAAGAATCTCACTGAGTTTAGCAGGACTGTTTGGTAGAAGAGCAAGCCCATATTTGTAGTAATCAACTGCAAATTTAAGTCATATAACCATTCCATATTTTATTTCCTAACATGCCTCAGCTTTTCTTTAAGCTATGTTTTGTAAACCCATTCCTAAAACAGGGAAGTCCACTAAGGCATAGTCTAAGGTAAGGTCTGCTTGACACAATGTATAGGAAGATATGAAAAATGTATGAAATCCATTAACACAGTTCTGAAGTGAACTGAAAAAGCTCTCCTGGAAGTGTATCTTTGTTTGGCCCTGGATGCTAGGTGAAACAACCCCATGTAGATTTTAACTATTAGGTGTAAATGGCAAGGGATAGTTTTGGGGGAGGAAGGGACTGGAGGCTGCAGGGTTGGGATCTGCCAGAGAAGGTTTGAGCCACAGCCAGGCAGGGCACAAGTTTTCTCATTCTTGTTCTTCCCAAGTTTTCTCATTCGTGTTCTTCCCATGCTCTCCTAATTCCTGCTAAGGACAGAAGCAATGAGTGAGGAAGTGGTTGCATGGGAGTTTGTCTGCTAACCAGGGCCACTTCACCACAGCTAGGAACTGGCTAGTATTTTTTTTTGGTTGATGTTTGCTTCCACTATAGCATGAATATATAACTTTTGTAAGGAAAAGAAAGGACTGTTGAATTCTGGTCTTTCAATCTGCCCCCATAGGTTCTTGGAGCTGGATCTAAACTGATAGTTTACCTGATGGGTCTATCAATTTGGATTTAGCAAAAGTGCTTCTGAAATCCATCATCTGGGTGAGCATACAAAAAGTTTTCCAGCTCCTTGCTGCAAAAAGATGTAGAAATATACTTACTTCTTTTGTTCTCTAATACTTCAAGTTCCATGCTAAGAAAATATGTAATTTCCATAGTGGGATTATTGGCTTGGCACTTAGTCCAGTCACAAACTTTTGTATCAGAAACTGTTTTTGTAGAATGAATAGCACTAGTTCTTTGTGCATTTGCAAAAAAGGGTTACAGTAGTCCTTGGAAGCCACAGGCTAATCTGTCTACTGCATTAAGTTTAAACATGGTATAAACATGTATAGGGGAAAAAAAATAAAAATAGGTAGATGTTTGCTTGCACTTCTGTCCAAATAAAGAAATAAAACAATGCAGGTCATTGTCATGAAATCTTGTAATTAAAGTCTTCAGTCACATGAAGCAATTTGAAAAGCATTATATTGAAGAGAAAGACTACTTGCTAAATATATAGGCCTTTTAGATCTTGTTTAGCTATTGTAATGTAACATGAGCTTTATGTAAATTTGAAGTTATGATTCATTTTCTGACCCCCCCAAAAAAGCTAAACTCACTAGTTTAAGAATATTGTACAAGTTCATTTCTAGCCTTCTGCATCTCTAACTTCTTCAGTTTATATGGAAGATGAAAACTAGCAGTGCAGTGCTCCAAGGTTGTATAATGTTTTTATTAGTGAAATTCCCTAAAGCAGAGTGATCATGGCTCTGCATTTGGTGCAGATCTGTAAGCAGAAATGATCTTTCAACTCCAGACTTGTCAGCTGAAAGGATAACCTCATAAGACTTGAAACTTGAAATTAGTTTCTTGTTATCACCTTATGTCTTATCTTCTGCATGAAAATATTTCAAAACATCCTTTCATTACACAAACATGCAGTGTGCTATTCGGCAAATACAATGAAATAGAGTACAAGATATATTAATGCAAAATAATGGTTGACATTTAGCACACACAAAAGTCGGTAAAGTCAAAGTTATGGTTCCCAAAGAAACCATATTTCATGTCTCTTGCATAAACATATTCTTTAATGCATGTGCATGAAGTGCCTGAATTATGGTTTCCATGGGAACAATATCTCTGGATATATACATTTATTATTTCTCTGCACAGAGCACTCAATAAGAAATTGCCTTTATTAATAACCTCAGTTTCTTGAACCCAAGCAAAACATTCATAAAAGTGGCATGAACACTGTGAACAACAATCTGAGTAATAGTTTCCCTTACACTTCTACTTAAGTTTTTTACGACTGATAGTCTAAACTTCTCCCTTAGGTCTTAACTGATGAGCCTTTTGTTTAGTTGTTGGAGTTTACCTGTGATTCTCATCAGACCATGGAATTTTTATTATTCAAATATTCAAAGACTTCATTGTTAGATGTATGGTATCATTAGTGGATGCAGTAAGATAGCAGAGATATTCAGAGGCTTCATAACTTTTGAAATGTAAACTGTGCAATGAAATAGTTAATCCATGGTTTGAAAAAACATGAAGATCCCTAGTTTCAAACATCAGTATTCATGTCAAAACTTCATAATTATAATCTTTATTTCAGGGCTTTTATTATTATTTGCTTAGTGCTTTTTATAATTTAAATTTATTTTTATATAAAAGACTATTTTTAAAACAGCTGTATGTAATTTGTTTCAAAATAATTTTTCCTGCATGGAAATATCAGCAGAGAATATAATAATAAACAAAATTGTCTTACTCTATTTACATCTGCATTACTCTAATACTACTATAAAAATCCTAATGTAGATATTTTATTGTTTGTAGTGTTGGATTTTCTTTTTGAAGTTATTGTGTGAGGAGTGATGACAAAGAAATAAAATTTTATATTTAATTCTCTCATATATTCTTCCTATCTGATGCACTATCGAATGTGATGGATTTATTAGAAGATTCATCTGTAATGTGTTTTGTGCAAGAAGACAGAAGAAACTCTTGAGGGAGGTGTCCTAATTTGCATTTTCATACAAGTTTGCTTTTAGTTTTGCTTACACAATGAACTCATCCCAATTTGATGAAAGATTCATAAAATCTTAGGAAACTGGTTTGATACTAAGTTTTTTCATAAATTTTTTTTTTCTTTCTTAGAATTCTTGTCCTGAGTCATCTTTATATTTGCTTTCATTCACTGAAAATAATATGCTCAAGAAGGGCAACAAAGATGATTAAGGGAGTGGAGCATTTCCCTTATGAGGAAAGGCTGAGGGAGCGGGGTCTCTTTAGCTTGGAGAAGGGGAGACTGAGGAGTGACCTCATTAATGTTTACAGATACATAAAGGGTGAGTATCACGAGGATGGAGCCAGGCTCTTTTCAGTGACAAACAATGATAGGACAAGGGGTAATGGGTACAAACTGGAACACAAAAGGTTCCACTTCAATTTGAGAAGAAACTTCTTCTCAGTGAGGGTGACAGAACACTGGAACAGGCTGCCCAGGGAGGTTGTGGAGTCTCCTACTCTGGAGGCATTCAAGACCTGCCTGGACGCCTTCCTGTGTAACCTCATCTAGGTGTTCCTGCTCTGGCAGGGGGATTGCACTAGATGACCTTTCGAGGTCCATTCCAATCCCTGAAATTCTGTGATTCTGTGAAAGAATCATTCTTGAGGTAGGAAAATTCAAAGTAATGTATTTTCTGATTTTTTGTAATGAATTTAGAAAGGCTTTGTCAAAGGACTGAACACAAAATGACCAAAATCTTGGAGACTTACTCTGAAAAAAAAAAACAAAACAGAATCGTCCTTGAATTCCATGTTCAGTAACTTTGACAGGAATGCAGAGATACATAATAATTTTTGACTAACTGTCTGTCACATTTGTGTTGTTTTATACAACGATATTGTGAGATTGATATAACCATATGTAGATTTCTACATATGCACTATTTTTTTTTAATTCCTGAATAGAATAGGAGTTTGTAGGACTCTAAATCACCCTAAATAAGATATAAAAAAATTCAGAAAATTATTTCCTAGAAGAATCTATTTGTTTCCATTTAACACAAAGAGAGGTTACAGTGACTAGCTTAGATCCAGGTGTGGATCTATAAACTTCTACAGCCTGATGACATTAATTGCATTCTTCATATTTGTTCTATTTCCCTTGCAACTACATTACCAGCATTACCTCTCTTATTTCTCTTAAGATCTTTTCATGCTTAAAAAAATGGTGTTGCTATCCTTGACAAAGTAAGATAAAAGTCAATAGGCAAGATCTTATGTATTTAGTATACACTATGTCTTGACTTAATCTGCTGAGTATTTTAAGGTCTTAGTAATGCAGCAATGTAAATAGAAGAGAAAGAGATCCCAGAGAGGACTAATAAATTAGCAGGTTTAACCTTTGCTGTAAAGAATTGCAGTATGGATAAGATGATTAATATAGTAGTTTGCTTTTATACAGAAAGACTGGTATACATTTGAGGTAACTAGAAACAGAGGATGACCTTGTATTAATGAAAGAATAGTTTGTTCCAGACATCGTTGTTTATCGCAACAAAATATACATGGACTAATTTATAGATTAGATTTGATACAGGGTTTAGTGACAAGAAACATGCAATATTTGGTTTGAAGAGGCAAAATATCAATATTGAAGTAATTAAAGTAATGATAGATAAAGTAGTATTAGTGTAGATGGCATTTGACAGTTATATAAACACACTTTCTGTGTCTAAATAGACATAGAAGGCTAATGAGTTAGGCTATGAAATACAGTGTTTAAAGACATGTTTTGTAAAGTTGCTTTTTCAAAGGTATTTTCAGCATTTATGGATCATTTTTTTGCAGGTCACGAACTCCTTATTGTAGGTATATTTTTGTTTAGAATGCTGCTTTTAATTTTGGGAAGAGAAAAAATGACTTCCATCTTGTATAATATCTACTTGGCAGATATGACTTTTCCAGAAAGGTCTTTCATATAAATGGTCAGAGGCTTGAACATGACAGATGTGTAATGGTCGCTACCTTAACTTTTTGGACAAAAGCAAATAGTATTAAATATCAGTGGAAGAAAAAAAATAATCAACCATAACAAAAAAGATTCAGAGAGAAGCTTGTAACCACTGCCTGATGTGAGTCCACACCCCAAAATATAGGCAAAAAATACTTCACTAAAGACCTAAACTGACAAGAGGTGTCAGAACAGTGCAGAGTACAACAGTCCTGGTCTTCTTAATTTTCTTCATATTTCTGGTACAAGAGAGAGAAGTGACATGTGAGAAGCAGTAATTTGAATGACAGAAACAAAAATAATACAAGTAAAAATCTGATCAAATCTCCAAATTGAAATAGTTTCCAAAAATAAAGGAAGGCTACTTCTGTTCCTCCAGTGTTGTTAGCATTTTCAAGACTACAACCTAAATACAGTGAATACTGAAATGCCATTGTCAGGGTACATAACATTAAATGTGCTTGTCTTGCAAGAAAGAAAATACTCAATTTATGAACAAAGATAGAGCTAAGCTTCATTGTTGGCATTGCCAGAGTTAAAGAATGCAAACTAGGTGAGAGAGGCTGGGACTGAAATGTAATATCTACAACTATCAATGGTAGTAGACCTTTCCAGAAGCGTGATCTCTATGTGGCACTGCATGTAATGACACTGCCACCAAGATCTAATGCTGGCTATGGACACTGGGTGAGATGCATCATATGATACTCACTTGATCATGCAGCATCAGTAGAAGATTGAGAGTAGCCTCCTCTCTCACATTCGCATACGTAGATAGTTTATATACATACAGATAATATATTTTTTCTTCACATTCTTCAATCTCAGCTACTGTCAGAACCTTTAGTAACTTCTGAAGTCTTGGAATGTATATGGATCACACTAGTGTTATGATTGAAGTGTAGATGAACTTAGCTTAAATAAATAGTTTGCTTAATATCCTTCAGATGTTTGTGGAATTCTCAGAAGGAATCTGTCCTGCTTTCAGCTGGGATAGAGATAATTTTCTTCCTAATAGCTGGTATACTGCTATGTTTTAGATTTAGTATGAGAGTAATGTTGAGAACACTGACGTTTTAGTTGTTGCTGAGCAGTCAAGGGGGAAGTAGTGAATGAATTCCTTGTTTTATTTTGCTTGTGTGTGGAGCTTTTGCTTTACTTATTAAACTGTCTTTATCTAAACACATGAGTTTTCTCACTTTTACCCTCATGACTCTCTTCCCCATCCCAACTAGGGGGTAGTGAGCGAGTGGCTCTGTGGTGCTTAGTTGCTGGTTGGAGTTAAACCAAAACAGAATCCAAACACTTTTATTTAGAAACCTTTTATTCAGAACCACCTACATTTGCAACAAAACAACAATCAAAAATCAATACCTTACTGTGAAATTCTTCACGTTATGTATTTTCCTTATGGAGGATATGTAAGTGCAATACCTAAGTGCATGCCATCTGAAGCCTCTTATAGCATAATATTATCTTATAAATAAAATTATGCAGTTATGCTTCATAATTTTCTTGCCAATACCATTTTCAGGATGTTTTTTATTGTGCAATATTAAAGTTCTTAAAGTGGGGGAGGTGTGTGTCCTCCAGATACTGATTGTGTAGCTGAGCAGACATAAACATACAAAAAACCCCATAACTGCATAACTAAATGTTCTGAAATGGCCAGCTCTGCCAATTTCATGCAAGTTGTTAGTAATGGAAAATGCCTTTTTATCATAATCAAATGAAATCATAGAACACATCCTGGAAAATCAACATAAATGCTCTCTGCTCTTGCACAATTGCTTACATAATTTATGGAGAAGGCAGACAGGTTGACAGCAAATTGATACTTAGACAAATCTGTTTCACACACTGCAGTTTATCAAGTTGTTCTCTGGATGTGTTGAAATGAATGTTAGTTGTAATCCCTAAAGAAATTAAGAAACCAAAGTTATTTGAAAAAAAGGTCTGCCCAAAACACACAACCTCTTCCAAATATTGTTTGTCTGAACACTAAAAATAAGCAATCTTTCCTCTCAATATCATGTAATAATAACATAGGCTGTCTTTCACTTTGGAGGGAATTACATCTCATTTATCTCTCTGTGCTAGCTCTTCATCCTAATTTTGTCATCCCTTGGAGAAATCAGCCTTAAAAATATCTGATAAAGTTCGAGGATCTCTCTTATTTAAATAAAATCAGAGGTTCACAGAAAGTTTTTAAGCAAATAAAAAACTTCCTTGAGCTTTTCTGAGCTAATAAACTCCTGGTTATGTTCTGTGAATAATACAGCATAATTATTAAAGGGTTTTTTAAAATGGTTTTATGTATTAGTATCATAGAATCACAGAATCATTTAGTTTGGAAAAGAGCTGTAAGATCATTGAGTCCAACAATTAACCTAACAATGCCCAGTACAACACTAAACCATGTCCCCAGGTGCCACATCTACATGTCTTTTAAATACCTCCAGGGATCGTGACCTAACCACTTCCATGGGCAGCCTGTTCCAAAGCTTGATAACCCTTCCAAAGAAGAAATTTTACCTAATATCTAATCTAAACCTCCCCTGGCACAGCTCAAGGATATTTTCTTTAATCCTAATGTCATAATATACATATTGAACTGTCTTTTTCAGTTCAAATTAATATTTATGAAAGCACATATAGATCTCAGAATGTCATCTAAGAATCCAGATACAAAAATATTGAATCACTAATACTATGTCTGAGCTATGATTTAAATGACAGTTAAAAACCATAGTTTTGAAACCAGTTTTAACACTAATTTAAGAGCATAAGAGTTTGGCAACTTGTCAGGAGTAGAGATACAGAGGACACCATCCTGAAAATCTTTAAATTTCTTCTAATTCAATATTTTAAAATATGGATGTCCGTGTTCATAATGAATGTTTCAGATGCATTGTAATTTTTTTATATTGTATTTTTTTTCAAATTAAGTTGGTCTGTGAATGTGTAGTTTTTTGGATTTCATTAGCATTGTCTATTTATCATTTCTTATGAGAAAGATTAAAGTACATGTGGGGTGAAACATCAGTCAACAAGAACTTTTTTTCTTGGCTTTGGAGGACTCTAAGAAAAACAATGAGAGTTCAGAGAAGCTAACAAATAGTTGCTTGGCAGATCTTTATCTGTTGAAACATGTGGGATTAGATACTTGAATTTTAATTGCAAAAAAAAAAAAGTATTCACTATTAATTGCTAGAGAAACCGAGAAACCCAATCTTGAAGAGAATTCCATCTGTAATTATATTATACGGTTCTTCAAGAATTTGGCAAATGACTTGATACTTAAAGCATAGATCCAGAAAGTGAAAGATTTGGATTTGCTTTTTCCTATCTGTTGGTTTGAATCCACAAGTCTCATGGAAATGTCCTAAGATCCACATCAGATATGCAGAAAGATGTTCCTTCACCAGTTCTGCTGAGCTGTTGCTGGGTTCCTGGGTTGCACCTAAGATTGTGAAAATCCTAAAGGTAAAGGGAGGTGGTGAAGACAGGCCTGAATTTAGCCTGTGGTCCCTGAACTATTTTATTTTTCTGTATGACATAATAATTACTTAAAAACAGAAACAAGATGAAGTAAAGTAAACCAAACATTTGCTTCTTCTGGTAAAGCTTCTTTCTCTCTAATCTAATTTATTTTAACTTTTTTTCATGAGAAGCCAGCAAATTCAGGTTGGGGAATGCAGTTCCTCTCACATTTGAAATGTACTTGCTGATGCTGTACTTGATTCCATTGTCTGTGTCACTGAGGAAGTATTGGTCCCAGTATGGACTCTCAAGAGACACCACTCACTGTTAGTTTCCACTTGGACACTGAGTCATTAGCTGTAATTCTTTGACACAGCCATCCAGCCAATTCCTTATCCATCTAACAGTCCACCCATCAAACCCATATTTCTCCAGTTTAGCAGTAAGAATATTGTCGGTAACAGTAACAAAGGCCTCACAGAAGTCCAGATAGATGTGATCAGTAGTTCTTCTCCTGTCCACTGGCACAGTGTCTCAGTCGTAGAAGTCCACTAGATTAGTCAGGTATGATTTGCCCTTGGTGAAACCGTGTTGACTGTTTCTACTTACCTGTCTTGCATATGTTTTGACAAGTCTTCCAGGAGAATCTGTTCCATGATCTTAGCAGGCACAGAGGTGAGGCTGACAGGTCAGTAGTTCCCAGGGTCCTTCTTTTCAAAAGTGGGTATAACGCTTACTTTTCTCCAGTCATTGGAGACTTTTTTTCTGACTGACATGACTTTACAAATATGATGGAGAGTCGTTTAGGGACTACATCAGCCAGTTCCCTCAGGACCCTAATAAATTCGAACAACATAAACCAAAGCCTATCTTGTTTTCAGATGCCAGGATGCCTTAAGCATGAACCTAATTGCAAGACAATGAATGATCAGAGAATTTTAATGTAAACCATATTGCTACACAAACAGCATGATAATAAAGCCTGACAATCTATGCATATGTGCTGTTTGGTCTCCAAGTCTTCTACAGAAATAACTCTGGCTCTAACCCTATTTCATTTGACACTCCTGAGCAAGAGAGATATTTAAACTAGCCACCATGTTTCCATGTATCAGTGCTACATGCATGCAGACAACCCAGTCTGATGTTTCAAAAAGGTTTATATAAAAATTAATTTCTGCTTCCTTTTCCTTCTATGAAGGCACAGACTGGGAATTCCCTATATACTATGTTGTCATTTGTCACAGAACTTTCAGGAACTTAATTGCACTTAAGTCTTCTGGCTCTTTCCCAAATGTGATTGAAACTGTCCCAGAGATCAAAAATAACTTGAAGAAATAGAGCAAGACTGAAAATTGTATTAGTAAATTTTCTTATTGAAAAGTGACACTCATTCATAAAAGCGACAGATAAGCAGATTTTTAGATTAGAGCTCAAAAAGACATCACAAAAAATAAGGTCATATAAAGAACCTAAGGAACCAGACTGAGAAGAAAAATAAATGTTTATTACTGAAAAGAAAACAGATAAGCTACTCAAAATTGACTGACAAAAATTCTGTGTACCACATACTTGATTTGGGATGTAAGATGCAGTATTCCCTTGATTTGTAGTAATACTTCCATTGATATAAGCAGTTCAGTTGTGTTCTGCATTATGTGTTCTATTGCTTTTTGAAGCCGTCTATAATTTCACACTCAGTTTTCTAAATTGGATCAGCTGAAAGTCTTCTCTAGCCAGAAAAGCTTGTTCATCTCTGTTTACTTCCTTGTTTTCCAAAATGCACCCCCATAGAATCTGACTAAAACAAAAGGATTAACTGAAATGGAGCCAACTCAGCAGATGAAAACTTGCAAGAATTCTGGCAGAAATGGCACAAAGCTTCCTGGGTTTGACAACATAAATAATGTTAACTGCTATGCAAATTTTGTCATGAAACTGCTGCTTATTCTACAAAAATTTGTACAATTCATGAAGGTAGCAGCTGGTAACCATTGTTAAAGCTCTTGAAAACCTAACCGGGAATATTAAAAGTAGCTGGACTTAATGCATGGATTTGTTTATTTGTCTGTTTCCCTTAAACACTTATTGAATAACTGCATTTGTTAGTGAATAAAGTGATGCTCATGAGTTTCTGGAAAAACGCCTCAAATATTTAAAAGGATGAAAATTTACAAATGGAATACATAAGACCTTAATGTATCTTGGAATAACAGAGGCAGTATCACATATTTACTCTAACTAATGATTGGCACACTAATGTATTTTAGGAAGAAAACAGAACAAATGATGACCTACCTCAGACAATTGTCTGACATTTGAGAAAGGCTTATTCTCTTATCTACATATTTTGCCAATGGCCTCTTTCATAATAAAAATTCACTTCTCTGTCCTGCTGTTCCACTAATTTGCAACACTTTTTTTTAGCTATTATAATATTTGGATAGTTCCTAAGCAAGTTACTTGGGAGGAGGACAGGAGGTGGGTGTTGTTTGAGAAGTGTGAGCAGTTGGTATATAAATTGTATATGTCTCATGGGTGTGTAAATGTCTGTTTATGATTTTCTTTCAAAGACTTTTACCATCACAGAGCATAGTGCCATAAATACTATGTGTATCTCCTATGTACAACAGTGGGTGGAGTTGTGACTGTGACATATCTTTTTAGAAACACTAGGTCTCAAAATGTTGCCCATACATAACAGTAAGAAAAGGAGAAAATAATTATTTCTGGTCCTTCAGGAGTCAGGATCAGAGAAGAGACTAGTAGGAGGGAAATTGTGTTGGGAATTTGTTGCCGACCACCTGATCAGGGCAAAGAAGTGGATGAAGCTTTTTTTAAACAGTTTCAAGAAGTTTCTGTCTCTCATGCTTCTGGCTGTCATAGGAAAATTTTCTCTCTCTGATATCTTATGAAAGGGCAAAAACAGTGAATGCAAACAGGCACAAAGATTTCTGGAGGTTCACTAACTGAACAGGGAACTCATAGCCAAGCTCCAATGCAAAAAGGCAGCAGAGACAGATAACAGACAATGAATGTAGAAACTCGCAGCTGAAGATGGTGTCAGGAAAGCCGAAGTTTGGCAAGAGACTTCATGGACAATAGAAAAGCTATGGTTGCAACAGTAGTAAAGGTCTGAAAAATGAAAATATGGGAATATTGCTGAATGGAGTTGGTGATATAGGGGCAGCTGCTGGAGGGATACACTTGTACCTATGTATATATATGCATATTCTCACTACTGAACCTCCACCCCACTCAGCAATAGAGGGGAGCAAGATGATGCTGTTGGTCTGTCTGTGTTCACGTGAGTGTTCTGTGTGTCTGCCTGTGGTCTGTGTGGCTGGTGATGCTTATATGTGCATATGCATGTGTATATGTATGTTCTGTGTGCGTGTGCCTGCTGGGAATACATCTTCAGCTTCATTGCTGGTTGGATGTGGGGACATGGAACTGAGGCAGCTTTGTTCCTCTTGTGCTGTTGGACCTGACATGATATATTTTCCTCTACCATTGAAGTATGCCTACATTTCTGTTTCTTAATTATCAGACGTTTTAAAATAGCTAGCCCCACCTTGGTTGGATCTTGATGAGTGTTTTACATGGAATTAAACAGTATCTTGATCTTTATTCCCCCATGTGGGAAGATCACTAGATGGCACAGTTGTACTCCTACAGTCTCTATAACAAGATTTTCTTACACTGAAAAACATTTTGTGCATGGGGAGGGTAAAAGAAAAATGGGGCAGCTTTGCCGTTAGCTTTCTCCTTGAAATGAACCCATTTCAGCTGGGAAATGTATCTTGACCTGATGTCTCAAGATTCCCCAGTTTAGATTATATGTCTCAAAAAACATTCAATTTTTGTCCTGTATTAGCCCAATATAACAGCTTTCTTGGAAGGTTGCCATTTTCTCTGCAAATAATAAAGAAAAAAAAATTATCTTGTACATATTAAAAATAAATGAGTGTGCAGACCAGTAAGAGAAAACCGATAGTAAAAAGTCTCATATTTTGTTATTACTGCTTTTTTGCTCTCTCTTTTGACTCATGGCACAGTACCTAGCACAATGGATCATCAGTGTTGTGAGATATTGTGGGGTACTGTAATGCAAACACAAAACCTAATAACAAAAACATTGATTTAAATGTTCCCTAATCAGTAGTACCTTAAGGAGTGCAATGTAATTCAAATTTCCTTAATAGTGATACAGATATGCTATATTTTATTTGCATGTGTTTATTACTTAAACTATTTTTTAAGGATTATGGATAAGAAGTGTACTATTAAAGATTAATAGTTGGATCCAATGTTAACAGCACATAGTGTTCACCAGAGAACTATAAAACTTTGAGGAGGAGATTATAATGAGGTGGAGAGCTATTATGGGTATTATTTAGTGTATGCTATGTGGTGATAGTACCAACCTTGTACATAAAGAAAGATGTGCTCATTCTTTTATTGGCTAGAACAAACAGAATATGTGTCTCTTAAAGATTTTGCTGTATCGATTTCACAGTAAATTCAGAAATAGGTCTCCAATAATTTCAAATAATACTAAAAGTTCAAATAATTTTTCTTCCTTTTTTTTTTTTTTTAGGTTGAAGTGAGACAATATAGTATTTTCAGATATTATGGCTGTTTCAATTAAAAATGAGTGAATCAACGTGGATAAATCGAGCTAACCTAGCCTTTGTCCAGTCCTTGAATTAGGCTCCTGTTGACATTTGGAAACGTCATAACCTTTTCATGTTTTCAAGCCTTTTTTTTCTGGTCTTGACTACTGCTTAAGGATGGGCAGACCAAGATATTGTAAAGGAATCTGACTTTAAAGGTTCTGTGTTTCTATACCCTGAAATAAACCCATTGTCTCAAAAAGGCACAAGTAGAACTGAGCAAGAAAAAGATTTTTCACCCTACAACAATCCCCTGCTGTGCATCAAGATGGATGCTACAACTTTCAAGATTTTATTTGGAAAAACAGACATCAGACAGGTCAAGGCACCCAACTGGGAAAAAGGGAAAGTTTGCTTCATGCCTCTGGGCCTCAGCCAAGAAAGCGTGTATTTGAAGTTAACTTTTTTTTAATCTCATACAATCTATTCCAAATGCCGAGGGTATCTTTGCTCTCTTTTTGAATATAAATATTGTTGATATTGTACATGAGGAAGTTTCTGATATTAACTACTTAAAAACCTTTCAATTTGATAAATTTATGTTTCAGATTTAAAATTATTTCATGGAAAATTTCTAATACTTTCTTATCTCAAGAAATAAAATAATATTTAAGGCACTGAAACCATCATTTTTACCCAGAGTTTTTAATCAATTTAAGTGAAACACAAGATAATCTTCAGTATTTTTTCTTGGAGAAATAAATGAAATCATACAATTTAAAAAACGAAACTAAAACCCCCATATCTAACACCCCCTCCCAACTCCAAAGTTATTAGAAAAGAACTGATTCTAATCAAGTCTGTTCAATGTCTCCCTGTCAATGCACGTCTGAGTGTAGATGCAGTAAGAGCTTCACCAATGCTTTTCCAAATCTTGGCTGCAGTATGGATGAGAGAAGTGGTGGACTTAAGATAAATCCTGATTCTAAAGGCAGTCTGGTGCCTTAATCATGTGTCAGTCATACTTTCCTCAAGTTACATGTCAAACTGTTTCCCCTGGGATAGCTGGAAAACTGGTTCCTACTTTATATGAAGTTTCAAAAATAAGTAAGCTTTGTATAGAAGCTGTTTTTCATTATCCAGTTTTTGGCATTGTCTGTTGTTTTTTTGTTTGTTTATTTTGGAAGCAAGAAGAGACCTGATTAAATTCATGCCTGTGTGTTGCACACTAAAGTAATATTTGGTCTAGATTAACATTATTTCACCCTGTATTTCACTTATTTTTGATTTTTTGTTTGTTTGTTTGTTTTTCTTACAAAACTGTAACAAATTAGTATTATATTATAATTTCTTCTTGCTAGTAGCCCAAAGGGGCGGACACTTGGATCTTTATATGTTAGAAATTATCATCAGTCTTCCATGGTTGTAAGCTTTATTTTAATGGAAAATAAATTGCTTGTGATAGGGAACTCTGAATTTGTTTATAATACTGAACCAAGAATAAATATAAGAAAGAAAAAGAATTCAAATTCCTTGGCTTTTTGCTATTATTTCTGAACTACGGGCAAGTGCAATTGCTTACTGCCAAGTTTAAAGGAAGAGAAAGAGACAATGTACTTATCAGCCTCAAGCAGAAACAGGCTGGAGAGTTTTACATCATTATGTTAATTTGTGGATTAAAATAATTGATAAGAACATTTGAAAACACAATATAGAACATACACATTGTCTCTGAAATATTTATTTTCCAAGAAATTGAATACAATGACTAGTAAAAACCCACACTGAATTAATGCATTGTTTCTGTGACCAACTCAAGGAAAGGGGATTTTCAATGCAAGCTTTCTTGTCTTTAATAGAGATTGTTTTGAATTTGATTTTTATCCCTAATTTTGTACAGATGACATTGCTTTTGTCAGGTCTCCCAAAGAAACTGTGCCACTAAGGATGGAAGTAAAAATATGAAAAAAAAAATATGAATAATTTATTTTTATGTAAAGTAGAATTTGTACTTGCCTGCTCATTATGGAGATTCTGAAAGAGGTTCACTTTCTCACAGCCTCATATATGCTTTTGCAAGGAGACAGAAATATCCCCTTGTATTCAGAGGCCGTTTGATGCTCAAGACATCTAAAGAACACAAGTTTGCTGTGCTCCAACTGTAAGAGGGAAAAGGCTTTCCACATCCATCAGCGCTATCTGTGTTTTTGTCTGCTTGATCAGGTTCAGTCTGGAAGAATCGGAAGTGATAAGAACAATGCACCTAAATTCAACTCTATAAAATTAAACTATTACACAGTAGTTCTAGGTTACCATATAAAATCCCTCTATATCCAACATATTAATACTGCATTGGAAAGTTGATAATTGAGATCTCTCTGAAGAGGTCTTCAATAAACACAGTTAGAGATGGCATCTAGGTAATTAGCTGATAAGTGACTAAAATGAATTGTAAATGTTTTTGGGGAAGAGGGAGTTTTGCACCATTTATGGTGTCTACATTCAGACATGTCCTGAGACCACAGATTTCTAAAAAGGGTTATTCAACCTTCAGCTTCTAAGAGAGGTGAGTCAGCAACAGTCCTATGGCTAAGCATCTTTCATCACAATGAATCTGTTTCTGTTTGTTTGTTTGTTTGTTTGGTTTGGTTTGTTTTGGTTTTGTTTGTTTGTTTGTTTTCAGTGGCATATCTCTCATGATTTCTTGTGTTTGGGTTCAAATTTGAACTTTGTGCTGTACAAGTCCCTTCCATGACTTTAGTGCTGTTATTTCAGTGGTTTTATATGGAAAATGCAATAAAAGCAAGCTTTGAAGTGTTCAGACTCCTGTTGCTTAGCCCCCCTTTTGTATTTCTCAGTTGTGGAAAACAAAACCAAAACCAAAACCAAAACCAAATCCAAAACCAAAACCAAAACCAAACCCCAACAAGCAATTCGGATCCCACTCTTGGCTGAAATTTTGACTGCATGAAGTTATACTGCTCTGGCTTTTGCTGTGCCAGAATAAAATATCATTGACTTTCGCTCATACCTAGTTATTAATCACTTTCTTTGGGATCTGCTATGTTGAGTGTATACCTCAAACTTTGCATTTCCAAGGTGATCTGAGTTAAACAGAATACTTTCAGTAACAGTTTCTGGCAGAGCCAGGTATAAAACAGGTACACAGTAGAAGATTTTAAATTGTGATGATAACATTTTGCAAAAAAAGAAGTGAAAAACAGGTGTCATGGGGCAGCAAGAGCCACCTTCTACATTGGTTCAGTTGCAAACACAGAAATGTGACTTGTTAAAGAGTTGTCTCAGGAATGGCAGTTAGGTAAATAATGCACCTCTAAAATCTGGTAATGAGTGACAGCACCTCTCAAAATGGATCGTGAATGACAGCTTAATAGTACACAGGAAAACCTGAGGCCATTAAACATCTGTAGGTTACTGCAGGTGCCTATAGTATTTTTTTACAAAACTTTGACAATCAGCAGAAGCACTGCTAGCAGAATGAAAATTGAACCTAAAAAAGCAGAACATTTTGGGGAAAGCTTGACATTTCCTTCTACATAACAGAATGGATACTTCTAATGCTGAGGTTTTGGTGGTGTGGGTTTGTTGTTCTTGTTGTTGTTGTTGTTGTTTGTTTTTTGTTTTGTTTTGTGTGTTATTGTTATTGTTATTGTTATTGTTATTGTTATTGTTATTGTTATTTTTTGTTTGGTTAGTTGCTTTTTAATTCTACTGAATTTTGATAGTCAAATTATCATATGAAACAAGGAATGAGGGATTTAAAAAAAAATTAATTTTATAAACAAAAAGTGGATAATCATCAAAATCTGAGCCTTTGATAGAACAGATTATTTTAATGAAAATGGTATTTATTTAATCTGTGAAACTGTAGTATTTTTATGAGTGTTTTATCACACCCAAGTTTCATGAACATTGTACAATATCCTGAATTCTTCTTTAAATACAAAGGGTGTTAACATTCTTTATATGGCACAATTTCTGCAATAATTAATTGGAAACTGTATTACATTTTTAAGATAAAATACTTAATTATTCAGTTGTCAATAAATACTTAAACCCCAATATATAACAATTACATACATAACTCAGTGTATGGAGTCACTAAAGTTGAGGAATTAGAACATAAAATTGAAATGTTTTTTTAATTTGAAATGAGATTATACAATCCTTTAAAACTGGTTTTAGTAAAGGAAAATTATATTTCGTTGTCATCTGTACAAAATGAGAAACATAAAGAGAGGCTACTAAATTTTTCCTGAATAAGTTTATTTTTATTGCAATAAAAAATACTTTAAGCAACAGTACCCTTTTCAAAACAAACAAATGGGAAAACAGAAAAAAACAAAACAAAAAACAGTTGAGGAAACAATGAGGTCAAGAGCTAGAATATTTTAACATGCAATTAATTTAACTTCAGAAATGTGCAGTTACTTATAAGAAATTAGCTGAAAGGAAAATTCACTAGAAGAGAAACTGGTCTTGTTATTAACAAAGCCAGGACATTACGCCAGTAATCTCAAGGGATATTACAAATGAGTGATCTATTTTGCTTCGAAACCAAACAAACACAAAAGAAATATCATTAAATACATGTTCAGGACACTTTGCCAAAAAAGTTACGAATATATCGTGAAGTGTGAGAAGGTATTTAAGAATTTCTGTTATGTAGGATTGTCAGTGCTCTATGCTCCATGTACTCTGTCTGGGAGCTGGAGGCAGCAGAAGCTACTGGTTGTGCCATAGCGTGGGAATGGATACCAAGGAGAGATCAGCACACAACATAAATCCATGGCTACTGTAGCAAAACTTGGCAATCATAATATATAAGTCAAGTGTCAGTGCAGGAGAAAACAACCAAAAAGCTGGCCTCAGAATTGCCTCACTAAAGGAGAAGACCATTAACTATAGTTACATTTTTGGAAGTTAATATGTTCTGTTCTTCTTTCTTTCTTTCCTTCTTTCTTTCTTTCTTTCTTTCCTTCTTTCCTTCTTTCCTTCTTTCTTTCCTTCTTTCCTTCTTTCTTTCCTTCTTTCCTTCTTTCCCTCTTTCTCCCTCTCTGTCTTTCTTACTCTCTTTCTTTCTCTCTTTCTCTCCTTTATTAAATATTGTTTGCTTATACAACTGACTTCTATTTGGAATTAAAAAAACCTGAACATCACAAGGTATAGCTTAATCCTCTTATGTCTCTTAAAGCCTTGAACCAATGCTTTATCAGCTATCCAAACTACATGAATGTTTTCCTCATTGCTGCCAGTCAGGTCTCAGAAGAAAGGTTTGCAATTCCTTAGTGTGAAAAAAGATGAAGCTCATTTTTTTTTCCATTCTATTTACTAGACATAATTTTATAAGTATGAAGCAGAGAGTGGCCTTAAGGAAAAAAGTCACACACTATTGATAATCTACCTTCACAAAAATTCCTTTAGCAATGTTCCTAGAGGTCCTTTTTTTTTTTTAATACATAAGAAAAAAAGTCTCTGGTGTAAGTGACAGATTGTCAGAGATGTGACAAGAGGAGACCAAGGTATAAATGATAAATAATTTAAAAAATCCACATATTTTGCTAATTACAAGAGAAACAGAATGCTGTCAGGCCAACTGTTTGCTCCCTATTGCTGTAGGAAATAGTAGTGACTGGAACTGAGAGGAGGAAGATACTGTAAATGGGAAGACACACAAGTGGTGAAATGATTAATGTTGGATCTAAACACTACAGGTGTCTGGCATTTCTTGAAATGTCCAGTAAATAAATGAGGTATTTATTCTTCCTGACAAGAAGAGGAGAAGTGTGTGCTTGATTTTCCTCAGCAAATGAAGTGTTGAATAAACTGTTCTGTTGATTTATTATAGTGGTATCAGCTAACAGTCCCACTGAAAAATTTCCCTTGGTATTTTCTGTATAAGCCCCTATTTCAAGTATCTTCTCTCTAACCATGAACATTAAAATTTAAAATACAATGCATTCATTTTGTCAAAGCAGACAGACATGAGAGATTTCCGACACAACTAATACTGCTCTGTCTCTGTCTCTGTCTCTCTCAATATATACACAGCAAAATAATCTTCCAAAGTCTGTATATTTTCTTATAATTTGTTTTTGTTATAATTTTATTTAGTTAATCTTGATCTTGTCCCTCTGCTGTATTTGTTTGTTGCACCAGCATATAATTGATTTTAGATTTAGATTTAAATCTTTAAACGATTTATTCCTGTGAATATTTTAGCTTCGGAAGGTGTTTAACCATAAATGGTCTGGAGCTCAACCACTTGGAAATTCCACTGTGAGAAGTTAATCTCCACTTCACTTTCTAAGTTAATTATGTCTATTTTATCACAAGTGAAGACAAAGAAAACATACTGTGTTTTGAGACTGAGAACCCTTTGCCAATGAAGTAAGATGTCAACAGAAATAGTGGGGTTTGTGTACTACTGAAGAAAAACTTTAATTTTACAAATTGAGTACTTCATTTTGGTGCATCATTTTGAAAGTTCTAATTTTGTCATCTTCACATCAAAACTTCAGTACAAAACAAAACAGGGAGATGTATCATTATTCTACTGCATTTGGCAATTATTTTGAAACACTGAACCCTTTGGGTAATATAACCACAAGAGAATTGAAGAGTAGAAAGGGAAGGGAGAGTTTTTCATCATCTTGGGAGCAGGAAGGAGACAACTCTGGATCATAGACTATACCAAAACAAAGACATTACCTGGACTGATATTTTTCTAACAGTACGTTACAGATTAAACTTTTCAAGGTAAAGCTGATATGTAATTAACTGTTAATGGCTATCTTTCAATGTTTAATCATTAGTTAATCAACTTGGGCTATTATTGTTATAACTTTTAGGGTGTCATTCATCTGAGCTAAGTTTCATGCATCTCAAAATATTTTCAGTAAGAAATTATTTAACATATCATGAACTGTGCAGTTAACTTTGAGTACTGATGTAGTTCTTTGAGCAGAGTTACGTACAAATTGCATTGTTAGTGTCCTCTGTTTGGTGAAACTTCTTGTATTTATTGTGGCTAACCAGAACAGTAACAAAACAGTGGTAAAAACAAATAGGTTAAAGTTAGCTTTTTCTTTTGAACATTTTATAAATAATCAATAGAGTAGATGCTCTGAATTCCCTTTATAATGAGAGTGTAGAACAGACAAAGGGAATACGCACACACACACGCAAGTTTATAGTTAAGATTAAATGTGTTATTGTCATGTTATTCAATTTTTATGGTAAATTATTCCTAAAGATATTAATGTTCTTCTTTGCAGAAAGGAATGTAATATGAACCTGAGTTACAATTTTTGAAGTTCTGTTTTTTTTCTTTAAGAATTAATTATGATAGAAAAAGTTTCTTTATGCACTCAAAATGAATGTTTTGTTTTGTTTTGTTTTGTTTTGTTTTGTTTTGTTTTGTTTTGTTTTGTTTTGTTTTTCCGGGAAACCAGACTTCATGATAAATCCGCAGTCCAAATTTTCTAAATAAAAGAATTTAGAGGTAAAACACAAATTAATCTGTTTATTAAAATTCTTCTGAAAACAGACCTTTTTGAAAAATCATAGACAGCAATATTAAGGGAAGGGCTTCTGAGAAAATTTCATGATTTACCCAAACTTTAAAAAATTATCTGACATTGCATACATCCAAAAATTCCTGTTCTTGAGGAAAATTGCTTCATTTCTTGGTTTAGTATTCCATTTGTGAAGAGCAAACATGCAAACAACCCCTACAACATCCTTATGTAATGTACAGCTGCTTAAAATTTAACTCTCTGAGAAATAAGATATGTTAAACCCGGCATCCATTCATAGTGTTGTAGGCTCACAAAAGGTATGCATTTCCCTTTTAGCATTCAAACCCGTAATTTTTTATCAGGAATACCATTGCTAATGCTAAGAAAAGCTAACCCTGATATTTATGCTGACTTTGTTATTCACATGCTTAGTAAACAAATATTTCAACCTATTAGTATTTCAAACAAAAAATACTAGTAATTAGAGTTTCTTCAGAAAGCATCTGCTTTCTTTTTGGCTAAACATTTAACGTGGAGGGTGATTCAGGTGGCTAAGAGCAAATTAATGCATTCCTGGAGGTTTACTTTCTATTCCTGTTCTGTTAATTTCTGTAAAGCACAAAATGAATAAAGAAAGAATATTCAGGGGGTTGCTCAGGAAGATATGTTGTTAAACATCTTCATCTGAACCCTTTAGAATTTTTTGGTTTTAACTTGTTAAAATACTTCATTTTCATATTTTGATATACAAAAAAAAATAAAACATTCAAAAAGTTTGTTTGCAGTGTTTTCAAAGGACAAATCTTTCCACTCAGAAATTTAAAATCAGTTATTTTTCTAATATTTAGTACAATTTCTGAACAATTTTTGAGTGCATTATTATTTCTATATTTGCCAATACAGTAACTGCAGTGTCTAGATATTGTCTTTTTCTCTAACACGCAGTGAAATAAGAGTGTAATTTATAATGCCAATTCATTTTAATGCAATGTTAATTCCATTTTATTTAAAAAGGCTCTCTACAACTTCTAGATTTTTGATGTACCATGTCACATACTCCTTGCTTACAGCAGTTCTGTGGAATACCTGGTAGTGTCATTTATTTATAAGGATGATGAAATTGTCATCCTGTTATACAATTATATGATCCGTAAGTAGGAAGCTCTTCACAATATTGCTGTTGCTAGTCTGATTAAGTATTGTCATTAAATAACTATAAATATAATGACTGACAAAGGAAACCTCTTGTGAAAAAATGACAGATGCAAACAGAACTTTCAAATAATATCATTGTAAAAGTTTAGTGCACCATCCTTTCTAGAATTGTCTATTCTTGGCTTTGCTATTTGCTATCAATCCCCTTTCATCCCTTCATTCCCCACCAGCAACAGCACACTCCTCAATAGTCTTATGCCACACATTTTTGTTGTCACTCATCCTAGTTGCTTGCTGTTTCTGACAAAGTTAACTGAACAGTCTATCTCCCTACTCTGACCTTCTTCCAAGCCACTGAGCAGATGGTCTTTGTGGAGGGGGTTTTGGTAAATAAAGACTTTGTTGATGAATTAGTCAGGCTCAAAGGAATCTCAAGGCCTCTTAGAGAAGCTGAGAACAGAATCTGCTGTGAGAGAGAGGGGCGTTCCTCAATCACCGGGGTCCTGGCGTGGCCTGAATCATCGGATGTATCATCAGTGAGACTCCAGAGCATGGACAGCCCATGATACTCATTTAGCGAATCCATGCTTGGAGCGTGGACGTGTGATTAGAATATAGTTACGTATACAAGGAGACTTGTTTCTGTAATAAATGGCTTAGCGTGATTCACATTGAATCGACTTGTTTTGCTGAGTCCTTATCTTGCCCTTACAGGTCTTACTATAACTTTGTCTAACATTTTCAGCCTAGAATACAAACATTTCAGAAAACAAAAGGGTCATAGAATCATAGAATGTCCAGAGTTGGAAGGGACCCACAGGGATTATCAAATCCAACTCTGTCCCTGCATATGACACTCCACAGTTCACACCATGTGTCTGAGGGCATTGTCCAGTCTCTTCTTGAATACTGACAGGCTTGGGGCTGTGACCACATCTCCAGGGAGCTTGTTCCAGCGCTCCAACACCTTTTCCTAATGCCTAACCTAACTGCCCCTGATACATTTTCCTGCCATTCCCTTGGGTTCTGTCATTGGTCACCAAAGAGAAGAATTCAACACCTGCCCTTCTTCCTCTGTTTGTGAGGAAGATGGAGACCATAGGAGACATAGGTCGTACTCTCCTCTTCTCCAGTCTGAACAAATCAAGAAGTTATTGTCCAGATGTTTTAGGAATCTTCTTGACCTGTTGGTGCCAGCTGTGTGATATTCCCAGTTGACATTTGGCAAGTTGAAGTCCCCCATAAGGATAAAGGTAGATGACTTGGAGGTTTTGCTTTTAGTTCCTTGTAGAATAACTTATCAGTGTTGTCATCCTGGCTGGGTGGCCTATAGTAGACACACATGACATCTGCTTTTTTTGTCTGACCCTTAATCCTTACCCAGAGGGTCTCAAATTTGCCATCACCGGCTGCCAGCTCCATGCGATCCAGCCTCTCTGCTACATACAGTGCCAACCCCTGCCTCCCCTACCCTACCTATTTGTTCTGAATAGCCTGTAACATTTTTGAGGCATCACGGCAAATTAGTCACAAGATTCATCCCACCAGGTTTTTCTAATGTGAGTTACATCATATCCTTGGGACTGGGCCAAGGCTTCTAGTTCATCTTGCTTTTTCCTCATGCTGCACACATTAGTGTAGAAGCACTTCAAGTGTGGCTGATTGTGCCCTTCTCGTCATGGTGCAGTCTGAGAAATCTCACTGCCAAACATCTGCTGAAGCTTTGGTGTGCCATCCCACTGCTCATCACTGACTGGCCTGGTACTGCCCCCTGCCCCCTTTCAATCTAGTTTAAAGCCGTATCAATCAGCCTTGCTAGCCCCTGAACAAACACCCTTTTCTCCTTCTGTGAGAGGTGCATTCCGTTGGGTGTCAGAAGACCTGGCGAAGAACTGACCATCCCATGGTCAAAAAACTCAAAGTTCCATGGCTGACACCAGTCACGTAGCCCTGTGTTGATTAGTTGAACCTGACAGTTCCATTCTGTATCCCTGCCTGTTACTGAAAGGATGAAGGAGAAAACCACTTGAGCACCTGAGTCATGTTGATTAGTTGAACCTGACTGTTCCATTCTGTATCCCTGCCTGTTACTGAAAAGATGGAGGAGAAAACCACTTGAGCACCTGAGTCATTGACCAACTGCCCCAAAGCTCTGAAATCCCTTTTGATTTGCTTGATACTTCTTTTTCCTATCTTTTTGCCAAGGGAAGGGGTCTAATATTTAAGCTTTTCCCTCTCTTTTCTTTTCTCCTTTTTTTTTTTTTTTTTTTTCCCTTTTCCTTCACTGATTGCAAAGTGCAAAACAAAGAAATTAATTTATGTGGATGCTTCATAGAGCTTTAGTTTAACTCTTTATTCTTATACCTCTAGTTTTCCTTCTGTACAGAGAGAGAAGGCAATGGTTACCTACTGATAGAAAAAACAAGTGCATTTTCCAGTGATTCTCAGCTGTCAACAATGTTTCTGTACTGTGTAGGAAGAAGACTTAATTATAGTTGCATTACCTAAACCAAATCCAAGTTCAGCAACAGGATTTCTGAGGGATTTTAGGAAAGTCATGTAGTCACAGATTCATCCCACCCAGCTTTACACACCCATTTTCCTTATTACTATGATCACAGTCCACACAGACAGACCAGTTCTTTTCTTTCTGTAGAATATTTAGATCTCCATTAGTTTAAAATATTTGTTGCAAGCTAGTCACTGTAAAATTACCGAAACAAATATGACCAAGTCTCAGTGCTATTGCCCACATAACAAGGACAACACAATGGGAGGTATAATCCCTCCATCATACTTTTAAAAGGATGTAGTGTAGAATTAACTAAGAATCACCTACAACTACAAATCTGGAGAATGAACTGATGGGATGGAAGTACAGGATCACATAATATTTTTAGTATCACTCCATCAGAATTTATAACTTGAGGAAACTGTGTAGGGTTGACACCAAAAGTTATCAAAACAAAAATCAGGAGCCAGAACATTAGATAACAAAGACAAGATCTGTGATTTTAAATATTTTCATTATTTTTTTTAGGTTTCTGAAGGATGACATATTGTTTTACGTGCTGGAATGAAAGATTTCATCATAAGCAGAGAATGTATTTGAGTGAGACATGGCCTCATTCTCATCTTTACTAAGCTAAGTAACTAAATAGTTGTTTATTATTTGTATTGGTTGTACATGGGAAGGCTTTAGTCTACAGGGGTGGCAGAAGGAACACCAACAGGAGGTATTCACTACAGCCCATGGAGAGCCGACACTAGAGCAGATTTTTCCTGACAGGACCTGCAGCCTGTGTGAGAACCCGCAATGGAACAGATGTGTTTTTCCTGAAGGACTGCAGCTCATGGAGAACCCACACTACAGCAGGGGAAAAGTGTGAGGAAGAGGGAGTGACAGAGAGGAGATGTTATGGACCAACTGTAACCCCCATTCCCTATCTCCTCTGCAACACTCAGGGTGAGGATGGAGGAATCAGGAACAAAGGAATGAAGTTGAGGTTAGGAAAGAGAGGAGGAAAGATGATGTTTTAATTTTGACTTTTTTGTTTTCCACTACCCAAATTGATAGTTACATGGACACATTCTTGTCTAGCAACCATTTAGCCATGATGTGTCTGTTAACATTTGAAAAAAAAAAAAAAAAAAAAAAAAAAGGCTAACCAAACTCTAACCAAACAATGCACCCTTTTGGAAATATGTAGCTATCTGCAGTTTTCCCTTGGACATATAAATTGTCCTGCAAAGTAGAACCAGTATTGTAAGTAAATTTAAACATGTTCTAGGGAATTCTGAACACTTTAAACTCAGAGAGACTTTATATAGTGTAGATCATCTGGATAATTGTCACTTAGAAATTTTTGTCTACATTTAGAAACTTTAGAGACACTTCTAGCTATTTTTTCCCCTTCCCTTTGTCTCCCACTTTTAGTTTTCAGCATGTATAAATAAGATGGTGAATAACACCATCACCACTAGTACTAAAAAGAATATTTATTTTTCTAAGAACTTCCAGTTCTAATGCAGCTGAAGTGATACATGCAAATTATATTTTTTCTTCACTGTCACAGATGTATGTCAGCTTTGAAATGTTTTCTATATAACTTGCCTATAACCTATAAGGATAATAATATCTCATTAGTATTGTTACCTGCGTGTTAAAAAAAATGAAGTAGTTTAAAACCTAGGCAAATGCATTGAGTTTAACAAGTTAACAGGATCATAATTTTTATAGTTACCTGTTCGTGCCGCTGTGTTTGAGATGGTGTCAGCAATACTGTTATAAATAATTCAAGGATTTGTAACTCAGTAAGAGAAAGCAGTAGACTTGCCAAGTTTTAAATTGACGGTTTGCACAATGTATCTTCAAGGATCAAGAGAGCACATGATAAAACTCAATATTTTCCTCTGGGGGCTTTAGTAAAGAAGCTAGACATTCCTCTCTAACCAGGGAATTTAAAAAGGTTCCTCAGTACTACTTGAATGTAAAGTTTGTCTAAATGTGATGCAGTTACACGCCAGGATAGGATGATTTTGGGATGTATTCCAAGAACAGACACAGCAGTGACTAACACTATATGTCAAATACCAAATTATAAGAGGGATGTTACTCACTGCAGAGGACAAGTGAGAGGTCACAGGAAGAAGATATTTTTTCTTACCATATTATCTGGGAATCCTGGGTGTGCCTTAAGAAGGAGAAAATACATTATATATTTCCAGGCTTCTTTCCAAAAAACACTTAAACATTCATTTATTTGTACATTGGCAAACAGTCTTGCTGATTTTGTATGAACTGCTCAAAGGGCTGAAGCAGACATTTAAAGAATTGCTGGATTGTTAATGAAATGGAGGCATGCTTAGGAAGCAGAAGAGCAGCAATGAGGTTCAAGCTAATAACTCAGTCACTATCACCATTCCCAATGTTTTTTTCAGCATTCATTTCCACCTTTCTTAAAGACTGGCCCCATCTGAAAGTCAAAATCAAAAGCAAATGGAGAATGAGTGAAGTGGTCATCTGACAAACACCCTTCATCCTGGTCTCTTTTTTTTTTTTTTTTTTAAATAAAATGAGTCAGGAACTAGAAATTCTTCTTTCTCTTTAACTACTGTGGAGACTTCATTAAATATAGACAACACTGCTGTGGTCATCTGGAGTTTGGTAATTTGAACACTGTATTTAATCCTTGAGCACAATTTTGTCATTCTCTCATCAACGTTTAGGTACTGCAGTAGGATTAATGTAGTTAAGATTAATGTAAGAACTTGATGATAACTGTTGTGAAACAAAGGAGGAAAGCTTTGCAGTGGATGCATTATTGCTCGCCGAATCCTACACGTCATTTAAAAAAAATACACTGACTACACCACACTATTTCTGATCTTTGTCTTGTCTTTTTTTTTTGCCTTGTAAGTTTGAAGAGAATGATGGCATAAAATTTATGTATATAGGCTTCTAAAGGAACAGCAAAGACTTTAAGTAACCTCAGCATGAGGTAAATACTAGGCAAAAAAAAAAAAAAAAGAAAAAAAAAGAGACCCATAGTGGACATATGTTGTCATTAATAAAGCCTGAGTGATTAGTACACTAGTCTTCATTCATTTTATATGTTTAATTTCAGGAAATAGCAGAGGTTAGTGTTTTGTTTGTTTGCTTTGGAGCTTTTTCCCCTAGACTAAAGAGGCACTGCAAAATAATTTTTAAATCACCTTTCATTTTGTGTTAAACCACAGTTAGTTTTGTCTACTTGGTATGCCCATATCACTTAAAGTGCTATTGCATCTAAACATTCAAATTATTTCAGTTTCTTGAAATCGACAGGAACAGATAGAAGACTTTAATTTAAAGACTTGTTGAAGAGCTCATCAGGTATCCTTAGGAGAGCTCTTGAAGGGCTTAACTATTTGAAAAGACCCTGTCAGGTTTAAAGCATCAAGTTCTCTTGCACATGGGGCAGGTGAATTGCCCAAGAAGCTAAAGATTCTGATACCACTTGAAGAACAGAAAATCTTTACAATTTTCTTTAACTTTACTGCAACTAATAGAAAAAGACTTTTGAAAGTGTGGCTCATGGAGCAGCTTTCAGCATTTTGTGGAGGGTGCTCAATGAGGTTCTTCAGGGCTGCCACTATGGTAAATTTTGATGGTCTCCCATAACACTCCATCAAGCCTTCAGAAATAGCTGCTGAAGCTGCTTTAGTTTTTGAGCTTGTATTTTCTACCATTGTGCTGGTCAGCCTTTGAAATGACATCCTCTGTGGATTTTGAAAATCTCTAACCATATTTCTTGTTTGGGAACTAATCATGCAGGTCAGGGTTTTAATTCAACACTTTGCTCTGGTACATTAAAAACATTCCTTTTATTGAAATGTATGTCATTTCTAATCATAGTACATAGAGCTGTGCTTAAGTATCTATTCCCCATACAGGGAGATTACATTACTAGAATGCTAATTTGTCCAGTGCACAGACTATTTTAAAACATGAACTGCAGATTTTAATACCATTCCATTTAAGATGACTGGTATTTCAAAAGAACCTTTAGTTCTTCTGTGAAAATTCATGGGACACAACTTACTCCATCTCAGGAAGAATCTCTAAAGATTAGAGGAACGTTCTCATGAGACAGGTCTGCAACTATAAAACTGACAGAGTGAAGCTATCTGGCAGACGCACCCACTGAGAGAAAAAAAAAAGGAAAAGAAAAAAGATAGGTTTAATCAGCAGATGGCAGTAAGAGCTAGCAAGAGGCCTTAAGGCAGTACTCAAGCCTTTTGCACATTAATCATACATACAGCAAATTCCACAAAGTACAAGCTGACAAAGACCTTGCTTTGCCACAATCAATCTTTATTCACCATCAGATTACAGTGGTTAGGTATACTTGATTGCCTCAGGTCCAGGCTAAAGCTTATAAATAACTATATATGTAATCAGCTTAATTTTTTGCCATTGTATTTTTTATTTTATTTTTGTTTTAAACTGAGATTGGGGTGCAATTCTTAGCTTCGCTATATCACCACCCAGTCCATCTGTCACCTTGACTGAGAAGTTGTAATTTTAGTGTTTGGCTCTGTAAATTTTTAAGGCATTGTTCTATTATTTACAAAGGGAAGTATACAGCTAATAGAGTGTATTGAAAGAAAACTGTCTCAGCTCACTTGTCGTTACTCCAAGATTTTTACTGCCGTGTGTCTGTGTTTTAAACTGAAATGGCAGCAGAATGTTGGAGTAAATGCTGCATTGTACTGCAGGAGCCATTTTGGACAGCTCTATTTCCTAGCTTCCTTTTCTTTTTTCAAAAAGTCACAATGTACAAAGGATGTTCTTTTTCTTCACTTTGTAAAGTTAGCAATGCAAATATTTTCCTAACATGCACTCAGCAACAGGGACTGTATATGTATACTCAAAATAAAAATAAAAAATGGAGTAATTACATGGATTTATTTAGGGTTTCATTATATATTGAAATAAATCATTAAGAAATACATATTTAAGTTTGTGATTAAGTGCTTAGTTTATATACAATATTAATTCCATGCTATAGTTCTCAATTTAGCTCTATTTGTGCAATCTATGTATTTATGCATCAGCCAGTCCCATGATGTTTTATCATTTAGCTTATCTGTCCGTTCTCCATGGAAGAGAATTCAGCTACTTTTCTGCTTCTCATTCAGCAGCGCAAATGTGCAAAAAATCATGATAATCATAGAATTTATTGGAAAAAAAAAGTATTTTCATGGAGTGACACTTAGATAATACTATAATAGATTTAAAAAATATAAAAAGGGACTAAAAATGCTTAAATGAAAGACAAATTATTAGTGACCTTTAGTGATAAATACAGAGGTTGATATTGAGGACAAAAGAGAAAAGAATCAGCTCAAAAAGAACAAAGCATGGCTAAGCATGGCAAAGCATGGGGTCAGAGGCACACAAGGTCACATATATGTATATGTGAATGTAATTAGAGAGATTGACAGGATAATCACTTTCAAGTACTTCTTCAGTGTTAGGAACCACTACAGATCTTTTGAGTAGCTGCATTTTCTGTTGGATGCTTGCTTTGAGAAACTCAGCTACCAGAGGTCAAATTTGGATACCAACTGTCAAGTACATTGCTTAATAGAAATGACTGCAACTCAGTAAATGTGTCCCTCCAGGGTACACTGATGTTTTATATTCTGCTGAAATCAGTTGAAGTGTGTCACACCAACATCGAAAGAAAACAACAGGTGGTGATATCAGATTTCCCAGGTGAGGACTGCAATCGGTTGATCGAACTGCAATTGCTTTTTGCTCTGGGGTAAATCCAAATATACATGGATTGTTCTCTGTAGTCATGCTTCATTGGTGTCCAGTCAGCTTCTGACATCATCAGCTTAAGCTACATCTCCTTTATAGGTAGATAATTTTATCCTTTTGCCAAGGACATTCACATAAGTCACAGCATTCTGTGTCTGCCTTGGCTGTAGGAGAGTCATCTGTTTTAAGCCTTTGAGAAATAAATATACTTTACTGAGATCTTCTCTAATCTAGCATTTTTGTATCATTTGTTTTTATTTATCCTTTTATATATTGCCTTCTCATAAAAGCAAAATAGAGCATTCATTAAAAAAAAAAATCCCTTACTAATCAAGTTCCAAAGAATGCAAAACAGACTTTACTAAAAGCTGAGATTTACTCCTTGCAAGTATAAAATATTTAAGCAGCCTGAATTTAATCTTCTACCATGTTTTTCCCTTCCCTGCCCGCCCCCCCCCCCCCCCCCCCCGCCCCTTTATCAGGTGATTGGTAGGCTCTATCCATTTTCTTGATTAATACAGTAGTACTCATGACACAGACAATATCTCAAACAGAAAAAAAGAATGCTACATAGATACAGTATATTTTGAGAAAACTTTTGACACGGGGCTGAAGAGGAGGCATGAAATACCATCCAGATATTAACACTTTGTGAGAAGAAATTTTCATTTTTGTAATTTATTTATTTACTAATTTCTTTTACACTAGCAGAATGTCTGGACACCAAATCTCTTAAAAATAAAGGGTCTAAATTTCGCTAGTGCCTCTTTTTAATTCATCTTCACAGCCTGAAACCGGTTGGAATTGTGAAGAAGGTCAGCAGGTTAGAGTGCACTTCATTAACTCTATATGAATAAAATAACCACTGGGATCAAAGTCTATTCCACCTTATTCATTCAGAATGTAATCAGATAAATGTGAGCTTAACAGCTTCGCCCAAATTCAGAAGGCGAATGTGAGTTCTCTGAGTACCTTGTTAGTATGGAGATTGTTAGAAGCACTTCCCTCTCTATTGCAGTTTTTCTTTTTTTAGGGAAATATTACAACACACTAATATTTGTCTTGGGAAAGAACTATTTATAAAGTTAATTCACTTCTCCATAGTATCATAACTTTGACACTCATGGCAAAATGATGTAACAGGGTAACAGTGTCTGAAAATGAACAACATAAATAATGATCTGTGGTTCAGGCACTATCAATACCTTTAAAAATTAGAAGAGTAGGAGAAAGATATTGTGAATCTGACAAACCACCTTAAGTATTTGGCAATGAAGGGAAATACAGAGGAAAAGAAAGAACTAGAGATACAAAAAGTGGAGGGGTAATAAAGACAGTACTGACTATGCAGAAGTGATTTTCAGGTAGCACTTCAAATTAAGGAATTGAACTCAATGTTTCTCTTTGTTTCAAAATATTGATATTTAAAGCAATCACTCCACTATGAAGAAAATAATTTTTTATGAAGGTTCCAGTATTAACAGTATGAAATTACACAACTATTTTATTAAAGAGAAAAGACTTGAAGCTTTATTAGTCCTTCATGGAGATATAGAAACCCCTTTTATGAAACACAAGACAATGATCTTACAATTAATGGCCTGCAATATTGTCTGTGATCTAACTGACAGCCCTTTAAAGTTCTTTGTGTTGACTGTCATTGAAAAGGTAGGTAGATGAAAATACCTACCTGTCTGCCAACACAGCTGCAGCTGTCTGCCAACACAGTCATCCATCATTTGCAAAATATACTGTCTTCATTTTAAACAGCATAATTCAGTGTAGAGGTAAATCGAAACTGCTGTAACTCATTAGGTTTTTAGAAGACTTAGAGGGACAAGTTACCGTACTTCAAGACTAATTATTTTTGATTGTGGATATCATAGTATCCTGTGCATCAACAGGCTGCCTTTTTGCAAAGACAGTTCACTTTTGAGCGGTATGCTCTGTCACCCAAGATAGTATAGGCTGAGTATGGGACATGAGTGGACAATAAAGCAGACAGACAGACAGAATTCAGAGGATCAGCAGTGCAAAGTCCAGCTGGTGTGGCCAGCTAGTGGTATCTCTCAAGGTTCAATAACAGGATCGGTAACATTCAGCAGCTTTGTTGACAGCATCAATCAATAGAGAGCCTGTGCCCTCCACTAGCTTGATGAAGATACCTAGGTGGGAGGAGCTGCTGATACACTGGAGTACAGTGCTGCTACCCAGGAAATGGTGAAATGGAAATAGAAAGATCTCCAAACATAAATGCAAAGTCTTACACCAGAAAAAGAAGAACCCCATGTGACAGTGCAGACTGGGGACTGACTGGCTGGAAAGCCACTTTTCTGAAAAAGACCCAGGCTCAAAAACAAATTGAATAAGTCGGGAATGTGCCCTTTCAGTAAAGGTGACCAACCACGCCATGGACAGAATTAGCAAGGAAGCATCTAACAGGTCACAGAATGTCAATATTCCCCTCTAGAACTCGTGAGATTGCATCTGGAGTCACGAGTCTGCCTTTGGACTTCCCAACCCAATAAAGACATTGGCACACTGCAGGGAGTAGAGCAAGAGGTAACCAAGATTAGGAGCTGGAGCCCACACTGCATACGAAGATGGAGAAATTTAATTTGTTCAGCCTTAAGAAGAGAAAGCTAAGAGGGGGACCATATTATTGTCTTCAAACACCTAATGAAAATGTGTGAGAAGAACGAGGGGCAACAGACACAGATGGGAGCATGGAAAATTCTCAGGATTTAAAAAAAAAAAAAAAAAAAAGGCATCCTATAGCAGTGATAGGTCACTGGCCTGCATTGCCCAGAGAGCCTATGGAATATCCATCCCTGGGAGATACTCAGAATTTGACTAGAAAAGATTCTAAAAAACGTGCTTTAGCAGTATGTTCTTTGAGCAGGAGTTTAAATTAGATCTCTTCTGGAGGTACCTTCTGAGCTTTACAGAGAGAAACTTTGCATTTCCTCATTCTATGCATGAAAACTTGGGATGCTGGGAAGAGAGAGATTTCTTCTCTGAACATGAAAGACCACTGTGAGGATGGTGTGAAATTGTCTTCAGGGACGGGGTTTTAGCAAAGCCTGGACAATGAAGCTCATTTTACCAAAAAAGTATTAACTGTTCCTGTGAAAAGGAACCAGTTTCTCCTATGTCGAAACAACATATTTACAAGTTGTGACTCAGTGTGGCATAGCATATTTTGGTTTTCCTTTGAGTTTCATTTAAAGAGTTGCCTGTCAAAATCACTCTTTTTTTTTTTTTTTTTTTTTTTTTTTTACATATTACTGTACTGCATTCTTACAGCTATTTCAGTGGGATGCTATTGGTATCTATAAAAACTGTAAATATTCTGAGGGCATGTCTGTCTCACATAAAGCAGTACAATGTCTACACAACTGACCTACTGTTCAATGTACTAGCTTCAATAACAACTAGTCTGCACATAATTTCATATTCACATGACAGTTCTGTTTCAAGATAGCTGTCCACTTCATTGGACAGTTAGATATATTCTAACGAAGGTCGTTCCGTCTAGTTGGTGTCTGAAGATATGGAGCATGTGCTATGTCTCCCTTTTTTTTTTTTTTTTTCCTAATATCACGGTCCCTCAAAAGTTATTCAGATTTGAGTGATATTTCATAGAATAGCAAAAACTAGAGTAGGGAGAGTTGAGAAAGCTTATAATAGTGATAAAATACTCCTATCTAGAAGGTAAATGGATCAAATTGATGCAAAATGGAAGAGTGAAATGTTTTACTTATTGTTTTGAAAGTCAAATCCACATAGAAGTAAATAAGTTTTCAGTTTGAAGAACTTTTTACTCTTTCATTAAGGGTTTGGAACAATGAGGATTCACCCAATGCAACTGATTATCTATTTTTATTTTACTTAAAAAGGAAAAAAAAAGAATCACTAAGTTTGTTTACATTAAAAGTATCAGTTTATGATTTCAGAATTTATATTTAGATATTTAGCATATATCACTGTGGCAAAATGCAACCCTCCCCCTCTCCCCCTCCCTCCTTCAGTATGGAAGGAGTATGCATATCTCCCTCTCTCTCTGCTACTTGAGGCTAACAGCTTCTTTTGTTTGGCCCCAGAGCACCCTGGCCAGGGCCATTAGGAGATGGGAGTGCCGAGGAGCCACTGAGCTGCTGGGCACCCGCGGCCAGTGTGGGGGATGTTTGGAGGCTTCAGGGGCACCCACAGCCAGTGTGGTGGTGCAGAGAAGCTTCTACAGTGCCTACAGTCAGATCTGATCAGCCAATATAAAAACAGGACTCTCGTCGAGACTCCGCCCACTGTCGTGGGTCTCTCAGAGCGCGAGCAAGATGCTGCCACTGAGAGCCCCCCTCGCCGGGATAGAGACTCTGCTTGCCTTGCCACCACGGCTGTGAGTAAAACTTCTCGCAGGATTGCGAGTATATTTATACTTTCCGTGCACATTTGCACGTGTAACTTTCCGTGCTCAATACGAGCACGTGTATAAATTATTTCCTTGCACAATCGTGAGTGTATTTTCCTCCCGTGCTTCCACATAAGCACATGTAATATTCTGTGCACATTTGCACCTGTAAGTAAATAAACCCTCGCAGGATTGAGAGTGTGTTATAAATTTACCCTCGCAGAATCGCAAGTGTACACTTTCCGTACTCACTACGAGTACTTGTATCTCTTTTAAAATAATCCCACACCGTGTTTAGGCAAGTGTGTACTTCTCCGGGACTCAGGAACGGCTCCAGCATTGTTTTGGTGAAGCCATGTGCATGCACTCCGTGGACCGCCTGTTGTATTAGTTGCTTCCCCTTAATAATTTTCCTCAACTGATATCCGAACCTATATTTAAGTCACTTTTGGAGTGCTAAAACCCTGTTTTTCACCGGTTTAATAAAAGTTGTTTTGGACCTTGTTGTCCCTTAAACTAACCTCGGGGTGCCCATGTGACAATCACGATGGAGAGCATTCCTTCATACGGGTTCAGCAGGTATCTGTAACCGCACATTAATCTTTTTATTTCCTGGAATATAAGAATTTTCCACCTGAAGTTCTTTTTTGATGGAGCTCTCCCAATTTATACTTGTGCCCACCATTAGTGAATCCTAGGTGCAGAATCTGGCATTTGGACTTGTTAAATTTCATCTCATTAACCATTACCCAATGCTTCAATCTATCTAAATCTCTCTGTGAGGCATCTTGTCCCTCAGGAGAGTCAACATCACCTCCCAGTTTGGTGTCATCAGTAAAACTGCTAATGGTGCATTCAACTCCTGCATCCAGATCATGGATAAAAATATTGAGCAGAACTGGCCCTAGAATTGACCCCTAAGGAACACCACTGATGACAGGTAAACCAGTCAGATGCAGCCCCATTCACTACAGTCCTTTGAGGTCTGCCCTTCAGACAGTTCTTCATACAGTGCACCGTGAACCTGCTCATCCTACAGCTGTACAACTTGTCAGGCGGCTACAGTGAGGGAGAACATCAAAATCCTTACTAAAATACAGAAAAACTACATCCACCACCTTTCCTTCATCCACTAGGTGGATGATCTTATTACAGGTTATCATACTAGTTAAACAGGACTTTCCCTTTGTGAACCCACGTTGACTGTGCTTGGTGATTACATTATTCTTTAAATACCCCTCAATAGTACCCAGTATGATCTCCAAAATTCTTCTAGGAACTCAGTTTAGAGTGACAGGTCTGTACTTCCCTGGGTCTTCCCTCTCTTCTTGTAAATCAGAATGACAGTGACTAGCTTCCAGTCATCAGGGACCTCCCCAGACTCCCAAGACCTTTGGCAGATGACCAAGAGGGGTCCTGCTGTTAAATTCACTAGCTCCTTCAGTACTCAGGGATGAATCCCATCGGTCCCCATGGACTTGTTAACGTTCAGCTGGTACTTTTCGTCCCTTGCAATTTCAGTGTCAGCAAATGGAAGGTTACTGTTCCCACACTCGCGGTCCCCCAAATTGGGGGACCAGGCAGCCCAGGTCTAACAGTATAATGAAAGACTGAGCCAAAAATATCGTTGAACCCCTCTGCTTTTTCTTCTTACCTGTTAGTCAGATCACAACTTAAATGTCAGTCCAATGTTTTCTTTACACCACTTGTGTTTTCTCTCTTTCGTATCTTTCTTATGTCGTCTTTGCCTTTTAAGTCCCATGCTAGAGGATATTATCCTTGTTAGCAGTATTCTGGTTTTATATTCTTACTCTGAGAAGTGTTTTCAACTTGAAATTCCCACTTTCTGGGCAAGAAATGTCAGCTAGCTGTAGACTTTGTACAAAAATTAGTTAGCAATCTATAAGTAAGTTTGTGACTGCTGTGTATCATACTGAACTCAGTGTTAGCATGTGTTGGCATACTCTTCACATGTCTGTTGCATACAACAATTTAATTTATTACAATCAATTTAGTCATACAATCAATTTAATTTATTGCCAATAGATTTTGATAGTGAGAAACAAAGACAAAAATTAATGCATCACCTTTCCAACCCACTCACTCTTTTCAGACTCAGTTAAACTCCTTTATTCCTTATTTCTTTGCCTCTTCCCTCCTCCTCACTGAGTAGCACAAGGGGGGTGGGGAACTGAAGGCTTACAGTCAGTTCATAATGGTTAATCTCTGCTGCTCATTCTTCCTCCTTTTCCCCTGTTCCAGTGTGGGTCATCTCCATAGGCTAAAGTCCTTGAAGAACTGCTCCAGTGTGGGTCTTTCAATGGGCTATGTTCCAGCATGAATTCTCAATGGACTACAATTCCTTCAGGAAATCTCCACCTGTTCCAGTTTGGGGTTGTCCATGGGATCCACTGTAGATGTCTGCTCTGGTCTGATCCTCTCCTTGGGCTGCAGGGAAATGCTTTCTACACTGTGGTCTCTTCCATAGGCTGCAGGGGAATCTCTGCTGTGGTCCCTGGAAGCACCTCCTCATTCTCTGAGCTTACTGTTTCTCACAGCTTTTTCCTCACTCCTCAGTGCTGTGTGACATTTTGCCTTTTCTTACCTACATTTTCCCAGAGATGCCACTACCTTTGCTGAAAGGCTCAGTTGTATGTCTGTTGGAGCCATCTGGAAATGGCTGTGTCCAGAATGGGGCAGCCTCTAGCCTCTCAGAGACTACCCTGTAGCCCTACTTGCAACACCTGGACACCTTCACCAGTATAGATGTACTTGCAGATAACTGTTATTTTCTTCAGTTCTTGAGCACACACAGCTGCAGGTCTTTAAGAAATTTAAGAAGCAACACATAAGGCAGCAATGTCTCCTCAGGCACTTAAAAAGTTATCCATATAATATGTGGATTTTGCTCTTAATGGCAGGATCTAAGTGTTTCTCATGAATTTGAGTTTCAGTCCATAAATCTCTATACTCTTAACAATTGCTGTCTCACTTTGGGAAAGAGGTGAAGGTCAAGAAATTTCAAACACCAGCAGAATCCTAAATTTGTCACTAAAAATTAAGTCTGCTTCTTGGATCTCAGTCTTTTGTGTTCCCTACTGTACAGATAATAAAGTGATGGACATTTCAGAAATCCTAACTGACAGACATACAGGGTCTTGGAAAAAAAAGATTTTCAGTTTGCACTGCTTCAAATGTATGAAGTAATCAGCTTATTCCTTCTGAAAAAAAAATAAATGTATCACATATACAAGTGATTTGTCCACTGGGCTAAAGGCCTAGTGCTGCTTTGAACAGCAATAGTTTCATAACAATGCAATTTTGAATTTTCAACTTAGTTTGATTTGCCACAACTCGAGAAGTCCATAAGTTTCTATATTTTCCATAAAATACATACATCTGCTTGGTATTCTCTGAATATGACAAAAAGGATGAAGATTTTTTTTTTTTTTCTCTGCCTTGGATGCTCGCTGTGAAGTGTACGAAATGTTGTTTCAATGCAATAAGTATGTTTCTAAAGGCTAAATTTAAACTCAGTCTGTCATTGCCTCTTTTGACAGAGTATGAGACACTTCTTAGGGGCTTTTCTGTACAGATATGTATAGACACCATTATGTAGTCTTTCTAGATGTTTAAGGAACTGATTATCTGTGAAGCAGATTCCTACCTATATTGTCCTCCCCTCTGTCCTCACAGTACTCAGATTCAGACTTTTATGCTACTATCTACTTTCTGCCAGGCAACGCAACTTAGCTTGGAAAATTAGCTTATCCCCCAAAAATGACAGCCCCATAGGAAAAAAACTGGAGCTGATGAAAAGGTGGGTAGCTCTGGATGTGAATGTGTTTTCTCCACAATGCTCTTTTTAATGAACAGCTTAAATTTAAAGTCTACACTTTCTGCAAGTATCAGCTATAAGTTTTTTGTCTGAAAAAGAGCTGACAAATTAGCAGCTAAAGTGTCATATACTTCAGAACACACATGGCAGTTATTAAAATTCATAAGAACTGCACAGTGGTCACAAATCATGTGTCTTTTATCTGTGCAGTACTCTGCGTAATTTTCATCAGACATTAAGAGAAGCATTTCTTCACACCTATCCACTCAGAGCATATGCTTTCTACCTAAATTCTGGAAAGTGATCCTATATGGGCTGCTGTGACACACTGTAAAGTTTGGTGAGGACGTGAGGAATGAATGTCACTCATGGAATGATCTGAGTTCTTAATGAACTATCAGGAACAGCCTCTGTGCTTATCAAAGTGTGATGTTTTCTCTTCCTGGCTTAATCAGTTTGTCTATTAATGTTCCTTCCTGACCTGTCAACCTGACATCTGCCTGGTACTCTCACCTTGCATTGTAATAATCTAATCTTGAAGTACAAAAGTATAAAATGCTGGTGAAAACATTATGCAAAGGGAATTTGTGATATATTTTTATACAATGAAAAAGGAAGATTAAAAGCAGCTGAGAAAGCAGGCCATAAAATACTGCATCAGTAAAAATCTACCATATTTAGTGTTCTGCAGTATTGTACCATTATCGGTACCTGCTTTGGTGTTTTATAAATCTGCTAACATTAGCTCTTTCTGGTGTCATGTGGGTAATAAATTAATAATTTTTTAGTATCACAGAACTTTTTCTAACATCATAAATTCATCTCCAAGAGGAATACTTTATTGCCTAGTTTCAACTACAGAAAGTAAATTTCAATACAGGGACCACAGTGATGCAGCTGTGTTGTATTTGGCCAAACCTTTACTTGTAGGAAAAGCAGATACTAGTATTTCCCCTAGTATTTTTTTCCCAATTGTTTGTAGCATATGACTGCTGATGTTGTCATGCTTTTTGCCTGTCTGGAAATATTTGGGTGACTATGTTGTGTCACTAGTGAATCTTCTAAGAAGGAAGTTTTCTACTGATTCCTGAGAACTGCATTAGTAACATTCTTATTCTTTACGGTTTCATTACTGTTGTTGGATTTTTCCCAACATCTTTCTCAATTATTATAAATTTCAGAATTACTTGATATGACGCGATATGACATACATCCAGCCTATTTCTATGTGTTGAAGAAAAATAGAATTGCTTCTTACTGCCTTTGCCTTGCCTTGCATTGCTTACCTTGTTTTCATCTTCTGCTTCCTCTCCAACTTCTTCATTAACTTCACTTCTTTCTTCTTTTCAGTAACATTTTAGTGTCTGTAGAGTAATGGTCTTATTCTGTTTGGGGGCATTAAGATATTTTTCCTCCTAAAACATTTTTAAAAATATTTTTATATTTAGTTCTGTCCACCCTGGTTTCCACTTCATGAACATTTTTTTTCATACACAATCCATTACCATAATTCTCAATATTTAATTTTCCTCTTAACATCTAATTTTCTTTTATTGTTTTTGTATTTTTAAGTGCTCCCTTCATTTTAAAATTTATACAGGGTTGGATTTTAGTGAAATTAGCATGTGTATGCTCTGTTAAATGAATCCATATTCATTTTTCTACAAAAGGAAGAAGATAAGGCCTGTTGAAAGTGAGTTTACAACCATTGTCCCTTATACATCATTTTATTATACATTTGTGAAACAACCAGTAGGTCAAGAGAGGTTCTCCTCCCCCTATACTCTGCCCTGGTGAGACCACACCTGGAATATTGTGTCCAGTACTGGGCCCCTCAGTTCAAGAAGGACAGGGAACTACTGGAGAGAATCGAGCACAGGGCAACAAAGATGATTAAGGAAGCAGAGCATCTCCCTTATGAGTAAAAGCTGAGGGATCTGGGTCTCTTTAGCTTGGAGGAGACTGAGGGGTGACCTTATTAATGTTTACAAATATATAAAGGGTGAGTGTCACAAGGATGGAGCCAGGCTCTTTTCGGTGACATCCAATGGTAGGACAAGGGGTAGTGGGTTCAAAGTGGAACACAAGAGGTTCCAGTTAAATTTGAGAAGAAACTTCTTCTCAGTGAGAGTAACAGAACACTGGAACAGGCTGCCCAGGAAGGTTGTGGAGTCTCCTACTCTGGAGACATTCAAAACCCACCTGGACACGTTCCTGTGTAACATTATCTAGGTGTTCCTGCTCCAGCAAGGGGATTGGACTAGATGATCTTTTGAGGTCCCTTCCAATCCCTAACATTCTGTGATTCTGTGAACTTGTAAGAATAAGTCTTGGGTGAATTAATAAAACCACTTTAGTAAAACAAACAAAATAATCCAACAAAACCCACAATATTAATTCCTATATTGGGGTACCTTGTTGCACATTGTAGGATAAATAAGTTTGTGTGTTTTATTTATTTCATCAAGAAGACACTATGGCAGGTAAATCAGCCAGTTATCAACAAGGAACTATTTTTTTTTTTTTTCCTTCCATAATGTTCATATATTTTTCCTAAATAAATAAATAAATAAAATCCCCACAACTATAAGGGGTGAAATCTGTCTTTATAGAACTTCACAAATAAATAGAAGGAATTTACACTAAATACATTATAAACTAAATGCAAATTAACTGTTCTCTGAACCCTTATTGAACATTTACAAAGATCAATTAAGCCTGGGCTAGAAGGAATAAAATGCGAGAGTATTAACGCCTAAAAATATTTGACTCTCTTCTATACAAATACAAAAGCTAGTTGAGGACAAAAAGATACTGAGAAACTTAGAAAAAAAGTGTTATGATTATTTAAAGATAAAGACTTAAGGAATCCCACAGAAATTATTTTTTAAGCAAACTGAAGCATTGTATTGTCAAAGAGGTCAAAACTGCTGAACAGCGTTAGTTCTGCATGATTTTATTGATGCTGGCAATCTCTATCAAATTAAATTTTCCTACTAGCATGTTTTACATGCTATCCATGAAAACATCATTCAGGTAGCCTAAATGTTCCCTTATCAGATACCATTATAGCTACAACTATTAAATAGATAACACAAAAAATATATACAGATCAGACATTTAAGATTAAAGAACAGTTATAAAAAAACACTCCTTCTAGAAACAGTGAACTGTTCTGTGCTCTAATACCAGCCACAAATTAAAAAAAATAAGCACAGAAACATGACCATAGGAAAATGTATTTGTCATCTACCAAGACTCACAGAAAAACTAATATTGGAAGGGACATCTGTAAGCCATCTAGAACAAACTTCTGCCTGAAGTATGGCTATATTGGAGTTCTTCAAGGTTGCTCAAAGCCATGCCTTGCTTGGTTCTAAAAATCTCTGGGTAATTTGCACATAATGACTTTTTTTTCTTTTGTTTTACTTACATGCATATCACAATTTCCCTTGTCACAATTATGAACATTGTCTCTTGTCCGTTTACTGTATACCTCTGAGAAGAATCAGGATCAATATAATTCTTTCTGAAATGGACATGTGCAGTGAGATCTACTGTTTTCTCCCCAATCTGTGTACATATCTGTCCAGATGCTTGAAAAAGGACCTCGTCACCCTGCTTTCTTATGGTTGCTGAGACACTTTTTCTTGTAGTCCTCTCTCAGATGTATTTTCCACCATTTCTTTGCTTACCCATGAGATAACCTAATGTCATTACATATAATCCCACAGCATAAAGTAGAATCTCACAGTAATAAAAAAAAATGGATTATAAAAATAGATATAGCTTACTAGGCTATAGTCAATTCACCATCTATTAAATATTCTGTTTAACATTCAAAATACTATTTTAAGTAGCCTGTGTGCACATATGTATTTAGCTAAAACATAGAAAACACATTGTTACCTAAATATTGACTTAGACAGGGTAGGGGAGATTACAAGATCTATTCATTTTAGGGTAAGAATCTAGAGAAAAAAAGACATTTAAAGAAAAAAGAAAAAAAAGGAAAAAAAAGAAAAAAAGCAAGACATAGATTTTTCAGATCAGTTGCCTTTTTTTGAGGAGGACAGAAATGTCTAAGTAAAGGTTGAGTTGTTCTCATATTTATTCATATACCAAATGTAATGTACTAGAAGACAAGCTGAGTAATATCAGTCATTTGTTAAGCACTTTGACCTAAAGAAGATATCAGGTGGTACCAGAACAATAGAAACTACACCTTAGACTCAGTCTAAATGACACTTGTTCACCCTTTCACAGGGTAATATTCCAAGTCTGTGCTATTTACCTCTTGAGTATTTCTTCAACATGAAGAACAATGAATGATTCTTGTCTTTTAAAATCAACTTAAAAACCTTTTTAAAGTGTAATCTCCTGTGCAATGAAATGAATATTACAGTAAGAGGTAGAGGAGTAGGAAATATAGTCTATGAATTTCATTTCAGCAGTAACAGCCTTTTTGAATTTATTGCAAGTAATATTCATCTTAACTCATGTAAGCCACTTGTGAGGAATGTAGTTTGTGGATAACATCAATAATAAAAATAGCCAAACCAGCCTTTGATATAAAGCAGCTGTTTAGCAACTGGAGAGTCATTTCCTATTTTGAAGTACAGAAATCAGACATTTCTCAATGGTGTAGTTACTATCTCTTAGACTTTAGACTTCCTTAAATTATGACAAAGTTAAATAGTGACATTTTTGCCCTTTTTTATTGGAATAACAGTAAAATAACCATTTTTGGTTTTGAAAGGAAGTGTGTATTTACATCTAGCAGGGAAGAATTCAATAGTTCTGGTTTTCAAAACACAAGTTATTTTACCATATTTAAATGGGAAATCAGTGCATAAAGGAAGAAGAAAAAAAAAACACTTAGTTAAAAATAAGTACAATGAACTTTATTTCTGGTTCCTATTGCAAAGAAAGTTCCCCATTTGCCCCCTTTTAAAGTTTTATTTGGATCAGAATATTCTTTTACTAACATCACCAAAATGAACATTGATTTATGAAACACAGATGTTGCAAAACATTGTACATATTTACCTAAATTTTCATGACTATCTTAACATAGTCTTGATGTTTTTCTACTTTAAATTGCTACTGAAGCTCGCAAAATTGTACCAGTCAGCTGATTTTTAGAATCATACACAGTTCATAGTGAAATGCAGCTCGCTCTGTCTTCCAGTCAAAACCTTCGACTTCCCTTACTAGCAGACCTTGTCCACCTGTAAAGGAGATGGGACATAAAACAATTAATTAGATCAAATGTGACTAAAACTGAAGAAACTTGTCTTCGCCTTACAGACATGTAGAGTACCACACTATCCACATGATTTCCCTATCTTTTATTTTGAAGAAAAAGTGGAATAAAAATATTTCTAGTGGCATCTATCAACTTTCCTTGATGTATCTTTAGGTACCAGTTAGGAGGCTGATACAAGAACAACATCTATTGTTTTTTTGAACCACTATCTCTCATACATATTTCTATAAAAGTTAGTCTCCTTGTTAGTCTCCTCCATTCTGAAAAACAGGTACAATATCTGGGAACTGGTTTCCTCTCAGATTATACTACAAAATTGATATTGAGAGGATTTCTTCTCTTGTAAAGTCTTCACAGACATACTGTGTCTATCTGCCTGTGTGGGAAAGTTACATACTATCCAGAGGTAACATAGCCAGTATTTTCACCAAATTACAGAAGGTGATTTCTCACTTCTTCTAAAGTCTGCTTCAAAATACAATTAAAATTATTTAATCCTATTATACCATTAGCAAAAACAAAACAAAAGAAAACAAAAAACAACAAAAAACACAAACTAAAAAACAACCAAAAAAACCCCAACCCAAACAACAACAAACCCAAACAAACATAAAACTTTTTTTGTTGTTGTTTTTTGTTTTTTTTTTGTTTGTTTTGTTTTGTTTTGTTTTTTGTTGTTTTGTGTTTTTTTTGTTTTCTTTTTGTTTTTTGTTTTTTGTTTTTTGTTTGGTTTGGTTTGGTTTGGTTTGGTTTGGTTTGGTTTGGTTTGGTTTGGTTTTTTTTAAGTTTTTTTACCCATTAAATATGTAATTTGGATGGGAAAGAAAAAAAGGACTCTTAATAACAAAGAAAGTTTAGAACCCTTACTGCATACTTTTCATTGGTTTGAGATAGAATGGGTTAAAGTACAGGAGAACAAGGAATTGATCTTTTATGGCAACATACAAATTGCAGTTTTACCTCTGTGCAGAATATTCTCCCTTAATCATATCTTCAGTTCTGACTTAATCAGGGAGACATATCAGCCGTTTCTGTGGTGAAAAAATGTCAACTTTCAACATCACAATCACATAATGACCTAACGCAGTCTCAGCAAACCTTCCCTTAGATGTGCAGCATCCTACATAGTTACTTAACATCCTGCTATTCTTATATGGAGTCACCAACCTTCTCAGTTCAGGAGGGTGAATTCAAAAGAGGGTAAGATAATATAAATGAGATGCAAGCCTAACAAATTTTCAGAAGACTATCTTTTCTGTGCCTTGCTAGATAAAAGCCTGCTTACATGTAATGTCATGAAATATGGAGAGTATGTAATAGGTATCGGATCTTCTAGACCTCATGATACTGACCCCTTGATATTCTTGCTCCTAAGGTTTGCACATATAACAAACAAGGCTCCAGTTAATGGTTATGGAGGTCGATAGTGCAAGGGTGAGGTCTTGTTCAGTTTTCCATATCAGTGATACAGTTTTCTAGTTTTCCTTTTAAATGTATGGTTTAAATAACAATTTAGATTTTCCAGTGCTATTAGACACATATTAGACACACAAGTCTACTGACAACTTGAAAAGTGTTGTAAAAGTCAGTCAAAAAGTAAACCTTTAATGTTGCTAAATCAAAGCTGTGTTTAAGTCACTTTCAATACTTTCAAAAGTATTCAAAACTCCTCCCCTCCAAAACACATGTATTAAAGAAGCAAAATTTAGATTGAGTAAGATGGCTGCCTTCAATATCTGTGAATAACATCTTATTGAAAAAGATGTCTCAGAGTGAAGCTATTCAACTGAGTAAAATGCAAAGTATGTGATGTTTATGTATTTTTAATAGACTGATCATTAATATTTCAAACCTGTTTCATTATTGTACTACATAAGTGCAGCTATCATATTTGATAAACACTGAGACTTGCTTTATTGATGATTTTCCAGTAATTGGACCAAGTAAGTCCGGTTTCCTTGATTTTTTTATTATATTTGCCTTGCTACTGAAAAGGAAAAGGTTATTCACATGGCTGGAATTGAGGCCCTTGCAAATGCTCTCCTCTTTCCATTAACTCTATGGTATTTTACTGTAAGCATTTTTCTTTATATCCAGTTAGATATCTAAATGTGGTCTAATGCAGACCATATGAATATATCTCCCCAAAATGTATGCAGCACTGCCAAAGATTAGTTAATGTCACTTCCATTTTAGGATAATTGTACAGACTGCTTACAGACTCAATGGCATCTTGAGTGGGGAATGGGGAAATAAATCAAATTTACTTGAAAGTTCTGACTTCATCTCTTTGCAAGTGTAATAGCCTGGGGTTATTTCCAGAAAAAGTTTATTCTTGTAGACTAAATTGCATACATTTCTACTGTAGCAATGTAAGAGAAAACTTTAATTCTGGCTGTTGTAGCACTAAGGGTGACCAAGCAAAATGCATCCTGGAATTCCTGCTCCATTGTGATTAATGACTATCGTAAAACTAATTTGAACAGTTAGAATAGAATAGGTGTTTTCAGAATATGGGCATTAGCCTATCTTTTACCTTTTTCAGTGTTTTTTTTCTGTGTTTTGTTTGTTTGTTTTGTTTTGTTTGTTTGTTTGTTTGGGGTTTTTTTGAGACATTTGCCACAGCACCTAACATCAACAAATCTATAATCACATTTGGGACCTCAGTTAAAGCCACTATTGCCCCATACAAGTCATAAGAGATTAGCATTTTGACTTAGTGAATATCTCTTCAAACGCTTGACCATTACTTAATGCACTATAGCCAGGATTCCAATTTCTGCTTCTGAGTCACTGTAATAGAATGAATAAATAATAGCAATTCCAGGCACAAAGCCCTGATTTTCAGTTTTAAGTGCTTCTACATTTCCTAACCCTGGTTGTCTATAATATTGATAGTTCTCAAATTTTCTCCAGATGTTAGCAGCCTGACCAGAAAAGAATGTATCGTAAGTATCATAGAGCCTGCTTTTATCACACTATGGCTGTATTTTTGCATAACCAGGAAACCTGGACAATTGATAAAATTTTTAGAAGAGCACTGATTTTTTTGAACCCTATGGCAATTCAAATACCAAAGTATTTGAAGTTCACCCATCACTGTTGGGTCTTAAGTAGTTTGGTTCAGAGTCAGTCAGCTGTCTGTATTAATAAAGCCAAGACATTAGTTACACTGTCTGTGTGAGGGGGTTTCCAGTTTAATCCATAATATATTTCCTACATGAATGGCATTGACTTTGAAAGCTGACTGTTCAGCTAGGGGTTGGCAGCTGGGAGAATTCTTCTGAACAAGATAATAGAAACCCAACTGACTGGATTTAACCTACTGCAGACAGATTTATACATTCCTATCTTCACATTTTTCATGTCAACTTTCTTTTAAGTGTCTAATATATATCTCAAGTGACTTTGTTGCTGGGGGGTAGAAAACCTGGGTGGGTTGAGTACTTTGATCCCAGATGTAGGAATCAAATGATCAAACTGACAACTATTCAGTATATATTCCTCCAACTTAAAATATTGAAGAATATTTCAAAAACTGTGTTTGACAACATGAACACCTGAGTTTCATTTGCCTTCTGTAGCCTTCAGAACTTTTCAGAAATGTTTGCAGCTACCTGTATCTCTAAATTTCAGAATAACTATAGTGGGATACAGCTCCCAAGCTTATTTATGAAGTCTCATGAATGTAGTCTGATGACCTAAAGGAGAGCAGCAGTAATTGTGCAAAATAATTTCCAAACAAGGCAAGGCCTTTAAGTTCTTTCTTTTAGACTAACCCTGTCCCAGGTCTAGAAATTGCAAAGATTGGGTGTAAGAGCAATCTTATTTTTATGCTTAGAAGTGATCTGAATTCTACAGCTAGCCAATCAAAAAGTGTTTGTTAGCTGTATAATTAAAAATGGCAATATATTCAGTGCAGAAAATAAAGATCCTGGCAGCAGAGGAAGTGAAAATTAGAAATAGATAATCTTAGAGAACAGAGAACGTGCAAACAGAGGAGAGGGATGGTATTTGCTCTTCAACCTAAAACCTTTGAATAACTGAGAATTGCGTTACATTAAGAATTAAGTCACATAAAGATAGTGATTTGGATTGTATTCAGTCTCCGCTGAGAACATCTTATATCATGAACATTGATAGTGTGAGTCTAGGACATACAACTGGATGAATATAATATAAATAGTTTATTTATTGGTTAAACTATTTTATTTTTCATTGGGCTTTTCTTCTGTTTTGTTGTTTTTTTTTTTTTGTTTTTTTTTTCTCCTTTTTTTTTGAGGTAAAGGGTTAAAGCCTTGCAAATACTTTTGGACTCTCTTAGATTCCCAAGTAGGAAGAAGGATAACAAAGCACAGAACAAAATTATTTGAATCCTCAGCTTTTAAAATGTCTACCCAGTCTGTAGGATAGATTACATTAGATAATAACAAATTTTTACCCCAATGAAGGCACATACCTGAGGCCACCAGAATCCGGGAGGCTTACTTTGATCTCTCTTTCATATTTTCTCCCGTAATTCTTTTCTCACGGAGGCACCCCAAAAGTCAATTTTAGGCAGACAACAAGTTTCAAAACAGACTTTATGCTAGCCAGAAAAGTGTAGCAAATAAACTGACTAGAAACAGGGTTTATACAATTATTTAGCCCTCCAACAACATAAAACACAGGTTGGGATATCATTTGAAGGTATTATTTGGGTACAACAACATAAGAATTATGAGGATACACAATGTACACGCATTCAGTCACAAGGAACAAAACTAGAGGCCTCTCACTCAAAGGTACCCACAAGAAATAATCATTCTTCTGGGTTAGGCGAGGACTCTCGCTTACCTGGGTTAGGCAAGGACTCGTTCAAGGATATATCCAATAGACAAAAATAACCACACAACAGGAGGAGGTGAGGTGCTCTCAGTCCTGGGAAGTCTCCTTAGATGGCGTCCCGGTCTAAGGGGAGGGCTCCAGTTCACAGACACACTGTCCTGAGACACCCGATTTTATAACCTGTTCGAATCTGGCTGTGGGCATTATAACATGGCCCAGAAGCTTTTCAGCTTCTCTGGGCATCTCCTTTGGTGAGGACCCTGTCAATTGGCTGAGGGTCCCACCCCTTCTGCCCCGTCATCTGGGTGGAGGTGAAGTCACCCTGCCCTGGGGTAGGAGATGATGTGACTGTCAGCACCTTGGCGCCACCCTGGGTGTGTATGTTGGGACAGGCACAGTGAGGCACAAAAGATGCTAAGGAGCCATCATCTGCCCTATAGAAGGCTCTGCATCTCGTGGGGATGTGTAACTGCCACATCTATCTCGTAGGTATGAATGGAAATAAATAGCTGAAATTGAGATGATATCTAGTGTCTTAAACAAGACACAGGTATTTCATTCTCTGTTTTAAGTCCTGCAACACTGTACAGTCTATTATGATGCTGATGGTTATAGTAATATTTGCAAATGGCTAAGCTGGTATCTTAACTGTTTGTTTTTGGCAGTTGAACAACCAGACAAATAGCATGAAGCTTTTGATCCATTGATGTTTCTCTTCTGGCTCTCTAGGAGCTTCAGATAAAAGAATATCTTTTCACTTAAAAAAAAATGCCAGAAACCCACACTGTGCTTGTAGATAACACACATTAATATTTACTAAAACGGTACAAGAGGAATTGCCTTTCTGCTGTTTCTATTTCAGCCAGTGCATTATAATTAGTTTCAGACCCAGTCTTATGGTAAATGTACTGCAGATCGAGTCTCAAGTCTCAAAGATGTGAAAAAAACAAACAAACAAAATCCCCCCCAAAAAAACAAAGAAACAATGAACACCCAAATCATCCTTTAGCCATCAAACAATTAAGAATGATAACGGCTTTTGTTGTGATTTCACATAAACATCATAAAAGCAATATAATTATGTAGAGACAGATAGACCAATATTAATCTTAAATGACTCTTTATAGCACAGTAAATTCAATGTAACTAGGGATCACAATTTGACTTAAAAAAAAAATAAAAGGCAATAAAATGAGAACTTAGACTGTATATCTTACTCACAGAACTCACAGAATCACAGAATGGCTGGGGTTGGAAAGGACCTCTGGAGATCATCTAGTCCAACCCACCTGCTAAAGCAGGTTCACCTAGAGCAGATTGCACAGGAATGTGTCCAGGTGGGTTTTGAATGTCTCCAGAGAAGGAGACTCTCCACAGCCTCTCTGGGCAGCCTGTTCCAGTGCTCTGTCACCCTCAAAGTAAATAAGTTTTTGCTCATATTCAGATGGAATCTCCTATGTTTCAGCCTGTACCCATTGCCCCTCACCCTGTGGTTGGAAGACCTGCCTGTAAACATTATGCATTGTTGACTTTACATAGTTATCAATAGCTGCTGGCTACAATAATTTTGTTCTTATAGTACAGCTTTTTTTGTGAATAAAATTAAGTATCTCACAAAAGCAGCAGGGCTTTAGTCTTTCCTTATAGAATCGATTGAAATTGATGTGCTCTCAGTTGAGATACTGTCTTGTTTCCAAAAAATCTCCTTTCCCTCTTTCTTATCCCCCAAAATGTTGTCATTTGTTTAGCCTTGCTCTTGTTTGCACTCCTCAGAGTTTTCCAGTTATTTCTGAAGTATTTTTTGTACTTCCTAAAGATACAAATAATGCCTGGGAATCCTGACACTCCTCCACTTTTCTTCTCTGCACCCTAAAAGAAAGTACTCCATATTAGTTTGTTTTTTTTTTCTTCTTCTACTTTTTCACCTCTACAACTAAGAAGTATGTGTAGGGGTTTGTTTATTTGCTTGTTGTTTTGTTTTGGTTTTGTTTGTTTGGTTGGTTGGTTTGGTTTGGTTTTACTTTGAAGTAAAAGCATGGGAAAACTGGCAAGGGTTTTACTACTTCAGCATCCTCTCTCAGCTTTGCTTTAATTTCTTGGACCTAAACAACTCTGACTATCTTAAAGCATATCTACATGTACACATGCAGGCATAATAAAAATCACCTGACCACAATTTCATTCTGAGTTGTCCAAGCTGTTTGTATATGGGAAGTATATTAGTGCAACTAACATGTGTTATATCTTCCTGACTGATCAGTAGCTCTGCCCTGACTAGCTTGGTACATACATAGAGTTCGTGTGTGTGTGCACCTATCCAGCTCCTTCCATTCAATAGGTTTTGGTTTCTTCCAGTTATCCCAGTAGAAATTTTCTGCAACACTTCAGGACTGCCTTCATTTTTTATGCACATGAGTGACCAGCCTTGTGCATGTTTAGATGTTTAAAAACTCCTTTTGAGAAGCCATAATACAAATATTAAAAATAATTTTCACAGAAACTGGAAGAAAAAGATTAAACTAGATCTTTCACCCATCATGTTCATCTAATTTTTTATGTCAGTGCAATTCTTTGTTTATTTGTTTAATTGGGATTGCCTGTGTTTGACATGCAATAAGGAAAACTAGAATCAAGTCTTCTATTAAAGGAAGCTCAAGCAGAAATTGATTTTTTTTTTTTAATTAACCTGTTAACCTAGGAAAATATGGCCTTTGCAGAGCAGACACAAGAGGATTTGAAAAGAATCAAAAGATAGAAAATGTTGCCTTTTCATGGGTATAATTTTAGAGTCATTTTCCAAACTGTTGGTGTTAGCTTGAACTTGCCCAGGAAGGAGGGTAGTAAAATAATTTTCTATCTGTTTTTTTAAACAGTATTTAGCTTTATGCTGTTCACTAAACAGGGTAATTACAGCACCAACCTTCATAATACACACACGGTGTATGTGTGTTTTGGAAAACACTTGGTTCAACATCAATATTTAACATAAATATTAAGGATCTCCAGTGAATAGAAAAGCTTTTTTCTCTTGAAATCAAGCTAGCATCTTTCAACATGCATATCAAGAGGACTCTCATGCACCTGTAATATTTCAAGAAGACATTGCAAACCTCACTTATTTTTGCTTTAAATAACTACTTATTAGGCATAGAAAATTAAATGCAGAAATTGAACATTAAGCTGATAGATTTATTCATCTAGGTATAAAAGCAGAGAAAACGGTTTGCAGCAGTGCTTGTATGTGTGCATGTATTTCTTCTATGATACACCTTCTGAACATCTTGCTGTGCTACAAATGAAATGTCCTCTTGAAGTATACTGTGCCATACTTCAGCAGCAGGCATCTTCCCAATGTCCTTCAACATATAAAGAACTGCAGCAATTATGTGCCTGAGGGGATACCTAGGAAGCTCTTGTTAAAATTCCGTCATCAAATTAGGTGGATGCTTGCAGACATTTTCCATTCTCTCATGCAAATTGCAGATTCATGCAGAATGTGAAACCGTCTCTTCCAGAGCTGAATTATTTCTAGAGATTTAATACAACTACCTTTGAACAGCAAATATTTTGCCCGTTGGTTAGGGCCAAATTGCATCAAAGGGCAGGCTAATATAACTGTCTTTAAGCTTTCTTACATTACTTTCATTTTCTTGATACTGTAACTGTTGGATGGTATATAATTATTGTGTTTTGGTTGAAATTTGTCTGACTTTTTGTCAGCTCTTTAAAAATTTTGGTGAATAAAATAAATTTCAATGAAATTGATAAACTGAAATTGATAAATTGATTGTGGATTCTTGTAATACCTTTGAGCTTCCAACACACTCATTTTATATTAAAGAAAAATATTTTACAACATAAGATGACTTAGTTGTTACAGGTAAATAGAAAGGACTTAATAGCTTATATTATGTCTTTTACATGAAAAATAGAGTGCCTAATGGTTCTAGGGTTGGATGGATTCTTTTAAGAGACAGACAACAATTCTGACTATTTTTTCTAATCTTTAGGTGACATTTTCTGTGTTTCAGTTTTTGCCCATTGCTTCTTGTGCTGCAACTGGACACCACAGAGAAGAGTTTGGCTACATCAACTTCACAACACCCTCCCCCATCAGCTACTTAAACACATAAAATCCAGCACCCCCTCTGCCCCCCAGAGCCTTCTTCAGACTAAACAGTCTGACCTCTCTAACGTTACCTCATATAAAAGACATTCCAAGCTCTTAATCATATTTGTGGCCCTTCCCTGGACCTACTATAGTATGTCCATGTCTCCTTTCTACTGGGGAGGCTAGAATTGGACTCCACGTTCTGATTGTGTCCCACTAGTACTGGATAGAGGAAAAGGATCACTTCCCTCAGCCTGCTGGCAGTGCTCTTTATAATGTAGCCCAGAAGGCTGCCGGAACTCTTTTCTGCAGGGACATATTGGTACCTCATGAGCATCTTGCTGTCCACCTGGAGGGCAGGGCCTTCTCTGTAAAGTTGCTTCCTATCCAGTTTGTTCTCAGCCTGTACTGGTGCATGGGGTTATTCTTCTTTAAGGTCAGGACTGGGTATTTCCTGGTTTTGAACTTAAAGAGTTGGCCCATTTCTCCAGTCTGTTCAGATTGCTTTGAATGGCAACCTGCCCATTTGGTATATCAGTCATTACCTGCAGAATTGCTGATGGTGTACTTTGGCATCCTGTCATCCAGGTCATTAACTAAGATGTTAAACAGTTCTGGACAGAGTACTGGCACCTGGGAAACAGCACTAATGACTGACTTCCAGCTGCAGTTCATGTTGCTGATGACAACTATCTGAACACTGAAGATAGACAGTTTTCAGTCCACCTCACTCTCCATTTGTCTAAAACAGATTTTATCACTTTGCCTACAAGGATTTTATGTGAGACTGTCAAAAGCCTTGCTCAAGTGGAGTAAAACAAGCGATGTTCACCCTGGACTGGTTTTGACTGGGATGGAACTAATTTTCTTAACAGTAGCCCACATGGTATTGTTTTGGATTTGTAACCTAAACATAATGATGCTTTAGCTATGGCTTAGCAGTTCTTACACATTGTCAAGGCCTTCTCCATTTCTCATTCTGTTCCTGCAGCAAATAGTGCACCAGAAGTTGGGAGAGGACACAGACAGGATGGCTGACACCAGCTGACCAAAGAGATATTTCATACCATAAGATGTTCTGCTAAGCAATAAATCTAGGAAGTTGGTGGGGTGGAGAGGGAGTTTTCCCAAAATTGCCATTGCTGGGCATTGGTCTACTGATGATGAACAACGGCTTTTGGATGACTTATTGAGTCTTTTTTTGTTTTATTTTCCTTTGACCCATGAGTTTTCTTTGTTTTGTCCATCCAATTCTCTCCACTGTCCCACCATAGGGCAGGAGTATTTGTGTGAGAGAGAGGCTGTGTGGTACGTAGCTGCCTACAGGGGTTAACCCACCGCACACCTTCATCCACTGAGTAAGTCATCCTGTTGTAGAAAACCACTAGTTTGGTCAGGTATGATTTCCCCTTTACCAGTCTATGCTGGCCACTCCCAGTCATTGTCGTGTTCTTAATATGTCTGGAAACTTTATCAGAATTATCTGCTCCATCATCTTCACAGGGATTCAGGTGCTGCTGATCATCCTGTAATTCTCTGAACTCTCTTTAGCTTCAGATGTTCAGATGCAGCTGCTGGTGTCTTATCAATATTAAAGAAAAAAATAATAAAAGAAATAACTCAAGTTTGATCCCAGTAACAAACTGATCCAAACTTACTCTTTCCTTAGTCCTTTTGAACATCTTAGGATTGGAATATCACTTGATCCTTCTTGTTATAAAGAAAGTGTTTTGTTTAAATGGATGAGGAGAAAACCAAAAAAACTAACACCACCACCCCACCACCCCCCACCCCCCCCCAAAAAAAAAAAAAAAGACAGAAATTTGATATTTTTTTTTTTTTTTTCTAATTCTATGACTACTTGATGACTGCAGCAAAGAAATATAGGGAATGTTTTCTTACCATCAGAGAAGGTTTCAAACTACATATGACTAGATGCTGAGAGGACAGTGATAAGTGAGAAGTGGTGAATCTGTGGTCGGGAGAACTGAGCACTTTAGTGTCATTGTGGGGATGTTTAAATGCAAGTAAGGGTGGAGGCTGCAGTTGGTCTAATCAGGTTTAAGAGATAATGACTTTGCTATATTGCCATGGCACAAAGAGTCACAGAAAGATATGGCTGGAATAATTCTAATGAGACTACTTATCCAAATAATGCACAAGGCGGGATAAAATATAGTTATGATAATCCTACTGGTTTTGCCTAAAAACATTTTAAAAGACACCTACTGATGCATATTCCATAGAAATATACAAATTTTTAGCAGAGATCTTTAGCAGATCTAGTAAGAGGATTTAGAAGTTTGTTTGGAATAAAGTAGTAGGAATAGTAAGAAAACTGTGATAAATAACTAGCTCCTTGACTAAAAAAAAAACCTGTCCAAATTTTACACATACAATTTGAAGAACAAAAAAAAAAAAAATCTATCTGATATGCATTAATAGAACCCCATTGACTTCAGTAGATCTAAGACAATTTACAATAGCTGAGACTCTGGCTCCAAATTTCATAATTCAAACTTACCATAAAACAGAGAAGACAAATTTAAGGAGGTGAACAATTCACAAAATCAAATTGATGTGCAAATGTGAAGTATTTCTCACCATAAATTAATTTGTCAGCAGATACTGGTTTTTATCAAACAATTTCAAGAGTCTCATTTAACAATGAAGGAACTGAAGTGTCAGTCAATCGTGATTTGTATGTTTTACCCTTCAGCATCCCCCATATAAAGGTCTGAAAATAGGTTTTCTAATGGAAAATGTGCAAAATTCCCATAACAATAGCAGAATAAAAAAATTCAACTGCAGTAAAACAGCATAAAGAAAATTTGCTAGAACAATATGGAGGCAGTTCATCATCACAATTGTTGCCACATTTTAAGTAATAGGATATCTGCTCCCTGGGCACAATGCAATTAGAATGAGTTCACAACAAATGTGTTCATTAAGCTGAATCTGCTCACAACAAGAATGTAAGAAAAGCCACCAGACAGATGACTTCCATGTAGTTAGTTTCCTTTGTTTATCTTTTCCTTTTCTTCCTTCTCTTCTTTTCTGCATTTGAAAGCAAGATAGTTTTTATTTATGCACACCCACTTTAGATGCTAAGTTATGGTCATTTTATTGATTTTTCCAACATAAGCTTGACATGGGAATTTGTGTTTCCCCTATTAAAGTTCATATTGCTTATTCATTGGACTATATTATGGAAACAACACATGAGTTAACTGTAAGTATCTTGTGTTTGGTTTTTATGCTAGCTGCCTTTTTGTCAGATGTGAGGGATGTTTTCTGCTAGTTGCATGATAAAATTTTATTACTCTGAGAATGAAAAACATGTCACAGGCATTTAAAATCTGTTTAGAGGAACTGATTAATCTAATAGGGAAGCAGATGAGCTATACTTTCTTTCTGTTTCTCTCCCTTCCTCTGCTATATTTCCTCACTCACTAGTGCCTTTTATTATGGCAATTTGTCTAGATCTAGCAGAGCTGAAGGGGAATATGGAGGAAGAAGTGCTTCTCTGTGTAGTTAATAGCTACACTATGACATGAATGGTTGTTTCAGGTTACAGAAGGAGTCATGAAGCTGATACAGCTTCTAATAATTGAACTAATTTGAACTGATTTTATTCTCACAGATAAGTGATGTAAATCAAGTGTAGCTCTTGTTGCATGTGTGAAACTGAGGAAGGTTTGCTGAAGATCAGGACCAGATGCTATCTAAATAATAAACCACAAAATGGAGTGTTTTATTCACAATTGCAAAAGAATTTGGCTATTTTTAGAAGCCTGTGGAAGCTGTAATTATTTAATATTTTTGGTAGCCAAATCTTTGACTGGACTAACTGTTAATGGTTGTTATACTTCAAAAAAAAAAATGCAGCTGTGATCTAACAAGAACTATGAACTACTAAGTTTCTGAATAATAATGCTGGAAACTATGTTCCTGCATCAAAAGTTTAAAAAACTATTGATATTGTACTTATTCTTGGATGTCTAAATTGAGACATGTTTAGACATACATTAGACTTTCCTGACATTTTGGACCTCTGAGAAAAGCTTGGTTGCATATCTTTATAAATGACCTTTACTTCCAAAATACTAAATATGTCATAATTCTCACTGTCAGAAAAGGGGAAATAAAAAATCAAAGCAGGTCTGGATCCGATGGAGACTAGTGCAGTTTGAACAAATATTAAGTGGAGCTGGTATTCTGAAGTCCCAAATTTCTGTCTTAAAGAAAAAAAGAAATTTTGCTCAGTAGCTCCATAATATATAAAATTTCTGCTTAACTTGAACATTTGCTTAGCCATTGCAGTTCTGTCACTGCCTGTACCCAGAGAAGCTTTGTGGTCAGCATAGAAGTCAGTGTACAGCCAGAAACTTAATATCTTCACTACACACACAATACAAGGTCACCTGCTTGCACAATGCAGACATTGCTTTTAGGTTTGCAGTTTTCCTGCATAGTGGGTGACCCTGAAGAGATGAAAAAATCCTGGAGATAAGTTAATGTGAATTTGAGTAGATCTAAGGAGGGCAGCCTTTGAAAAGATACTTGTACTTTCTATCAGTGTTTTATTTTATTGGACATCCAAATCGGGTAATAATCACCTCTGAGTATGCTCCTAGCATTAATTTACAACAGTTTAGTCATCCTTGATCACTTCTTTGAGATACGACTATCTGTGAGTTATCCTTCAGAGACGATTTTCTCTCTGCATCCCAGGTGGATAGAAACCATTGCTTATAGCCTTGAGTATATTCTTTTATATATCTTTGTGTTTAGGTTTTTCTGATGACTCCAGACTGGATTCTTTCATAGAATCACAGAATCATTTCAGTTGGAAGAGACCCTCAGGATCATTGAGTCCAATCATAACCTCACCTAACTTTAACACCAGACTATGTCCCTAACAATCTCATCTACATGCCTTCTAAACACCCCCAATGACGGTGACTTCACCACTTCCCTGGACAGCCTGTTTCCAAGCAACTCAGCTTTTTGAATCGTTGCTGTAACCAACCAGTCCTACAAGTACTGTAGAAAAGACTCGGAAACTACCTGTGGTTCTGGATTCCACTTCAGGGACAACTTGCTTTAAAGTGAGAATTTGGTATACCTAACTTATGGGAAACATTTTCCTTTATGGAATACAGATTAGTGTAACTTAACTTTGGATAGTGCAGCATGGAACCTGGAGTCCACAGTCAGGCTTATAGAGTCTTGCTATTAGCAAGTGTAAAAAGCTAACATTATTGGGTACTGTTCAAGTCAAACAGTACACTGGACATCATAGTGAAATAAAAAATACTTAGCCCTGACTGAAGTTTTAAATCCTGTCTCTAGCTATGGCATGAGCTTATGTGAAGAACTGCTGGACATTTGTGATTCATGTGAGACATCCTTTACTTGAAGGCAGGTAACAATGTTTTTTATTTGTTTCTTTCTTTTTTTTTTTTTTTTAACCTCTCCTCCCAAAGAATTGCCTAGAACTTAGGCTAAAGTCTTGATTTCTTTTCTGACTGCAAGGCCCAACCATGTCTCCTGCTGTGCTGAAGCAAGCACTAACTTCTGACTGCAGGCTGATTTTTATGAGAGGGCATTCCCCTCCCTTTGTGAAAGTTATCTCGATTGGAAGAAAGAAACCTATAGTTTATTTGCTCTAGTGAACACAAGACCTGTCCAAGAAGGTTGATTTCTGAATTCTGATCTCTGCTGCAAGGCCCATTTCCCTATATAATGCAGTATATTGCATATTAGTCACCTAGGCCATTAATGGAAAAAGCCCTTCAGCTTGTAACATACACTTACCCAAAACTCTCTGTCTTTCCTTCATTCTCCTGAGTACATGGAAGAGGAACTTTAGATTCAGAAAAAAAAAAAAAAAAAAATGTTTGATAAGCTATAAATAGAATATTAACAGAAAAAAAAGTTAGCACTTACCAACTGCACGGTATAGAGAACAGGTAGGTAAAGCAAATGTGCACATGTGTATTTATCTGGTGTGTGGGGGGGTGGTTGTATGTGTATAGCTTAAGAAAAAGATAAAGTTGTTTTTATGTAAAAATGCTTAGAAATATGAGAACATCTGAAATAAAAATTAAAGAACATTTCTAAAAATATTTTTAGCTATCAGACTTTATCAATGACTTTGGTACTGCTGAATATAAAACAACATAATCTAAAATCTGCCCACTCCATCTTATAAGGAACAAAAGCAGCCATACAGACAAATACACAGCTTGGGTTTTAACATGTCATTATGCAATTTTCTCTTCTAGTGCTCAGTTCTTTAATAAAGTTGTTTGACTTTTCCCTTGTGGCTTTACATAATTAAATGTTTCTAATTATGGGCCAGATATTTTCTCCTTCACAACTGTTCAAAGTAAGATAGACAAGTTTTATCTAGCTCTGAGTAATCATTGTTTGGAATAAAATATTAAAGTAGCCTTCCATCCGTTTGGAATGGAACAGCTATTTTCTTAACTTTTCATGCTGTCATTGACAAGCTGGAGATGACTGCAAAAAACAAGTAATATAATACTAACCTTGACCAAATTTCTATACTGCAGTACCTCTTCTTTTACTGTGGGCAGCCAGTCCACCTACCTTACACATGTATTGCACTTAAGTTGTTTGTGGTCTTTCTAAACAACCTTTTCTGAAATGAATACAGGACTTAGCTGCCAAAAACTAGGTATATGCATGCAGAGTATCCAAGGCATCCACCCGGGCAAGGCAAGGCAGACACATTACTCCTGCACACTCCTGTCCTACATAGCACTGCTCTGGGAGACCTATGCTTCTCTGAAGCAGCAGTTGGAGATCAGTTGTGGTATTGTACTCCATTGAAAACATCACAAAAAGATCCATGGGTCAGTGTACTAGCCACCGAATCTTGTCATACGTGTCTCAAATGACTGTTGAAAGTCAATAAAGAAGTCTTTCAGAGAGTGATATAAACCAACAAAATGTAAGTACTAGTAACAGGCCATTGTGACTAGTTAAAAAACATATTTACATGTAAGAATATTGGAGTAGGAAACAAGAGGATAAAATGTTAGAAGGGATAGAGTAGAATTACTTTAAAATTTGAGGGAACAGAAATAACTGTCTGTGCTAATATAGGTTATATTCCTTGCAGTTTTTATGAATTGAACAAAAGATCTGTGATTCTTGCAAATCCTCTATGTCAGAGCAAATCTGTGTACTTCCTCCTGCTGGTGCAAGAGAAATACTCCCTGTTAACCCTGTCCCTCTTAGCTCAAATGTTAGAGGTCTGTGGAGGAGATCTAATGGTTCCAGTTGCTTATGAGTTGTGGATGAAAATATAAATGGATGTGATTAATTTCGTGGGAGAGTATTTAACCAATAAGAATCCACTAGGAAAAATGCTAATTTTATATTCATGTGCATTGCTGGAACCAGATGCATTAAAGCAGGCTTTCCACTACACATTTACTGAGAAAATAAGATAGCAAGCTATTGGTTATTAGAAGGAACCCTCTGTATTGTGCAATGAGTCAAATTTATAGAAAACCAATACAATATCCTACAATTAAAGAATGAACTCTAATGACTGCACACAAGGGGTCTGAATTAAACTTGCATGGGGTCCCTCACTCCTCACTTTTTCAATTAGTGTTTTGACTGACTTCTTCCTTTTTGTAGTTGCACATATCTCACACAACGACCTTCTGATTTTAGCTTGTTTCTTAAGAAGTGTATGTAATAAACATGGAGTCTTTGGGTAAGTAAGCTCGGAATCTCAGCCTCAGTGAATGCTCAATAGTCGCTCAGAGTCAAGGTATCTGAAAGGTTTCTTTGAAAGACTAAAGGCATAAAGGGATGAACCCTACATGACAACTGGTTTCAGCCAGCTTTTACGGGGAGTTTCTTGAGAGCAGCACAGTTTTAGATTTTGTCTGCTTACAAATTACACAGATACCTTCTAGGTACCAAGGCAAGAAGAATTGCTGACATGGTAAACCCTATATGGCAGAAATGCACAGAAGTATGTGAACACATGAAATTACAAGTTATGTAGATAAGAATTAACAGACTGTGTTCAGTAACCGGCTTTAAAGAACTGCTTAAATGGAAAGAAAATGATGATCTAAGTCAAGACGACTGTAAAGTGGGTTACAGACAAATTCGCAAATAGAAGATTTCTTCACACAATGGGGTGAAGTTTTGGAAAAATGTTTCAAAAAGAGCAACAAACTTTTCCAAGAGGAAAACTACAAGTCCTGTCTTCCTATGGAGTTGTATGTTATTTCCTTAGAAAGCTCTCTGGTGCATAACTTTTCAGAAACTGGGAAAGCAGAACTGTATAATACCTCCAATTATTTTCCAATACCGTATTACTCAACAAAATCCTCATTTCCCTTCCTTGTTTCCTAGTTACTGGACTGTATGGAACAGTGTTGCTGCTGTATCAAAATTGTATATATGCTGACTGATTTCCAGTACTGTATACTCTAAATGAAAAGATAACTGTCATGATCTTAGGTAAGCTTTTGTGTCACTGAGGGAGCTTAAAAGACCACTGTTCACTTTCAAGACAGATTTTATTGAAACTTGAGGAAACTTTGTATCTTTGAAGACTTAAATATTAGTTTCAATTTGTCAGTGGGCTTGAAGGTATCAGATGAGTGACTGACAGGCACACAGTTAAACATAGTGTACTAGAATGTCCTATTTCCTTAGGAAACCAAGCTGAAAATATGTCAGTGTGAAGATGAACTTAAATGGTTTGGAGAAGAAATATTTTTTTCTGCTCATATGTTTCTGTTGATTATACATAATCAAAAGTGAACCTGTGTGCCAGACAGCAAAAAAGAGAAGCTTGTTTAACAGCTAATAAACTCAACTCCAATAGTGAAAACTGAACATCTGTTAAAATATCTCTTTTAGTACATAATTGCATATAACATTTTTTTTGTCTCACATCATTCAATATAAAAGTGTCACCACATTGCAGTTCTGTATCTGAAAAGAAGAATATAAAGTTACTATATGGCATAAAAGCAATTGTGAAATTGAAGCCCAAAAACCTCACAAATCAAACTCTGTATTAAAAATCCCATCTAAAAGAGAAAGATAGACAAAAAATGACCAAAGAAGTAAATTGGGAGACTTACTTCCCCTATGTCTGCAGAAAAAACATACGAAAAGTACATATGAGAACTTGAATTTTAATTTAATTATCTCAGAGGCTGTCAAAGCTGAACTTTTTTTTATAACACACGTATTCTAAGCTTCTTGGGACAATGACTGAATGTTGTGCTGTGATGTTCAGAATAGATCCTCTTGTATTGGGATCTCCACATACAACAAGAAATTTGACACCAATTAGCCCATTCCAGTTGAATACATGCATGAAGGGACTAATTTAACTGTCTCTCTCCATCTATTTCCAGTGATCAAGGTATAAAATACCTTGTAATGAATCTGAGCAGAATTTAGTGAAGAATAAAATGTGTATTTAGGGTGGATTTTAATGTGTGTGATGCATATTATTTCACTAACTAAGAGCTACACCAAACATAGTTCAATTGTTGAGAACGAATCAAAGACTGATGTGATTTACAGAGCATGGAAATGAGAGTCAATAGGGATAACTCTGGAGGGAGTGTCAGAGGAAAAGTTATGCCAACTTTCAAAGAAAATATGATTCTCTAGAAAACGGCTAGCTCTGACTATAGAGGTGAAGCTGGATTAGGTTTTGTGTGTGCAAAATTGTCAAGATTAACAAAAAATGGACCCATAGCACACAATGAAATTGGGAAATGTAAGCAACCTTGTCACCAGAAGTGAGATGAAACAGAATTTGTACTGCAGACAGAAAAGAAGGAATTGGGAATCGATATATAACTTTGTTAGAAATTGAAAACAAAACAGGCTGCATTTTCCTCTCAAGTTCTCTCAGTAACATCAAAAGCTTTCAGCTACTTCCCTCAATACTGTGGATCAGACCTCAGTGGAAGGGGTCTGGATTATTGAAGGAACTGGGCCAGGGAACATTCACACCCTTGTGCAGCTGTTAGAAGCATCATTTGTCCTGGGTGTGTCTGAAGCCAACAAAGCAAAAAACAAGGCATTGATGTTGCATTATATATAAAACTCGTGGAATTTCAGCTGCTTGACTCTAACATCTAAGACAAAAAGAAGCATAATTTTCATGTACTTTCTCTTTGGTAGTCTTTCTTGGTTTCAGTGGTTGTGTTTACTTCCTCCAGAATAAACTATGGTAGTGATGTAAACTGGTTTCTCACTGTCTTCAGTATGTATTAACTTTATCTTACTTCTGCCTCCTTTGATTTCCTTCTACTTTCTTAGATAAGTTAACATGGGCTATAGCTATCTTTTATTGAAGTAAAGAAATCATTGGAAAAAAAAATATCCCCAAAAGCTTTGAAAAGACATAACTGAGCATAACAGGGTGTACCAAACTGTCGTGAAGTGAACATCTCGTACTGCCATTTTGCCATGGGACAGAATAACCTTGAAAATCTCAGTCACAGAGTCACAATCAGGTTGAATCTGGCAAGTCTCTCAAAAAAAATCTGCAAATGATGGAGATTTTCAATGTAAAAATTTTAGTATTAAATTGCCTTAGAGGCAGAAAAATTCTTCAAAGAGCAGTCCTTTTATTTATTTATTTATTTATTTTCTTTCACTCACCTGTCCTAAACAGAAAAGAGTGAGAATTTCATTTTTAAAAGTTTCTACAACTCAGCTTAACAAATGCTTCCAGTTTGGCTTTTTGTTTTTATTTAAACATATATTAATCTCAGCCTTTCTTTTCATACTGTATTCCAGAGAATATCATAGGGTAATATAGATAATTGCATGTAATTTTAGAATCAAGTTCTAAAAGGCTTTTAAAATAGTTTGTAAATATTTGGAAATGTTTTACATAGAACTCAAAAATATATCAGAAGGTCATAAAACAGTATGCTGAAACTCTATATGCTGGAATCAGTAAAAGAAGTCAATGTCTTCCTTTTGAGCTACAATCATGATTTTTAAAAATCTTTAAAATAAATGTCACTAATTTTACTATGCACCTGAGTGAGTTTAGAAAACCAGTACATCTAGGTATTAGGGTGACTTGTTCTGACTAAGAGTACTTCTATGAGTACTCAGAGTACTTCTCTGAGTAAGAAAAAAGAGGACTGCAGTAGAAGTTTTCATAGTCAGCACAATCTAGCCAACCAATTAGGTTTACAAAAATGAGAATGCAGCTGAGTGTTTCTGAAGTATCAGCTCATCTGAAAGAAAAATACTAGAGCAATCCAAATGATAAAAATGACAAGTGTAAAGTTAGCTCTTTTTTTGACTGTATATTATTATATTGAGCTGAGATTTAAGTTGCAAATTAGACATGAGCAACCTGTAGAGAGTATAGTCAAATCCTCCACACTTCAGTCTACAAGTAGAACAGGCAAGAGACCAAAGAAATTGTGAGCATGAACATAAAGAATCACACAGGTATTTGAAACTTTGGTACTCCTTAACAGTTTTAAGAGGGTCATTTCAATCTGATTTTTTACTGTGAGGCATAAGCAGAAATCCTGACACAGAAGAAACTGATTATGAATGGGTATGAGAAGTAAATGACTGATTCCAGCTAAGCTCCCAGTCCTGGGTACATGTATCTTAGAATATATGTAATAACACTGCTATCAGAGGCAATATTTCCCATGACAGAGAAATATAAAAGGAGGACAATGTTTGTGAATTAAATCCATCATGAAATATATACACGCTGTATTTGAATTATACTGTAAAATCTCAGTTTTCTCAAGTGAACCACGGAACTTTAATGCAATGTGAAAAAAAATAATTTGATGAAACTCGTAAGAAAGATAGTATTCCCTTTCTAGAATTTCCTTTGCTGAAATTGCTTTGAGCTTTTTGTATGTTGGCCTTAATATGAAAAGGACAATTCATCTGAGAACAATAACTGATTTCATTCAGAATGTGTTAAGTTTTATTGTGATTTTATAGTTTTCTTGCTGAAGTATTCCTAAATCAATACCTGTATCTGATGTCAGGGTCTTTTCATTCATTCTTTTATCTCTCCTGACATCAATGGACTTGTCCTATTTTTTTTTTTTTCTTTTTTACAAGGAATTTGAAACAGAATTGCCTTTCTTTGCATTTATGTGCTAATACAACTTTCATGAAAACTTTGAAGATACAGTTGTGATATATTGTAGCAATTATGCAATGCTGCAATAGTGTACTGCACAATAAAGGACTTGAAACAAAAGCCAGAAAACTAAGTCATCCACTATGCTTTTCTTCTTTACCCAAATAACCTCCAAGCACAAGGAGAAAATTGTTTCCAAAGGTTCAGTGCATCACTACGACATTTCAACTGCACGGAAATGCATCTTGAAGGGTTTGCAAGTACCCATTTTAATAGATTTTATTTATATTTCATAACATTGTCTATGCAAATTTTAGTTTCATTTTAAAAGGCCCAGTTGCTCAAAATAAGCTAAAATTTAAAAGTACGATATATCCCAAAGACCCTTCAAATTGCCAGTATTTTCATATTTGAGATTTTATTACAAAGAAAGCACAACTGTTGGTTCTCTGCTGACAACACTCAGAGTTAACTCACCAAAAAGTGGAAGTAATTTCAAATGAGTCAGTAATTGTTCAGTACACTTTAAGAAAAGCTTTGTTCATTTGTTAGATTCAAGATTTGAAAAATTACAATTCAGTTTTCTTTGCAACAACTCAGAGAATTATAGTTTTGCTTTGTTACTTTGATAGAGTTATCATGCTCAAAGTGATAATTGGCCATAAGGAAAAGGGATGAGATCCTCGTGATCTCCCACTTTTATATGAAGTGTCACGTGAATGGGATGGTATACTCAACTGGTCCGTTTCAGTTCACCTCCTGCTTGCACATTTCACGAGATGCATCGTTATCAATGACCTTGCATACCATTACTATGTCTACCAAAACATGTATCTAGCTTTTCAGGAAAATGCAGCTCATAAGAAGGTTTTAGTTGACAGGCAAATTCACTAGAAGAGAAACATGTTTTAACAAAACCAGGACAAGTACAAATAAGGAAACAGTGAAAACGGTGAAGAATGTAGTGAACCCTTTATCTTTCCAAAGTATATTTTACTTGTTAAAACAACTAGAAGCTACTTAAAGAAAATAAAATTTTTATTTTCCAAGGAACATGGAATGAGAGTCTGTATTTGTTTAGTTCTCTTGATTTTTATGTCTTATTACAGACAATCCTCTCTAAGCGCAGAAGTTGTTTTACGTTCAGTAATATGCCTAGAAGATCCCATTAAAAATCAAACCAAACCAAACCAAACCTAAACCACAAAAGAAACCAACCCTAAAACTATTATTTTCCCAGATTATTTATGCTAACCAAAATTATGCCTGCTCTTCCAAAATTTAATAGTAGAAGGATATTCTTAATTTGGACTTCATTTAATTACTAATGATAACCTACTACAGGTCACCATTTCCTTTCCTAAGTGTTTAGCTCTAATTCTGGAAAAATTATCTTGATTACTCCCCAATAATATGACTCTATAAATTCCATATAACCTTTTCAGAAGATGAAGAGGCAACATAAGCACAAAAATTCATAAAATTCCTCAAAATACTCAACTTGAGGCAAAGAATAATTTCTTGTGAAAAACAAAAAAGAACAGAACTGTGACTGTAATAATCTCTTGACTACAGAGTCAAGAACTTAAAGGAACTCCTGACAAGCCAGCTGCACTCAGCACAGAGACACAGGGCTACAGCTACCACCACGCTCACGTCATGCTCCTTGAGACCCTCCTGGGTATTCCAGCCTGTCCTGCCACTATCACTGCATCATGGGTCTCCCCTAAAGCCCATCTATCACATCTATCAGCTCTGCATAGTGTCTCAAAAGCCTCTAGAAGCCTATATGTGGACAACTGTGTCTTTGGTCAGCTGTATAAACCCTTGGGGTCCCTGAGTGTGTTTAGTGCTCAATATTGTAATCTAAGAAAAAACGTATACAATGTCATCTTGATGCCTTAGCATATCCTGCCTGGTCTCCAGTTGTTCATCTACAAGATCAAAGATCCTTCTTGGGTTCTTGTTTTCAGGTTCACTTGGCCATCTTAGGTACCTAGGTGTGGCAATTAGAAATGACGCACATTGGGACGCAGACAAAGATTCACACACAGACGGAGATCTTGTTCAGGAAGGAGTGCAGAGCCGGGCAGAGCAGAGACCTGAGCCAGACTGAGGCCTTCTTTATTAGTCAGTGACAATTTATAGGATTTACAGATACAGACCTGGACTAAGTGTTACATAAATTGTTACATAAGATGTTTTTCCAATAATTGTTATTAAAAACACACCACACTGATGTTATCTTTGTTTCAGTTACGTTCCCACTCATTCACAGACCAGGCCCAAGGACATTCACACATCATACATATGGGGGCAGTTTTCCAACCAGAGATATCATTCTCACTGGCCTGGACTATCACTTCTTATATTTATAAAAACATACTTCTGTATAATCTGTCCAATGCCCTTTAGCTGGAACTGCTGTTCCTACACCTAGGTCATCTCAAAAGGTATTAGACACTTAAGTGTAGCAAGTGAATTGAATGCTAGAATTACTTCATTGTTACAGGTTCTTAGACTTTGATCTTGTATGTGGACACCTACTGTAAAGACACCTGAAAATTTATCTCTCAGTCTGAAGATGAACTGTAACCCAAGACCATGTTCAAATATAATACTTCCTGTGGGACAGTTGTATCTTTCCAGACAGAAAATTGGAGTCCCAGCAGCATACTGCTGAATGGCTCACATACATGACTAGGTAGGAAAAAAAAACCTGAGAGCAGAGGTGACAATATTTTGAAGTTTCACTATTTTTATGAAATCTTTTATGAAAATTTGTTTCTCAGTCAGCTCTTCCCTAAAAGAAGAATCCTTTTCTATTCCACTAGGACACTCAGCTAGTTATGAAAGGAAGGCAACAGCTAACCCCTGCCTTGAAGTTATTTGTACTTAAAAAAAAAAAAAAATAGAGGGAATATTTAGAACTGTACAAGCCAATCAAACAGATCAATGGCCAACTTCAGCAGAAAGAAAACCTTGCAATAATGTGTAACTATAATACAATCTGTATTGTGTATAATATATCATATTTATACAGTATAATTTAAAAATATTTCCGCATAGCTTGTTTTGAATAATAAAACTTAATGTGATTATTTTTCCTATACTTAGAAACCTTGCACCATATATAAATAATTTTTTAAGAAATATTTACAAAATCAAATAACTAGAAGCTGAATGTTACTCTTGATTTTTGTGTATGAACTACAAGTAAGGTATATATTATTGGAGCAACATTTTTACAGCTCTTATTAGCATAAAATTGAATGTTTCGTTCATTACTGCACATGCAGGACTGTAAAAAACCCAACACAATCTCATTGATTTTTTTGAATGGACGTAGCAGAGCCTTTCTGTAAGATGCATTTATAATATAAATGATTCATGTGTCATTTTTTCAGCATAACTGTGAAAAGGTGCTACACTTCAGTGCTTTTATTGGAACCTTTGAGAATTTTATCTTCCCTTACAAATGTCACTTTTGTGTTTATCTGATTTACCCCGTTCTGTCTGGTATAGCTGCCTTAAGACATTTAAAAATAAGTTGATTCTGATGGATAGAATTTAGTAAAACTTAAACAATGCTTTTACAACAGAGAATTTTCATAATTAAATTCAATGTAAGGGCAGCCCGAATCTGTCCCATGTGAATTAATTATACAGCTTTATATCCATATGCAGATTTATCTACAGTTATCAGTAATATATGAAAAAAATGAAAATATTTCAGAGAGATGGAAAAGGGGAACTATTAAAAATTGATTTAACTTGTATTTATAATTTATATGCATTCTTGAAATTTTTTAATAAAATTAAATATAGTCCCGTTAAGTTGGTCACTCAAGTTGTCTGTCAGTATTCTGACAAATATAACAAACCTTCAGTCACATTTCTTATGTTACATCTTGTTCATGGTTATTCTGTCTCTTTTGTGAAGACCACAATATTGCCAAATTTTCATTTTGTCAGATATCTAGATTCTGTTTCCTGTACCTACACATAAAAAATATAAGGACAACTTTTTGACCTGAAATTGTGTTCATATTATAAAAATGAACACAGAAAGCTAAAAATTTAACTGGGAAGTGGTGGCTATTTTATTTCTTAATGCAGAATGTTAAATATCTTGTAAATATTTTAAAATTACTCTGCTAGAATCATACATGTACCCTTGAACCAGATAAGTCTTAGTTGTAATTTGGATATCTTGAAAATTTTGGACAAGTACTAGAAAACTTGTAAGTTCTCTTCAGATTATTTGAGCAAATAGTCATTTCAATTGAAATTGGATGGGACCTATAGAGGTCATATGATCCAAGTCTTCTGTTCAAGTAGAGACACCTGGAGCCACTTACCCAGGACTGTGTCTAGATGTTTTTTGAAGATCTCCAAGGATGAACACTCCACAGTCTTCCTGAGAAACCCATTCCAGTGCTCAGTTACCCTCATAAAATGCGTTTTCTGATGTTCAGAAGGAACCTCCTGTGGTTTTGTTTGTGCCATTGCCTCTGGTCCCATCACTGAGCACCACCAAAAACAGCCTGGCTCCATCTTCTTTGCACTCTTTCTTCAGGTATTTATGTACCTTAATAAAGTCCCCCCTGAGCCTTCTCCGCAGGCTGAACTGTCTCAACTCTCTCGGCCTGTCCTCATACATGAGGTGCTCCAGTGCCTTAATCATCCTTTTTGTTGAACTCTCTCTGGTATGTCCATGTCTCTCCTGTACTGAGGAGCCCAGAACTGGGCATTACATTCCAGGTGCGACCTCATCAGTGTTGAATAAAGGGAAAGGATCACCACCCTCATCCTGCTGTCAACGCTTTGCCTAATACAGCCGAGGATACCATTATACTTCTTTGCTGTAACAGCATTTTGTTGACTCATATTCAATTTGGTGTCCACCAGGACCCCATGGTCTTTTTTTGCCAAGCTGCTTCCCGGCTGGGTGACCCCTGCATGTATTGGTGCATAGCGTTATTCTTCCCCAGATACAGCACTGAGTATATCCCCTTGTTGAACTTCATGAAACTCCTGTCTGCCCATTTCTCCAGCCTGTCAAGGTCCCTCTAGATGGCAGCACAGCCTCTGCCATATCAGAAATTGGAGATTAGTCGCTGCTTTTACTGGTTACATTTTGTATATGCATAATGCTGAAGAACTAAATCTTTCCAGTTAATTTAGTTCCTCTATGGGTTGCTGGCTTCTCCCAGTGTCTGTTCCCTTCCACTTATTCTGACTGAAATGAAGCAGAGCAGAAATACAACCCAGTATTTATTTCTACTCTATCTTCTGGAGACCTGGCACATTATGCAAATGCATTGTGTGGGTTTTGGGGAAAGAAATGTGATAGGCTTTTAATTTTTTTTCTTTTAATTTTATACTTGCTGAGAATATTTTGGGGGGATTTCTTATAACATAGTTTATCCTAAATAGAATTAAGCAGAAATCAGATTTTCCATTCTATGGCAAAACTGAAACAGAATGCTGGACTAATACTATTTCAATTAATTACACCTTTTTTAAAGAGCTTATGATGCTAAACTTCTGTAATTGAAATTTGAGTTTCACTTAGCTGTTTAAGCTGACACTCCATGTTATTTCAACCTGACAGTCATTTTCTTGTAGAGCTATGTTATCGCTGAATATCTAGACCTAACATGTGGAATTTTTAATGTTACAGAATGCCACAAATCAAGATCTTATAATGAAGTAGCTTCAGAATCTTAAACTTATGGATTAAGAAACAAATTAAACATAAAACATTAAATTGATCATTGAATCATGTTAATGAAATGTAATTATATATATAACCCAAAATTTTTTAAATTACATTTCATTTCGTTTTGTGTCTGTATATAAATAAGCATATGTACATTTCACATAGTGTGCAAATTATAAGTATAATAAAATATAAATGTTCAATTATGATAAAGCAGTTAAAGCATTTTATTCTTGAGAAAGGAGTTGTAAAATAAATCAAGTTAATTATATATTTGTATCTTCAATGTCGGGACACACAACACAGGTAATATCATGCAGCATCACGTAACTATTAAGAACCATAGTATTGAGATAATTATCCTCATCCTCAAGTGTGTTAAACAGCAAAATATACCCATTTGGAAATATAAAGAATTATTTTAGATAACCCACAAAAATTTGGCATTCAATTTAATGACATTTCAATTAAAATGACTTTTAGAACTTGAAGTTCTCGTGATTGGTAAATAAAATATTGCAGGTTAATTCTTCTTTACAGTAATTGTATCTGCATTACTATTATCTGTATTACCTATTTGTAAACATGACCGGAGGCTGGTCATTAATGTGCATGTTGCAGTGAGGGATAGGGGACAGTAGCTAAACATAAATTTCTATTCAATGATTATATGTAAGCAGGTATTTTCCATAGCTTCACAAGCTCTCTGTATATAGACTCTCTATACAATTTGTGTATTATTTCTTCCACTAGTATGACGGTGTGTGGAGATCTCTTTTCTCTCAAATGATTTATTACTTTCCATATTATAGCTGTTTTAAAAAGACTAAATGCGAAGTATAGAGATTAGCTAAGATTCTCGCTAACATATTACCATTCACAAATTCATAATACTTGAAAATAGATAGAAAATTTAAGATTCATTAGGAACTACGAGTCTCCTATTTACTAGTACCATGTTTCCACAGGTCAGAATGAAGTTTGTAATTGGCAAAACTGACTAGCAAAGAGGAGAGACAGGAGGGTAACCAGGGTCTTTCTTTAGAGCAGACTTACCAGGGCCATAGGTTCCAGAACACCCAAATATTGTGATGCATAATAGCAAACATGAGTCATTAAGCCTCTGCAGTGAAATATTCCATATTCCCATTTTCTTATGTCTGCTTTCCTTGGCATATATACTATTTATTTATTATTTTTTTTTTAATAATTGCATTGTGCATTCCTGACATAGTTGTAAAAATAACTGGATTTCATAGTACTTAACTAGGAGTTTTTTGTAACTGTATGAAAGCATGTGGCTTTTAACAAGAAGTTGATGGTGGTTCTTCAACTATATCTGTTTGGAAACTTTTATAAGGAACTTATTGCTTTATATAAAGTAGCACAGAGCTTTCTTGAGGAAGAAAGCATGAGGATGGATCAAAGGCAATTTCATACTCAAATCAAACATTGAAATTGATATTTTCCAAGTGTTTATAGATTTAATGTGTATATCTTTCAGATGACAAGAAAATACAGTAACAGACTGAGAAATATAGATGCGAAAAATGTTTGATATGAATAGTTAGAGATAATGAGCTCATGTTGCTTCAGATGTATTTGTTCATGCTGTTCATTTGGGCTGATTGAAGTTAAATATAAAAGCTGAGCTCTGGATAGCTCATTTTCTACTCCAAGGCTAAAAACTGCTAAGTTTTTACTGAAAGAAATATGCCACCTGGGTAATAACTTAAATATATAGATACAAAGTTTCTGTCTTCAATGAGGTGATATCAAAGTCAAACTCATTGTTTTGACAGTACATCACGTATGGTAGCTATAGATCTCAGTTCTTGTGTAATTAGCAAGATTATGAGGAAGTAATGGTCCATTATTCTCCTACTGAATTGTTTGAAATTTGTCCTGTCTTTAAAAAGGGTAACTATCAAATTCACAAGTATATTGGTATGTATGTCTTGAGTTAAGCTGTTCTGAAATCAACCAAGGTGATAGCAGCAGCAGAAAAAAACACAACCAAACCCAATCGACAATCCTTGCAATAATTCAGATTTTTAAATCTTAATTTAAATTACAAAATTTTCAACTCAACATAGTCCCTTGAAGTAAATTAACTTTTTCTTTCTCTTTCAAGTTTTGTTTTTCTAATTTGTTTTTTATTTGCATTTTCAGAAATTGAAAAAGAAACACATTAAATTGCAGTGATTTTGCCAGATCTACAAAGCACCCTTGAGAACTTACATTAACATAAAGCCAAAATGTTTTTTAACATGCGGTGAAGAAAAATATTATGGTTGACATGAAAACATGCAAATGGAAATTGGAAATAGGGAATCAGTTTTAAAGAGTGAGTGTGATTAAAATTAATAATTAACATGCCCAAAGACTGTTTGTAGTCTGTAAGCAGAAATTGTGAGGTTCATTTGACATAATTAAATATATCTTAATTGACTTAAATTAAATATTAGTGTCACCTGACTATCTACCCATAGGTATGTTATTCACCCATATATGCTGCAGTGCATCCATTTTTTTTATATATTATAGAGCAAGCTTTCACTGTCTCTGCTGTCTTCTTGATCATATTCTCATAATTGTTTCTTTTTCAGTGCCCACATGTGCTAAAATGCCTAATATATTTCTATTATTTCATTCATATTTTCCTCAGGCCAGATCTAATTCTTTTTGAACTATTAGGGAAAAAGAATGTCGAAATCAATATGAAGTTTGCCTATGTGTTAATTAAAAGCACACAAACGTTGTTCAGCTCTGTGTATCACATTCTGTTACAAAGTTCTTTTATTTTCAACATACTGTAAAAATCAGACTGAACAAAGCATTCAAATATTTTATTTATCCCTTCCTTAGTGCTTTTCTTGATGGACAGTAGAAGCATTTTTGCTGCTTTTGAACTTTTGCTTAATTTTTTTTTGTTAGAATTCCTGTTTAGTTACATAATTCAAGCAGATTATTTCCTCCTAAAAAGCTTCTGTGATTACCAGAAACAATACATCTTTACAGTATATACAATACATTTCATTTCTTCAGCACGGAGAAAGCTCTGGGAAGACCTTGTTGCAGCCTTTCAATACTTAAAGGGGGCTTTAAAGAAAGATGGAGGAAGACTTTGTATCAGGCTCTATAGTGACAGGACAAGGGGCAATGGCTTTAAAACAGGAGAGCGTAAGTTTAGATTCGACCTAAGGAAGAATTTTTTTTTTTTATGATGAGGGTGGTGAGGCACTGGAACAGATTGCTCAGAGAAGTTTTGGAAGCCCCATGATTGGAAGTGTTCAAGGTCAGGTTGGATGGGGCTTTGAACAACCTGGTCTGGTGAAAGATGTTACTGCAGGCAGATTGGACTAGATCTTTAAAGGTCCCTTCCAACCCAGATCATCCTGTGATTCTAAGATCGCAGTGTCACTTTCTCACATTCTTCAACTGTGTGTTTCCATTAGATGATTTTAACAGATTGGTTCATGAATTAAATAAACCAGCTGTTTTCATACATAAGCAATTCTCTGAATGGCTATGAGTGAGTATTATACATGTATATACATTAATATTATTCTTCTTTGAGAGCAGGATGTGACTTTTCCTGGGGCTGAACTTCATGACATTCCTGTTCAGCCATTTATCCAGCCTATCCAGGTCCCTCTAAATGGCAACATACCCATCTGACATATCTACACTGAGTTTTGTAGTGCTTATAAACTTACCGAGAGTGCATTTTGTTCTGTCACCCTGGTCATTTATGAAGATGTTAAACAGTGCTGGACAGAGTGTTAGCCCTGATGACCAATGTCCAGCAGACTTGATGCTGCTGATCACAACTGTCTGAGCCTAGCAGTTCTGACAGTTTTCAATCTACTTCACTGTCCATTTTTATATTGTTAAATCAATTATGCAAGCCAACAATATGACACTTCTTCATATTGATCTCCTAGTTTGAGACATTTAACAATGGTTAGGAGAGCAATGCTGTTGCTAGAAACTGGTCTTGGCTAATTGGGAATACATCTCAGTTAAACGTCATTTGCATGATGCAAATAGAAACACAATGGAAACAAGATTTATACTGATCAGAAACTTTATTTTTTTTTTTTTTTTTATTGCTTTACAAATATGTTTTCTTGAAGACTTTTTTTTTTTTTTTTGGTAATTTACCTAGTAGTTATTTAACGTCACCTGATGAAGATTTTCTATAGATATGAATTTACAAGTAAACAGTGTATTTTCTGACTTTCAGGTGACAGATAAAAACTAAGCCAAGAAGAAGTTCCTAACAGTAATTGCATCTAATTTTAAAATATTTGTGCATCAGTTTGTGTATGTGGCTCCCTGTATATTTTGTTCTCATTAAAATGCCCCAGGGAATCTGACTTGAATAAAACTAAGTAAATAATAAAGCCATACTTGAGATTGTCCTGGTTTTGTTTAAAGCAAGACCAATTCTCTTTTAGTGAATTTTCCTTTCAGCTAAGTTGTTCTAAGTAACTGCACTTTTCTGAAGTGGTTGCACGTTTCTCAGACAGTGTTCTCTCCGGAGCTGATAACAGTAGGAATGGTATGCAGAAAAGGCCCGGGTTTGTCTTATTGCTATGGCAGCTAAGGTCGTTGATAAATTTTGCACATCCCATAAGTTAGAGAGGTGTACTGGCAAGGATGGGTGGACAGAACACATGACCAAAATTGACCAACTAAGTATCCCATACCATCCACGTCATGCACCATATAAAACTAGGAGATCACAAGAGTCTTGCTATCTACATCCATGGTCAGCATCGGAAGAGGACCCTGCCTGTCGTGCTTGTGATCCTAGGCCTAGTTCCAGGCCCTGCATCCCTGAATGCAGTTCCAGTTTACTGTGGAGGCCAGCCCAGGATTTCCAGGTGCCTGCCTGGCAGCTGCTGGAGTGATGCCAACTCCGCCCCAGGCCACAACTGCACTACACCCGGAAATTCAAGACTGGTTTTGTATATTTTACTTTATTTTCTCTCATGATTAGTATTATTAGTAAATCTTTTTTAACTCCCTAACTTATAAGTCCCTCTCCCTTTGCTTCCTATTACCTTTCCTTAGTGCGGAGCTCAGGGGGTTAAAAGAGAGTATCTGCCACAGTTTTTTGTTGCCTTGTGATAAATGATGACAGAGATTAATAATCCTTTTTGAAGAAACACTTAAGTTAAATTTAAATTTACCTATTTACCTTTATTAATAATTTAAAACAATGTGCTTATAATATCTGAGAGTTTTGACATTAATTTTAAAAGATTTTTTAAATGTAAAGGGCTTTTTTCAAAAGTTTTCTTTACATAAATATATATATAAAAGTATTATTTATACATACATACAAAGAAACATATGCATGCTGTCCTGCTAACCTTGACGTCATAGCAACTATCGTGTTTTCACTGCATAGCCATGCTGCTAATGTCTACTCTGCTGCTTTCCCTGGACTAGTACAAAAGTCCCAGTGCCTTAACAGGTTGAGCCCCGACCATGGCAGAAAATTATGCATATGGCTGAAATTGCAGTCTGGATGATTAGCGAAATCTGGGGTATACTGCAATACGTTACAAGAAAAATGAACACAAATGTACTAAAACAAGCGAGGTACCATCATTTAATCTCCTGTTCTTCTAAAAGCAGTGCACACCCCATAGGACACTAGTGGTCTGAGCAAACTGGCTTCTGATAATTCAACACCAAACTTGGTCATACCAGGCAAATAAAACACAAATATTACCTCCAGTGTTAAAATGCACAAGACACTTTAAAGGAGTATTAGAATTATGGCAACAAAGAGATTTTGGGAATGGAGGTTTCCTTACTCTAGGATGACATAGTGATGACATCGTAATTTCTTCTATTTTTTTCTGGTTGAAGACAACATCTGTGACACGCGTCTAATGTTGAACCCTTGCTGATTGTATTTTCCAAGGCAAGCTGGGCACCTTGTTCTTGGACCAGTGTTACTGCAGTTAGAAGCAAAAAATCCTTTTGATTACAACCACTCTCAGCCTCACTCCTGTTAAAGAGCTGTGATGTTTTACAATTGACAGATCTCTGCAGATACCCAAAAATTTCCAAACTTGGTTCAGTGTTCATGCAGAACATTTTTAAAAGAAGTGATAAATAAAGTAATGTATTTTATTTCAAATTCCAAGTGAATGTTTTTCATTAACAACAAACATTTAGAAACATATTTATAAAAGAAGAAAAAAAAAGGACAAAAAAAGCGTGCTATGACTTTACTCCTTCATATAGATGAGAATCTCAATTACAGGATGATATTGAAGTACCTTTTTTAGACTTCAGGATTCTTACATTTAGGTAAAGTTGATTCTTCAAACCCTGCTTTGTATCCCAGTTAGCAAAGATACAGCATGATGATACAGATAACATGGCAAGACTGAGGATACCCTGACATTCACAGAAAATCTATTCAGTGTTTTTTGGTTGTTGAGGGTTAGGGAGGTGAGGGAGGGCAGGGAGTTCCTAGCAAGTTTTTTGTAAAAAATAAACTGATGTTTAGTTAACAGGTTATCCAAAAGATCCTGTAGATGATGGGAAAATTCTGCAGAAACCAGTGGACAGTGAGGATCTTTACACGTATTTACCTTTTTAGTGATGGTGATAATGGTCATTGAGCATTTTCACTCAAATGTGGACTAAAAGCTATGTAGTCCTTTAGGATCTTTTCTCAAAAAGAAAATTTATAAACCATAACTAAAAATGTGCTTGTTAACTACTTTTGACAATGTTTCTGAATAACATAATTAGACTTTATCTCTGTAATACAATAACATTTGTATTAAAAAAAAATATTGTCTGACAATATCTCATTAAGCATATTAAATATTTTAGGTAAAGTTGTAAATCTGGAACAATAAAAACAGAAAAGGAGAAGCAAGAACAAAAGTCAAGATTAACTAATCTTAGCTTCAAAACCTTCCTTGTTCTTTGTATCTCTAATTCTTTTCACCCACTGTGTCAACACACAAAGTGTCATTAGTTATAAAAAATCCTTGTTGACTTAGTTTTCTTTGCCGCTGCACATAGAAGATAAGTTTGTTTAAATAACTTTTTACTTCACACAAAGCCCTGTGGTGGTCGTCTGTGAGCTCTGTTTCCAAGTAGCGTTCAAGTACTTACTACCTTTCCCAAATGTGTGTAGAAATGACGTTTCCCTCTTGGAACTGAGGCTTGATAATATAAAAGGCAAAGTCTCTCTCACACTCTTCTTTTCTAGCCTAGAATACCAGAAGACAATTAGTGTGAGAACTGTTTTTTTAAGAACAATGTGTTGCAGGTTATATATATGTAATATAGACAGATTTGGGAATTGTGATCACACTTAAAGGGATAGTTACATGGCCTGCCCTCCCTCCCTCTCCTTTGAACATAAAGTCAGCCTGGGTTGATGAACTCAGACCCAGACATGTAATTACTATGTGCTGAAGTTTTTGCTAGTGAATCCCCCCATTCATTACCTGTCTTTTACACTTGTTGTCCATGCACAAACTCTTTGGACTTCACTGTTATGCTCTGTTGTCTTGCTGTTGAAGAATAAATTGACTTTAAGAATCAAGAAGTTTCTCTCCCTATGTACAACTTTGACCATAATAACTCATGCCATCTGTGGAACTATCTCCTTGTTTTACAGCTGTAGGAGTATACTTTTCATTCTCCTACCACATACACTTTGAGAATAAGCATGTCCAGGATCTCCAGATTTCTTTAACAGCTTATGATTAATCTATGCATATTCAGTAACTGATTCTCTGAGAAGATCTAATTTTGCTCATTGCCCTGCTTTCCAGAGGTGTGAAACATGGACATACTGCATCTAAGAGAGAGTGTAAAAGAAGCTTTACTCACTGCTATATGGCTGAATTTTATAATACAATGTGTAAATAGTTTTAAAAATTAACTAGAAATAAAAAAAAATACCCCTGTCCATAAAAGGCACTTAGGAGATTTCTATTAGAAACATAACTACATATTTAAGGAGCTGAACAACCTTTGAAATGTTTCTTTCATTTATTTCTGAAAATGTTATTTAGGGCCTCATATTTGGTGTAGGTGTCAAGGTGTCAGTAGTAAGGTTCCAGCCAGCTCCAGTGGACCCACTGCAGGCCATGGCTGAACCCCTCAGCCAAAATGGTGGCACCTCTGGGGAAGTGTGTCTAAGAAAGGCAGAAAGCACCACAGAAAGAGGAGGAGGGAAGAAAAAGCCTGAGAAAAAAAACAAAGGGAAGACCAAAGTTGGAAAAGAAGGAGGAGGCAGTGCTGCAGGTGCTGGAACAGAGATTCCCCTGCAGACTCTGCAGAAAACCGTGGAGCAGGTATTTCCCTGCTGCCCATGCAGAGACCATACCAGAGCAGATGACATCCACGCTGCAGCCAGTGGATGATCCTACACTGGAGCAGATGGATATTCCCTGAAGGAACTACAGCCTATGGAGAGCCCGTGCTGGAACAGGTTGACCCTGAAGGACCGCAGCATGTGGAGAGGCCCATATTGGGGCAGGGAAGAGATGTGAGGAGGAAGGAGCAGCAGAGATGTTTTAGACTGATAACTTCATTCCCCATCTCCCCTTGGATAGGGGAGGTGTAGGAGTCAGGAATTAAAGTATAAAGCTGAGCCTGTGAAAATAAGGGATGGGGTGGTGAAGAAGATGCTTTATGGGGAGGGAAGGTGTCTTTTGTTTCTCACCATTCTATTCTAAGTGGCAATAAATTAATTAATTTTCCCTGCATTGAGTCTGTTTCACCCATGATGGTAGTTGATAAATTAATTCCCTGTCTACCTTAACTCACAAATGTTTTTATCGTAATTTCTCACCTTTCCCCTGTTGAGGAAAATAAGTGAGAGAGCAGCCAGGTTGGTGTCTGGCAGCTGATCAAGGTCAATCTATCACAGGCTTTTTCTATAAAAAGGTACTCTGTCTATCAAATGTGTTGCCAGACAATTTTTTTTTCTAAGAAGTAGAAAATTCTGACCAAATATATTTATTTACTTATATGTTTATATTTGCTTATATATTTAACTTTTAATTTACTAATTCCTTCTGTCACTTGCCAGTCTGGATGATACACAAAAGTAAAATCCTACCTCAGGGAATTCTGGTTGTAAGCAGAAGATTTAATATAGTAAATTCTGTGAAAAATTTATTCTAGGTAAATGATAAACAGTTTCAAATATAAACTGAAATTCTGTCTCTTGCCCATGGTCAAAGAGTTTTGGAGGTCTAGAATATTTCAGAAGTCATTAATGAATCAAAACTACTTAATGCCCATTCAGTTCTAACAAGAAATATTTTGAAAGACACTGTTGTCATGAAAGCACATTCAGCAAGATCACTAGGCACAGAAAAAGAAAGAAATTTGTAGGTCAGCAGAAATCTGTGAAATAACATGCAATAGAGAACAATATGTAAAATGAAAATCCTTTACAGTTTCACTTTCTCCTGTCTTTCTGCTCAAACCCTTGTACAACAGGAACAGCTAATGTGTTCTGAGAACTGTTTGAGCAGGAGAGTACACAGTGAATCAAGACCATGACATTGCTTAGTGAATCAAAGAGAAAATGTCCTTTGTGAAACCCAGACAGACTGTTCAGTGAAAAGGTAGCAAAAAGAAATATAGCAGGCAGCTTAGTCTACATTCATTCTGCCTTAAATGAGCACCAGGTGATGTCTGTGAGTCACTTATTGTGTCAATGCAGTTATTAATTATTTGCAGTTAAGAATATATCTTATCTGCTTGCTGAAATCACATATGTGCTTTATTTGCAGCCAAGAGTTGTGCGTTAAGCAGGTATCCAGCAGCAGCAGGAATCCTGAGATGGACCATAGGCAGCTATGTCTTCTATTCTCATCTCACTTTGCAAACTAGAATAGGACAATAATGCCTCCATCTCTCCCATTAGCTCCTCTGGAAACTATTTCCTTCAGGTGATGAGCCAAAGAGGGAGTGTGAGTGCAACCCTAATACTTCTCTAAATATAGTATATCCAATTGCCCCCTTGACAGCACAATCACTCTTTACATAAGTTAGTTCTGTAGAACTACAAAAGACCCAGAGGGAAGTTAACATCAGCTTACTGTGGACCTGAGTCCAGATATATCTTTCCCCATTGTCCACACCACTATGTATGTAAACTGTGAGGCATGAAAATATGAATTAAGATTGGGAAGAGACTTTCCTATAAAACATACACTTTCATAAGATCTGTACCACTGATAAAGGGGAAGAGAAAAAAAATCCTCTTATGCAGGAGGCCAATTCCCCATAACTATTCCTGACAAAACAGTGATTATTGCTGCACTTTTTTTCCTGTTTCAAGTGTTTTGGTAGCATAGTTATGCATCACAGAAACTGTTTGCTTTTTGCTTTTAATTAGCATTCCACTAGTTCTTTCAGAACCGACAATTTTCAGGTCAAGTCTCTACTTTGAAAACAGGTAACGTAGTAAACCTTGAAAGATAGCATTTATAGCAGAAATTGTGACAGAATTATAGGAAGACAGGAAGGACACTTTGAAGATTAAAATATCCAGCAGCCCATTTTTTTTTTTTCTCTGGTATTAGCTACTGACCCTTTGAAAGCTTAAGCAAGAAATCTGAATGCAAACCAAATTCAATTTTGTCGTTAGAAAAAGAATGGAGTGTGTTGTCAGCAAAAAGGTTTCTAACACTGACATTCTGAGCTTATTACAAAGGAGGACTATAATCAGTGGATTATTTATTCATTATGAAAACATTTTCCTCCATTTAAAATAAATTCTTTCTATCTCTGAATGACAAATACAAAATTTAATGCAGGTTGGTTTATTGTATTTTATATATGACACGCAATAACTATATATGTAGCCTGTTCATTGAAAAAATACAGACTAGTTGATCTATTGATAGATTTTTAGAAAATCTTCAAAACATTTGTTGTAAACCCCAGTGAACCCTTTTCAAATACATTTTTAGTACCTGGAGCTGAAGTTCTTAAGAACTGGTCTTAGATAAATTGAGTCTTTCTTTGTATACCTTCAAAGACTACTTTTACTTCATCTACTTCTCAGCTGGCTAATTGCTAATAAAGGAAACACTCAATGTCAGCAATGATGAGCTATTTTCTTCCAATTCTTTAACAAAATTAAACAAGGTAGAGGCTTTGTAAGATTCAATGTGAGACTGAGTAGTCCCCCTTAGAAAGAGGGAAGGATAAGTTTCCCATATAACCTTCTTTATAGAGAAGAGGAAGGGATTACAAAACAAGGTGAGATGAGACATTGACACAGAGAGAGGTTGTATTTTGATTTTTTTCTTCCCCTTGCAAATCATACTATTTATGCTACTAGATTGATACACCATGACACAAAATGCATTTCACACAATGGATTGCTTCCTTTTTTTTTTATTGCTGAATATTGTAAGATGAAAATTCATTCCCAGACAGTTATAAGGTTTTTCCAAGATTTGGGGTTATAAAAGTAGTTCTGTTATACTGCCTATCATGATCCCTCAGATCTTGTAAGTCTATTTCAGACCTCCCAGGCTCCAGTTTGTAGTAGAGAGTATGAAATCTTCCAAAAGTCATGTTAATCAAGCTTGAGGAAAAGACAGGTTTCCCAGAACCTTGGGCTCCAAGTTCTTAGTGATCATAGGTCCTCAAGTTTGGTACATCCAGCTAGCATTCATATTTGACTTCTGAAGAGTTGAATCTTTGTATTCAGATAGTTTTAAGCTAACTAGCTACTTTTTGGATGTATGTAAATTTTATACTAGCATGTTTAGCAGTTGCTTCCATCCTAGTTGGTGTATCTACTTCATCTAGTCATTTGGCAAAGACATGACTACAGAATAGATGCACTTTTTCTTGTGCTGTGTAAGTTCTAACCAGCTCTTCCTAAGAACATTTGTATACTCATATATTGAATACTGCAGCTTTGAAAGAAGCATAAATACAGCACAACTGCAGAAGAGATTCAGAGTATAAACCTGGTCTTGTCCTTGTCTCCCCTTCATCATACTATTCACTTTCTCCTAGTTAAAAGTGTTGCACAGTTTGCAAAATCAAAGACTCAAAAGATTGGAAATGCTGAAATTGAGGCTTGCTGTCTGTATTCATTATGATATTCTCTGTAGCTGCATAATTTCCTGACATTTTTCCAAAGAGATCTGCTATTAAATGTGCATAGAAAATGTAAATGTAAATGTAAAATTTATCAATGCTGTACAGTATTTCACTTTTTAATCTGGATGTCATGCAGTATAAAATTACAGATCCTAAAAAATATATATTTTTATTTTATATAAATGTTATATATTTTATATATTTATATATTTATATATAAATATATTTATATATTTATATATTTATATATTTATATATAAATATATTTATATATTTATATATTTATATATTTATATATTTATATTTATATTTATATTTATATTTATATTTATATTTATATTTATATTTATATTTATATTTATATTTATATTTATATTTTTATAAATATTTATATTGCACCTGCATAGTTTTTTTCAATCAAACATAATTGTAATCTCATTAAAGAATGAAATTGTGTTTGTACAGCATATAATGGTATTAAAAAATCCTAGGTGACAACCCCTATCTAGACTTTAAACTGGCATCTGAATCTTTCTTCACCAGCTATTGAAATAGTCTACAGTGCTCAGCATGTCTTTTTAGGCAAGACTGAAGTTACCATAATATTCAGGACTTTTGGGGCTTATGTGAAACTCTTCCATCTAGAAGCTCAAGACAGGAATGCTGTCCTGAAATAGCTTGAACTGGTAAACTCATTTTTCTAGAAACAGAAATCAAATCTTCTTGTGCTATTATAGGAAGAAAATTAACTATGCTGGCCGAAACCAGGACAAGGCTCAATAAGTTAGTCACTGAGAGATGCAAGAGTGATAGCATTAAAAAAACGAAGACATAAACATTAAGATGACACTAAATTAAACAGAAATGCAGAAAGAAAATGCAAATGATTTAACAAGCTAGGAAAAGAGAACGCAAAATATATTCATGACAAGACAGAGCAAAAAGAACAAGGGAAATAATATTTTTCTATTAATTTTAGAATTTGATCTTTGAAGTTAAAGAAATATCTTGTCTTGATTGGCTCTTGGTTTACATCTGCATTATGTGTATGTTTCTGTGTGTCTGTGATTAGCATAGGTACGGTAATTTAAATGCCACTTTTCTGAATTCTCAGAGAGACAAAAATGCTGACAAAAACATTCAAAATCCTCAAGAAGCATACAGTAAACTCTCCCTCAACAAAAGGCAATTTGAAAAAAAAAACAAAAAAACAAAAAAACACCCCCCCCCCCCACCCCCTGTAGTCTATTCTGAATGAAAACTGACATAAAGGTCGGAATTTATGTCAGTTGTTGGCAAACAGGGGCTACAAATGTTCATTTATTTTAAGACACAAAAAAGTCAGAAAATGTAGCATTCATATATACTGAAATTCACAACCATCAATATTTGCCAATGCATCATGAAATACCGCTAAACAAGTACAAAAGAAGACAAGACAAACCAACTAGAAATAAAACTACATTAAATAGATATTAATGCATGGATCAAATATAACTAGCTGCTATTTAGATAATAGCACTCAGTATGGGAGGAAGTTTTCACAAGTGTATGCGAAATACAAGCATTTTTGTTTCACTTACAATACCTCATAATTTGCCTTTGCAGAGAACAGATGTCTCACTGCATCCTGTGGTATCTACAGCAGTACTGAATGGTGCATTGTGGGATATCACAAGTGAACAAGGAAATACCAAAGGAATTTCGCAGAAAGAAAAAGAGAATTAAAGAAAAACTATATCTTTGTTTCTTTCTGAGTGCTCCTAAAGACTGTTTTGTTTTGCTTTGTTTTGTTTTTTCAGGCTTTTCAACACAGAAACAACAAAAATAATTAAGGTTTTTATTTTCCATTTTCAATATGTTTTTAAGATCAATAAACTCTCTTCTTCAAACATTTAAATCTTCTCTTGTCTCCTGGGTGCTTGTTCAAGTCTAAATATCTATATATCACACACTAACTAGTTAAAGGTCTATATTCTGTTAATTTGTGCTGAGCAGAAATTTTCAAAAAATTGTAGCAGAAAAAAGTAGACATTTTTTAAACTGCACGTAAACCAAAAATGTAAAATGCATAACCACAAATTACACTTTTAATTGTTATTAAATATTTTAGTAGCAAGTAGAAGTCATAGAAATGTCCAATCAGAAAGGAATGTTTTATTCTTGTCTTCATTTAAGGAACAAAACCAACATTGGCAATGAAGTCCTTGACTGAACTGAACTGTAATCATAGTAATTAAATCCACTAATTCTTGGGTAAAATTGATATTTTTCAGCTATGCTTTCAGCAATAGTGCAATATTGTTAGTTGCTGTTAATGGAAGCACATACTTGTCTATTTCATATATACAGCAATTCTGTGGTACATTTTAAGATAAAAGATTCCCTGTGAATAACCTTTGAGCAGTACAGAAGCAAAACTGTAAAATAGCTGTGTTTTGATCTATAATATTTCAGCAAGTCCTGCAATAAAATTAGGCTGCCTGCCCAAAGACACATATAAGTGAATATTGTTGATTAAATTTAACTGCCTATTTTTTCTTTGAAGTAGATATTGTGAACTTTTTGTGTAACTTTTTCTTTATGTGACCAAGAAATCTCTGTATAGACATCTGATTATAAAAAATATTCTGTACTTCTCGAAACTTCAGTGTGGATAAAATATTCTTAATTTGTGATATTCATGGAGAAAATTGTAATGTACCAGGAGCCGTCTCCTTGCCTTGTTCACATAAACACCACCACTGCTCTCCATGTAACTATGGGGACGAATATTATAGTAGATCAGGATTAAACTTTTATTTTATTTGCTTTATGTTTTAGTATTTTTATTATTGCAGTGTGCAGAAAAGCTGTAAATACAGTTCAGGTTGACATGGAAACTTTAGACTTGAGTGTACAAGAGCAATGTCTGAAATGCAGAAGAAACCTGGGCAATGTTTTTATCATTGCAGAAGTCAGATTAAGTGGCACTTTTGCAAACTACCTTTTTGCTTTTATTCTCCAAGTTGCCTAGGGGTGAACTAAAATAAAAAAAGCCAAAAAAAAAGCAGGCTCTTCAGCAGCTCCCTCTTACTCAGAAAAATAGATGTTGTGAAACAGAAGCTCTTTGCACAGTGGTGTCTTGATTTTTGGCAATTACACTCCACTGGCTTTCATCGGGGTACTAAAACTTCTAATACAAGTTGGACTAGGTTTGGCATGATGTATGTTTTAACTGGTTACTGGGTCCTGAACCTCACAGAATGATGTTATGTTTAACCCAGTGATACATGTTGATCTGGTTTGGAATACCAAACTAGAGGAGACATTTTTAAATAATCACAGCAGGTGATTTCACAAGGTTAAATCTGCCAGAAAATCAAAGGAAAACAACTTATTTAGTAAGCTTGCATTAATGCCAAAGTGATTCCTGAATCCCAGGAAACACTTTCAAAGTGCCAGACTCTTTTTTTTTTTTTTTTCTTTCCCCTCACAATGTATATATGGAAAATCATGTCAAGGCTTTATTTTCTGGATGAAGAAAAGAGTAAAAAAATGTAAAGCTCTTATAACCACTTTTAGTTTCAGTATTCAATCTAGCACAACAGGAAAATACCCTGAAATCATTGGTCCTTTATATAAGAATGATGGAAAAAAGGTATCTGACTTTCAAAATCCCTATTGTAAGCTAACTTTGTATACTCAGAGAGTATATAATAATATTATAGGGATAGCTGAAGAGTGAGATTGTAGCAGTAGAACAAAGAAGAGGTCCTCAGCATCCCAATTTGATGGAGCTTCCAAAGGGAAACAATACAAAGAGGCAAAAAAAACACCAGACCATAAATAAAAGCATAAAATATAAAAATAATTTTTAGGTCCTACCTCTCCGATCTACAGCAAAAAAATGTCTGTCACATCATTTTAGTGCTGATGTTGTGGCCAGGGGTGTGAAGGGTGGAGGAAGAAACAGAAAGACACATTTGTGTTGTGTTCAGGTCTCCAAAGCAAAACAATATAAAACAAAACAGTAAGATGTTGTTTTATGTCTGCAGACTGGTAAATCTGGATTACCATTATGAGTAGCAGGTCTGTATTCAGCTGTAGGTTCCCATAAGGAATTATCAGCTGTGATTTGCCTAATTTGTGAAAGAGCTTAGAGCTCTTTTTACCTTCTTTTAACAGGATTAGAAATTTTATGACAACCAGAAGACTGATGATTTTTGCCTAATTCATTTTAGTTTTGCTTAGTTTTAAATGACTGTAGGGTGTAACACGTTATATTGATTTTGATACAGTTCTGTATTTAACTGATAGTGAAACAGTACTCTTCTGTATAGTTCAAACAGTGATCCCCAGATAACAATATAATTTGGAGGAGTACAATCACAGAGTGACTTCAGAGGCTTCAAAAGCATGGGTGTGGAATGAAACAAAGGCTTCAAGGATATAAACTGATCACTAATGCTCAGTTACTGTTTTTTAAAGGAATACAACCTTGGGAGCTGGGTTAAATTTGTTTTATGAAGGACAAAGAGAAATTAAACAGGTAACACATGTAAAAAACATAATGTAAATTCAGATATAGCACGGAAATGCAGACTATTACCATAGTACTCCTCCTGGTCAAGATCTCTAAAAGCTCATGACCCACTATAACCTTCCTTACCTTCTTTTTGAGGAAGAGTACCACCATCAGCACCATCAGTCTTAGATGCACTGAAACTGGAGGGGCACTGAAAGGATGACAATAAAAGTAGAGAAAAGGCTATGTACAGTTTTTCCTATCCTGATCAGGAATTCCATCCATGACAAAATCGATTTTTCCATTTCCAAAGAACATTCCATTTTTGCTGAACAAACACTTAGAGAAATTAATAACCTTCAAAAGCTCTGTATAAACAGTAAATAAATAATTTATACATAGAAAATCTCCTGGTCATCTTTAGCTTTGGGTTCTACTCTATACCCTCGGGATACCTAGGAAAAACTCAATAAACTCTTAATCATTTTTCCCTTGCTGTATCTTCAGTGTAGACATCTTTTTATAGTCAATAGGAAGAAATAGGCATGTCTAAATTATGATCCATCTCATGTCTTAAATAAGACAATTGAATTGTATCTGAAAAATACCTACTGTCTATTAATGGAAATTGTATCAAAATAAATACATTTCTGAATTGCAGACATTCACAATGATGAGAGATGACTTTCAACCAGTATATGTGTGCTGTGAAAGAATGTACAAAGAATGATAGTCAGAAATATTTTATCCTGACAGAGTCAGTAACAGTTTGCATGTAGTGTCTTATTTCAAAGGCTTGACAGTTTGTGAGTGTAGAAAGAAGCTTTTTTATTTTATTTTATTTTATTTTATTTCATCTCATTTCATTTCATTTCACCTAAAAATGTGCTCTAAATAGTCTCTGGGAACTACATTTACTGGTGTATACATATCCTAACTGAGTAATTTGATTCTCAAAGGAACTAATTTTTTAATGTGTTTAGTCACTCTACAAGCCCAAATATCCAGTATATGGATGTGTGAGGCATCACAGAGCAGCACATGAAAGAATCAATAAGAAAAACCTCTCATGTAGATTTTTATAGTGAGGACATCTGCAGCTGAATTAGTCATTCTAGGTGCTCTTCACAGACAATGGGGAGAAACAGGTACTTTAAGTCTTCTACTTATTTCAGAGTATATGTTAAAAATCGGTTGAGTGTTAGCCCAGAAGAGACATTTCTTTCCTCTTTAAACTAGAAAGGATATCTAGAGTGACCACTGAGAACTAGAAACTTACATTATAGGTGGCTGAAGTTATTCAAGATGAATCCTGTTACCCTTGATTGCTAATCTTTTCCCAAATCTTCTCTATGCTTTCCGCAGTGAACAGACAAATAGCATCTTGCTACTCTGTGCCAGCAGATGATACAATTTTCGACTTTCTGCCTCCATCTGTGTGTGTTTTTCAAAGACCAGGGTTAGAACCCAACCCTTCCTATGAACATGTTTTATTATAAAAAGCGTTTAATTTAGAAAATTTTAAACTAACACATCTTGAGGGGGAAAAAAACAACAACCCATAAAAATACTTTTCATTGCTTTTGTAAAGAAGGAAGACTGGGAAAACTGAATTGCAGTAAACAAATAATCCAGTTGTTGCTACGGTATTAAAAATTATCTTACTTTAAAAGGTGAACAAAAAATAAAATCAAACAAAAAATATATCAAGTCATGCCTATAAAACATTTGTAATATAAAAATTTTAAAAAATTATGAACATAGCATTAGAGAAAAAATGGATATGTTCAAGAAAGCAAATAATAGAAAACCTATGGTGTTGTCCTTTTTAATAGTTTCTTATACCTATCCAACCATAACAACAACAACAGGAATAATAACAAGTAGCAGTAGTCTTATTATAGAAAAGCACTGAGGTAGAAAGCTACAGTACAATAAGTGAGAACATGAGAATGGTCATACTTTTTCATACACATGAACCCCTTCAATTAGTATTCTATTTCCAACAGTGACTGTAAATGGATGCCAGGAAAGAGGAAGGCCAGGGAAATACCTCTCCAAGGAATACGTCTCCTAGGAACATTCCAGATTTCATCTAGCTCAAGTGATTTCTACAGATGTAGTACCTACTCAATAGGTCAGTGAAAGTGGGTAACCTTCTTTTTGTTTGTTCTGACCCTGATTTATACTACTTTTGTCCGATGGCCCATAGTTCTGTATTCTGCTTCTTGAGATGGCTTCTGGCTTCTCTGAGATATTCAGATTACCAAAACTGTTGTGGCAAGAAGGGGCAGGCATTTTAAAAATATAACCATAGTTACATTGCAGCTGCTGATCTGAAAAGGCTGCCCAACATGAGTGATGTGAAGACAGAGAGCAAAAGTATGGAAAAGGTAAGGCAAAATATGCGTGGTATTGTGAGTGCTTAGGTGAGGTATTATAATACCAGCAAATGCCTGTATGTCATACTCAGTGCCTGCCAACTTACTTGAAAGACTGTGTAGTTTTGATTTGCTAAGATTGCAGTTATGTAGGGACCAGAGCTCTTATAAACTAAAGTTTTATGTCTGAAATACCTGCATCTTTCAGCTACACAATAAACTAACAAAGATATATCATTTGGTAGATTTCAATAATATCTCCACATGTATCTTAACAAACTATGCTCTTCCCAAAAGCTACTGATACTTCAAGGCTCTGCAGACACTGAGACAAGAGTGCATTAGAGATCTCCTGAATGAAGTGTTGTTACGGCAATGGGGGAATGTTGTGGTTTTATCTTTGTAATTCCATTTATTCAATACCCAAACTCCCTTGGTGTTTTGCAAAAGAGTGTGCTGATCCATTATGATCCATTGATTTCCTGATCTTCTGGACTTGAGATTTTACAAGAAAAATCACTCTTCCTTATCAAAGAACTAATAGTTTTATAATCCAATTGGAAATATCCGGCCACGAACTGAGTTTAGTATTATTAACACACTTGAACTAAATATTTTATTTCATGTAATAATCTTTAAAATATATATTATGAATATTTAATGCTATAGTACATTCCATAGAATTGCAAAAAAAAATTGGAGACAGAAGTGTTTACAAAATTACTAGCACTAATTTTATTGATCATGCATATTTCAAAGGTTAGGAATTCCATTTCAGTGCTGAAAGAACTGAAAATTTTTTACTGACATATTTTTCCTGTGCATAGGTTCTTTCATGTGAAAAGTTAAACCTTATTATTGTTCTAAAAAAATGTCAATGGTTGCAGTTGGTTTAAGTTCTCTTTCATCTTGTCAAGTTACTCAGCAGTCCACAATAATAGGAAAATTATGAAGTGAGAGGGAAGAATAACTGTCTTAAAACTACAGTTTGATGTGAAGAAAAGGTAGTGAAAAGAATTAATAAAAGACAGGAGATGTATATCTTCATAGTATTACAAAACATCTTGAGTGGAACAGCAGATTTTAGTAAATTTTCTTTAAAGCTGAATTTAAAAAGTCACTTATATCATCCATATAGTAAGACAGGACGTTCCCTAACAGCACGTTTTTCAGGTGTGAACAATGGTTGAAGATGAAGTTTTCCTGGGCATAGAGAGTATCTGTTTTTGAGAGGATTTAGTACCTCAATGAAATGAATAATTATAAATAGAACTGCAAGATAAATGACTGATTTTCAATTTATTCCAGTTTACAAGGCTATCACAGTTAGGTAACTGCCTACAACTCTAAAAGTAATCCTTCATCTCCCCTCTTTACATGAGTTCATTCCTTCTGCTAATATTCTGCTTTTACACTTCTAAAGGCTGGTGCTCAGATTGGATTGTACTAGCTTCTAAACACTGTACAGGTACAAGTGCATTTCATCTTATCATTTCAGCACATTAAACTGTTTGTCAGACATTTTAGGAATCTCTAATAAACCACAGGGAATATTTTATAGAGGCTACTATAGTTAACCATGGAGTTTAAATGTTATTTTTATCTGGATTATATTAATCTTGAAACTTTTCAATGTATTTCTGTGTGGTTGCTCATTGAACATACTGAACTTGTTATATCTTAAAATAAACTCAAGATGTCTGTGAGCAAACTGGACTGTTAGTGGGTTTTTTTGGTTTTGTGGTTTTGTTGTTGTTGTTGGCTTTGTTTTCGTTTTCTCTTCTCACCACCTCTATTTCTTTCTTTACACAAATTTATCATGTAATAATCTCAGAAGTATGACTGTGAAATTTGAAAGATTTGAGCAAACTGTAGGAATATTCCTGTCTATGGACAGTGTATTGGATAGATAACACATCAAGGCATGGTAAGTTTGTGCACACACACAGTCTTAATTTACTTGTAAAAATTGTGGTCTTGTCCAGGTTACATTAAATTTGGTGTAATTCATAGTCTATACAAATGAAAATACATTTGTGGTAAGACCCTAAGAAGAACTGAGTCTTTATCTTTTGATTCAATAACCCATTGTAATGCTGTTCTGAAATAAATAGGAACTATGTTGCTTTCTATGTTACAGTGTATATTCTCTGTGATTTAAGTAACTTTGTGTTACTATCAAAAATGATGAAGGTAAATAAAATTGCCAATACATTGTATTTACAATGAATGATACTTGCTCCTGGTGGCATATTTGGCCAGTTAACATATAAAGAAAAATTAAACTGTAGATAAGGAACTAAATACCACAGTTTTACTAATATTGTAGCACATATCTGATATTCTAGAAGTTTATCATCTACATGTATTATGAGTTAAAATACTGAATTTTCTGCCTTTTCAGTGAAGCCACAAAATATTAAACTACTTGAGTAACAGAAGCTCTAATTATCAGGCATAAGGTTTTTCTATTCTCTCTTTGTATTTCTGATTATAGCTTTGACAGAGATGTAGTTATGTATAGAAGATTTATTGTTCTTCCCCAAGATGAACTTTATCATGGTAATTTTAAATGTTGGTCAGATATTTTACTGTAAGGATACCACCAAAAATTTGCTAATAATTTAATCTTCACATTGTATTGAAGCAAAATTAGTTAATCTGATTTTTATATATGTATATATATATATATATATATATATAAAAAAATTTTTTTTTTTACAAGGGATATTATTAAATGAAGATCATCTTTCACAGAATGGTTAGGGTTGGATGGACCCCTGGAGATTATCTAGTTCAACCCCAAAGCTAGGGCAGGTACACCTAGATTAGATTGCACCAGAATGCGTCCAGGCAGATTTTGAATGTCTCCAGAGAAGGAGACTCCACAACCTCTTTGGGCAGCCTGTTCCAGTGCTCTGCCACCCTCAAATTAAAGAAGTTTCTCCTCTATTCAGATAGAACCTTCTGTGTCTGTGCCCATTGCCTCCCATCCAATCACCGGGCACCACTGAAAAGAGTCTGGTCCCATCCTCTTGACATTCACCCTTGAGATATTTATAAACATTGATAAGATCCACTCTCAGCCTTCTCTTCTCTAGGCTGAACAGACCCAGCTTTATCAGTCTCTCCTCATAAGATGCTGCAGACCCCTCATCATCATTGTAGCTCTCTGCTGGACTCTCTTGATACTAGGTTTTTAAAATGGAAGAAAAATCTGGTTTGTTTGGGGTTTTTTTGGTTCCGTTACCAGTCTTGAGAAGTTCTGAGATAAAAACCTAAAAATTGTGAAAACACTACCTAATCTTCTGATGTGATCTTTTAATTTTAAATACTAAATTACTGTCTGATTGGAAGTTACAAACTAAAATAAATAAATTAATGTTTCAAGATAGCTGAACCATCCTCTAGAACAAGTTTTTAATAACAGTTAAGGCGTGGGTTACTTCAAAAATCTCATCTGGAACAATTTTCCAGAAATTAAGTCTTGGTTTCAATTATTAGAAGGGTTTACATACAGTATACAATTAAACATTGCTCCAGTGAAGACTAAACCCCCAAGTTTAACAAAAAAAGTTAAATTATAAGCACAAAGTTTGAAGCTCATAAAAAAGAAGACAACGAAACTCAGACAGCAGTGATTAAGCCTACAGGTCAATAAATCTGCTTCTTTACGTTAAGCAGAAAAGAAATGTTATTTAAGTCTTTTTCTGCATGTCAGGAATATACTGCAGTTTTTGGAAGGTTTGTGCTGATTTTGGTAACTGACAAATAACATTTTTCAAATACACTTCTGAGAACAATATTCTGCACTTTTTTTTTTTTTTTTTCCTAAGGAAAGTGAGGCTGAAAACGCAAATTAAGAACAGCAACATTCATATACAAGGATTTATCTCTCAGCAGTTATAATCAATTCAAATATGCTTATCTGGTAATGTACATTTCCCTACAGAGTAGTAGTTAAAAGGTTTTTCAAATTACTTCCTCCCCCACCAAGTCTTTTTTTCGTGCTGGAGCTACCTAGTATTTTTCCTGACAGATTTCTTTGTTTTCTTAATCTACAGGAAAAATTATTGTACAGATTCCCTGCAACTACAAACAAGTGTAGTAATGCTGAACTCAGTGGAGTGCAGGAAAAAAAAAAATCCACAAAGAAAAAGATCAAAGAACCCAAACCAGTAACACTGAATATGCAGATCTCTTGAAGCTGGTCCTAAATTAACAGATTCATTATTCTTTTCTCCATCTCGTCAGCATCTAGTGATGTGAACCAATATGGGTGTTGTGTGAACACAGCTGCAGGTGTGCAGATCTAGTAAAAAAACAGTTTTTGATAGCAGATCCCCAGTGAGAAGGGATTCCTATTGCTTACAAGTCTGATCATAAGGTACAGAAATTAAATTACAGAAACAGGAATTGTAACTAAAAGTAACATAAGTCAACATATGAAATTCAGAGTAAAGCACAAAATGATAAAATATTAAAATCACTGTTATGCAAGGAAGATTATGCCATTTTGATTAAGCTCATTGAGAGGAACAGGATGCTGTTCTACTGATGGTAAAGAAACCAAAGAAAGAATAGTTGAACAGATAATATTTATTTGTTGTCTTATCTGCAAAAAGAGAATTTCTAGGGATGATGTAATATCAGCTTTAGATATCTTTTATAGAGCTAAACTGATAAGCACATTGCTAGAGTAATTACTTAAAGCAATAGCCTATATTCAGACAGGGATTCTACTCTGTGGAATGCTGGTTGTATAGTCACTGCATATATACAGCATTAACACTTTCTTAAATGACTAAATAAAGTCCTTCTTTACAAACTTCTAAATACCTCACCCTAACCAAGAAAATACCCACTGTTCTCCAATGTAAAAATAACAGTGTTGTGGTTTAACCCCAGCCAGAAATAAGCCCCACACAGCCACTCACTCTCCTTTGCTGGGATGAGGGAGATGATGAAAAAAGTGAGAAAACTCATGGGTTGAGACAGTTTAACAGCTAAAGCAAAAGCCACATGTGCAAGCAAAGCAAAAAAAGGAATTAATTCCCTACTTCCCATGGGCAGGCAGTTTTTCAGCCATCTCCAGGAAAACTGGGACTTCATCACGTGTAATAGTTACTTGGAAAAACAAACACCGTAACTGTGAACATCCCCCGCTTCCTTCTTCTTCCCCACACATTTATATACTGCGCATGACCTCATATGGTATGGAATATCCCTTTGATCAGTTGGGGTCAGCTGTCCCGACTGTGCTCCCTCCCAACTTTTCTTTGCTCCCAGCCTACTAACTGATGGGGTGGTGTGAAGTGTGGAAAACGTCTTAAAGCTGTGTAAGCACTGCCTAGTGATAACTAAAATGTCCCTGTATTATCAACACTGTTTTGGTCACAAATCCAAAGCACAGCCTCTATACTAGCTACTATGAAGAACATTGACTCTATCCCAGACGAAACCAGCTCACAAGGTTTGGCTGCAGTACCCAGTCCTTCATAGTTATGCTAGCGCCATGCCTATCACTGTTATTACTGATTTCGAATCATAGAATCATTTAGGCTGGAAAAGACACTTAAGATCATTGAGTCCAACCATACACTTAAAACTTCCAAGTCCACCAAATGAAAAAATGAATTTAAATTAAGGTCCAGATAAGGAAGATGGAGTGTGGTCTGAAACTGAAACAGACAAATAAAGAGGTAAAAGCTGTACATTGTAGAAGTTTTAGTTACTAGCTATCAGAAGAACATGCTACTGAGACAGATTATTACAGAGAACAAAAAGAATCTAGACTGGAGAATGATATTAATTTGTGGAAAGACAGATGAGTTTTAATCCTAAATTAATTTTCTTCACATCGGTTAATAAGTCTGATTTTCTCAAAATGCATGGAACTCAGGTACACTAAGCTTCTCAAAAAGATGCCAGGTCTGTTTGACATACCACAGAACCAATGAGTAACAGGTGGTGGTGAGCAAAGTCTGAAAACAGCTTTGAGCTGTTTCTGACTATGTAAATACTTCTAGTCTCTAAATCTCAGGACCAGAAGCTTTCACAAATTATTTTGCCATGTTTATAGAGTATCTAGATGTGCTTGTAGTTATGTGATAAAATTTAGGGTTTTCTTTTCAACTATGCTGTTTTACTTGCACAGTGTTTTTTTGTGATGACACAAGGAGCTTTCAGGAATTGACAAATTCAAAACCATACTAATCCATGCAGATATGTAGGTAGGAAGAAAGGCTTGTATGTAAGTTGAAGGTTAGAGAGGCAGAGAGACATAGGGATAGAAATATACCTACAACTTTGCTAGTATTTTGTCATGGTTTAACCAGAGCTAGCAATATAACCATGACAGTTGCTCACTCACTCATCCCCACCCTGCCCTCCTTCCCCACCAAACAGTTGAGAGAAACAAAAGGGAAGGGAAACTCTAATGGATTGAGATGAACATAATAAAATAACAATGTAATACTAATATACCACCACTACTAATAATATATATACGTATAATGGAAAATAGACTATAAAGCAAACGATACTCAATGCAATTTCTCATGAACTCCGTCTGCACCAAGCAGCCACTTCCAGGGAAAGAGGGAGCATGCTGGTCCCAAACAGCCAATCCTAGGGTAAGAGAGGAAAAGGCAGAAAGGTCAAGATGCTCCTGTAAATGGCAGAATGACAAAAGGCTCAACTAAAAGATGTTCTGGAGGGATCTCAACTGAAATAGATCAGAAACTAAATGAGTCTCTTTCTCTGTCCATCCTCCTAGCTGGAAAATCCTGACTCTCCTTAAATATGAAGCATGATGCTAATGGGATGGAATAGTCTTGTTGATGTCAGTGTGGATGTCAGTCAAGATCTGCCCCATCCAAGCCCCCCATACCTGACTGCCTCACACCTGTAGGCAAAAAAAACTCAGGGACCTTGGCCTCCAGAGAACAGCAAGCTCTTACATTCTCTTTGTTCCAATCCAAAGATACTGGAAAGCAACGGAGAGAAAAACATTAACTTTGTCCCTAGGTGTTATCTTGTTCTCAGACTAAATCCAAACAACAATCATGCTATCTAGGAAAAAGAAGTTTCTAACTGTGTGAAGAAAATTAACTCACTTTCAGTCAAACTAGTGCATATTGTGAGAATTAAAAATTTATTCATGTTCTTGTCTGAAATTAGAGCTATTAAATGGTTGCACATATACTGTATATATTACAAAAAAAAAAAAAAATTGTCTTATCTTTGAAAGATTCCACTGTTACTTTCAACTAATCTTGTATTCTTCAACCTCCTTGATGCTTACTGGTAACATACTGTAGACCTTCATATAAGCATGATGGAAGAATATTAGAAGGATTTTAAACTATTTTTCTTGACCTGAAAGTTATTCTTATAAGTCAAATTTAAAAGTTCTGGTTAAAATTAACATTCAGTCTGACATGACAGGATTTCTCCCTAAATTAATATCTGTCTTAGTATATTAGAGTAGGGTTAGCTCTTTAGGCAGGTGTGAAGTCCACATGCCTAGCTAGCCCACCTCTCTGACATCTGTGCAGTATTGATGCATAACTGCTTATGAACAGATCCATAAAACAGTGTTTGGTGCAAAAATGACCATCATATTATTTTAGGTTTTTTATAAGAAACACTTTATTCTGGATAAATGTCACAGAATATTACCTGCTAGTGTAGGACTTTTTGGGTTGCAAATGTGCATTTTATGCAAAAGATAGTTGGAAACCAGAGCATGTCTTTAAAAAATAAATAATAATAAGGCTACCTTAAAGTCAAATCACTCAGAGAAGTTTCTCTGAATATAAAAAAAAAAAAAGAGGAAATTAATTTTTGGGGTGGGTGCTAATTTGAGGTGAGTTAGGATGTCTTCCTGATATTCCTATTTACTTCTATTCACTGGAGTATGCATACATGATTAGGTTCAGCTCCATTTATGTCAGTGTAAAAAATAATATCTATTTCAACAGAAATGAGTCAATCTTATAGATTTTTATTCTAAGTGAAATTAACCCATTTGAGCAGAATATAAAAAGCTTATGAAACAATGTTATAAATCTTGAGGAAAACAGCAGTACTTTGGTTTCAGAGAACTGTGAGTGTTTTTATGATAAAGGATAACGGTGTTAGTATAGACATGACATCCTGTGCAACAACAGATTAACATAACCACAAGCCAGTGATTAGGTATGAGGAGGTCATGATCCAAAGCAAACTTAAAAGCATAGTTTCTATATATTATTTTAATACATTAATACATTTTAACTGTATTAGTTGGTTCACCTGTTATACATTCGAGTTGCTAGGAATAAGTGGGTATATTACTTCTCTTAAGTGGACCAAATTTCCATTTTACATGATGCTGCTATAGTGTATCTACACCCAAATTATTGATATTATTAATATTCCATTAATATTGTTCAATTTATGATATGATTATCAAATTTTTCAATTTTTATGTCATTTTCATTGCCTGTCCTGCAAAACAAAAGAAGAAAGACCACAATGAAGCACCATCCTTCGATTAGTTCTTCATTTTATAGCTACCATTCCTGTTCATCCAGTATATAATTAATAAGAATGTAAGGATAGTAAAACCCTATAGTACTTTATGGTCTTCCTTTCTGTTACTTTATCTGGCCCATTCCAGTCCCATTTGCCTCTTTCTCATAGTCCATCATTCTAAAAGATTAGCCAGTGCACAATATTGCCAAATTTACTGTATAATATTTTATGTTAACCTCTATCCAACCTGCTATAATAATTTATAATTTAACTCATAGCATCTGAGCAGGGTCCCATGTCGTATGTTTTGTCCTTATGTCTATTTTATTATTTACTTTTTGATACATTTTATGTAAATGAGATGATCCTGATTCCATAAATAAGATTTTTTTATAACCATTCTTTGACAAAACACTTTAAGTTAACCTTGTTTAGTGAATGTTCCCCAAAAAATATTCTAATCCACTCATTTTGTGTTTTTCTTGCACAGTTTGCTATCACTATCTGTATATGGTCCACAGTATCATCAGCTTTTGCATCTTTTTCTTTAATCTTGTCACTTCCTTCTTTCCAGACCTCCTTTTCTGCTTCCTGTGACTAATCTTTATTCCATTTTCTACTGCAGCTGAATAAGGTTAAAAAAAACCAAAAACAAACCAAAAAAAACCAAACCAAACCAAACCAAACCAAACCAAATCAAAAAACACACAAAAAATATATGTTTAGATATTCGTTTTATTAATTCAGAGAACTTGGCTTTTAAGAGATGTATTAATTTCTTTACTGATATATTCTTTTTTACCCTTTCTTTTCCACAAGTTTCCATCCCAAGCCTTTTTGATTTGGAAAAAGGATAGTTACTATGCTTGCCATTATGGTTAGGTCTATAATTTAATCATCCAGCTTAAGTTAGGGATAGATTTCAGTTTTATTTTGATCATTACATTCAACATTATCCCTATAAAATAGGCATTAAGTAGCCTCTTCTTTTAGTTATTAGTCATTTAGTCATATATCTATTTCCTTGTAAGTCTTACCATTGGAGACACTAGAAGCCTGATACTCAGAAGAAGAAAGATAATAAAGAATCGCCTGTAGAAATGTCATTCCTATTTAGGATTTAAATCATAATTGTATTACTGTATTGTTCATTCTTTTCCATGATCATATGCATTTGCCTAATTTTTCTGTTCAAATACTCTTACAGCTCCTTTATGTGACACCCTACTCATTTATATGACAAAGCTGTCCTATACCACACATTTACCATGCAAGGAGGCTCTTGAATATCTTTGCATCGTGTTGCACTTCTCCCTTCTACATTCAGTTTTTTTCCCTCCCATTCCATTCTTTTTTTTCATCATTGAATAACAGAAATATTCTCTTCATCAGACAGCTATTCTCTTACCCTAACTTAAAAAAATATATCTTTAGTTTATACTAGCTGATTTCATTCTATTTCTGACTCTAGCATGGGATCACAGTTATATTTCATTACAAACATCATTAGGTTTTAGCATCAGCTCTTTCCTACAGGCACAGTTCTCTCCTCATGTCTAGTTAGCACTACTTTTGTCTTGGTTCAGCAAAACATATGTGTATCTATACATATACTGCATATATATACACACCAGTTAGGGACTTAAAGATCACTGTGATGGGAGAGTTTGACAGACTAATAAGTCAAGCCAATTGACTTTAAAATAAGATCAGATTGACATTTGGCAGCAGCATGCTTTGTCTTAATGGCCATTTCTGACACATGATGCCTACTTATTACTCCATGTGCAAACATGTTTGTCCTTAGTCCTCACACTCTACATAAGCTGTGACTACACAGTGTCATATAACTTATCACATGTAGTTTTCTTGATGGCTAGAGTCTGTAGTCGCCGAGGGCAAGGTGATCAGGCCAGAGAGATATTTCATAAGAGAAATCAGAACTGAAGTGAGCTTTTTGTCTTTCTTCTTCACAGTTTCTCACTCATCCATGGTATGTTGCTTGTCACCCTTCTGAAAGGGAGATGTCATCTGGTTTTTTTTTTTTTTTTTTTGCAAGTCCAGTGAAATGCCTATACGTTATGTGTAGCTGTATCATAACAGTGTTACAAAATGCTTGTATGTTGTTGATTACAGTATTTTAATATGCTTATATTCGGGCTCAACAGGCTCAAGACAAAGTAGTAATATTAACTATACGCTCATTAGTGCAACTATAATTTTTAAGTATCACAGGTCTTCATTCTGGCTGAGGTCTTGCTTTTCTTGTAAAAATATTCTGAAGAAATTATTTTGATAAGATGCTTAACTATACTTCTTTAACCTTTTATCAGAAAAATATTTGCTTGTCTTCTTCGTGCGTGTACATTTACATGTATATGATATGCAAGTCAACTGGTTAGTTAAATGACTGTATTTTTGTTATTCTTTTGTCAGGCAGGCTAAAAGATTGCATGGTATCCTGTACTTCACCATTCTTCTTCATCTTATTTTGACATGTATCCTACCTAGTGGTTTTACAGTTGCTACTGTTGGCATATTTGACATGTGTTACGTTTGTTCTGAAAAAAATAATGAAGACAGTTTTAAAAGAATTCATTAAAATTTCTACCATACTCACTATTGACAGAAAGGCCCGACCCAATTGGTAGTCTTGAAAGACTGAATGATTATGGAGTTTACGTGTAAAGATTTTTGTCACATTGCATTTTTGACATCATGTCAAAAGCTTTCAAACTTCATTGAAATTACTATTGCAAACCTTTGTAAAAAGGAGCTTACACATCTTTCTCCTTTTCAAATACTTATGTATAAACTTATGGATATTTTAATAATGGAAATCAGGAAGACAAAACCTAAATAGACAAATGGACTTGTGAACTGTCCAGCCACAGGTGACAGGTGACTTAATTTGATGACTGGGCTCTCCAAAATTTAGGCATAAAGGGAAAATAAAACCAACTAAGCAGTAGTTTCAATACATGAAGAAAACTACTAGCTCTCATTTTTTTTTCATTCTGGTGAAGAAAATAAGACAGGGAGGAGATAAAAAGAAAGAGATGGAACTTATCTAAGAGATGTATTCACAGGTGATATAAAGATGGGAGAAGTGGTTGATCCACTGCAGCTACAAAGAGGATAGAGGCTTGCTCTTCACAAGTAACCACATATGGCTCCCCAAAGGCAGGCATTGGATAAATGTTTAGAATGAGCAGGCAGCTTCAGTCTTTCTCTCTCATTCCTTTGTTCATTCACCCACAAGAAATCATGTGAAGAACACAAAGGGTAACAGATACAAGTTGCATCAGGAGATGTTTCATCTCAACATAGGAAAGAAGTTTTCTACAGTGAAAATAATCGATCACTGGAAAAACCTTCCCAAGGATGTGGCAGAATCCCCATCACTGAACGTTTTCAAATTGTAAGTAGACAGGGAGATACATAATCTCATCTATTCTCCCTCTGTTGTGTAAGGTTGGAATAGATGATCTTTCCTGGTCCCTTCCAACCTCAGCTATTCTATGATTCTATGATTTGATGATACCAGAACAAGTCTGTTAAAGGTCCACAAAGATGATTACATAATCATGGAATCTTTGAGGTCATAAGAGACCTCTGGAGATCATCTAGTCCAACCACCTTGCTCAAGCGCTGTCAGCTTAAGCAGTTTGCACAGGACAGTGTCCAGATGGGTTTGGAAAATCTCCAGAGGCACTCTGCCTGTTCCAGTGTTTGATCACCCTTGCAGTAAAGGTGTATTTTCTTGGATTAAAGGATTGGATGCAAGCAGGATATTGGAGCATCTGTCATATAAGATGAGGCTGGGAGAGCTAGGACTGTTCATCCTGAAGAAGGGAAGGCATAGGGGGGAATCTATCAGTGTGCATACATACCTAATGGGAGGGGTAGTAATGAAGATAGAGCTAGACTCAGATCAGTGGAGCTCAGAGACAGTACACAAAGCAATAGACAAAAAACGAAATAGAATATAGTGAAATCTGCTCATCCATTCATTTCACTAGCTAGAAAACTGTCTTCCCTGTAAAATATTTTACTCACTTATTTTCTGATTTTTTTTTTTTTTACCTTTTTTGTTGTATTGCTCATTAAGCTCCTTCATTTACAAGTTTTGTGGGGTGTTTTTGTGTGTGTTTTTTGTTTTTGTTTTTTCTTCTGACAGGAATCTCATTATGATTTGTGCTTGTAACTGTAATGAATAGCTCATTATACTTGCTAAGTATAATGCCCCTAACCAGCAGTTTCTAATTCTATGTATTCAGAGCTGTCCATTCTATGAACGGCAAGATTTTTAACACACAGCATGGAGACTTCTTATCAGGTCTGTAGGTTTAGGGTTACTGAAGAAGTTACCTACTAATTCTTCAGCAAGTGCTTTAATTTTGAAGGTACATAGGTCAACCACTACCTTGCTTTGAGAAAGTTTAATCTCATGAAAATTCAAGGAAGAAATATTTCCCTATCTTTATGAAACATATGATGTATAAATATGCATGCATTTAAATAGCTATTTTTCTTTCCTGTAATTCCTTGTCATATAAAGGAGTTATAGAGCTAAAAAAAAAAAAAAACACAAACTCAAGTTTTGATGAATACTACTATGCCAGATATTTATGTCTCTGAGGCACTAAAATTTTCATAAATTACATTGGAATGTGATGAAAAGTCTTAAGCAAACAGAGGCAAAATGAATGTTTGAAACTGTTTCCTTTTTCATTATAGAGCATTTTAATTTTAAGATTAGTACGGATGACAAGAAAGACAAAATTAAACAGTGAAAAAATCTGAAATAAATATATTTCTTATATCACAGAACAGTATTGATTAAATAAAAAGTAAGTTTCAATGCTGTGGTTTTGTTGTTGTTGTTGTTGTTGTTGTTTTTAATTTCTGTTTCAAAAGTCTCTTAATAGCCTGAAGGAAATCAGTTTCAAGTCCAGCAGAATATATTTCAGCCTTCTCTGGATATCTGGGGAGAGAAAGAGTAGTTACAGAGTTATTACTCTGCAAATGAAGATTTATTTATTTATTTACTTACTTATGTTTTAATTATGTGGGATTTACAGCCTGCAATGTTTTTCATCTTATGTTCTCCTCCTTGTTCTCTTGAGGAGGTGATGTGGTTTAACCTCAGTGGGCAGCTAGGAACAACACACTTGCTGCCTCTGACCTCCCCCGCCCAGTGTGATGGTGGAAAAGTAAAGGAAAAATAAAAGCAAGAAAACTTAAGGACCAAGATTAAATAAATAAATAGTTGCATAAATGGAAGAAGAGAGAGGAAAAAAAAAAAACCAACAAACAACACCTAAACAAAACAGGTAATGTAAAGACAGTTACTCATTATCTCCCATGTGTAGATCAACGCCCAATCACTACCAGATCAAAAGACAGCTAACTCTCTTATATTCCCCTCTCTTTCCTTTTGTTGCTGAGCATGAATGTTATATGGTATAGAATACCTCTATGGTTAGTTTGAGTAATCTGCCCTTTTGTGTCTACTCCCAACCTATTGCACCCCTTCTCCCACCAATCTGTTCACTTCAGTGGTAGAGTAATAAACAGATGAAGCCTTGCTGCTGTGGTAGCACTGTCCAGCAAAAGCTGCAGCCTTCGTGTGTTATCAGTACTGTTTTGGTCAAAAGTCTAAAACACAGGAATATATGAATCGATATGAAGAAAATTAACTCCATCTTAGGCCTAGCACTGGAGGTGAAGTGAGAGTGTGGCTAGGTGGCCATCTGGCAGCTGGCCAAGGTCAACTCACCACAACCAAAAACCCCCAAATTGGACCCTATGTTATTGCCATAAAGCACTGGTGGAGACAGTAATTTAATGAAGCTTCTAGACAATTTTGTTACTAATGATGATTAGATGATTATATTGATTGCTTTGACATATACTTCACTACATCTCAGTTAGTATAGAAAATGAAGGATTAAATGAATTTATACTACTATAAACAAAATGTACAAGTGGTTTAGAACAAAATGTAACAGTGTAGGATGGCCATAACAGATCTTTTTTCAGCACAGGTTTGAAGGAACAAAAATGAATATTTTTCACTGGATCAGTGGTGCAGTACGCTGATGTCTGGTGAAAGGAACACAGTTTTGGCATTAGTAACAATTTATAAACATGTAACCTTTTGCTAAACAACAGAAAATATGGTTCGGGGGGGTTTTTTAGTCTGCATTTTCTCATTTTCTGTGACATTTAAAAAATTAAACTTTAAAAACAAAATAATACTGCTTTTTAAAGCAGCAACATTCCTGCTTATCTTTTTTTTTTTTTTAAACTGGGAGCAAAGGATGCCATTTTAATTATAATTTGCATATATTTATGGATAACAGGAAGGTAAATGAGGTGTTCATTAAATCTAACTTAATGAAATACCCTGAGCCTGAATTCACCGCTGCGTACCCAAATATCATTTAAACTTGTCATTTAAGTTTGTTTTCATTTAACTTCAGAGCTTGTTTACAGCACCTTCTTTCTTTTTGTTGTAATAACTCACTACTGTTTCTGATTTTCCATTAAAGTCATAGAAATAATCCTTCCATAAATCAAGCAGCACTTTCACTTTTGGCATATTTCTAAACAGTTTTAAGAATATTTCACTCACATTTATCTTAGAAAACTTTTCTTGTGTATTTGTGTGTCTGGGAGTGAGATTTACCATGAAAGGACCAAAAAAGCCTTCTTTTAAATTCAACAGACAAATTTATCTGTTTCTAAGACATTCTTTAAATCCGACACACAGATTTTCATTATTTTGAAATTCTGTATCACTTCTCATAATACTGTATATTATTATTTTTGTTTGGTTTATTCATTTCACGGTTTTTAATAGATAATTTTACAGGCATGTGGAATTCTTCCCACAGAGGAAATTTTTGTGGTTGTAATCCTGAAAAGCCTGGTCTCACCATTTGAGTTCAGAGAAGTGGTAAAAAGGACATTTCTGAGACCTAGATTTGAAATAGCATGGAAAAAGGAGACACAAAAAGGAATAAAGCTGTTGCCATACTTCCTGATGTGTCAATTAGCAGTTGACATTTTTGTCATCGGAAGTAGCAGAAAATAAGGTTTTCTCACCTTAATTAAGCATTGGGGTTGCTACCTCTTTTCTAAGGGGTAGGAGCAAATATTTCTTTTATAATGTAGTTGGCCACATCCTTGGGTTGACTTTATTACTGTTGAATTTCCTGAGGTTTCTCTTGGCTTATTATTCCAGTCTGTCACCATCTCTGTGAGGGACAGAGGTCCCATACTCATATTGAGAGGTCACTCCACTTTGGTGTCACCAGCAAACTTGATTAGGGTGAACAGTGTCTTCTCCACTAGATGCTTGACAAGGATTTTAAACAAGATATGTTGATGTTTTCAGAAACATTGCTAGAGTTAAATGCTAGCTTTCTAAAATATTTTGCAAAAAGATGGAACTACTTTGTGTAGTCTATTTTTGTGTAAAGTGATGTCTAAAATTCAGAAATATGAACATATGTTTTAATAGAAAATTCCTAATATAATTTAACAAATCATAACATTTTGATTTCAAGTATGAAAATGTAAGTAGGTTAATTCAAAACGAGAAAATTATGAAAAACATGCTAAGCACTCCTAAGAGTTGTTCAGAATGTAATGATGCACCATTCAGACAAGTCAGCATTAGAGCTGAAGTCTGTGAAACAAATATCTGGAAAAGCTACAGTTTGGTCCAATAATTAACTGGTATTCCTCCTACTTGCCACTCTCTAGACTCATTTGGAACCTTTGGTAGTCTGAGCTCCTCACATACGTAATCACTTGTCTCCACATGGACTGGTGTTAGTATCAGACCGTTAAATCATAACAGCTGGGGAAGATTTTTTTTCTTCTCCCAGATGGAGATTATGCTTTTTTGTTGTTGTTGTTGTTTTAATTCAAATATGACACTTCAGCATCTGTAAATTACTCTTTGAATATCTGAACACATTTTTTGTTGATGTAGACAATGCCAATCAACGTAGTGTTGCTGCATAGTGTTTTCATTAAGTAATCTATCTCAGAGAGGTGAAAAATGTCTAAATAGATTTTAATTCAACACAAAGCTCTTGATCATTTAAGTTTTTTTTATTATTATTTTAAATGTAGAATAATAATAATCATCATCATCTGTAAAAAAGAAAAAAACAAAAAGAGCAAATATGTGGTAATATAATGTTTTCATGTATCAGGGTACTAATACCAGCTTTTTCTAGTATACACTAATCAGCTACATTTCTAAAAGGGCCAGTTGTCCTTTCACAAACACATCTGACTGCAGGTGTTATCTTTCTTCTCAATAAACGGTATTCTAAATCGTTAATTATGTATTTTATCTAAACAAAAGAAAATTTACAAAATAGTTAAATTCATTACCTTCCAACTTTAGTAGTTAATTAAAATTTGTTTCCTTTGTTTGTCACTTTAGATCCACTGTATTTTAGTACTTTATTCTGTTGTAACTCCAGTGTATTTTAATACACATTTTAATACCCCTCTACTCTGCTCTGGAGAGACCCTACCTGGAGTCCTGACTCCAGCCCTGGAGCCCTCAGTACAGGAAAGACATGGACCTGTTGGAGAAGGTCCAGAGGAGGCCACAAAAATGTTCAGAGTAGTTTTGATATCTACTCTTATGTAAAACCACTATCCTGGAGAGGTTGTATAAATGAAAAATGATAATATTTTTCATAAACTACAGCTAATGTTTTTAAAAGTGAACCAGATAATTATGCTTTACACGTATTTCCAGAAACAAAACAAACTGAGCCAAGCATAGTCATAGATATTTACAGTCAGATTTGACTGCAAAAGATTTTGATTTTTCTGATAATGGAAGGCTTAGACTTTTATCCACTAATTCCTTATAAAACACATCTAACTTCTTGATGAGTGAGAACACATTTAATATAAAAATATCTAATCTTGGTTTTAAAATTTTCTATTGTATTTCTTAACTACCTTGAGCACATTTCCTATTTTTTTTCCAACCCCAACTTTAACATTTTACTATGTTATCACTGAAATGGAAATCTTAACTGCAAGAAACATTTCAGTTCTAAACGGGTATTTGTTACTATTACTCTTTGAAATATAGTAAAAATGGTCTTGATCTCATGTCTGCAGAATGTCTCCAGAAACAATGTGTGCAAATATTTTTCTGTCCTAACAAGTACATTGAATCAAGTCATCTTCTGACACTATGGATGCATCAGTTCCAAAGTATACCTATCTCCACCTTCTCTGCATATATTTAATCTTATTTTTCTGATCAGCTGGGAAGCTTTGACAGATGTAAGAGAAGAGAAAATATAGTAGTTTCTGCACAAGGCATGGTTGATTTATTTTTTGATATAACAAGTGAAGATGGAATGCCCGCTGGAGAAGATCAAGGTTTGGTATGAGATTGAGTTTTCAAAAAGAGTAAACATCATTTCTCCGTAGTCTACAGAGAGAAGCAGAAAAATATGGCAAGTGTAGCTATGTCTGAAGTATTTCTCATACAGCTAGGAAAATCCAAATCTAATCTGGCTCAAGCTGCTTAGCTGAATCCAGGCTCTGATTTCCTGACATAGGTTTAACCAATCTCAAATACAGAACAGGACTGATGCTGATTAATTATTCTGTGATTTATTATGAGAGATTTTGAGGCCTCTTCCTCCTAAAAAATTAGCATCCCCGCTTTAATTTGTATTACTTTTATTTTCTTTCTTTCTTTTTTTTTTTTTTTTTATTTTTCTTGCTAACATGATCACATGTGACTGTATTTTTTCATGGTTATTGTGATACTCTTCTGTGTTGCTTAGTTAAGGCTTGACCAATGTACTGATCTTTAAGTATTGCTGTTAATGATACTACTATTTAAAATGTGACGAAGCTGTGTGAAACTGTAGAAAGTAGAATACACTTTTTACTATATAAATGTATGGCAGACTGTGTTTGAAATATGAAGGAGTCTGGCTGGCAGTGTCAGGATAGAAAATATTGAACACATTTTACTCCTTTTTGTTTGTTTTTATCTCACTATTCTTGCAAGAGGTAGGACTAAATTGTTCACTGAACAATGTGTTATAGAATTTTAGGACCACCATGTTAAACAGCTTCCCAATTATTATTTTTTTTTTCCCCAAGCCAGCTATGTTAATCAAAGTGCCTTGAGTGCTCTAAGGTCCATGCTCTCTAACAACAGAAAGATTCAAGTAAGAAATCAAGATACTGTTAAACATTGGCTTTGATGGGAAACACAGGCATCTGCCCAGCTGCAAATCCATACTGCAACCCCATAGGGACTGTGTGGTCTGACAGAGTTGTGCCTCCTGGTTGCTATAAGGAGCTGCACTCTCACAACTACAGTTCACACCCAGGCCAACTCCACCAGGCAACTTTTTTGATTGTATGGTAGATATAAGGAATGATCAGAAGCAAACGTTGCCATTGTAGCAGCTGAGCAATGTGGAAAGAAGGCCTAGACCAATTTATAATTAAAAGTTTTCAGGTAGCAAGTAAAAGTTTCTTGAGGTAAACAGTATTGCTCTAAAAATTGAATGAAAAAACATATGCCTCTCATTACTTTAATCACTTTGCTTCTTTGACTTCCACTTGCCAAATAATTCATTTCCATGCATTTAAATGCCTTTAACAAAACCTTTCTCTCACGTCATAAGATAAGTGCCTTTTAGACTGTGAGCTCTTCAGGGCATTTTGTTGTGTGTGATTGTGGGGCTTTTAACACCATGAGCCTCCTTTGGAAATTATGTTTTTAGTAAGTAATATAATGCTGCCCAGATCCTCAGAGGTAATCTTTACTGGAAAGTTTCCACTACAAGGAAAATGACTGGTGAAACTTCCTCTGATGAATAGCACCAACACAGAAAAGCATCAGAATAATTGCAATGGGTAAGTTCTGCTGGCTGCTGTGTTATATAATGAAGTTGGTGCCTGCTGTGGCCAGATAAATCAAGTATTGCTTCATAGTATGCAGCTGGACTTTTTAGTCAGATTACTCACAACAATGGTACTCCCATCATAGCCGTTAGGAACAGCACATTCAAAAAATCTAGGGATCTCAGGCAAACTTCATTATGTGTTTATGTGTTTCTAGATGTGTTGGGGCTTGAAACAGAACTTCAGGATTAAATCTGACCTAATATTTAAACACTTCGGGTAGAATTCTGCTAGCTCCTTTCTGCAGGTTTGGTACTTAGTTGCCTGCAACGAGATGCCTAAAAATACCTATCATTAAGTCTCCTAGAGGAAACCTGAGCTCTTCTGAAGCAACATCAGTGGTTAGAAAGATTACCAAACAATACCATTAAAAAAAAAAAAAAGCCACAATAAATGCCTGCTTTCCAGGACCCAAATCTTGCCCCAAAACCACACACATAACAACAAAATTCCCTTACTGGTTTTCTTGTATATGACATTTTGATCAGTTGAGATATGCAGGTTATTTTATCTTTTAATATAAAGTAAATGTTTAGTAAACATAAATATCTTTACAAGCTGACTAATTTTATTACTACTAAATATATATTTTCAGAAAATCTGAAATTTATAAATCTATCAGCTAAAAAGAATTATGTTTCAGTGTTCTGTACCAGTAAACTGTATTTCATATAAAAGATTCAACCATAAAGAAAAAAAAATTGTATGAAGGAATTATTAATATTTGAATATACGCTTACTTTTTGTTTGGTTGGTTGGTTGGTTGGTTGGTTTTGTTTTGTTTTTTTTAGGAGTATAATATTTTTTCTGTGTTTCTTATGTGAAATATGGATGTGTGATGTGGCTTTATTAAAAGTCTAGTGAGTTAATTTTAAAAATTTTCATTGAAACCAGTGAAGTTTGGCTCAAGTAATAGTCCACTGCTGAGAAGACCTGTTTTGTGTGTTTGTTTTCTTTTGCTACTAGATCTGTTTAAACAACTGTATTCATATGGACTTCCAGTGCTGTGTAATATTTAACCAAATGTGAAAATAAAATGTCATGTGCTTTAACATTTGTGGCAGTTCAACAGACTTATAGGAGATGATTAGATGATTTACATCTCCTCTCTCGCTCTCTTTCTTTCTTTTCATTTTCACTTACATTCATCCTGGTTTTGACTTAAAATAGTTGTTCTTCTGTTGGTTATTGTATGGGTTTTCCCTCTTTCTGGGACTGAGTTTTTTATTTGTTTGTTTAGATGTGATGTGTGTTTGCAAGGAAAAAAAAGGTTTATAAAATTACACTATCCATCAGCCTGTCCATCTGTCACTATGACTAGTGAGTCCATCAGCCACTTGCAGCTACATTTCACAAGAGTGCTGGAAGTCTAAGAGTTATGGAATTCCTACGAGTTTTGTGACACTGGTAGATGAAAGCCAGTGTTTTCAATGCATCCAGTAAAAAACTAGTTTTATGTCAGTTTCTTACTAGACACACAGCAGTCAGATGACCAGGCAGAACCTACTTCTTTTTCTTAGGCTAGTACAGACATATATCCACACTGTTCACAGCATATATTGCTATTTGTTCGAAATGGGAATTTAAAAAGAAGTTTTTTGTTTTTTGTTTTTTTGTTTTCTCAGTTTTGGTAAAAGTGTGATCCTTCCTGACATCTAAAACAGATTCAGAGGTTCATTGTACTAAATCCTGTCAGCATACTCTTAAATTTAGATAATCCCATTAGTATGGTTTGTGTGGAGTTTCCCGTGTTTAGTTCTGTAAAATGATGGAAATCTGAACCTTTGTAACTTCTTTCTTAGGATTTAAAGAGAAAAAAATCATGTAGTGTAAGACACTCCTTCTGGTTCTAATTTCAGCACTGTTATTTTGATCTCTTTTCTTTCACCCAGCTACTAAATGAGAGCTAGTTCTCTTCCTGTGGTTACCTTTACAGCTCCAGGATCTCTATTCTAATATTTTTCTTTAAAAATTAACAAACTTGAGCAGTCATAAATCACTTTCAAATAGGTAGAAGAACTACATTCCTTACACAGATATCCTTAGGAGCTCATGCTTTCAAGTACTGTCCATATTATAAAGAATAACTGTTTTGATGGGAATAAAAGGAAGAAGAGAACATTGAATGTGAAAATTCAACCAAGGTTATGCTTATTCTGGGGTCAATTATTCTCCCTAGCTGATAAAGCATTCTGAGAGGGAAGCTTCCTTTTCTTGAACCTCTCACAGCCTTCCTTTTTGCTGAACTTGAGTTTCATGGAGTATCCATGACTAACAAGATGCTGATATACATAAATATCCCTTGCTTATCTGCAGGAGGTGTTTTTTCTTGGTGCAGTCTAAACTGCTGCTTCATTTCATTGGGTGATTTTTCACTGCAGCTGTTCCTTCTGGATCACCTGATGACTCACAGTCTCCTCTGTGCCTGTCGAGTCCTGACCTCCATGTGGCTTACTTGGTCATAGAGATTTCATCTTGACAGTGCAGAACAAAAGCACAAGTACACTTATCTCCAGAGTTCACTCAGCTCTGTCATTGATCTGTGAATTTTTTATCAGCAAGGGCCCAGTTCTGAATGTTGTCTATGTTTCAGTAGGATCAGACTGATTTTTAGATCCAAACTTGGAACTATGTCAGTGCAGCAGTAAGAACTATCAGAAGCTGAAGGGTGTCAAGAGAAGGTAACAGGACACATAGGACACAGCAGAGAAGGGGTTGGTGATCACTGATAGAAGGATGGGTAGAGGGGTTATTCTGAATAAACAGAGGAAGTGTTACTGATATGAGAGTAGTAATTGTCTTTGTTGAGCCCATCAAAGTGCTGGACATGATATTTGTCCCAGGTCCTGAGAAAAGGCCTCTATGGAAGTGAAAAGCTTTGAGCTCAGCTAGTTCTAGCTTTCCAGAAGCCAGTCTTTATTAGGTGTGAAGTTTGTTTGGAAAGAATTTTCCCTGTGAAATTGTGAAATATCACAAATAACACTACTTTCTGCAGTATGTTCAAGGTGCTTTTCTCTGGCTTTGTCTCTGCAATTTACATTGGATGTCCATTATGTGCAGAAATAAACAGATTACAAAGTTCATGTCTGTCTATAAAATTCTGAAAATAATAGCTCCAAACAACTGCATTGCAAACATATCTGAGAAGAAGATGAAAGAACTTTCACAGCACAGATGTTGCTCCTGCCTTTAATGCATTGCTACTCGAATGCAGCAACGATGAGCACCATATAAAATATTGTGCAGGATGGAATTAGAATATTCTCAGGTGGAGTGAAATCCCATTCAGAAATGCAAAACAAAATTCATACTCCATTTAACCTCCAGTAAAACTCTTCAGATACAGCTGAAGTAGAGCTTGAATGATATACATGGAAGTGTTTCAGCTCTCTGTAGCAGACTAAATTTTACCACTGATTAGTCTAGCTTATTGTCCCTCACAGTAAAGTAACTAATAATTTCTTGATAGCATTTCCGTTTGGAAATTGAAGTGCCTCTCACTCACAAAGATAAATAGGAAATCATAATCAAGTCATTGGTTTTCACATAAAGAATATACATTTTCAGTTGGTTATTTTCTGCTTTATTTTTTGCTATAAAGAAAAGTTATTTTATATAAAATATTGTTATGAGTACTTAATATATTTTCATTTTTTCTGACTTTGATTTTCATTGCAGTCTGTGCAAAGAGACAGGAAACATCCAGAGAGAACTAAGACTCTCTAACCTGCAAGTTCCTTTAGTACCACAAGGTAATATAAAAGATGGGGACAGTCTCCCACTTTTTCTCTATCTTATCTTTTGTTCTAAAGATAGTGTTATCCATTTTTTTATTTTTTTTTTAATGAAGTACATGGAAAAGAGAGTTCCTCTCTGCTTGAGTGTACTCATTACTGACAGCATATAAAGTTTAGCAAAATTCATAATTTATCTGTAACTTCTCTAGATTGGATCCATCTCTCTAGATGGATCACCTTCACTGGTGTGGCTTCACCTGGAGCACTGTGTGCAGTTCTGGACACCACAGTATAAAAAGAATATGAAGCTACTGGAGAGTGTCTAGAAGAGAGACATGAAGTTGGTAAAGAGATTGGAGGGGAAGCTGTGTGAGGTGCGGCTAAAGTCACTTGGTTTGTCCCACCTGGAGGAGACTGAAGGGAGACCTCCTCATGGTCTACAGTTTTCATACAAGGGCAGAAGGAGGGTCAAGCACTGATTTCTTCTCTCTGCCAGTCAGTGGCAGAATGCGAGGGAATGTCAAGAAGATGTGCCGGGGAGGTTTAAGTTGGACGTTAGGAGAAGGTTCTTCACCCAGAGGGTGGTGGAGCACTGGAACAGGCTCCCCTAGGAGGTAGTAATGGCCCTAAGTCCGACAGTATGATTCTTAGGATCTCAAGCTCTTTTTTTTTTTTTTTTCTATAGACTAATACTTAATAGTATGAGATGAGCTGAGTGTGCATGATGGAAAAGAAGACTCAAAACTGATCTTCTTTTACTTTCCAGGAAAGTGACTAATCACTAGTCAGATTTGTAAGTCTGCTTTGTTTTGGAACTTGTCCACTTTCTGTAAGTAATCAATCATTTATTGGAGTAAACATGAGAGATAATATAGAAATATAGATCTGTAATTAGATTCATCCATTTACTAATAAATGCTTGTTTTAGGTATTTATTACACTATACGTGGCTTTGGTTCTGCTACTGGTTAAAGAATTAGTGGCATTTCTATTTCCTTTCAAATATGTTGCAATTCATATGCAAATGAACTGAAAAAAATATTTCCTGGATCAACTGGTGCAATGTAGCTGTAAAAAAACCAAACCAACCAAACAAAAAAAACAACAAAAACCCAAACAAAAAAAAAAAAAAACCTGCCAAAAAAACAAAACCAAAAACAAGCAAGACCAAACGATATCAAATTAAATTAAAACAAAGCATAACCAAACCAAACAAAACCAAAATTGTTTTGTACTAATTAATCATCAAATTTAACGGTCATATCTTCTCAGAAAGGCCTTGAAAAACAATAATATTGTAATTAAATAACAATATGTATTAAGGGGCTTGTTTAGAAGACTAATGAGAATGACTTTAAAAACAATGCCCCAACACATCACATTAGAGCTCGATTTACTTTTCCATGGGACGTCATAAAATTACTCCTATTAGAGAAGAGTTTTTCTCAGTGTCGTTTCGTAACATAATATTAATGTTAACAGACTGTAAATATAAAAGACATTTTATAATCGTCCACAAAAATTATTATACAGAAGACTTATTACTGAACATAATACCACAATTTAGGCAGAGGAGTGCTTTCAATGGGTAAAGAAAAAAAGAAATAAAAAATGTTTAATTTACTATGCTACATCTTACTGTAACAGAAACTTCGTCATATATGTGTGATAAAAGGAAAATATATATAAGACTAATCAAAGCCTTTATGCAAGATGAAATGATCTATGTACACTAAAACTAAATTAAGTGCCTAAAAATGTTTCCTCTGTTAAATTTTTCAGTGATCATTATTGTTCACTGGATTAAGGAGATATAAGGTGTAGGCAGTGAGTATAATCCTTATTTGAAGTAAAATATATTCTTTTTCTTTTCTCCTTTAATTGCAAGCTGTAAAAAAAAAAAAAATACAATCTATTATTATAGTTTTGAATTTGAAAAATATTTCAGTAACTATGACTTAATTTCAGAATTAGCACTGAGTAAAAATGTAGTCACAACTATTAATATTATTTCCTGTGCAGCCCATGATAATTTGAAAGGTTAATTTGACTCTATTGCTCAGAAAACACAGATCTTTAAAAAGGTCTTCTAAAACACAAAAGTGCCTTTCTAGCCTGTTGATGATGAACCTTTCACTTCTTAGTGAAATTTCCTCTCTGTACTATACTGATTTGCTTTTTTTCTGTATTTACCACTTAGACTTTATAACTATTCTCTGATCACTGAAATCCTTTCTCCTTCCTCTTACACCAAATATTGAATGACACCATCTTTTTTGACTTCTTTTTCTGGATGTGGTTCTTTTCTGGAACAGATATAATTTATTCATGTATGAAACTTAAGAGCAGTAGCCAAAGCAGAGGTCTGTTGAAACCTTAGAATAAGTCGCAACCCTTGAGTAAGATATTGAAATATTTGTCTTGAACCCAGGCATAGGTGTACTGAAGTGTTGTAATGGAAACAGTGCAGAAGAATTTTATAACATTGCAACACTGCTAAAAATATAATTATGCAGGAATGTATTAATATTTTATCAGACAGTTAAGGATAGAGAAAGAAATACGAAGTAATCGCAAAGGGGCAAATGGATATTTGTGATACAGTTGTATAAATAGGAGTACAGGAAAATGTGCAAGTGTTAAGATATGTCAGATCAGATTTAAGGATGTAGAAGAGCCAGGAGAGGTGGCTATTGGAACTAGAACTGACAAGGTGCCTGGGGAAACCAGAACAAGTCCTGCTCCCCATAAAAACATCAAATATGTTAGAAGTGTGTGAGATCACCACCCTGTATTTTGGGGAGAAAGATGATGAATATAAACCACCATTGATGGTTGAGAAAAATTAGGGGATGAAAGAAGGGGCCTAATTGATTGCAACTTCTCTCCTCAAATTACTTTCAAGCCTTGACACCTCAGCCTGGGCAGCTAATGACTGTCATGGACTGCAGCCATCAGAGATGACTGCACAAGACAAACATAAGAAGGAAGAAAAGGAAGGCTGAATAAGATCCATGCAAGGTACAGGGGTCCCCCTGTTCTTGCCAGTGGAAAAATTGCCATTTACAATTGTGAACATGAAGTTTTTAATCTCAAGTATAAGACATATTGCCTCATGATACTTTTGTTTAAGTTAGCAATAAATCAAACTGTCCTTATCATTGGAATGGGCTGAGATGCCTTTTTACCATTTCTGTCACCCCAAGATTTAGATGAGGAAGGAGAAGGTATTGATATGGCAATCCTTTGTCTCTTCATCACTTTTTTTTTTTTTTTGAGTTCTGACTCATCAATCCCTGGAGAATGAGGAGCACTGAAAGGAGGTGTGTAACACCATAGGAAGGTGTAAATACTAAAAATTTTCTGTATCGAACTTTTATTGTCTATAGTTTGAACTATAATTTTTAATGTCATTGTAACTGTACTAAGAGTAATTCTTTGTTCCGACAGTAAGACTTAAAATTGACAACTAAGAAATTTTTCATACACAAACTCAGAAGTTGCACTAAAACAAAATGGTGGAGAATTTTGTTAACCTACTCTATAACCAGGATGCAAAAAATCTGTCAGATTGGGAGAATGCTTACTGTTTCAAAAACTAATGGAAATGACCACTCTGCCTTCTATATTGCAAATACATTGCTTAGTGTAAAAAGAGGAAAGAAGAAGGCTGAAACATTCTTACAGAAAGAAGGTGAACAGTCGGGTATAGAAAAAACTGTTTTAAGCAATGTTAACTGCTTCAACACTATTGTCAGAAGCCAGTAATCAATTTCTGGGTTCCAAATTTAGACTTCTGGATTTTTTATTTTATATTACAGATTATAATAAACCATTGGATATAACAAATCTTTTTCATCACTGCCCAAGGTGAAGAGTCCTAGGTTTCTAAGTTTCGATCATTATCAAGGGAAATGTAGAGATCAATTGAGTCACCTATAGATAGGTGTCTAGCGTCAATATAAATGTCTTACAGTATTCAAGACATCTTTAGTGGGCTAGTAAAAATTCCACAGGATCTACAGGAAAATTGTGCTGTTCTGGACCAACAGATATGGTGAGGAAAGATATGCTAGGACATCTGAAGGATTGTTCAGCTCCTTTAACAGTAAATAGAGGCATATGATGAGCTAATGAGCTTCTCAAACTTTATAGACTGTGATACTTAGACATCTGGCTTAGACAGAAAACTGAGATATAAAAAAAACAAGTGAAGACATCTTAACCTGTGAATCTACTTCTAGCTATTGAAATACCATTGTGCTCAGAATTTTTTTTTGTGTTTTAATAGACTGGAACTCAACTGAAACCTTCTCAACTCTGTTTCCTCCACAGGGCTAGCAGGATCGGGTAGTTATAAATATTTTTAAAAGCTAGTGTACTTTAGAAACATCTTAGACAACAGAAATATTGAGCAAAGAATTTTATTTTACACAGTCACTTTTTCTTTTATCTTTTTTTTTTTTTTTCCCTGGAAAGAACAGCTTATTAATTCTTTAACACTCAAAGTCTGCAACACTATATACTGCATCTACCAATGAAGTGAAAAAGATCAAGTTCTGGTATAGTACTGAATATAATTGGAGACTGGCATACCTGATGTATTTTCAATAGTAGCCAGTGGCCTGGTTAGATAATTGTACACATTTGTCTAAATGAATTTCTAATTTCACATATTTTTTCTGCTGTATCAATTTATTACTTTCTAGTAGAGTGTAAAATATTGCTGGAGTGAGCTCTTTGCCAATAATTTATGTCAATAAGCCCTTTGAAATTTACCTACTAAAAAGTTTTTCTGTAACTTTGTTTTTTAGAATACTTAGTGTGTGTTACTCTGTAAGAAAGTGTGGGAATAGTAAAGAAATCGTAACGCTGTGTTGTTTGCCTATCTATAACTCTACTAAAAGTGTTCAGATTATGGTTTTATAGAAGTTTATATAGAATCAAATTCAAAATTCTTGCACTATGTCAAGTCATATTGAGTTATGTCAACAATGTCATATATTATTATATTATGGCTTTGATATAATCGTCAACAGCATGAAATAATGTGCATGGATGGCAAAAAAAAACCCCTACCTCAATGCTAACACAATTTCTATACAGGTTTGTTTGTTTGTTTGTTTTTAATGAGTTTAACTGGTTCAATTGTTTTTCAGAGACTTTTGTGATTTTTTTTATGTTTCTCTGTACTGAAAGAGAGACTGAACTCTTTGGACCATTGAAGCAAGGTTTTTTAGAAAGTTCAGTATTCAAGTCCACTTCCTGGGCCTAAATATCCTGAAATCCCTACTGGATTCTGAAATAAAAGTCCCTCACATTATTGTAATCTTATTGCAAACTCTTTATTGCAGTTTGAACTACTACTATAAAAAAAGGTAATAGAAAGCATTGGCTGAGTCCCATACCTGTGTTCCCCTAAATGGAAAAGGTGAAGAGAGATATAAAAAAAAATTGTTAATGATTAAAACCATAGGAAAAAAAAAATCCACAAAATATGATTCATGACACTTCATAATATACTTAGAAAGGTGACATGAAATAAATAGTAATAATATTGTAGAACAAGATAAGACTTGATGACATTTCTGGAGTGTTTCTTGCTACTAAATACTTTCTGACAAAAAGTAAGCCAAAAGATGTAATAACATCCTGGATGGTAGTCAATTGGCTATTTAGAATGGCTTTGAAATTGTCAAGGTTTCATCTGGCTGAAGTTTCAAAGCATCTTCTATATTCTGGAAGTACCAGTCAACTGTTGGGTTATGCATACCAATATTTCAGGAGTGGGAGAGGTAAGGATGGAGTATGAATAATACTAAAATGAATTTAAATGAATAATACTTTTATCCACAAAAGTTCATCCTGCTCTTTCTTTTACACCTGTCACTGTGTAATTGCAGGGAGACAATGAACCGGTGGCAGATGCTTTGTGAACTCACTCCTCTTTCCCCCACAACATCAGCCCCCTCTCCCCACTAAGGAAAGGCAATAGGAGGGCAAAGAGAGGCAAAGAGAGAGAGGACTTGCAAGTTGAAAAAGTTAAAAATGTTTTATGAATGCTACTAATAAAATAGAGAAAATAACACAAAATACACAAAACCAATCTTGAAATTCCCAGCACAGCTCAGCACTGCTCCAGAAGCTGCAGGGCAGGCACCCACAAGTCCTGGGTTGGACTCTGCAGCAAATCAGAACTGGATTCAGGGATACAGGGTCTGTCATTAGGCCTCACATTGCAGGGACAGCAGGCAGGTTCCTCCCCAGATGCCTGTCATAGTCGAAGAAAGCAAGACCTTAGTGATCTCCCACTTTTATATTGTGTTATGACTTGGATGAGACGGAATACTTAGTTGGTCAATTTTAGTGACCTGTTCAGTTCACCCCTCCTTGCAAATATGGGACATGCATTCTTATCAGCAACCTTGCATTGCATTGCTTTGTCTGGAAAAACAAGTATCTAACTTCAGAAAAGTTCAGTTTCTTAGAAGAACTTAGCTGAAAGGAAAATCCACTGAAAGAGAAACTGGTCTTGTTTTTTAACAAAACCAGGACAACACCACTGTGCACTTTAATAAGGCAAGTGATATGAGTTGTTGCTGGGAGTTGCTCTCCTGGCTACTTTTTGAGAGAATTGTATCTGAGTTAACAAAGTGTTATTTTGTGTGCAGATCAATAAAAAATGAGTATTCCCATTGCAACCTTGAGAGAGTTAAAGCAGAAGAAACCCGACAGAATTCACAGCATATTTCTTGTTTAACAAAACTGATAGACCTGAAATTATGAACCTAACTCAACTGTGCATAAAAAGTATTTAAAATCTTACCTAAATGAAGAAACTTTTATTCAAAGTTTGCTGTGATTTATAACTAAAAGATAATATCTTAGATTCAAGTCAGAGGGGACATAAAAGAAATATGTTCATTATTTAAAAGATGTCTAGGAAAAGTAATCTTCAAAGTCAAAGAAAATATTTTGCTGGCAGCTATACCAACATTGGTAGAATATTAACAGAACTGAAGGATCACAAAGGAAAAACAAACAAACAAACAAACAAAACAAAAACAAACAACAACCACAAAAAACAAACAAACAAACAAAAAAAGCAAAATCTCTTGGGGAAAAAAAAAGCAACACAATTAAGTGAGATTCAGACATGTTCACAAAATTACAGGTACGGATAAATAAATAACAGAAGATGCCAAATGACCAGTGAAGAGGAGAGGAGAGGAGAGGAGAGGAGAGGAGAGGAGAGGAGAGGAGAGGAGAGGAGAGGAGAGGAGAGGAGAGGAGAGGAGAGGAGAGGAGAGGAGAGGAGAGGAGAGGAGAGGAGAGGAGAGGAGAGGAGAGGAGAGGAGAGGAGAGGAGAGGGAAAAGATGCTGGTGGATCTTGTGGTGGTGGACATAAACTAAGAAACCTTATACAGTAAACACTTGAAAACAACAGTATAAACTTCATACTTCGAATACATGTTGATATTTGAACGTCTGTAATATCTGAAGAGCAACGTATCTTTAGTCGATAGGTATAGATGATGAACTGAAAGCTGGGAACATGTTTGTTTAGAAAGCAGTATTCTAGAGACCTGACCTTGTATCGAACTTCCTTGACAATATTCATTCAAGTACTATCTGTTGTTTTTAGAACCACAGACACTTCATAAAGAAGATTCATGCTATAAACAGTTGAAAGGCATATCACCAATATGCACCAAGTAATGCAAAGAAAATTCAAATATAGCTTTTATAACATCAGCAGAAGCATGTTTAAAATATTCAAAACTCAACTTTAAAAGGGTTGATATAACAAAGCATACTTAGTATATTTGAAATATCTACATTGTTGTCTTTATAGACATTTCTGGATTATAATTTACCACTATCACTGACCTTTTTAGCTTCATAATATGTTACAGATACTCTGAATATATGAGGTCATTTAATCCCTCATAAGACACAAAACTAATAAATTACAGATTTTCAATGTTCATCCTTTAGTCCTCAAATATTTTTATACATAATATGAAATCTTTTGAGATGCAGGAGTAAACATTGTAAGATGAGGCCCTGCTGAAGACAGAATAGATGTTTTGTGTTCTTCTTTCTCAATGCTGTATCAGTACCATTGCATGCAGAGATCTATTATTCTGCTAGCTACGTCTTAGAGATTTTTCTTCTTCATGTGCAATAAAAAAGACCTTTTTTTTGCATTATAATTCAATACAACTACAGATTATGATGTACAGCCAGATATAACAATTTAAACATCTAGTTTGCACCTGATTTTCCATTGCTAGTGGGTGAACTTACTTTTTGAAAAAAGTTACTAAATTTATTTTTAGAATAAATGATCAAAAATGGGCATAAAATGATTCAATAGTAATTAAAACATTTACTTGAAAATGCATCCACATGTGTAAAATAGAAATATAAATTCCAAAAGTTAATGGTCTGACCCTCACTGTGTGTCCCAGATAAGTCTGAAGGGCTACTCTGACTAAATATTTTTACCATTCCTCTTTATGTCAAGAAGGTTTATATCGTGTGTAGTCCAAGCTTACTTTTCTGGAGATATATTTCAAGTTTAGGTAAAATGACCTTTGAGCAGTTACTTTAAAATTCCTTCATATGTTTAGGTCTAGTTCCTTTGCTTTATAAGAAACTGTCTAATATCTATTTTATTATTTAGTTGCACTTGATGAGACAAATAAAATCTGAGGAAGGCAAATGTCTTCATCTTAAGCTGACTGTTCCTTCTTGTGATGTTGTATGAAAAAACTTTTATCTGAAGTAAACTTTTTTTTATAAAAAGAGTTTCTTTGCTTCTCCATACCTATTTAAAGTAATTTTCTCTGAAACTATGCTTTCATCCATAAACTTTATTCTTATAAGTGATATTTTAATAAACTAGCTATAGAACAACTACACTGTGAAATTACACATTATAAGACAGGGTAATACATATCAGCTAGTTAGACTAGTGTTCATAATGTTTTTTTTCCTCTTTTAATCTTAACATAAATTATAGAAAAATTGTTTAGTGATTAATAAATCACTCCCTAAAGTCTCCAGTGAAATGAGAAATTAAAGTAATTTAAGTTGATGTCCTGTGCAGACAGCACTAGAAGCTAAAAATCTGGGAACAGTAATTAACAGGACATGCAACAAACAGATTTTTTTTATCTTTTAGGAGGTAATGAAGAAAGCTGAAAGTATTGATTTACCATTAAGTGAAACAATGCTTGGATTTTTATTTTAACCTTGCAATTATGTTTTTGCAGTAACATTGTAGATGGATTCATATATATGGTTTAAATTAAGTTTCATTTCCAATTAATTGTTAAATTTCTCTGTAATCTTTTGATTAACTAGGATATTCTAAAGTCCCAAATATAGCAGCACACAGTTGGAATTTCTGGTTTTTATGCAAACTGAAATCATACTTACTACTTGAAATTCATATTGATAGTTCAAAACAAATCATGTGTTTAATGTAAATTTCTGACATTCTGTATGAAGTCATGTTGCTTTTTGGTCAGAAAATGTCACATTGTGTCAGGTCACAAATGTCCTGAATGGTATTACTGTAACAAGCCATGACAAACCAATGAGACATACTAAAAGAAATGAAGTATTTTTAAGACTATTTCACAATCACTGGAATCACAAGTATCCAGTTTGAGTATTATACTTCAAATAGATGAGTGTAATTTTAGCTACATTTGTGCCTGTCAAGTTAAATTTCCTTTCTTTACACAGAATTATCCTTCATGCAGAGATAGGTATATAAATATAAACATATAAATATAAATATATAAATATAAGTATAAATGTATATACATATATATCTTTAGCCCATGTAACTGGCTGTACATAGTCTTTCATAGTAAATCTAAAAGTTGTATCAGGGTGTCCTGACTCCTTAAGTGCATCAGTGCTAAAAACCACAGCTAATGAGTTAATTCTAATGGGTGCAGTAATATCCATAGCAGATCTTTCATGTGGAGGTTTATCTAACCCTATGCTTTAATTATTTTCCTGTGATCTTCCTACTCCATTCTTTCCTTTTTGGGACAAGGAAAAAAGACCTTATTTAAAAGCTTCATTTCAACCACAAGTAAGTGCCAGTTACTATATTATACTTCCCTGAAGGGAATATTTTAAAGAGAATGACTGTCACACTCAGAATAACTTATCTAAGAAGACTAGTCAGGAGTCTTGATCTGCCTATAACCAGCAATTCTATGGTCTTAAGCAGAACTGACATTAAAAAGTCTTTTTTAAGATAAACTTTGATGGGCATACAAGGAATTATTGCTACAGAATAAATAGTAAAGATTATGAAAGACTTTAAAAATGTAGCTTCTCTGGAGAGTATTACATCACAAGTAGGAGTTTTAATCTACCTTCTTTCAAGTGACACACTTTCAAATCCTAATGGGAAGCAATTATTTGCTTATAGCATGGTCAGAAGAAAGCACATTAGCTAAGTCCAATCCAATTAGCTCCTTCTTAGACAAATCTGCTTTAGAAGGAGCTATCTGGAAGTGTTGGAGTCATGAGCAACTTGATCTCTTCACCTCAGGGCCACTGCTGATCTTTGGCCTTCAGGTATTTAGTAGAATGGGCATACTCAGAGGACTTCTATCGTTATGTTTAATTAGTTAACATATATTTTTTTCTAAAGCCAAATCTGCTATCTGTGGTCCTTCTAGTTCGTTATAATATATCATAGACAAGAAGAGAATTTCTAAATGCAGTGTTATAATATTTATATAAGTGCACCCTGAGAAAGTTTGCGGATGACACCAAGCTGAGTGTTGTGGTTGATATTCTAGAGGGAAGGGATGCCATCCAGAAGGACCTTGACAGGCTAGAGAGGTGGACCCGTGTGAATCTCATTATGTTCAACAAGACCAAGTACAAGGTCCTGCATGTGGGTTTTGGCAATCCCAAACATGGATATAGGCTTGGCAATGAGTGGTTTGAGGGCAGAGAAGAACTTGGAGGTACTGGTGGATGAAAAACTGAATATGGGCTGGCAATATGCACTCACAGCCCATAAAGACAACCATATCCTGAGCTGAATTAAAAGAAGTATGACCAGCAGGTAGAATAAAGTGGGTCTCCTGTCTACTCTGATCTCATGAGACCTGACCTGGAGTACTGTGTTCAAAGTGTGAGAAAGTCATGGACCTGCTTGAACTAGTCCAGAGGAGAGCTGTAAGATGTTCAGGGGACAGGCTGAGAGAGCTGGAGTTGTTTAGCCTAGGGGAAGGAGAGAAAGCTCTGAAGAGACCTTCCAGTACTTAAATGGGGCCTACAGGAAAGATGGGGACTTTTCATTTGGGAGTGTAACAATTTTAAACTGAAAGAGGCAAGACTTAGATTAGATATTATTAAGAAACATTTTACGGTGAGGGTTGTGAAACATTGAAACAGGTTGCCCAGGGAAGTTGCAGGTGCTCCCTTCCTGGAAGTTTTCAAGGTCAGGTTAGATGAGGCTTTGAGCAACCTGATTTAGTGAAAGCTGTCCCTGAACATGGCAGAAGTGTTGGACTAAACAATCTTTAAATGTCCCTTTCCACCCAAACCACGCTATGGTTCTATAAATAGACAATAGTTGAAATATACTGTAGTGGGTTTGACTATGAGCAGTGTTGTTCACATTATTCTATCTGCAAGTTATACTCCATGCAATATATATGAGATCAGAAAACAACTAAGACCCTCGATTTAAGGACAGAATACTTCTGTTGACATATATGCATACAGTGATTCAATTTAGTCCTTCATCTCACTGCCAGATATCCAGAATTACTTTAGTTGGTCAAGAAGAGTAGTCAGTCATTAAATACATCCAACACATAATGTTGTACCACAAGCGGGCGAATTCCTTCTTCCTTCTTCCTTCTTCCTGGCTGACATAATGCAGTGTTTTGTGAATCAGGAACATACTGATTCTTGAATCAGAAGTTCTCTACATAAAATTTATTGTTTTCACCACACAGCATCATGCATTTTGCTTCAGTGCCTTTAAGAAGGCCTTAGGGATTCACTAACCTTTATGGGAAAAGTCTTTTATAACTTAGTACCTGTTCTGGAGGGCTTTTTTTAGCTTCCTGTAAAATACAATAAAGAACTGCTATAAAATTCTACAGGAAAGGTGAAATCTTACAGAAGGAAGGTAATTCTCATTCAGTTCCATAGATATAACTTAGAAAAAATGTTCCTAAAATATTCTTTTCCTATATGCTGTGATATACTTTCTGTTAACACATATTCTTACTTGCTCTGAAATTTATGAAAATACAGTTAATATTTTAATGGCAATAAAGAGTATTTTAATGCCAAAAGTATTTTTCCTCTAATTCATCAATTATTTTAAATCTTATAAGGAAAACCAAAATAAATATGCCTGTATTTTTAAATACCTTCATATATCCTGACATTTATGTAATGAAAGTATAATACATTTTGAAAACTTTTTTGAAGTGCAAATTCCAACTCATTTATGTTTTGCGTTTTATAGTTTACTTAATTTGTGTATTATATGGCTGAGGTATACATAATATCTTATATTTTATTCAAATATACAAATAATCATCACTAAAGGCATTGGATTTATGAAAATCTAAAAAAAAATAAAAATAGTGGGGATACTATTTAAGGAATTATATGTAAATATGCCACATTAACATTTTTGTACATTGATTTCTTTTAAAATTCTTAATGAAAAATTATGCTACCCCAGCCAGATCTTACTCTGTTTTGTTCTTTTTAAATGCAGTATTAATAAGCTGATTCTGTACTTTTTGGGAGAATGTTTTATTAGGAAGCTTATTGAATTGTTATTTTAATGTGTTATTAAAGAACTCAATTGCTTTCCGTTCCTACTAGCCAGGTAAGTGTAACTTGTCAGGTACAATCATGGAGTTTCACATGGTTTCCATGCTTGACTTATGCACACTTATTGAAGACAGTTTTATTTTCTAACATGAATTCAAGAGAATTAGGGAAAAAAAAACCAGCAGAAATAGCTACAGCAGCATGCTGCTTATAAATAAATGTGTTCAAGCACTACCAACAGTAGGTTTTCAGAGCTTTAAGTTGAAGTCCTTGTAACAAAAAAGGTAAAAATTAAACAAAAAAAATTAAAAAATACCACAATTTTGCAATTAATTATCACCCACTAGTTTTTTAAATATAAAAGTGTTTTAATTTTAATTTAGAATTGTATTTTCTGGTTAAATTAAGATACGCATGCTGCTTTGTGTACTGGGCTATTCACATCAAGGGCATTCTGTGTAAAGCTGGAGAACTGGATCTCAAAAGGATGATGTTTGCTAAGGAGCCGATGTTTTCTGTTGTGAAGTCCCCAAGTCTTTCTTGCTACTTGGACCACAACCTGACAAGACATGGATGACATTATCTTAGGTACTTTCATTTCTTTTCAAAATAAATCCAGAGAGCTGTAGTTATTTGCAGCAGCAAACACAAACCGAAATCAACCAACCAACAAATAATTCAAGAGAGAGCATAAAGCTTGTCCATTTCAACATTAACCACACTGAGCTGATTTTCAGCAATGAGATCAAACCAAGAATGTTACTTTGAAGACTGTGTTTTGCAGAGATGTTTATTAGAATGAAAGTGATAAGCCAATATTTATTATTGTCTTTAACATTTATCTAAAGAGTTGCCTCAAACATAGATTATACAGGATGGAAAATGTATAAAAAAGTATTTTTGCCCAGCTGCATCTCTGATTACATTATGTTGGTGGTTGGACTAGTCACCTGGAAAAGTGAATGGAGGAAACTCAGACATGGGATCTACAACCTATACCTGAGAATGTATTTATGAGGCCCAGAACAGCCATAAAAGCTTGTTTATAATTTGGCTTTCAAGGGCTTGTAGGGTGTAATGTTTTAAATAGAGATATCATCTTTTTGATTCCCTTTTGTAGCAGGTACCCCTGAGAGTACAAGCAAAAGATGGTAGCAAGAGTCTTGAAGGTACACTCAGAGCTTGACATCAAAGGTCCCAAGGCTACATAAATGTTTTATTACTGGTCACTAAAGAAATACAGCTTTGGGAATTAAGCAGAACTGGCTTCAGAACTTGTATATTTTTAGAGTTTTCTAAGAATCTATTTCAGCTTTCCATGACTGAAAACATAGTCATATATATCTTTACATTTTGCCTTACATTGCAAGGGGACATCTATTTTCAGAGTTCAACAAGCAGAGTGGATCATTAGGGTATCCCATATTGTTACATCATCATTAAGCAGAAATACACCTCTCTGCCCTGTGTGCCTGCATTCGAGGTATAATGGGCAATTTTGACACAATTCTTGTTTTTTTCATCTCTAGGAGAGCAGACACGTGCCTACAAGAATACATGGATGGAAGAAAGGAAGTGCACAGGCAGTGGAACGAGGGACATGTATCCTGGGAATAATATAAGGATGTTACCTGGATGTGTAGGGATGAGATCATAAAAGCTAAAGAGCAGATGGAACTGGACAAGGCAGGGGATGTAAAGGATGATTAACAACGGCTTCCACATGTATGCTGGCCAGAAAAAGATTTTTTGTTTTAAGTATCTTCCAAATAAATAAGAAAGAACTAATGACCATATACATGCAGAATGCTGAGGTACTCAGCAATTTTTTCTTACCTCATTTATAACTGATAATTACTCTTCCTGCATTTCTCAAGCCCATCAACCTCAAAGAAGGGACCTGGGGAGAGAAGTCCTTCCCATAATAGGAGAAGATCAGATTCAAAACCACTTGAAGAATCTGTACATACACAAGTCCATGGGACTCAAGGAGTGGGATCTCAGGGTCCTGAGGGAATTGGCTAATATAGTTACCAAGCCACTCTCATATTTTATTAGAAAGACTTTTTAGCAGAATCTGTAATGACAGGATGTCTTTGCACATGGCAAGGAGATTGGGCTAGATGGTCCTTAAAGGTCCCTGTCACGGAGGCAACCCACAGGTCAATTTAAGGGACAACAAGGTCCAAAAACAACTTTTATTAGACCGGCGAGGAACAGGGTTTAGCACTCCAAAAGTGACTTAAATACAGGTTCGGATATCAGTTGAGGAAGATTATTTGAGGGGCAGCCACTGATATAACCAACAGGCGGTCCACAATGTGCATGCACGTGGCTTCACCCAAAACAATGCCGGAGCCGTCCCCGAGTCCCGGAGGAGTACACACTTGCCTAAACACAGTGCTGGATTATGTTTAAAGAGATACACGTACTCGTAGTGAGTACGGAAAGTGTGCACTCGCGATTCCACGAGAGTAAATTTATAATACTCTCGCAGTCCTGCGAGAGTTATTTTACACGTGCAAATGTGCACGGAATCCTACACGTGCTTATGTGGAAGCATGGGAGGAAAATACACTCGCCATTGTGCGAGGGGCTCTCGGCGGCCACTCGCGATTGTGCGAGGAAATAAAGTACTTGTGCAAATGTGCACGGAAAGAAAATACACCCACAATTCTGCGAGGATTAATTTTACACGCGCTCATATGGAGCACGGAAAGTTATACGTGCATATGTGCACGAAAGTATAAATATACTCGCAATCCTGCGAGAAGTTTTACTTAACACACGTGGCGGCGAGGCAAGCGGAGTCCCCATCCCGGGGAGGGGGGCTCTTGGCGGCAGCATCTTGCTCGTGCTCCGAGAGACCCACGACAATGGGCAGAGTCTCGACGAGAGTCCCGTTTTTATACTGGCTGATCAGATCTGACTGTAGGCACTCTAGAAGCTTCTCTGCACCCCCCACACTGGCTGTGGGTGCCCCTGAAGCCTCCAAACATCCCCCACACTGGGCGCGGCCCAGTGTGCCTCGGCACTCCCTTCTTCTAATGTCCCAGGAGCCAGGGTGCTCTGGGCCAAACAAAAGAAGCTGTTAGCCTCAAGTAGCAGAGAAAGAGGGAGATGTGCCATACTGAAGGAGGGAGGGGGGTTGCAATCTGCCACAGTCCCTTCCAACACAAACCATTATACAATTCTACATTGTGACTATTACTTAATGGTGAGAAAGTGTTTTGAATTTCTTAAGCAAAATATTCAAGTATGAAGTTTCTTAAATAAGGTAACTTATGTTTTCATAACTTCTTATTTTCCAGATAAGGTAGAACATACCTCATAGTATAGGCACATTCTTGATTCTTTCACCACTGAGTTGCATAGACATGTAGCTGGAAACTTGGAAAGAGTGTTACAAAAGAGTTATAGTCATAAGCTACCATCTTCAGCTATCTTGAGCTGAACCTGCTATCATATTCTCTAATGTTGACAGGTCTACTGGTCAGGAAAAATGGAAATAAAACAAAAGAAGTTTCACTGCAAAAACACATATTCCCAAAACATATTAAGGCATAGAATACAGATAGCAAACATTTATAGGAAAAACAGACAAATATACAAACAAACAAATACCTTTCACATGCAACAGTGTCTATTTCAGTTGTGTGTTTTGTATATATTTTACAGATAATGTAGCATGGCAAAATTGTCATTATGGCTGCAATGATTTGTTATTACTCCTGTTATTTTATTTATTTTATTTTATTTTATTTTATTTTATTTTATTTTATTTTATTTTATTTTATTTTATTTTATTTTATTTTATTTTATTTTATTTTTTTAATGTTTTATTTTAAGGAGCTATGCTGTCCTGGAAACTTAAGTTTAGTTCCTACAAAACCTCAAATGTTCTATGTGGAATTTGTGTACAACCTGACCCTGAATGTACCTTAAGTAATCCTGCTATGCCATGTATGAGATCCTTACCACCCCCACCACCCAAAATAAAACCAAAAAACAAAGCGAAACACAAAAACAAAACCAAGACAAAACAAAAGAAATCAAATAAAAACCTCAAAAAACAAACCAGACCAATGTCTATTGACTAGAAAAAAAAAAAAAAAAATCTTCCCTAAAATCTGTTGATATTATAAAAATGAGCAGAATTATAAAAAGGAGTAAATAGTAAGCAGATTGTGAAATCACAACAGGACAACACAGATGTGCAGATGTATAAATGGCATGCTAAATTTTATGAGCAGTGTCTGCAGAGTCATTTTGTTGGATTTGAGTCAGAAATAGCCATTTCAGTGCATTCAAGAGATAGGAAGAGAAATTTCCATCAACCCAAAGGCTAACAGAAAATTTTCTTCAGGGAAAATGTATCCACTTCTCATGTCTCCCATTTTAGTATTTAGATTAATGCACATCATGTATTTGGCTTCTGTCTATGCTTTTCTTTCCCAGTATAATTTTTGAAACAGATTTGCCCTGCAGCATCAACTACCCTTGATAGCGTTCTCTCTTACTGTGTGATTACTTGCTTAGCATAATGACTTTTCTACTTTTTTAAATTACTGTTGTGTCACAGGAATTACTGGCTAAAAAGCTGACATTAAGGGAATATGATAATATCAGTAATGGAAAAAATATATAGAAAGTTAATGTAACTACATTTCAGATGTCCTTTAGTAACCTTTTAGTGTTCCATGTTTTATTTTTGACAGTTAAATTTTGAACAAGCATTTAGAACATTCAGAACTATAATATGAAAAAGAGAAAACACAGCTGAACAAAATTTCCAGACAGAACATTTTTTTCTAATTTAAAATAGTCATACAAAGAAAGCCCATGTCTCATTAAAAAATATTTTTTGTGTGTCCTTCTAACATTAACCTGATTTACCATGATATCAAATTATTATCAGCATCACGTATAAACTGTATAATAACATATATTTTATTTCAGTAATATAATTCCATCATAATCTTCATTATGCTAATATTATAAGTTATGCAGGAGTTTCAAATTATGCATAATTTTATTTTATGCAATATAAAATAGAATTATTTTTTATTTCCAGAATATTTTTTTCGAGAACTTCTGAAATTAGTTCAATAATTTTATTTGTGATTTTTGAATTGTTTCCTTGTATTCAAATACAGGATACATTTATTGTTTTTAACCGGAATTTGAGGTGACCACAATTCCAATTGCTGATCTATTATGTGACTTGGTATCACAACGATATTGAACTTTGCTATACCACTATTCTTTTTTATTTTATTCATGTGCTAAAACTGTGAAAGAATTCTGGAGCACAGATGATTTTTGAATCAATAACCACAGTTGACAGTGAAGAGGTTTTACTCTCAAGTTTTCACTGGTCTGGCCAATAGTAAGTATAAGCAACATTATGGTAAAAATGAAACAACATAATATTTACATTCCCTTCCTTCTCATTGATTCATGTTAAAAATCATGCTGTGAGAAAAGTACCAAAGGACAGAAAGACAGAGCCTTTTCTTTTAAAAACATCGACTAGTGAAATTGTGCAACCTCACTTATTGTTGTGAGTGGATCTCCATACAACTTCAGACGTTAACTGGTAAACAAATGAACTTATGAATATTTTTTATTTATTCTCTTGTCAGTAGAAATGATCTCCCATGACATATGCTACACAAGAAGAGAGAGTTTCTCATAAACAAGCCACTGAAATTCTGTTCTTTTGCAGAACAAAACTGAATTAGCTCTGTTCTGCTTAGTCTCCAAGCCCAGGGAAATGCAGATGCACGTGTGGGTGACTAGCTAATAAACTATACTTAACTGTGCTAAAGAGGTCATATAAATGTTATATTAAAATATTAATATCCTGAATTTTCGTGATTTAATGCTATATTTTATATAAAAATGTTGATAAACTCATGTGTTTTCCTAATATAAGAAAGAATCAAAACACATTTATATATATTAGTCACACTATTTCAGTGTTAAAGTAGTTAATGTACTTTAATGAAATTATCACTAACTCTCAAGCACAGGGAATGTTTAATAAAGTAATTGTAAGGAGGCCTTGAAAGAAATTTAGGACAGGCTGTGATCTCAAAGAAAATTAAAATGCACTCTTAAAATAACTAACCTGAACAAGCTTTTAACACTTAGCAAAGATAATTAAGTTCTCAGTGTATATAATCTTTTATTAATTATGCAAAATTTTGTGTTGTCGTTCAAAAAACCCCCCATTAAATTAAACATAATTAATTAAAACATAATAATTGACAGAAAATGTAGATGTTTCTGGAAGTATGAGATTAATAACATTGGCTTGATTTCATAGAATCATAGAATCATAGAATCATAGAATCATAGAATGTTGGAAGAGACCCACAAGGATCATCAGGTCCAAATCCTGTCCCTGCATTTGACAACCCCACAGTTCACGCCATGTGTCTGAGGGCATCATCCACTCTCTTCTTGAACACTGTCAAGCTTGGGGCCTTGACTACCCCGCTGGGGAGTCTGTTCCAGTGCAAACAATTATGTGGAATATATTGGTAAATTTTTCACATACAGCTTTGTCGTTGCACTTCATTTCTGATCTACAAGACCCCTGCTATTCAGCACTTACATCTCAGCCAATTAAGGAGTGGTAACTGTGTCATGTTTGTGAGCAGATTGAAATAAATATTTTAGATACTAAGCAAATATCATATGAGTTATTTTCAACTAGTGAATGTCTTGACCCAGGAATGCTGAAGTGTTCTTGGGGTTTCTCCTCCCTTCTTTATCAGCAAACAGAGCTAGTTCAATACCATACTTTCTCTTTACCTTGAGTCTGGATGATTTATAGAAATGCATTGCTGTATTGCCCACATCTTCCTTTCTGCTAACTAATTTGAATATCTATTTTTCATTTTTCATTACATGAATCTTAGTGATGAAATATGGGTGCTTTAAGGCTTTTATACACCTCATGAAAATTCTTCAATTATTTTTCACAGTCTAACATCCAAAAATCTCCAGCACACCCTGCGGCTGGATCTTCATTTCAGTACATCCTGCTCTAGACAGATCGGACTCGCTGGCCTCATTTCATTTGCAAAGAAAATATGCTCCAACTGTCTTGATGGAGAGACTTGCTAGAACATATTTTTTGCATCCTCCCTCTGGGAGTAAATCTGTAAGTGCAGTGGAGCAGTGAGCTGACACAGTTTACGTACATGGAGATGCAACCAAGGCAAAAAACACTTAGTGCCAGAATTGAAGGATGCATTGCAGGACATACTCACCTCATTGACACAACCTTTCACTCTATAATATATTGGATAGTTACATGGCACCATCCTGCTACTTTTTTTTCCATGTTCCAGGCCCTCGAGGATTATAACATTAGTAATAAATTAATTGCACTTGGGTCATGAGGTAAACAGACATGAAATACCAAAACTTACAAAACCCTCAAAACTGTAGGAAAAAAATGTTCCCATGGTTGAATTATCTCGCTTTCCAAAGCACAGAAATGTCTAGTATGAGTTGTCTCTGGTCAGTACTAATGCTCAAATGATGATTTGGAATTTTCTGAGAGAATACCAGCTAGCACAGGCTAAACTGTGCCAGGCATCATGCCAGCAATTTAACAGGATAGTTGACTGAGTCCTAGTGCCTGGGCACTTGCCCTGTTTCTGTATAATTTTCCGATAGAAACATAACTACTATAAGTTGCTATTACTATTTTTTTTTAAGGAGAAATCTGATGAACATTTAGGGTTTGTCTAAACTTTCTTCTTAAACTGCACTATGGCATGCTCAAGACCTTTTTAAGAACCAGATAAAGTCTGAAACAGTGAGCTCAGCAAGAGATGGAAAATAGCATACATAGATTGCCAAGATTCCTCACATTTCAGATTGTCAGGCAAATCACTAACCTACCTTTCAGGCCCACCAAGACTGACTAATCAGAAGCTGTCCACCACAGCCTGGCAGGGAAGACACAGAGTACAAGTGGGAAACTATGTGCCAAGAGAACTCTCTGCCTGTCCAGTATAACTTTCTGAGCAATTGATAGTCTATAGATAACAGTTGAATTTAATGATTTTTAAAACATAAAAAAAAATAAATAGATTGTTCTTTGGATATCTCCTCATTTTCTTCAAAGAGGTTCAAGTGAATAGAGAAATTTCATTTACCATATTGACATAATGTAACTAATAGTTCACACAAATAGAAACAGGATGATCATTATGCGGTCAAACTTTTTAGAACGGCATGTTGTGACAGGACAAGGGACAATGGTTTTAAACTAGAAGAGGGGAGATTCAGGTTAGACATGAGGAAGAAATTTTTTACAATGAGGGTGGTTAAGTACTGGAACAGGTTACCCAGAGAGGTGGTAGATGCTCCATCCCGGGAAACATTCAAGGCCAGGCTGAACGGGGCTCTGAGCAACCTGAGCTAGTTGAAGATGTCCCTGCTCGTTGCAGTGGACTATAAACTGTCATCTGGCTATTCCTATGTGTAGCACTACCATTTCAGTTAGACCGTTCCATTTCAGTTCTCAAGAAAATGGATGAAATGCTGAAGATAAAGCCCTAGCCATGAAAATTATTTAGTTAGATGAGATATTGCTATTAATTCATGTTTCATATAGAGATAAGCAAGAAAATCCTCATGGTTCATTCTGGACTAACATGGAGAAGCCTCCTTGACCCCTTGTGTCACTCCTTAGATTAGCCTCAGCTATTTTAAGGTACCTTGCTAAGAATCCCAAATTCAGGATTCCTGTACAAGAAGAGCAAGTAAACATTTCCAGAGGATGACTAAAATCTCAATTAAGATGATCTGGCCGTGCCTGAAGTTAAGCATGCCAGCCTCCCTCTATGGACTACGTAAATATCCCAGGTGACTAAGTAATTTAGATACCTATAGTATGGAGGATGAATCCAGGAAAACAGTCTTAAAAAGTTGTTCATCATACTGTGTAGAAAGATCACATTTCTACAAGTTTTCAAAATATATATAAAAAAAACTGTGATAAAAATCTCTCTTGTTACGATATCGCCTAAAAATTCATATATGGTTGACTAGCTATGACAAACTCCTTATTCAATAACTTTTTAAAGCAATAGTCCTAACTCCAGAAAATATTTAAATTTGTGCTTAAAAGACATGTTTAAAGCTAATATGTAACAAAAAATCAATCCTTGCTTAAGAAGAGTATTTATCTTTTACCAAGTAAAGAAAATTTAAAAAAAAAAAAAAATAAAAGAAAAAAGAAAAAAAGTCAAACTTCAAGTAGTTCTTATAATTGGATAATTGAAAAGTAGTCTGACAGAATTTTTTTTTGTCCAACTATGTTATTAAATAACTTTTCAGACAGAAAGTTTCACAAAAGGAGCTTATTGTTGAATTCTATTTTTAGTGTATTGTCACTCTAGTGTATCTAGCTTACTCAGAATTATATCTTGCTGTTCTTCACTTTGCCGATGTAAGAATCATGTAAAAGGATTCTAAAATATACAGACAAAAAATTTAAAGTTTTCTCAACCTAACCCAACCCTCTTGATAAAGATAAACTTGATAAACTTCACATACTAGTCCTTTACACAGATTGTGCAATAATTTATGGAGGATTTCAAATGACCTCTCAAACGTTTATTTTTTTTTTTTTTTCAGAGAGAAGGGTAAAAAAATTGAAAGATTCCATAGGGATCCAGTGAATTGTGGAAATATGGATTAAGCCCTCTTTTATAACCTGGCATAAAAAAATGGATATGCTACTCTATTATTCTGAAAGAGAGGTAATTAGATATAATGTTAAAAAGGTAGCTTGAAATCATACAGATAAACTGCCTATAGATAAGAGAATTTCCTCTTTTCATGCAGTCACTTAAACTGCTAATTATCTGAAAAAAATGCCTATGTAATCTTATTACTACTCAGTAAAGCTTTACTGAGGAAAGTATAATGGTATGCACCACTGTGAGAAATTGTATCTGATCCAATGAGTCTTAAATTCTCTTGCACAGAAAACTAATCTATTCACAAAATTGTATGCAGAAACAAGGAAGGAAGGAGGAAATCAGGTGTTAGGTGCCACAGGGCTCCTTCCACTAGGGGGAGGTGAAACCTCATTTGAATGACTATCGAATGTGGTTATATTAAAAAGGTACATATTTTAAAATGTACCACTACTTTCCCTCCTGTATTTTGGACTTAGCAATGGACTTGAACTTTAATGTTCAAATACCATTTCCTGATTCCATCTTTGCTAAGGTATTCACCCTTTTAATAAACATTTTGCCTCTTAGTAGGCAACAAATACACAGTCCACAGAAAACAGACAATATTTATACATATAGTCAAAATGTATATATATGTATTTCACAGTATCACAGTATGTTTGGGATTGGAAGGGACCTCAAAAGATCATCTAGTCCAATCCCCCTGCTGGAGCAGGAACGCCTAAGTGAGGTCGCACAGGAACATGTCCAGCTGGGTTTTGAATGTCTCCAGAGAAGGAGACTCCACAACCTCCCTGGGCAGCCTGTTCCAGTGCTCTGTCACCCTTACTGAGAAGAAGTTTTTTCTCAAATTCAAGCGGAACCTCTTGTGTTCCAGCTTGATCCTTGTCCTATCATTGTTTGCCACCGAGAAGAGCCTGGCTCCATCCTCATGGCACTCACCGTTTACATATTTATAAACATTAATAAGGTCCCCCCTTAGTCTCCTCTTCTCCAAACTAAAGAAACCCAGCTCCCTCAGCCTTTCCTCATAAGGGAGGTGCTCCACTCCCTTAATCATCTTCATTACCCTACGCTGGACCATCTCCAGCAGTTCCCTGTCCTTGAACTGAGGGGCCCAGAACTGGACACAGTATTCCAGATGGGGTCTCACCAGGGTGGAGTAGAGGGGAAGGAGGACCTCTCTCGATCTACTAGCCACCCCCCTTCTAATACACCCCAGGATGCCATTGGCCTTCCTGGCCACAAGGGCACAGTGCTGGCTCATGGTCATCCTGTTGTCCACCAGGACACCCAGGTCCCTTTACCCTACACTGCTCTCTAATATGTAATTTCCCAACCTATACTGGAACCTGGGGTACATAGTCAATACTGTGTGATGCTATGTTAAGTAGTAACATCAAATAATTTTGCATCTTGAACATCCTCAACATTCTGGATGTTTTACAAATATCTATGACAATAATAGCAATCATCTTTTTTGGGAAAGTATTAAGCTAGTATCAATACATAAATCACTTTCAATAGTTCAGGTTTTGTACTATGTGGCCAGCTCTACAAATTCATTTGTGCAAGAATAAGGAGGAAGAGGTTTTATTTCACGCTTTTATAACTATTTATAGTACTTACAAACATTGTGGAATACCACAATGGAATACTTTTAACTTCCCAGGTGTTTTTTGGTTTTGTTTGCTGTTTTGTTTGTTTGTTTGTTTGTTTGTTTGTTTTTTAAACAAGACATTAACTCTAAATTTCAAACTATATGTGAAGACAGAGAGGACACATTATCACCTTATTTCTCACTTACAGCAGATTGTTTTTTTTTTTGTTTTGTTTTGTTTTGGTTTTTTTTTGTTTGTTTGTTTGTTTTCTATTTTAGCCAGTTGTACAATTTGGACCCAGTGAGCATGCTTGTAAAATATTCTGTCTGGTCCCCCTTTCCTCTTTCACTCCCCCCAGCTTTTATTGATGAGCATGACATCATATGCTGTGGAATATCCCTTTGATCAGTTGGGGTGAGCTGTCCCAGTAGAGAATATAGCCAAGTCTTAAAAACACTTTTATTTACACGCATTCTAGCAAAAAATAACTGTTTTAAGGAAAATGAAATCTTCCAAAGACACAGCAAACAAACAAACAAACAAACAAAACAACAATAACGGCAACAAAACACCAAAAAACCCCAACCGACAATAGTCAGGAATAACATATTTTAAAAATTTTTATTCCTAAAATACATAACTTGTAGGTTGTTATAAGAATCCATTCATGTGCACATTAAGGAGAAATACATATAAAATTTAATCAATCTTACTGATTTTTCAGAAACACTTTAACCTATTTTTTTGTGTGTGTGTGTAATCAATGTTCATCTTCAAAATTAAATCATTACACTTTATCTGTGCTAATCTTGGCAACAGTATTTAATTCCTGATATTCAATAATTCTACAATCAGTATGTTTTATTCAGACAGGTATTTAATTATGGATATCTGATATCTTGCATGTGTTTGTGCCTGTTTATCTATGAGTGTATGTATGTGTGTATGAAGTATACATATTCACATTTTATAATGTAAAAATAACAATAGGAGGAATTTGATTAAAAAAAAAAAAAGTCAGCCTGAAGGTAAAGCTGTAGCAATAATTTCTAGAGGAGATTAAAGTAAAATAGGCTTTGACTACCTCTAGGAAAAAGTAAAACCTTCCTAGTTAGAAAAGGTTGTTTCATTCTAGCCGGAGTGACAGTCACAGCATGCAGTCTGCAGCTTTTCCCCAAATTTTCAAAACTGCAGGCTGATCTCTTTATAAGCTACATTTTATTACACTTTCCTTTGTGTAAAGGAATCTTCTTGTGGCTATGGTCCAACCCAGAGCCCCTGAGGCTGGAGAGTGGGGGACTCATGTTCCCTGCACAGTATGGAGCCTGACCATGACTGCAGAACACACACGTTATCAAAACTCAGAGTACACTCTCACATTCTCTCTTTTGGATGTAGTTTTAAAATCCACTAAAGACAGGGAAATCACTAGTATTTGTTACGTATAAAACACACATAATGAGTACTAGAAAAAGCAAAACAAAACCAAGCAGATAGCCTTGCCTTTGTCTGGAGCTGGATTACTCATGTGTAAATTAAACACATACATAAAGGAGAGTTTTCAGGTCTAGGGCCTTAGGCTACCATTTGTGATGTCTGATTTGCAAGAAAATTATTTTCTTAAACGTGCCAATTACTTTCTGCTCAATTTACAATAGCTTCCAAAGAGATCATTAGCCAAATAACAATTACCTTGGGCAAAGAATACCTCTTAACAATGCCCAAACTATTTGGCTGATGGAAGCAGTGCTACTTGTTAAATTAAACTGACTGCAGCTTAAAAAAAGGTTTTTAACAAGAGACTTACAATTTTAAGTAATTTAAAATGTGATTCTTTCAAGTGAAATTTTTGGTTATAGGGTTGTTATAACTTCAGCATTAGCAAAATGAGATTTACATGACTATTGAATCATTTGTTTTGGAAAAATCTTATATCCTGTAAATTGAATGTAACAGTTGATGTCTACTTGTATTTTTATTTTAATAAGACCATTAACTATAAGCCAAGGCAAGTGCTAAGAATTCATAATCTTAAATTAAAAAAAAAAAATAAAAAAAGAATAATCAATAGAGCTGTTGACTATACACCTGCCACATTAATATAAATTTATGATTATTTTACCATTCAATTATAGGCATGCATTATATACAATGATGCTACAAGTCAAAATAACTACAAATGCTACTAAGGAATGAGTAGCAAAAATTACATTCAAAACTTATAAATTAATATATAGTTATAGATGAACAGAAATTTTTCTGTAGTCCTTATTAAGACCAGAGCTAATTCTTTCTGTATTAAAACTACTGATATTTTCTGCTGAGTACATTGAAGACTAAAATTAGACTAAATTTCTCATAAGCAGAGCCAGGACTAAACTACTACATCACTTTGTTTCCTTTATTTTATTATTCAAACATACTAAGAAACGTGGACTTATGTTTAAGGAGGCAGACGTGGTTACAAGGAGTCTTGTAAGTGGATTTATTGGTGAGAAATCACTTCATTTTAGTCCCCATCTTTTAAAAAAGAAGTAATAATGTTGTGTAATCCTGTATCCCTGTAATATGATTTTGTCATTGCTAGCAACAAGCCATAGGATGTGTACTGAGTTTGCGAGGTCTGAGGACTAAAGCTTTGCTTTGCCTGAACTTGTCTTGACCTGCTTGGAACTTTGTTACTTGGTTTAGCAGAAATAGAAATTTTAATTTTGACCAGAGAACAGCAGCTAATTTCTTAAACTTTTCTCACCTTTTTACGTTACAGACATACTTTTTTTATGAAGATACACATAACAACTTGAGTCATCATCCCTGGAGGAGTTTAAAGGAGGTATAGATGAGGTTCTTGGGGACATGGTTTAGCAACAGAGTTAGGTTAATGATTGGACTCAATGATCTTAAATGCCTCTTCCAATTAAAATGATTCTATGATTCTATAAATAGTAATTCTGTGTAGAACGTGTGTGGCAGTTGTAAATTTCCTGAAGAGGTTAGTGAGGTGAATAGATTAATAGTGTGAATCCTACAACACAATTTGGACGGAAAAATCTATGTTTTATACCACAAATAAATCTTTGTGCTGAGTTTAGTCCAATCTAGTAAGCATAGAATTCATGGGGAATATTGCTATTGAATTAACCCACCTTTCAATCAGCTTGGTTACATATGAATAATTACCTTTCAACCTTGATCCTTCTTCAGTTCTTTTCACATGTACTTTTCACTCTTGTCTACCTATTACCAGAAATAATATTATACCTAAAGAAATAGTAAAATAAATAACACACACACATACATTTCTTTTGTTTAGTGTTTTTTTGTTTGTTTGTTTGTTTTTTAATGTTATAAATTTAAATTAATTATCAGGCCAGTATAAACAGTTTTGCACATAGTAAAGAAAAAATACAAGAAAGCATTTGGAGCTTTGTGATCACAAGTCTAAATTGATATTTGAACAAAAAGAACATTCATTACATTGAAGATATGTCTGCTGCTATTTTGAACAGGACTATAATTTAATATTTTTTCATGAAAAATGGTGTTCTGAACAATATTGTTTTTTCTTGTACTTCTTTGGTAGTTTGTTGTTGGATATCTTCTGACACCAGCTGTAATAACCATCTGCCAATACCATGAGCAGTGGTTGCTTGCTGCAATGCAAGCTTCTCCTTCTGTATTGCCTGGAGAAAATGAGCAGGAGCTGGGAGTTACCATGTTAACTAGAGAAGATGACTGGTGGCACCCTGTCTGTCTGGGGTGGTAGCTTTTGTGTTCTAGTGAGACTGAATGTTCAATAATTTCTTCCTGTTTCCCCTTCCACCATCTTCTCTTCACAGTTTTTATCTCAGCTATCCCGACCCATTTCTTTAAAACATATTTCAACATATTTTAGATTTTTAAAAGGTTAGTGATCCTGTGTTTCAGGAGATACATCACAAATGTTCTGAATCTTCCTTTTTGATCCATGCGAGTTTGAGGGAGCACCACTGTCTTGCCATCTACTGTGTCCTGTAAGCTCCTTTGTGATACACCATGCCTCAGAATAACTTGTAGGAAAGAATAATGATTCTGAGGGCAAAAATTGTATGGTAGAATTGCACTTCTGCTTGATGTCATGACAGGAACTTGGACAAGTTCCTCATGATCTAAAGGCTGTTGTCTCTCCTGTACATGGATAAATGTCTGTCACAAACTAGCATACTCTGTGACCTGTAAAACAGATCTGTTTATAAACCCTGTATTACCTGCCTGGATCTTTAAGGTCTAGTGACTTGTTTTTTTCTTTCTGCTTCTCTGCAAACTTTTAAAGCCATTGTTAGGTTTGCTGAATTTCACAGACCTCATTGTTCAGGCCATTATCTACCCTCTTGTCATGTGTGTTGAGGTTAATAGAACAAATGCATGGGATCACATGCTAGTAGAGACCCAGTTTCTAGACTGTTGCTGAGAAACATACCTTCTTGCAGCATGTCACCCCTGATTGCAGCATGCTTCCATGACAGTGTTGTTTTCTCTTAGCTGTTTTATTTTAGCAACTGATCAGTAGATACCAAATTTTCCTAAAAGCTACAAGGGCCTAGAACGGAAAGGAGGGAAGTTGCCTAATGCTGTAAGGCAGATTATAAAGGTGAGAAAAGCTATGTGGCAGGCAATGAACACTTGGCACGTGAACTGTAATCAGGTTGAGGAACATAACACGCAAAGTTCTTGGGCTGTCCATCTGGGTCCGATACATAGACAAAATGCATATTTCTACAAGAAATTAGTTTTTCTGCCAAAAAACATCCTGGATGCCTCACCTCTTGAGCAGCCATATAATGTGGCTTAATCTTGCTGTACATGCCATTCAAAACCATGGTCTATAAACTTCCTTCTTATGACAAGCAGGGAAGTGATGATGTTGGAACAGAATGTTGTGGTTCCCTCAAGATAAAGCTGCAGATGGTACAAGAGATGTGGAACACAAACCCTACCACTTTCGAGCAGTCAGGGTTGTCTGGAGTTCAATGAATATCTGTAACAGTACCATGAAAATCTGACATCCTACATATAAAAAGATTTCAGCTCAATACTTAGCAGAACTCTGAAAACTTCAAATGTTCTATGTGAATTTTTACAGAATATCTTTTCTGTCTTTTAGACACATGTAAACTTGATGACCAAATAAGATAAAAACGTATATGGGCTGAGGAGGGGAGTTCATGGGTGTGTGCAGCAAATAGCTACATACTGTATTAAACAAAACTGCTACTTCTTTTCTGAATAGTTTTCAAATTTTTGCAGCTAATTTCTATTATTTGAAAAACTTATTTTGACTCCTATCTGCTTGGGTCAGTGTAGATAATAAATACATACTGAAATATGTCTGCAGGAACACAAGTGCTCATTCAATGTGAGCCAATAAATAAAACTTTTAGAGCAAGAATTCATTTCACCAATATAACTATTTCTGGCTTTTAAATCCACATTTGCAATTCAGTTACATTCCTAAAGATGCTGCACCTTAATGAGCAATTGTTAGACTATGTATCTCAGACTGGTGAGTTCTGCATAATCTGAAGTGTTTGCTACATGTAGATATGTACCATAGGTTGTGAGTCAATGGACTATTGTAAAAAAGTTAATAGAAAAGCCAGTAGCAAAATAACATTTTTTAATTGGAAATGGAAAGAAGAAACATTGCTGTCACAAAAATATCACTCCATGTGGATTAGATTTTGTCTTTTCTTCATGTTTCAGATTTTATTTGCTGTCTAGAAAGCTGGGTAATAATTACAAGATGCATAATAATCTTGCTTTCAGAAGATGCACGAGAATAAAAGTGTTATCAGTCAGTCATGCAGTTAACACCTTGATGGCTATACAATAAGGACCACCCCCCCGCAAAAAAAAAAAAAAAAAAGAAAAGGTAATATCAGTAGATACTCAGTAGACAAGGATTAAAAAATGTATAAGATACTTCAACATATTTCTTCAATGTATAAGATACTTCAACATATTTCTAAATATTTTAATATCTTAAATATATTTGTAATGTTTGTATTGCCATTGGAGTAAAACACACTTTATAATAAGGCCTTCTCCTAAAATATAACAGGGTTAAAAATTCATTCTGTTCTTCCATTCTTAGTTCAATGACTACACTATAGTCTTAGTTTTTCAAAAAAAGCAACCAAGTATCTTTAGAGCTAACAAAATATATTATACAATAATTCACAAGTTCATTTAATTTAAAATTAAGATAGTAAATCCATTAGCAAAATATCTATGAATTTCTTTTGTAGAAGGCTAGCAACTCCAAGACATACAACTTCAAAATAATGTGACAGGAGTTTGTTCTAAACATTATAAGCTCTTGCAAGCAACTTCAGAATGTCAAGGCATTTTTTTTCTGTTGTTTTACTTCACAACAGAGCTCGCTATGAGTCAAAAAGAAGGAAGACTGCATAATGAATAGATATATTCTGTCTATTGGGAAGAAAAATTAAATCTTTGTTAGTTCAACAAAATCTACTTCATGCAAATATATTGGACTACATACATTTGTCAAAAATAATGTTTGAATTCTTACTATTTTCAAAAGGAAATTCTCATTTTTGACTATATACTGTTAATTTCATGTTAGAATTTGTTGTTGTTTTTTGGGTGTTTTTAAATTTTGTTTTGTTTTGTTTGTTTGTTTGTTGACACTGCCTTATTGTCCCCTGTACTTTTCATTGGTGCCTGAAATCAGGGATGTTAATTAGAAATAGGTAAGAAAGAAACTGATTTTGAAAGATAATTGCTTTAGGATAAAAACTAAATTCTGACAAAGACATACATAAACCTGCTGTAGCTTCAGGTTTATCAAAATTTCACACAAACCTGATGTGCTTCACTAAGGTGATGTGTGATTAGTTTTCCTGCTATGACATTGTACATTAACAAACAATAATTTTTTTTTTTTTTAAAAAGCCTTAGAGTCCATTAATAGAGGATTAATTAACACAGACATTTAAGTCATATAGAAATGAAAGTGCTGAGAAATAAAAAATTAAGAAAGAACTGAAATGCACAACATTAATGGACTGTTGACCAAAGATGGCTAGATTTTTTTTTCCCCAGCAGAATGATATGTGCTAAAACATGTATATATATATATATAAATCTCGTTTAGCATAGCTTTGATGAAACTGAGCCTGTTTAACATTTTTCAGTAAGCAAGAGACTAACATTTAGCGTGCTAACTGAGACACTTACCTGGCTTATAATAGGAGTGAGTTTAGATCCTTGTACTGCTGTTCATCAAGTCAAAATCATCAGTAGAGTACTCAGCTCACCCTGCAGTACATATCCACCTTTAACTGACCTTTAATTTATTTTTAGATTGTGTTACTTGTGTCAACTGTACTTTCAGCTTGTTTACACGTAAGTATGCAGATATTTGAATAGATTTGAGGTATACAAGAGACGTGCACATGGCCAACAGATGCAACGTGGGATGTACTGTAGACCTGTACTCTGGTGGACTTGCACCTGGAAGTCAGGGTATCTCATGAGGCATACCAAATTTCACCAGAAAGCTACGAGGGAGACACTACATCTTTACTGACTACAGTGGAAACCTTTTTCAAATGTAGACACATGAATATAAATCTTGAGCCAAATTCCTCTATGAGTGTTTTTCAGAAGAGTTTAAGCTGTGAGGAAATCTTGAAAACCAACAACAGTTGGAAGCAAGAATATACCTTTCTTTACGATTTTACATGATGGAAAATGCTGTTAACTTGAGCCGTGTATTATGACATAAGCTGTAGTGACTAAAACCAATGGAAAATGTTAAAGGTATGCTGAAAGGTCTAAAAGCCTTAAAGTTGGATGGAGAGAGATTAGAACATAGTTTTAAATTCTCATAAAAACTCTATGAATTTTTGCAGAAAGAAGGGGGATGATTAATTTAGCCAAATGTATAACCTACAAACATGATGATAGTGGAATATATGTTGACATTATTAGTAAAGGTAAGGAAAAGAAAAAAAGTAACTTATATTTAAGTGATAATCAAGTATGTGTAAAAACTATACTAACATGTAAATACTCTAAGTACAGGTGCCTGATTTTTTGTTGAGGAAATTATCAAAGTGAAAAATAAAGCAAAGAACACCATAAATTTTCAAGTTCAGCTTTTTGTTGTTGTTGTTTAATTAAACAAAATCAACATGGGAGACTTGCATGTAACCACTACAAACTTCCCTAAAAGATTCCCACAGGTATTGGATAAATTATATTTCTTTTTGTTGTTGCTATTTATTAAATCTCCTGCTAATTTGCAAAAAAAAAAGAGGTAAATTAATGTCCAGTGTCATTACTTCTTTCCAGTAGTATTTTTTCCCTAGGGAGAAAACTGCTTGTGTCTAGGAATGTGTCCAGGTGGGTTTTGCATGTCTCCAGAGAAGGAGATTCCACAACCTCTCTGGGCAGCCTGTTCCAGTGCTCTGGCACCTTCAAAGTAAAGAAGTTCCTGCTCATAATCAGATGGAACTTCCTGTGCTTCAGTCTGTGCCCATTGCCCACTGTCCTACTGCTGGGCACCAGTGAAAAGAGTCTGGTCCCATTCTCTTAACACCCACCCTTGAGATATTTATAAACATTGATAAGATTGCATCTCAACCTTCTCTTCTCCGTGCTGAACAGACCCAGCTCTCTCAGTCTTTTCATATAAGAAAGATGCTCGAGACCTCTAAATGCAATTAATTATGATTTTATTTTTTTGAAATTGAACCAATAAATTGCATCTATAATTATTTTTGCAACCTCCTTCCCTGGATGTAGAAATTATGTAACAATCCCAGGGTGATATATTATATGGCATTTTTAAGATAGCTGTGGTTTTTTTTCTCTTCACAGCTTTCAGATTCTTGTTATAGTGTAGTACCTTTTGCACTGCATTACTGTCTTTTTCTTTCATAGCTCTGGTTTGATTTCTATCTTAACACATCGGTTGATCATGGATTTTGTGCTACATTTCTGATCATTTTTTTTATTTCTTTGCTTCTGGGGCATTTAACAAGGTTTTCTTAGCCTTTCGGGTTCAATGAGCTTGTGAAAGTTGCAGCAGTGTCAGTTTCCAATCTTATGTTTTGAGAAGTAGAAGGAACTGAGATGGTTGGGGGCCGCTGGGCAGCAGTCAGCTGTTACAGTATAAGAAGTAATAAATGTTTCGGCTCACTGAAGAAGGCAGCAAGAGAGCACAGAACCCAGCTCACAGTGGAGCAAAGAAATATTGACTTTGTAAAAGTAAACAGTATATATAAAACAGAGGATTTCTCAAGGTAATACAGAGATTAGGTCAGACCTCAGCTAATTTACTACATACCAGCCACATTAACTATATGGAATTATTTATTTCTTGTACCATTTCAGGATATTTGACTCTAGATAGCTTGATAAGTTTGTTTGTTTGTTTGTTTTCTTCCCTTTCACTGTGTTACCTTTGAAATCATATGCTATCTAAAAACTGGCACATCAGTTGAGAGACTGCATTTACCTGGTAATTGTTGCAAAAAAAAGTAATTTTTAAAATTAGGGAAAAGGTAAAACACTTTAGGACTCAATTAAACTTGTAATCACAGGAAGAAGGTCTGAAAATGAAAACAAACAAAACAAACAAACAAAACAAACAAACAAAAAATTTTTACAAAATGTTTTGTGTATTTAGAGCCTTTAGGAAAGACGAACTAGAATTGTCTGTGTCTGTCAGTTGTTTGAAATAGTCACAGCATCAAAATGAAGGCAGATCACTTAATGCCTGCTACAACACTGTGTGGAATAGCAGCTTCAACCTGTAGAAATGAGACAGCCCTACAGCCTCACACTTAGTATTGCTTTTCTACTAGCAAAATTATTTTGATCCTTATAAACAACTGTGCCAGTCAGTAACTTAAAATGCTACATATTTCCTAATCTTTTTCCTGCTTATATTATTGTGGAAAACCCCAAATATTTCAGTTGTAATGGCAGAAATGACTGCTTTTGATAGATATGCAGTAAGTGGAGCACTGTGCACTGCAGTCCTCCCTTTTGAGACAGCAAAACCCTTGACTGTGATACAACATAATGCAGAGTTCAGATTTGCAGTTTCTAACCCATGGCATTACATCTTCCTGAGATTGTAGAGCAAGATAACAAATATGACTGAAAGGAAGGAAATTCAGAACAGAATGCTTTTTTCAAATGTGAAATAAATTGCTAAATTCCAAGTGTGTTTCAGATTGTAATAACCCTGTCTGTCCGCACCATATTAATATTTAATTCAAAATAACCAAGTGTTAATGTTATTAAAAAAAATATATGTTTTATGTTGTTCTCCACCCAGAATTCTACAGCTGACTTTGAATCTTAACATGACAGGTTTTATTTAATGTATTTGAGATTTGGGTACATTCTGCCAGGGAAGCTTTTAGTTTTCAATGCCTTTATCTGCTCATCATTGGCTTTGCAGACACACTGTTCACATATGTTTCACGAGAAAAACGAGAGGGCATTTTGAGTGCTGTAAATGGGAACCTAGATAGTGACCTACTAACTAAATCTCTCTCCTTACAGAAGCAGTTATCAGCATCTCTTCTTCCCATGTGTGGGGGCAGTTTTCCCGTAGCCACTATGTTGAATGCTTGTGACTTTGCTCCCTTTGTGGTAATTCTGTACACCATGTGGGTGTGTGACTTAATTTGATGTGAAGGTAGCAGTAAAGATGAACTTCCCGTCTTCTGCTTTCACTTCGCCTCTGCCTGTCTGTTGCTGCGGACTTTTCCTTGATAGTCTTTTTTTTTGTTGTTGTTGTTAAGGAGCTGCGGCTGGCTATGACAAGCTAGACAAGAAGGGAGATATATATTATCACAATTATTACTGGAAGGCCAGTTGAGAAAATTAAGTTTTAGGGAAATGAGGGTGGGAGGTGAATCATGACAGCACAGCTTCTGGATGAGAGAGTGGTAATTTTGAAACAAGTGATTTACTTGTTTATTTTGTCAGATTATTTTGAACTTCCAAGTTAAAATATGGGGTTTTGTCAGTCTTGAAAGAGGCTTAAATTTACTTCAGCCAGATTTTCTACACAGGTACTCTCTAGAAGTACAGTCTGAGAGACTATTAAAAAAATTTTTTCTTCTTAGAAAAATGAGAAATGGTCTTTTATTTTTAAGTAATATATAATAGTTTGAACCTATTGTAGTTTGAATCTGTTGTTTTAGGTGTTCAATGACAAAATCACAGGCTTAACAAATGTAGCTGCTAATGTATGCATTGGTGTTGCTTTTCCATACAGATATCTAATCCTATTGATATCTACGCCCATTTCTTATTTATATTTACTCATGTCTTTAGTTGTTTGCATTTGTCTTTGAGTTAGCTAACCTACAAGACCCTATACTGCACAGAAAACCCTCCATCTTGTAACATCTGTTACACTGTACACTGCATACTGCTTTCTGAATGCCTCCTCTTATTGTATTTATGTCAATACTAAGTAAGGAATTCAGTGTGAATGAACACTAGATTAGCATCATGTTCAATGTAGCGAATGTTTTGCTCAAAGTTAAATTTACAGAAAAATAAAAGCTTTGCCCTGCTGATTATTAGAGGGTTTTTTGTTATGGTATTATAGTTACAATTCAGATGAAAGACTGCAAAATGCTGTCTTAAAAGCAGTGGAATTAATGATTTTTTTTTTTTTTTTTTCCTGTTTGTCGCTTTTCAAAAATACTCTTATTTGCATGTCTGGATAAGAATTTTCTCATTAAAATTCAGCTTTTTCTTCCATTAACTTCTCCTCAATTACTTTGTGCATTGTGCTCAACATGCTGCTATAGAAACGTTACCTCCCAGAAGGACTGTGACATCTTATTCTGTTGCAGCACCTAGATTAACTTGCTTCGGAAATTTGATTATAATATAGTTTTACGGTTCCTCTGGAGCTTTCCTAGTTTAATATTTAAAGCTCAAAAATTAATGTTTCATTCGCCATACTAGTCTATACTGGGGTTTTGTTGGTGGTGTTGATGTCAGGTTTTTTTTTTCTTCAGTGAATACGTCTTCCCTGCAGCTATATAATTATTAAATATTATTTGATGTCATCATTATTTCAACTTCTAATTCAATGATCAATGAAAAATAGTTTATTTCAAAATGCTTTAAGTTCTCATACCCAGTGCTGGCTGTGTATTGTAACCCTGAAATAAGAAAAATAAAAAATGAAACAAAACAACATAAAACACCAAAAACCCAAAACCCCAAACAAACAAACAAAACCAGTATATCTCAACCACTTAGGAGAAAAAGTTTCAACACAATTCTGATAAATGCTGAGATATGTTTTCTTAGTTATAGAGCATCCTAGCTTGAATCAGGAATAGTGTGGCCAGCAGGACTAGGGAAGTGATTGTGTCACTGTACTCAGCATCGGTGAGGCCGCTCTTCGAATTCTGTGTTCACTTTTGGGCCCTTCAACATAAGAAGGACATCAAGGTACTTGAAAGAGTGCAAAGGAGGGCAACGAAGCTGGTGAGGGACCTGGAGCACAAGTCTTATGATAAGCATTTGAGGGAACTGGGGCTGTTTAGCCTGGAGAAAAGGAGTCTGAGGGGAGACCTTATTGCTGTCTACAACTACCTGAGAGGAGGTTGCATGGAGAGTGTTTTTCTCTTCTTCTAAGTAGCAAGTGATGGGACAAGAGGAAATGGCCTCAAGTTGCACCAGGGGAGGCTTAGACTAGACATTAGGAAAAAAATTCTTCACGGAAAGAGTTGTCAGGCATTGGAACAGGCTGCCCAGGGCAGTGGTGGAGTCACCATCCCTGGAGGTGTTTAAAAAGTATTTAGATGAGATTCTTAGGGACATGGTTTAGTACTAGAGTTAGTTTATGTTTGGACTCGATGACTCACAGCTTGGAGTGTGAGAGAGGCTAAAGTAAACCTGGATCCCGCCCTAAAAAATTCAGGCTTGAATACGTAACTGCACATTGGGACCAGGTATTACCTAGACAAGAGCCAAAAAGATGACAAACTGCCAGGCTTCACTCACTTCTCCTTCCCCTAATACAGCAGACAAACTAAATCCATACATCTATCATGTTGCTTCTTTGAAAATATATTAAGCCCTGCTTCCGCTCTGCCTCCACATGGAAACCAAGCTTAGATTTGCCAAAGAAATAGCCCCAGTGTATAAGAAATTGATCTGTGTCTTTGTTTCTTTGTTGGATTAACTTTAAATACACTTTATTCACTATTATTTTGTTCAGTGTTATTGTATCAAGCATATAACATGATTGGAAGTTCCTTCATTTTCCTGCTACAGTCAGTACAATTGGTAAAGCAATTTGACATCATGTATGAAGAACAACAAAATAGTATTTATCCCCTACTTTAGACATGTATTATTTCTTCTGAAAATAAAACTCTATGGAGTGAAAACAGAGAGCACATGAGAGGTGACATCTGTAGCACTCAATGTTTAATTTTAGATTGATCTAAGTCATTAAGGTAAACCCACAAGGTTAGCCTGCATAGCGCAGTTTTTGTTTAGGTTTCAAAAATAAAACCAGCACCAACTCACAGGTACAAAAACAAACAGGATTGTATGGTAGTGCTTTTCTGTGGCATCAACGTAGCACATAGTCATGTTTTCTAAACATCAGTCGGTAGGAAACTGTAAGAAAAAGCAAAGCAGAAATAAAAAAAAGTTTAGTCGATTTCATTAAGTAATCAACACGTTGATCACATTTTTCTTTAAACTTCACCCTATTCTGTCTCATCTTTCCAATATAGAAGGCTTAACTTTGCATGACACCAGATATGTTTATAATTCCATGCCAGCTGCTGATACTGTCTATACAGAATGACATTTCTGAAATTTTGATTATATTTGAGATGTCAGGCAAGACTTTGCTACTAGTGTAAGTAAGGAAAGGCACTGTAGAAGACTTTCAGAGGTAGGGGTATATATGGATTCTTTGTGTTTTTTTAGCTGTGTGGAAAAGCTCAGAGCAGCAGGAGGAAAAGAAGGAAAAAAATATTGTATTATTTTATTCCATGAGTCAAAATTAACAGATACTTGCTTTATATATTTGTTTGGCCTTCAGAACACTTTTCATATGATCTTGAAAGTGTTTTGTGTTTTTTCTTTTTTATCTCTTTCTCTTTCTCCTCTTTTTGACACTTTACTGTATAATGTATGAACAACACACATTCAAACAACATTTTCATGGCTACATGGCAGTATAACTATTGATTTCCTCTATGCATTAAAACAAAAAGTCATCTTCAGTAGTAAGCACACAACATTTTCATAAAACATATTCATGGTTAAAAGAGGTGTCATATTTTTTCTTTATCTTTTTAAAATAGCACATTTGAGCTGTTTTTAGCTCCTAGCTGATCAGCTTCTAAAAAAGATGCTTCTGAATACACTTTATTTTACTACACTAAGCAGTGTACTCTCTTTTCCTCCTTTTTTTCTTTTTTTTTTAAGCATGTGAAATATTCCTTTCTGTTATCATTGTAACCCTGTTTTTTATTATTTATTTCTAACTTACAACCTCCTGTCCTATCATTTTTTCTTCTGTCTTTATGTAATATGGTTTGACTGCTGCTCACCTACCCTATTATCCTTCTCTTGTCACCTCAGATCTTTGTTTCATCATTTCTTTCCTATTCTTTATGCTTCCACTGTCAATTTCTGTTTTCACTTTGTAAAGGAATATTCCATCACTTTGTACTGTTGCCTGCACCTTTTACTGTTTTCCCGAGATGAAGAGCCCGCACTCTGTCTCAACGTTAGTGAAAGCCTTTTGTCATTTATCTTTCTCTCCTGTTTCTCACCTTTATTTTTCCTGTCTTCTCATGTTAATAATTTCAATAATATTTATAAGCACATGTTGATGTACTTTTTTGTACTTTGAAAAACATTTATGGCAAGGACATCCATTGCTCAATTCATCTAACCTATTTTAAATTTTTACAATGTAAATGTCTACACATTTTTTGATCACTTTACAGATTGAAGTTGATGTTAGGATGTTATATGATAAACTGCTCCAATAAACATTTGAGTCAATGGACAGTTCTTCATAAGACTATTCACAGTTAAAATCTTATCTGTGAAACATTTGAGTTGAAATTAAGTAGTACTGGTATACCTGGATATCTCCACACAGTGTAACAGATATTTAGCCTCATTATTTATGTTTGCATTTCATGCCAGATTGTACAGAGTAGCCTTGATTCTCTGACCTTGACACCTAATTGATGAGGCCACCATATCCCTCTAGACTGTTTGCTTTCTTTCTAAAAGAGTGTTGGAGCTGGCATGTTCCCATGCTATAGTTGTGTTCTGACACAAAATCAAGATGCAGTAATATTGTAGTCCTTGATCTGGAAGTTTAGAACATTCCCAAATCCAGTAACACAGGTATCCTTTATACAGAGTACAAAGCTTCTTCTGAATTTTTGTAAATTTCCAGAAGTTTAGGAAAAGGAGTATTTTAATTGCGTCTTGGGTCTCGTTTACAATGGCTCTTAGTCAGCAATTACCTAGACCAAAGTTATGTAACATCCAGGGAACTTATTATACACAACATTACTTAGACCATGAGTCGAGTTTTCAGAATCACTTCCAGGCACACAGAAGTATGTGTGTTTGGAAAGGTGCATGTAAGGGCTGTATATGTGTTCGTATTTAAGCATGATTAACACCAGGCAACCAGAGGTTCTTAACTGAGGTATCCAAGTTAACAAAGCACATGGACTTATTTATCCTGGACTACTGAGGACCAGGAAAAAAAAAACATAAACAACATCTACAGTATAGTTTGAATATAGTAAGTATTTAGTATTCCTCATTAACTACTGTCTCTCCTTGAATGGGTTGCAGTAAGTTACTTGAATAATCCTGGTCTGTTTTAATAAAAAAAGGAAACATTTTAGTTTTATAATAATCAGATACCACATCTTTGTAAAACAGTGTAAAAGGCAAAGAAGATGACATAGTAAGCCAATGTACAAAAAAGTATTGACTGAAGGCAGGCAGTAGAAAGAACACAAACTAATAAATATGAGGTTCAGTATTCCTGTTTGCATGTCAAACTGCGTCCTAGTTATGACAGACAAGTTAACAGATCAGAAGTGAAATTTTGCTGTGTTCTATGTATCCAGAGTTGAAATGAATGTCAGTACTTGTAATAAAATGAAGAAGGCCATTAAGAGTATTTTGACTGAATACTAGTCAGCAGGCTTAGCTTACAATTTATAATGATACTGTTGCTTGAACTTGGGGCTGTAATGAAACACAGATTAACTACAACCTGCCAAACACATCAGAAAAAAAAAAAAAAGTTAAAATTAGGAGCTGCTGACAATCTAAGGTCATACAAGCCTTTAAACTCTGCTAGGCCATGGCTCATTTTGGGAACTGAGTGGTTGGAGTCAATTTGTAATGCAAAGCACATTTTTCTCAGTATCAAGAGAAACTTTTGTGTTGCAATTGGCAAATCAGTTCCAAAATAAAACTGACAACCACTGTCCACATTTCATGGTAATTTTTGACAGTTTTTCAAGATTATTTAACTTCTCTTGCCATTTATTTAAAAGCTTAAGGAGCAGCTACTGAAAAAGCTGCCAGTCTGTTGCTCTGCACAAGAACCCTGCATTTACTTCTCTGAAAAGGAGAAATTCAAGTAGCACCAGAGACTGAAACTAATGTTGCAGAGTATATGCAGGTGATATGCAATAAAGGTTTGTTATTTATTGTTGATAAATAAAAACATTTATTTTAAAAAAGTATTTAAAAATTGTATTTCCTTGTCAGTCTGAGGTGCTTTAAATTTTTTCAAAACAAAGATATAGCTTATATCTTCTTTTGACAAGTATATAATCTTTCATTTTTTCAATGGATTAAAAAAAATTAATAAGATCGTGAATCACAAATGATAAGAATTTTATTATACTGAAAGAATCCACCTTTATTTCTTCAGCCAATCTGTCTTTATTAGTATCATTCAGCTATGTTTTCAGAATGTATCTCGAAGGATGTTTTGAATACAAAAGCTAGGCTATACAGCATCCTCACTGAAAATAGAGGTGATATATTGTTATAGGGTATCTTCTCTAATATTTCAAATAAATTCCAGTTTTAAATTTGTTCAGCAGTTTATAATGAATCCATGATATTATTGAAGCAATTACAAAAGAACCTCTACACAATAAAAAAATTTTAACAGTTCTTAAATCTGAGCAAGACTAAGCGATAAACCCATGCTTATCACTGATTTCCAATAAATAGTGAAATTATCTGGCATGATTTAATTTTCAGATATATTTAAATATACATGTTCATACATATTTTATTAAAAGTAGCTCTATTGTAATGACAGAGTCCCTTTACTCTGACGAATGATCACTTTGCAATGATGCATAATATAAAACAGTATCCATCTTGAAAGAAGTTTTCTTAATAAATTATTCTAAAATTTAACTTTGTCACACAGTGTGAAAATATGTCTCCTAAGCTCTGTCTTATGTGACATTTCCAATTATTAAGTGGGTTTTTTATCCCATATGAATAGGCCTAGGCAGCTTTAAAACATATATAATATATATGATAATAACACCAATTAAATATGGTTTTGATGAATAGAATATATTAAAACAAAGTTAAATGTTAATAGGAGAAGCAGCAGAAGAAGCAAATGGTTCCAAGGAAAAGAGTTTATTTTGCAAAAATGAGATAGAAAAAATTATAAGCAGAGAAAACCCACATATTCTTACCTACCAGGCTGGCAGGTGGGCTGCTTTAGAACATTTTTATGACTCACCAATGTGTTAGTGCCCCTGCCAAAGGCAGATGGATGAAAATGCCAAGTATATGTGAAGAAGGTCAACAGCAAAGATTTCAAGAGAAAGAAAATGCAATGTTCTTGTTAATATTTTTGTAGCAGTCTGTGATAAAACTACAGGAAGTTGCCTTTCTTAAGATGACTGGGAAGAAAAACCTGAATGCAATGTCATTTTTGTGTTTTGTGTCATAAAGGTAAGTTGACTGTACATTAGGTCTTCTACTTTTTCACTTCCATTTTTTTCCCTTCTTCTCTGAAAGAGTAGTCCTGAATAGAACTACAAGAAGTGTTTATTTCTAGATCTCCATTTTATAAGTGACAAATAATACCATAAGCATGGACTTCTGAAAATATGCAATAGAGAATTCTGGTGGAGTTTTAATAATAGCTAAACTACAGAAGTGTTATGAAGAGACAATTTACTACAATATGGTCTCTTACTTTACCAGATTGATGTGCATACACTTTTTCTAATGTTTTTTCTCCTATGAAAATAAAACGCTAATACATACACACACGTATTAGTATATTTGTAAGCCAAATCCTTATGCCTGTTATGAATTAGGCATAGAAGTAAGCTTTTTGTCCTTTTTTATTAGTATCTCAGTAGGAAGATTCTAGACTTCGGTTGCCTCCCCTGCCTCTTTGAAGCATTCAGACACCAACCGTTATACAAACATTTTAAGAACAGAGGTCTCCTATTATACGTAGATTTAGAGGTGGTTTATTTTGGTGGGTTTTTTGTTTGTTTAGTTGGATTTTTTGTGTGTTTGTTTGTTTGTTGTTGTTTTTTTTTTTAATTTTGGTTTGTTTATTTGTTCTTGTTTGCTCTTGTTTGCTTGTTTGTTTGTTTGTTTGTTTTCACTCCAGCTCCAGATTAGTCCTTTTCTAGTAGATTCACAAAGAAGGTATTTCTGCTTTGATCAAGTCTGGTGCTAAAATATTTGAATGTCTGATGTTATGATCGGGAGAAATTAATAACAGAAAATCTGTTAAATTTTACATTGAGAGTTTGCCTAATAACTCAGATTATCTTCTGTGTGTTGACATGATCAGCTGCTGGTAAAACTATGTTTTTTACTTTTTTTTCTTATTTATAATTTGATTGACTTTGCTCTTCCACACCTTTTTGTTTTGATTTGATTTTGATTTTTTTAAATTTTATTTTTGACATAAATTTGTTTTCAGCAGCAGGAAGATGATTTTGGCCTAACGTTCATTATTTGGTTTGTCCAGTATAAATACCAGCAGGTAGATGTGCTCCTTAGCATGTTGTATAGCTTGTTTTACACAGAAAAATGTCAGACCAGACCAGGGTTTTGGTTGATTCTGGCCATAGCATGTAGTGCCTCTACCTACACTAGGGACAGTTGGAGTCTTCCCAAGTATATAGGTTTAGTCATAGTTCTGGGACCACTCTGTTGTCAAGACCTTAAAGCATTCCTTATTCCGGACACATGAATAGCCTTGACATAGGCTTGAGAAATATTTTGATTGCATAAAAATTTGCTTTATGATCAGAAAGGGTTGCCTTTTAGTAGTTGGGTTTATTTTATTAGGTAGTTCAGTTTGAATGAGACAAGGGGAATTCTGGTGATGAACCGAGGGATGGCTTGTTTATATTATAAAGTTGCATTAATTCGTGTATTTGCAATTGAGGAGACAAATTCTGTCAGCTATAGACTGGTGTTTCCTGGCACAGGAATCAAAGAGGTTTGGGAGTCACAACATGCCACACTGCCTTAATCCAGAATTTTAACAGAAATGCAAAATTTGAACGGGAGAGGGAAATCTGAAGTGGGTTTTGCCTTGTAGCACCAGTTTACTAACTGATTGTGGTGAAACTTCAACATCGCAGTTATCAGAGTAAAATGAAGGAAGTTTAGAGAGAGATCTTTGCACTATTCTCAACTTCTGCCTTTGGTAGTAGTCACTTGTTGGCAAGAATCTTCCCTAAAAATGTGTCAGTAAGCAGAAGTATTTGTTTGCTGCAAGAACAACATATTTTTTCCAGAATAGATTTAAAGTGTCTGTCATGTGTCTTCACTTGCATAAGCATTTTATGTCAGACTTGAAAGCTGTAAATGACTGAAAAAGGGCATTGATTAAGGATGAAATTGCTGTGCATTTCAGAATTTTCTAGGAGAGAGAATTCACAAATACCACTCTTTACCTTGTGTTTTCCATTATAGATACATGACAGATATATATAAATCATGACCTTGGCCATTAT